>NW_027224323.1:1320326-1980489 GCF_023699985.2 Odocoileus virginianus
ATCCCCCAGGTGTGTCTGCATCCCGCTCCGCCTGTCTCTCTGTCCGAGGCTCTCTCTGCTCCCGTCTGTCTTTGCTTCTGCGTCTCTGCCTCGGTCTCCAGACACGTTTCTAAGGCGCTCTGCTTCTGTCTGGGTCTCTGTCTGCCCTGAGTCTCTGCGCTTCTCTGCAGAGATCCCTCGGCTTCTGTCTGCTCCTGAGATCCGTGTGTCTGTGCGTCTGTCACCTGCTCCCTCCCTGTCTCCGCCTCTGTCTCCAGCTCTGCCCACTCATCTGGGTATCTCTGCGCCTCTTTCTCTCTCTCTGTCTGCCCCCGCTCTCCCTGACTCTGCGTCTCTCTCTCCATCTCTCTCTGCTTCTCAAACTAGGTCTCTGACGGTTTCACTGCTTCTCTCTATGTCTCTCTCCTCTGTCTCAGCATCTCACTCTGCATCTCTCTGTCTCTGCCTGTCTCCCTGTGTCTCTCTCTCTGTCTCCCTCCTCTGTCTCAACATCTTATTCTGTGTATCTGTGTCTCTGACTGTCGTCCCTGCGTCTCTGTGTCTCTCTGTCTCTCTCTCCTCTGTCTCAGCATCTCTCTCTGCATCTCTCTGTCTCTGACTGTCCTCCCCACATCTCTCTCTCCTCTGTCTCAGCATCTCACTCTGCATCTCTCTGTCTCTGCCTGTCTCCCTGCGTCTCTCTGTCTCCCTCCTCTGTCTCAGCATCTCTCTCTGCATCTCTCTGTCTTTGCCTATCTCCCCGCATCTCTCCCCATCTCTCCTCTGTCTCAGCATCTCTCTCTGTGTCTCTCTGTCTCTGCCTCTGTCTCTGTGTCCGTCTCTCTCTGTCTGTCCTCTGTCTCTGCCTGTCTCCCCGCGTCTCTCTCTGTCTCCCTCCTCTGTCTCAGCATCTCTCTCTGAGTCTCTCTGTCTCCCTCCTCTGTCTCAGCATCTCTCTCTGAGTCTCTCTGTCTCAGCATCTCTCTCTGTGTCTCTCTGTCTCTGCCTCTGTCTCTGTGTCCGTCTCTCTCTGTCTGTCCTCTGTCTCTGCCTGTCTCCCTGCGTCTCTCTCTGTCTCCCTCCTCTGTCTCAGCATCTCTCTCTGAGTCTCTCTGTCTCTGCCTGTCTTCCCGCATCTCTCTCTGAGTCTCTCTGTCTCCCTCCTCTGTCTCAGCATCTCTCTCTGAGTCTCTCTGTCTCCCTCCTCTGTCTCAGCATCTCTCTCTGAGTCTCTCTGTCTCTGCATCTCTCTCTCTGCAGCCTCTTTCCGGTTCTGTGTCTCTCTGTCTTTCTGCCTCTGTGTCACTGCGTCACTCTGCTTCTCTGCCTCATTCTCCGTCTCCCCCGGCTTCCCTCACCGTGTCCCTCACTCGCCCGGCTTCTGGATCTCTTCCTCTGCGTCTCTCTCCCTCCACGTCGCGGTCTCCCGCCTTCTCTCCCTCTCTCTGAGCATCTCACTCTGCGTCTCTCTGCTTCTCTTCCTCTGTCTCCATCATCGCTTCTCCGCCTGCCTGCCTCTCCTCTGCTCTCAGCGTCTGCGAATATCCCTGTTTCTGCCTCTCTTTTCGTCTCTGTCTCCTTCTCCTTCTTGACTTCTTTCTCTGATTCTTTACTCAACTCTCTTCTGTCTGCTTCTGCATCTCTCTCTTACTCTGTTCCTTCTATCTCCCTAAAATCGTACATTCACATGCTAGACGAACCTGAAAGAAAACGTGATTTACTTACCCTTGCACACTGGTGGTGGCCATGGAAATCAGTGCATCCGCTCTGCAGAAGAGTCTGGAGGTTCCCTGAAAAGCTAAAAAGAGAGTTACGACAAAGCCCAGCAGTTCCGCTCCTGGGTGTATATCCATCCAGAGAAAAGTATAATTCAAAAAGACATGCACTCCAGTGTTCACTGCAGCACTATTTACAATAGCCAGGACATGGAAGCAACCCAAATGTCCATCAACAGATGAATGGATAAAGAAGATGTGGTACATATATACAATGGAATATTACTCAGCCATAAAAAAGAATGCATCTGAGTCTGTTTTAGTGAGGCAGATGAACCCAGAGCCTATTATAGACAGTGAAGTGAGTCAGGAAGTTAAAGACAAATATCTCAAGTTAATGCATGCATATGGAATCTAGAAGGATGATACTGAGGAACCTTTCTGCAGGACTGCATTGGAGACGCAGACATAGAGAACACACTTGTGGACACAATGGGAGAAGGAGAAGGTGGGACGAATTCAGAGTGTAGAATGAAAACATCCATCACCATCTGTAAAAGAGACAGCCAGTGGGAATTTGCCCTGTGACTTGGGGAGCTCAGACTGGGCTCTGTGACAGCCTAGATGGTGTCCTAGGTTGCTTGGGATGGGGAGGGAGGTGGGAGGGGAGTCTGAGAGGGGAGGGCACACATGTACACCTGTGGCTGATTCATGCTGATGGATGGCAGAAACCAACACAACATGGTAAAGCGATTATCCTCCAATTAAAAATAAATCTTTAAAAAATTACCTGTTTACGCCTAAACTTTACATGGATAGCAGAGAGTTCTAGTGCTTACCTTCCCGGTAGTGGGTCCTTTTCCTACAGGGTCTCCCAAGGTGATGGCACCAGTGATGTGTCAGAATGAAAGATGCTTGTATGCCCTGTAATAAAATCTCTATTCATAACGTACACGATCAGAATACAAAGTATCAGGGAGACGCTATTTCCTCAAGTCAGCTTTCGTTATCTGTTCACCTAAACGAGGCATGAATGCATCTGTCGACCCACATGGAACTTTTATGTCTTAGATGTCACCGTCTCAGCTGACGGGCATTTGAGGAGAATAGGAATTCCTCAGTTTCTTTTTTGATTCACCAAGAATTTCCCCAGGATAATCCGCTCTTATTATCAAAGAGTCCTGTCTGACTCTTTGCGACCCTGTGGACTGCAGCACACCAGGCTTCCCTGTCCATCTCCAACTCCTGGAGCTTGCTCAAACTCACTTCCAGCGAGGCGGTGATGCCATCCGACCATCTCATAGCGTATTGGGCACCTACCAACCTGGGGAGTTCATCGTTCAGTGTCCTATCTTTTCACCTTTTCATACTGTTCATGGGCTTCTCAAGGCAAGAATACTGGAGTTGTTTGCCATCATTTCGCTACCATCTCCATAAAAGGTGTCCCTGTCCAGATATCTGAAGATGGTTTGTCACCATCACATCCATATTCTAGCACACGCAAGAGGAAAACTCAACAGGAAACACGAGTGACTTTAATTTTCTCTGAGTGGTTTCCGTCTGTATCCTGTATGCTAACAACACCTACCTGTATAACACGGAGGCTTCGCCATGTTCGCTTCTGTAGCTGCTGGGATGAGAAGAGACAGAATTAACCTGTTGACAGCCAGATTTGCTATGCAATATTTAGATACTCCAGACCTGGGCAAAGAGTAAACAATGACACTGCACTAAATATTTTGCAGACTGGTAGCAGATTCCCTGTTGTCTTTAATATTCTGGCCTGTGAGAATGTAGTTTTAAGTGGAACAATCTGGGATAACGTCCAGAGGGTCACAAAGAGTCAGGACACGACTGAGCGACTCAGACAGTTCAGTTCAGTTCAGTCACTCAGTCGTGTCCGACTCTTTGCGACCCCATGAACTGCAGCACGCCAGGCCTCCCTGTCCATCACCAACTCCCAGAGTCCACCCAAACCCATGTCCATTGAGTCGGTGATGCCATCCAACCATCTCATCCTCTGTCGTCCCCTTCTCCTCCTGCCTTCAGTCTTTCCCAGCATCAGGGTCTTTTCCAATGAGTCAGCTCTTTGCATCAGGTGGCCAAAGGATTGGAGTTTCAGCTTCAGCATCAGTCCTTCCAATGAATATTCAGGACTGATTTCCTTTAGGATGGATGGGTTGGATCTCATTGTTGTCCAAGACTGAGCGACTAAGGACACATAAAAAAGCAGGTGTTACTGTCTCACAGTTCTGGAGGCTGGACGTCCAAGACCCTGGCGAGGACAGATTCGGTGTGAGCATCTCCTTCCTGGTTCGTAGATGGTGTCTTTGGGCTGATCCTCACCTGGAGGAAACCAGTCCCCTTCATGGAGTCTATACCCTCATCACAACCTCACTTCCTGATAACATTACCTTGGGGGAAGAGACAAGAACATCCAGTCTCTGTATATATATATATATATACAGATAGGTCAATCAATAGACATAGTATTGGTGGTTTAGTCACTAAGTCATGTCCAACTCTTGCGACCCCATGGACCATAGCCCGCCAGGCTCCTCTGTCCATGGGATTCTCCAGGCAAGAATACTGGAGTGGGCTGCCATTTCCTGCTCCAAGACAGAGTATGAGGTTAAGAAGGTTCCTAACATAATTTGTTTTGAAACTACTCCTGTGTGTATTTCTCATTCATTGAGTGCACTTGCGCTCTAACACACTGTCTTATTTTTTAACTGTTGTCATTTTTTTTAATCAAAGTCTTCATTGAACTTGTTACAGTATCGCTTCTGGATTTTTTCTTTTTGGCCACAGAGCGTGGGGCATCTTACCTCCCTGACCAGGCATCAAACCTGCACCCTCTGCATTGGAAGGCGAAGTCTTAACCGCTGGGCCACCAGGGAAGTCCCTACCTTCTCTGATTGTTTGTCTCATACGTGTATATGACAATTTAAAATAACGTAATAAACAACATTGATTAGTTATCATCAACCTACCTATTCAATTTGTTTACTCTGTATTAAATAGTACAGTATGTATGAAATAGATCATTTTTGAGTATAATAAATATGGAGAATGGTATATATGTGTTTTTCTGTTATCCAAACAAGATGCATTTATTGTGTGTGCACCACTTACTGAGTTTCTATACTTGAATAGGCAAATACCCAAGGCCTCTGGACTCACTGTGTTCATGCTGTAGGTCAGAGACTGAGAATAAAGGAGAAGAAAACCAGAAATGAGACCATGTAAGCTTGGGGTCAACACTGTGCAGTGAATAAAAAGGATGAGCAGAGAGACACAGTGGGACAGAACATGTTCTATGTGGAGTCCTTGGTGAACGAACCCACTCTCACCCCATGACAGCTAGCGGTGTGGACCCCGGGCAAGTTCAAGGACAGTTGACATCTGTCTTCAGCCTTGAACATTTGAGCCAGGAGTGCAAATTTCACAAATCCCTAAAAGAGAGGGGGAAAAAAGCCATCAAGTCATAGCTGCTACTCACTGATAACCTCAAATAAGTTTTTGTTCTCTCATCTTACATATATCAATGAATTCAGACAAACCACTACCTATAGCCTAACTGTTAAAAAGAAAATGTCAGCATAACTTGCAGACGGGAGAAAAAAAAAAATCATATTCAGGGGAAATGTATGCAAGGAGACTTGAAGCAGCCCGTTGTTCTACAGCATTCAAGAGACACACTCATCCGTTTCTTGGGGTACAAGGAGAGACGGGGAGTGGGGGAACCCCACAGAACGCAGCCTTCCCTGTCAGCCAGAGACGAGGCCACGAGCAGTCATAAGTCCATGTACCCAGACAGCGCCAGCTCTGAACTTGAAAATGACGGGTTACCATCGGCATTTCCATTTCAGCCCCGACACGGCGGAGCTGTGAATCACGGAGGTTTGGGCTTAGATCAGGCCTGCGTGGATGGCCACCCGTGAGCTCCCTTCAGGTAGAAAAAGGTTACAGGGTTTGGAGCAGCAGCGTGTGCAGGCGGGAACAGTGGAGAAGGGTGCTTCTGCGTATTAGAAAGCAGCCTTGCCGCCCGCTCCCTGTGGATTCGAATGGGGGCGTTTTCTCCCCAGAGACACTGGGCTTCCCTGCTGGCTCTGATGGGAAAGAATCTGCCTGCAATGCATGAAACCCAGGTTCGATCCCTGGGCTGGGAAGATCCCCTGGAGAAGGGAACGGCAACCCCACTCCAGTATTCTTCCCTGGAGAATCCCGTGGACAGAGGAGCCTGGCAGGCTACAGCCCATAGGGTCATAAGGGGTCATGACTCACCAACTAAACAACAGAATATCTCAGTGTTCCACAGCAGGATCTTGCTATAAACAAGTTAACAGATGTGCCATAAACAAATTAACAAATGGACAGAGGAGCCTGGTGGGCTATGGTCCATGGGGTGCAAATAGTCATGACTTAGTGACTAAATAGCAACAAAATATCTAAATGTTCCACAGCGAATCTTGCTATAAACACATCAACTAGGGGGAAAGGTGAGTGACTTAAATTTGCACCCAGTGATGTTCGCCTACATGCTGGATGCTTACACGAACCTCTATAATGAAGTGGCTTCTCTCCGTCTAGCGTCTAGCGGCGTGTTCACTTTCGTAGCTCTGCCTGACACTGCGGAATGAACAACTCCTCTGTCTCCTTCCCCTTCTTTCTGTTACTAAACATGGATGAAGTACCCTCCACTTCTCAGGCTTTCTGCTGAAAATGGAACTGATGAGGCAAATATGAAGTCAAGTCTTTTGCGGTCTAGTGAAGGGACAAGTAGAATTAGGATGGGGTTCCTTGAGTGCTATTCCCCAGCAGCCCTGGAAAAATGACAGAGAGAACTCACTCAACAGCTTGGGGCTTCCCTGGCGGCTCAGGTGGAAAAGAATCGCCTGCAATGCATGAGATGCAGGTTCCATCCCCTGGGTCGGGAAGACGCCCTGGAGGAGGGCATGGCAAGCCACTCCAGTATTCTTGCCTGGAGCATCGCGTGGACAGAGGAGCCTGGCGGGCTACAGTCCATGGGGTCACAACAGGACTGAGCGACTAACATTTCCTCATTAGATAACAAACCTACCCATCTCTCCAGGAAAAAACCTCTGAGCAACTGACAAGATCTCAAGTTTATTAAAGAGCATTAACGATAGAATTCCTTGGGAAAAAGAAAAATGATGTCGACAACCTCCCTGGGTTTTCTTTTTCCTTACTTTTATGATTCTTACTTTAAAAGTCATTTTGAAGACATCCCCTTAGGTAAAATAGGATGTTCTTTATTTTTTATTACAAGCAAAAGAATCAACTTTAAATTCACTTCTCGAGAGGTTTCCCAGCTACTATAAAGATGATAATAGAGCCAATAAAATTTAACTGACTTCTAGAAAATCTTCTGTCAGGAATCTCATTTGAGACAGTCTTGAACTTTTAATGGCATTTTTTTCTTCCTACCTTAATCATAGATGCAGCTGCTTCTTGACAAGCCTGTGATTTATATGTGTGGTTCAAAACAGTATCACAAATACTGTACAATGACCTTTAATTTGAGCAGGAAACCTAAAACCTGACGTGAAACTTGGGGTTTCATTTGGGTTTTTTTAAAGCTAAATTGTAGCATGATGAATTGATTGTACATTTCCACATGACCATTAATTCTGGTCAAAACTTACTCTCCAAAATTTTATTACAAGTGCAGAAGGAGTTTATAATCTTTTTGCCGTAGGAAAATTCTTATCAGTGGGATTTTCCACGCTGGGTCCAGTATTTGTTTATAGCATTTCGAGCTTAGTTGCTCAGCAACATCTGACTCTTTGCAACCCCTAGCCTGCCAGGCTCCTCTGTCCATGGGATTCTCCACTCAAGAATACTGGAGTGGGTTGCCACTTCCTCCCCCAGGGGATCTTCCAAACCCAGGATGGAACCCATGTCTCCTGCATTGGCAGGCAAATGCTTCACCACTGAGCCACATGGAAAGCCCATTTTATAATACTGGGTTGGCCAAATAGTCTGTTTTCATTTTTCCACATGAGAAACACAAGTGAAATTTTTGGCCAAACCAATAAATATGCCAGTAGATAAACTCTGAATCAAAGGTAAATGTAGAAAAAAAAATCAGAATGACAATCTTTGGGCATATCCATTCCTTCCAATGTCTAAAATGTACGCCCTTGCATTTTCTAGTAAAGCGCTTGATTTTGTTGTTCTTTTAAAGAGAGTCCAAGAGTAGACTGTGTTTTATTAAAAAAAATAAATAAATAAAATGAGAGGGACAGTGAGAGATTTATCTGGCTGACTTGGTAGACCCACAGATGAAGAGGTCCTTGGTGAAATGGAGGCTTTGGGGGCATCACTTGTCATCACTTCCCTGTGGGTAGCTTGGGTGTAGGACAGTGTTCCCTGGGGTCCTTCTGTCTCCCCGTAAACTGGAGGTGGAAAAAGCCAAGAGGGGGGCTGATAAGGGGGCGGTCGTCCGTAGTTCACATGAACTCACAGCGGGCATTCACGTCCCCAAGCGCTTGAGATCAATTCTGCACTCCACAAGCTGAAGGTCTCCTGTGGGTTGTGTTTGCATTTCACTGATCCTCGTACATCAACACTATTGTTCAGTTGCTCTGTCGTCTCCGACTCTGCGACCCCATGGACTGCAGAACACCAGGCTTCCCTTGTCCCTCACTGTCTCCAGGTCGGAATAATCTAGATGGTTTTGATGTATTTGTGGGAGGAGGTGAGCTCCACATGCTGTGTGCCACCATCTCGATTTCTCTCTTACATTAGAGTGTTTCAATGTTGTGAGGGACAGACTTTATTGTAGGTGGTTCCCAGAGGTCAAAAAAGAAAAACGACATCTTCATACGCCAGAATACTAAAGACAACAGGAGAAATTGCTAGCAGCTTGCAAAATATTTAATCCAATCTCCTCATCTGTATTTTCGCAGATGGCCAGAGAATCTCAGGGGGTTTCCCTTACAGCTCAGGGGAAAAGATCCCACCATCCAATGCAGGAGACCTGGGTTCGATCCCTGGGTCGCGAAGGTCCCCTGGAGAAGGAGATTAACCAGTCAGTGTTAATATCCAATGTATATACCCAGTTCCTACAACTCAACATTAAAAGAAACAACCCAATTTTAAGGTGATGTCCATCAACAGGTAAATGGATAAAGAAGCTGTGGTACATACACACAATGGAATATTCAGTTCAGTTCAGTTCAGTCGCTCAGTCATGTCTGACTCTGCAGCCCCATGAACCGCAGCACGCCAGGCCTCCCTGTCCATCACCAACTCCCGGAGTTTACTCAAACTCATGTCCATTGAGTCGGTGATGCCATCCAGCCATCTCATCCTCTGTCGTCCCCTTCTCCTCTTGCCCCCAATCCCTCCCAGCATCAGGGTCTTTTCCAATGAGTCAACTCTTCGTATGAGGTGGCCAAAGTACTGGAGTTTCAGCTTCAGCATCAGTCCTTCCAATGAACACCCAGGACTGATTTCCTTTAGGATGGACTGGTTGGATCTCCTTGCAGTCCAAGGGACTCTCAAGAGTCTTCTCCAACACCACAGTTCCAAAGCATCAATTTTTGGCGCTCAGCTTTCTTCACAGTCCAACTCTCACATCCATACACGACCACTGGAAAAACCATAGCCTTGACCAGATGGACCTTTGTTGGCAAAGTAATGTCTCTGCTTTTTAATATGCTGTCTAGGTTGGTCATAACTTTCCTTCCAAGGAGTAACCATCTTTATTCAGCCATAATAAAGGAACACATTTGATTCAGCTCTAATGAGGTGGGTTATCCTGGAGCCTATTATACAGAGTGAAGTAAGTCAGAAAGAGAAAGAAAAATATCGTATACTAACACATATATACAGAATCTAGAAAGATGGCACCAAAGAATTTATTTGCAGGGCAGCGATGGAGAAACAGACATAGAGAACAGATATATGGACATGGGGAGAGGGGAGGAGAGGGTGAGATGTATGGAGAAAGTAACAGGGAAACTTCCATGACCATATGTAAAATATACAGACAACAGGAATTTGCTATATGTCTCAGGAAACCCAAACAGGGATTCTGTATCAACCTAGCAGGGTGGAGTGGGGAGGGGAGAGAGACAGGACAGAGGTTCGAAAGGGAGGAGATAGATGTATACCTGTGGCTGATTCATGTTGAGGTTTGACAGCAAAGTATACCTGTGGCTGATTCATGTTGAGGTTTGACAGCAAAAGCAATAATTATTTAAAAAATGAGCAAAACCACTAAATATACATTTCTCCAAAGAAGACATACAGATGGCCAACAGACACATGAAAAGATGCTCAACATCACTAATTATTAGAGAAATGCAGACCAAAACTATCATGAGTTACCACCTCACACCGGTCAGAATGGCCGTCATCATCATCACAAGGCCCCAAACAAATGCCGGAGAGGGTGTGAGGATTATGTTCAGAATAGGTAAAGTGGATCTTCTCCAAAAATCTAAGGATTTAGAGCATTAAGAGGTACGGACTACTAGGTATAAAATAACTTACAAAGATATTGTATTATGTATACTATATATTCAATATTGTATATATTCTGCAGCCAGCACTGTACATATTGTAGATATACAATATTGAATATATTGTATAGCCAATACTTTGTACTATCTACAAATGGGGCACAACCTTTAAAAATTGTGAGACACTACTTTGTTTACTTAAAATGTGTATAATATTGTACATCAACTGTACTTCAACTAAAGATAATTTTTTGGAGATTCAGCTACTTTTAATTTCATGTTGATTTCTATTGAAGTATAGTTGCCTTATACTGTGTTCGTTTCTACTGTACAGTAAAGTCAATCATCTATACGTATGTATATATCCCCTCTTTTTTGGATTTCCTTCCCATTTAAGTCACCACAAAGTGTTAAGTAGAGTTATCTGTGCTCTCCAGTAGGTTCTCAGTAAAAGATAGCTTATAATTAAAGAGAAGTTAAAGAGTTTATCTGGAGGAGGGCATGGCAACCTACTCCAGTGTTCTTGCCTGGAGAATCCAATGGATAGAGGAGCCTGGCAGGCCACAGTCCAAAGGGTCGCAAAGACTTGGACACGACTGAACAACTGAACACAAAGTTTATAAATATCATACATGCAAGGCTTCTTTAATAAAACCAGTTAGCGACTACAAACGGAGAGTGAGAGAAAAATGAATTAACTGGTAGCAGGACAAAAAGTTAGAATGAAGGAATTTGAACTCATGGTAACAAATGTCTGCATGAACTGTTCAACCAAGCTTTAAGAAAGGGTGGTGATGGTGTAATTATTTTGAAACACTAAGACTCAAAAACTGTCCCAAAAAAGTATGCAGCAAAAAGATTTTAAAATTCTATTGAAATTGTTTTTCCCTTCGGCAAAGCCCATCCATGGAAAGTTGACTACCAGGCAGTATGGAAACACCATGAGAGATGAGGCAATCAGCCTCAGAGAAGATAACATTTTAAGACAATGCTTCGTAATCCAAATTAACACACATAAAGAAAGGAGACTCTGTGTCCGAGCCTGGTTTCAGCCAAAAGGACCAGAAACAGTTGCCAGATGATCACAGTATCATTGTCTGAAGTGTTTTCCACAAAGGTGCAATTCACTTTGAAGTAGTCTTGTTAACAAAACACCAGTCATCTTCAGCTCAGGCTAGAATTTATGCAGCGTTTTTACACGCTCCATTTCTTTGATCAAAACCCCTTTGGAATGAAGAAGGACCCTGGGCGTTATCTCTATTCCACAGAATACAGCAACTCATAGATACTGAAATTTGTCACATTCACAGACACACACACCCAAGACAGAAACCGCTAACACGTCCTCAGATTATTTACCTCCAAGTTGCACATTCATATTCCCTAAATTAGGGCTTCCCTGGTGGCTTAATGGTAAAGCATCTGCCTGCTGATGCAGGAGACCCGGGTTCAATCTCTGGGTCGGGAAGATCCCCTGGGAAGACAACCGCAACCCACTCGGATATTCTTGCCTGGAGAATCCCATGGACAGAGGAGACTGGCAGGCTGCAGCTCATGGGATCACAAAGAGTCTGTATTGGGGATATATTGGAATTCTTTGAGGGGTAGTGCTTTTAAATAGTTTGCTCAAAATTGTGTGTGTGTGTGTGTGTGTTTAGATGACTTTTTGTTTTTTAATGGCCCCTCGGATCTTAGTTCCTTGAAGTGAAAAATTGAAAGTGAAAGTCGCTCAGTCGTGTCTGACTCTCTGCGACCCCATGGACTGTAGCCCACCAGGCTCCTCTGTCCGTGGGGATTCTCCAGGCAAGAATACTGGAGTGGGTTGCCATGCCCTTCTCCAGGGGATCTTCCCAACACAGGGATCAAACCCACGTGTCCTGCATGGCAGGCAGATTCTTTACCACCGGGCCAGCAGGGAAACACAGATAGAGTCTTCCACCATGCCATCAGGCACGTGGGATCTTCCCCAACCAGTCATCAAACTCTCATCCCCTGCATTAGAAGCACAGAGTCTTAACCACTCTTGTTCTTGTTCTGTCGCTAAGTCGTGTCCAACTCTTTGGGGCCCCATGGACTGGGCCACACCAGGCTCCTCTGTCCTTCACCATCTCCTGGAGTTTGCTCATGTCCATTGAGTCCCCTGCTTTCTAAACATACCTGTGAATGTGCAGACCATCCCTTTGCAATCTCGCTAAACGGCAGGTTCTGATTCACGATCTGAGATGCTGCCGTGAGATTCACCCCCAACAAAATTCCGATGCCGCTGGTTCAAAGACCATGCTTTGAGGACCAAAACCAAGAATGTTGGCTTTTGAAAGCTTCGGGGCGTGCCAGGTGCCCCTAGTGGTAAAGAATCCAGCTGCCCGTACTGGAGACATGAAAGGTGGATTTGATCCCAGGGTTGGGAAGATCCCCTGGCGAAGAAAGTGGCAACCCACTGCAGTGTTTCTCGCCCGGAGAATCCCATGGACAGAGGAGCCTGGTGGGGGACAGTCCACGGGGTCACACAGAGTTGGACACAGCTGAGGGACGGAGCCCTGGTGTTCACTTCCACCTGGAGACGGAGCCATCAGAACAGGCAGACGCTGTCCTCCGCTTTGGCGCTAGATAGAAATGCTTCATGTTTCCATCAGCTTTTGCTCATATGCAAGTCACGTGTCGTGTCTTCCGGTTCACAGTAGGTAAGACATGAAAGCAACCTAAGTGTCCATCAGCAGTAGGATGGATAAAGAAGATGTGGTCCATATATACAATGGAATTATTGTATTGCATTGCAGGCGGATCCTTGAGCAGCTGAGCTACCAGAGAAACCCGATGGAATATTACTCAGCCATAAAAAAAAGAATGAAACAATACCATTTGCCAGACGTTCCTGGAGATTATCCCACTAAATGAAGACAGAAGATAAATGCCATATGATATCACTTCATGCATAATGCAAAAAATAATACAAATGGACTTACCTATGACAGAAACCAGGTCTCAGAGAACACACTTGTGGTTGCAAGCAGAAGAACATTGGGGAAGGAATGGACTAGGAGTTTGGAGTTAGCAGACGCAAACTATCAAATATAGGGTGAATAAACAAGGTCCTATCAAGAGCCTAGGGAACTAGATCCAGTATCCTGTGACAAACCACCATGTAAAAGAATTTGAAAACCGGAGACATATAGGTATTAATATATATGTATAATCGATTCAATTTGCTTTAGAGCAGAAATTAACACATTGTAAATCAACTGTATTTCAATAAAATACATTTTTTTTTTAATGCACTCTTTAAAATGTTTGCAGCTTGGTGGTTTTTTGGTATGTTCAGGATCTGCAAACATCACCACCCTCTATCCCAGAATATTTTCTTCACCCTAAAAAGACATCTTTTATCCATTAGCATTCCCCCCCACCCCTCTACAGGATGGCAATCACTAACATATTTTCTATCTCTATATGTTCTCATAAGTATGTAAGGCATTCCACATAAACAAAATTAAACACACTGTGTCTTGTGTGATGAGCTTCTTTCACCAAGGACAATGCTTAGCTTATTTTAAATACTTATTATAAACAGTCCCAGTACAGATGCTAGAAGAATCATCACTGCTAAATAAAACCATGTATCTAGTTTCCAGAAAGACAAGTGTACACAATGCAAACAGATATTCCTTGTGTTGACCTGATACAGTGACACACACTTAAAGCTCACAGTTGCCAGATGTTTGCATACATTGTAGCAGGCTTGTGTGGTTTCTAACACTTTGGAAGAATATTAAGAATGAAGCAATAGATACCTAGACAAAAAATGCATTTTAAAGTTTGTAACCTAATTCCTCAGATAGGCAAATGATGCCACTCTAATGGCAGAAACTGAAGAGGAACTAAAGAGCCTCTTGATAAAGGTGAAAGAGAGTAAAAAGTTGGCTTGGAATCTCAGCATTAAAAAAATGAAGATCATGGTATCTGGTCCCATCAGTTCATTTCAGTTCAGTCGCTCAGTCGTGTCCAACTCTTTGTGACCCCATGGACTGCAGCACGCCAGGCTTCCCTGTCCATCACCATCTCCTGGAGCTTACTCAAACTCATGTCCATTGAGTCGGTGATGCCATCCAACCATCTCATCCTCTGTCGTCCCCTTCTCCTCCCGCCTTCAGTCTTTCCCAGCATCAGGGTCTTTTTCAATGAGTCAATTCTTCCCATCAGGTGGCCAAAGCATTGGAGCTTCAGCTTCAACATCAGTCCTTCCAATGATTATTCAGGACTGATTTCCTTTAGGATAGACTGGTTGGATCTCCTTGCAGTCCAAGGGCCTCTCAAGAGTCTTCTCCAATACCACAGTTCAAAAGCATCAATTCCTTGGCTCTGATCTTTCTTTATGATCCAACTCTCACATCACATCCTGGTCCCATCGCTTCAAGGCAAATAGAAATCAGAAAAGTTGAAACAGTGACAGACTTTATTTTCTCGGGCTCCAAAATCACTGCAGATGGTGATTGGAATCATGAAAATTAAAGACACTTGCTCCTTGGATGAAAAGCTATGACAAACCTAGACAGTATATTAAAAAGCAGAGACATTACTTTGCTGACAAAGATCCATCTAGTCAAAGCTATGGTTTTTCCAGTAGTCATGTACAGATGTGAGAGTTGGACTATAAAGAAAGCTGAGCACCAAAGAATTGATGCTTTTGAACTGTGGTGTTGGAGAAGACTCTTGAGAGTCCCTTGGACTGCAAGGAGATCAAACCAGTCAATCCTAAAGGAAATCAGTCCTGAATATTCATTGGAAGGACTGATGCTGAAGCTCCAATACTTTGGCCACCTGATGCAAAGAGTCAACTCATTAGAAAAGACCCTGATGCTGGGAAAGATTGAAGGCAGGAGGAGAAGCGGATGACAGAGGATGAGATGGTTGGATGGCATCACCGACTCGATGGACCTGAGTTTGAGCAAGCTCTGGGAGTTGGTGATGGACAGGGAGGCCTGGCGTGCTGCGGTCCCTGGGGTCGCAAAGAGTCAGACATGACTAAGCACCTGAACAACAGCAAACCTAATTCCAGATGTCTAATTCTGCCGCTTTCTCCTGTTTTCAAACTTCTCTCTACGTTTTTCGGTTAAGTGTATATGTTACCACAAGGGCATTTCATGCTTATTTTTCATAGAACTGTTTAATCACCCAGTGACAACCTGGAATATTATGAACTCGTCCGGGCTGTAGAATCTGTCTCCTCCCCGCAGTGCCGGTTGAAAACAGCAAGGTAATTTTTACAGCCGCAAGCAGGCATTTTCATCAGACACACTGTCATATTCTAGAGTAAGGTACCAATTGTGTAATAGATTCTCTCATAGTAATCCCAGCGCCTTTTTTTTTTAATAACATGGAATTTTCTTTCAGCATTATCCCAATCATGGAGGTGCTCTTTTGTATAAAAATGTACTTGATAAAACAAACAGAAATGTCTTGACTTTGTGAACGCAGAGTGCCGGCAATCCAGCTAAATAATTCTCTCCGTAACTGATCTCGACAGCTCGGCACCAACTGCAAAAACCAACAATTTTTCCTTTAAAGATCAATGCTTTCTCGGGGTTTATTACAGTGAGGAAAGATTCCTTCCTCAAATGCCTTTCAATTTCTCTCTCCCTCAATAACAGCCCCATTCTCCGCTTCTGGTCATGGTTGGCAATGGATCATTAAATAAACGCCTTTTTAATCAAGAGAAGCCAGGTGTACTAGGAAAACGGAATGATGGAGTAGCTTCAGTCTCTCGGCTTCATTAGTCCCAGACAAGCCATCATGCACTTTTCTTACTGATTCTGCTTGAGAGACCAACCCTTGCCTGGGTCTATTAACTATGACAGCTCATTTATTACTTGATGAGAACACGGCAGCGTTTCCATCGCCAGCTCTCACATTCTCCTCCACCCCCAGAGACTGGCAATTCAGAGAGCCAACCTCCACGCTCCAGGAGTCCGACGCCTCCTTTTTCGGTCCCTACCACGCATCTCCAAAATTTCCGCACAAACACAGAATTAACCATCATGACTTCAAGTCCTTCTGGTCTACCTTCCCTGCACCTCTTTACCAATTCACTGAAGGGCATGCATGCTTAATTGATTCAGTCGTGTCCAATTCTTTGTGACCCCGTGGACTGTAGCCCACCAGGCTCCTCTGTCCGTGGGATTCTCCGGGCAAGGATACTGGAGTGGGCTGCCATGCCCTTCTCCAGGGGATCTTCTGAACCCAGGGATCAAACTTGGGTCTCCTGCATGGCAGGTGGATACTTTACAGCTAAGCCACCTGGGAAGTCTGCACACACACGAAACTCAGGACCTCCACTATGCTCCCTGAAACATTAAATGACACTGACACCAAACAGATTTTTCTCTTTAAAACGTAGGAGAAAAATAAAATGAAATGAAACATAAGGAGAGAGACTTCCCTGGGAGTGCTGTGGTTAACACCCCCCAAGGCAGGGGACAGACACAGGTTCAATCCCTGATCAAGGGGGCTAAGATCCCATGTATCATGGGACCACTGAGCCCCCACGCAGCAACTAAGACCCCAACACAGCCAATCAGTTCAGTTCAGTCGCTCAGTCGTGTCCGACTCTTTGCGACCCCACAGACTGCAGCACGCCAGGCTTCCCTGTCCATCACCAACTCCCAGAGCTTGCTCAAACTCATGTCCATTGAGTCAGTGATGCCATCCAACCATCTCATCCTCTGTCGTCCCCTTCTCCTCCTGCCTTCAGTCTTTCCCAGCATCAGGGTCTTTTCAAATAATAAGACAGACAGGTGTGAGCTATGGCCAGAGTCAAATCGGATAATATTAATGTTTTCCAAAATAATTTAAACGCAACTTTGCACTAAGGATGATTAACTACATACACTTTCTAATGTAGTTCCTATCTTTCCTCCAAATTCAGAATAATGACTTTAAGTGTTAAATTTGTAAAAACCCCAACAGACTTTTTGGCCAACCCACTATATTGGCAAGAAATTCTGCTCATGGTTACAGGAAAATTGCTCGTATTGGACTCATTGTGGCTTAGACAGTAAAGAATCCGCCTGCAATGCAGGTTGACCTGGGTTCGATCCCTGGGTCAGGAAGATCCCCTGGAGAAGGAAATGGCAACCCACTCCAGTATTCCTGCCTGGGAAATCCCGTGGACAGAGGAGCTGATGGGCTGCAGTCCACGGGGTCACAAAGAGTCAGGACACGACTGAAGGGACTTAGCAGACATGCAAAGGGCAACAAAGATATGATGCCTTATCATAAAAATGCATTTATAGAATGGTGGGGCTGGGAGGCAGGCTCAACAAGGAGGGGACATGTATGTACACGTGGCTGACCCTTGTTCGTGTTCAGCAGAGACCAATGCAACGTTATAAAGCAGTTATCCTACTATTAACAAAATGATCATTATTATCCAAATTATTTTTTAAAAAAATACGTATATACAGAGCTGTGGAGGGACCTAGAGTCTGTAACGGAGAGCAAAGTCAGACAGAGAAAAACAAATATCGTATAGTAACACATACATGTGGAATGTGAAACACATTGGTACAGACGGTCTTACTCACAAAGCGGAAATGGAGACGCCTATGAAGAGAACAAACGTTGACATGAGGGGGACTAAGGGGGGTAGGCTGGGATGGATCACAGCATACGCTACGGATATTCTGTATCAAATAGGTGACTAATGACAAGAAACTGTACAGACAGGGAAGGCTACTGAGGGCCCCATGGTGACCTGAATGGGAAGGAAACCCAAAGAAGAGGGGGGTATGTGTATCTGGCTCATTTTGCCATATAGCAGAAACTAAAGCACCATTGTAAACCAACTGTATCGCAACAAACGTGAATTTTAACAAATTTCCCACGTGAAAACGGCAATGGTGACGCGTGACACGCTGTTTCTGTTCTTGCAGGAGCTGGGCCGCCATCTAAAGAACACCTAGACGGTACGTCAAACCCCTATTTTTTATTCTGGGCAGAGACAGAAATGCATGGGCTTTGGAGTGAAGAAAATCATGTATGATGTGGTGCTTCATACATCCACAGAGACCGGTGAGGTTAACACCAGGTCCGGATGGACTCAGGAGAAAGAAGTGGGTGTGGATCTGAGTCTGCATTTGTGCCAGGTGAAAAGAGACTATTTTCTGAGATCTGCTGGCAGTGGATTTAGGAATTCTCCATCCTCCGTGCTCTCTAATCTCAGATCGCGATCTGGGGTGGCTCGAAGGTACGAAGGTACGTGTGTCTTGACCTCTACTCAAGAGCCAACAACTAATCTCACGCAGGTCACGCTCTTTCCATCCAAAGACAACACTGTATCATTCATGTTCTCCTGGTATTAATGACACGCCCTCTGTTTGCGGCATGATTTATCCTTTTATGTTTTCTTTTGTAACAAAAGATGATAGAGATGAGCTATCTGCAATTGACATAATCTCGACTATTTTACTAACCTGTTCACGTAGGAACAAAGGAACGTCAGCGAATAATGATTGCTGGGTCACATGGTAACTCGCC
Organism: Odocoileus virginianus; assembly: GCF_023699985.2. Taxonomy (NCBI): domain Eukaryota; kingdom Metazoa; phylum Chordata; class Mammalia; order Artiodactyla; family Cervidae; genus Odocoileus; species Odocoileus virginianus. Next base: position 1,339,045 of record NW_027224323.1, read on the forward strand.
GTTTAAATTTTTAAGGAACCTCTGTGTTGATCTCCACAGTGGCTGCTCGAGTTCACGTTCCCACCCACACTGTAGGAGGGTTCCCTTCTCTGCACACCCTCTCCAGCATTTATTGTGTGTAGACTTTTTGATGAGGGTCATTCTGACCAGTGTGAGGTGTTCCATCATTGTGGCTTGCATCTCTCTAGTAATTAGTGATGCTGAGCATCTTTTCAAGTGCCTGTTGGCCATCTGTAGGTCTTCTTGGGAGATGTGTCTATTTAGGCCTCCTGACCATTTTTTGCCTGGGCATGGGTGTTTTAAACGGATCATATTAAATGCTGGAAACCCACGCTATACAGTGGCTTCATATTATAATAGAATATACAAATACAACCGCACTGCATGCTTGCGAATCTTGGAAGTTAACAGATATTCTCTGTCATATTAGCGTCTCAAAGCTAAAAATCTTCCCTGATTATTTTCCCAGGACATGTCAGTAATTTAAAACAGAGTGACATAGCATTGCAAGTATGTGCAAGTCACTCAGTCATGTCCGACATCTTTGTGACCGCATGGACTATACAGTCCATGGAATTCTCCAGGCCAGAATCCTGGAGTGGGTAGCCTTTCCCTTCTCCAGGGCATCTTCCCGACCCCAGAATTGAACTGGGGTCTCATGGATTTCAGGCAGATTCTTTACCAACTGACTTATCAGGGAAGGCCTTTACACCTATATGGGAAATTTTATATTCTAAAGAATATTTGCTCCTACATCATCTCATAGATGGGCTTCCCTGGTGGTTCAGCCAGTAAAGAATCTCTCTACCAATGCAGGAGACCCAGGTTTGATCCCTGGGTCTGGAAGATCCCCTGGAGGAGGGCATGGCAATCCACTCCAGTATTCTTGCCTGGAGAATCCCACGGACAGAGGAGCCTGGTGGGCTACAGTCCATGGAGTCATAAACAGTTGGACACAACTGAGTGACTGAACAATATGTATTTAACATATAACACATGTTATATTAACCCACATATTATTTATATGTAATATATTGCAATATAATATAATATATAATAGGTCATATTTTATATAATATAAATATAATGTATTTTATATAATACATAGCATATTATTTTAATTAATATAATTATACTATATGCTTCATCATATAGATATATTATGGTATACATTATATACTATAAGCTGTATATATTGTATGTATTATATATATTTTGTGTATGTAATATATATATTGCATACTAGTAATTACATGTAATATATATATTACATACTAGTATACATTGTACACACATTGTATATGTATTGATATAAGTACATAGATAAATGTAAAAAAATTTTTTTATGTGGAATATTTAAAAAGTATTCTTTATCGAATTTGTTACAATATTACTTCTCTATTATGCTTTGGCCAAGAGGCATATGGAATCTTAGCTCCCCATCCAGGGGTCAGATCCACACCCTGTACATTGGAAGGAGAAATTTTAGCCACTGGACCCCCAGGTAAGGCCTGTAAATAAATACATTTTTAATGTAAAAAATATATATATATCCTCATTTGAACTCCTCAAGTGCACATTCCTCAAAACTTCATTTTTTTGAGGCTGATAACATGAGGTCCGGAGCGTTCTTCTGCATCCTGATCACCTTGGAGACTTTCCGCAAGATGTTATTTATTTGCTAAGCCACACTTCTCTGGAGTGTTTCTGTGATAAGCAGTGCTACCTTCTGGCTTCACTATCACACAGAGTTCAGCTTTCAAAGCTTTCTTAGCCAGATGCACTGTGGTCCTGGAATGCCTCTGATTTTCGATCCCCGGCAGTCTTATGAAGAAACAAAATCAGAGACTTCCCTACTGGCTCAGCGGTAAAGAACCCACCTGCCAACGCAGGAGACGTAAGAGACGCAGGTTCGATCCCTGGGTCGGGAAGATCCCCTGGAGGAGGGCGTGGCAGCCCACTCCAGTATTCTCATCCGGACAGAGGCCCCCAGCGGGCTACGGGTCCGCGGTCACAAGGGTTGGATACAATATAGCGACTAAACAACAGTACATCTTACAAAGAAACAAAATCAGCGACTCCCCAGGTGCATCCCTGGTAAAGAATCTGCCAGTGCAAGGAGACACAGTTGAATCCCTTTTCCGGGTGCATGCCAACATGTTGTGTGGCAAGTAAGCCCAGGCCCCGCAACTACTGAGCCATTTCTGGGGGAGAGGATGCTATGAAAGACTTTCCCTGGGACGGCTGTGAAAGTGAAGATTGCTCAGTCGTGTCCGACTCTTTGCGACCCCACGCACTATACAGTCCATGGAATTCTCCAGGCCGGAATACTGGAGTGGGTGGCCTTTCCCTTCTCCCGGGGATCTGCCCTACCCCAGGATCGAACCAGGGTCTCCAGCATTGCATGCGGATTCTTTACCAACTGGGCTAAGAGGGAAGGCTAGACCTTTAGCCAGTCTTGAAGGATGGGTGTGAGCTCGTAGGGAAGGGAAACGGTGGGCGGTGGGATTTTTCTGACAAAGTCCACGTGCAAGAAAGTACAGTGCAGATGGGCCCGTGGTGTGCCATGCAGCCTGTCTCCATCTCAAGGTGATCAACACTGCAGGAACCACACACCCTTGTCTGCAGGTCCGTTTTATCCTCAGTAAGCACAGCCCTTTGAGTTGTGTGAACCTCTGTCCGCCGAGTGAACACGGAGGGAGGTTTGCTCTTCCACACTGGCTGTTGAGGTTGGCGGTGCTTTCTCTTTGCAAACCTCAGCCTTCCACAGCGCCCAGCCCGTTTTCTTTTTTTAAGCTTTTTATTGCCTTATTTGCTGACCAAGGTCCATCTAGTCAAAGCTACGGTTTTTCTAGTAGTCCTGCATGGATGTGAGAGTTGGACTATAAAGAAAGCTGAGCGCCGAAGAATTGATGCTTTTGAACTGTGGTGTTGGAGAAGACTCTTGAGAGTCCCTTGGACTGCAAGGAGATCCAGCCAGTCCATCCTAAAGGAAATCAACCCTGAATATTCACTGGAAGGACTGATGCTGAAGCTGAAACTCCAGTCATTTGGCCCCCTGATGTGAAGAGCTCACTCATTGGAAAAGACCCTGATGCTGGGAGGGATTGGGGGCAGGAGGAGAAGGAGGCGACAGAGGATGAGATGGTTGGATGGCATCACTGACTCAATGGACATGAGTTTGAGTAAACTCCGGGAGTTGGTGATGGACAGGGAGGCCTGGCGTGCTGCGGTCCATGGGGTCACAAGGAGTCGGACATGACTGAGCGACGGAACAGCGAGTTGCTTTAGAAAGCTGCATTAGTTTCTGCCGTGCAGCAAAGTCAACCAGCTGTGCCTGTACATATATCGCCTCTTTTCTGGATTTCCTTCCCATTGAGGTCACCTCAGAGCCCTCAGTAGACTTCCCTGTGCTATACAGAGGGTTTCCACTTGCAATCTGTTTTACACAGAGTATCAACAGTGTTGACTTAAAAGAAATGCACAAGGTGAGAGGTGTGAATTAAGTTTTATTTGGGGCAAAATGAGGACTGTAGCCCAGGAGACGGTGCCTCGGATAGCTCTGAGAAGTTGGTCCTAAGAGGCAGGGGTCGAGGGAGAGGTCAGTATAGATGTGACTTTGGTGAAGGAACTGTTGTTAAGTCTCTCAGTCACGTCTGACTCTTTGCAACTGCAGACACCAGCAGAGTAGCCCAGCAGGCTCCTCTGTCCACGGGATTCTCCAGGCAAGAACAAGCGACAGTGGGTTGCCATTTGCTCCTTCAGGGGATCTCCCCGACCCAGGGATCAAACTCATATGTCTTAAGTCTCCTGCACTGCAGGCAGATTCTTTACCTCTGGGCCACCAGGGGATCCCTGCAAGCGTCCAGGGCAAGGATCGATTTGTAGTTGACCACAGCGTGTTCAGTTCAGTTCAGTTCAGTCGCTCAGTCGTGTCCGACTCTTTGCAACCCCATGAATCGCAGCACGCCAGGCCTCCCTGTCCATCACCAACTCCCGGAGTTTACTCAAACTCATGCCTATCGAGTCGGTGATGCCACCCAACCATCTCATCGTCGGTCGTCCCCTTCTCCTCCCGCCCCCAATCCCTCCCAGCATCAGGGCCTTTTCCAATGAGTCAGCTCTTCGCATGAGGTGGCCGAAGTACCGGAGCTTCGGCTTCAGCTTCAGCCCTTCAAGCATCTGGTACATCTGGCCATTTTTGAAGAAACAATATGTAGAGGGGTAGGAGGTGACCGGTCACCAGCTATGTCTGTGCACTGCTGCGCCTCTTTCCCCAAATGCCGTCGTCAGAGTGGCTTGGACTGATGGAGCCCTTTGCTTCAGAAGTTCAGAGTACCTACTCTGGCTTGCATCACGCTTGATCAACGGGCGTGAACCCGAGCCCGTCTTCCCTGTCCCGCTGACCTCTCACTTAGCACGTGCTGGCATCTTTGGCGTAACACTGTTCCTTGGGGATAGCCCTGGCCTGACTGGTCTCTGCCCTTCTTCGGGCTTGGCCGGAAGCCCTTCTGTTCATTCACACAGGAAACGACCCACGTGGCCAGGGGGCCAGTTTCCAAAAAGCAATCTCATGGCGGTGAGACGAAACCCTGTCCTGCCAGTCAAGTAGGATCTGTCATTTCCCCGCTTTGGTCAATGTGTCCCAGGAGGCTTGCAGCAAATATGTACATACATATATTGAATACAAAATCGGAAACGTTCTTCAAAGCCATCTGTTTAAAAGGACAAATGGGCTTTCTGCGTCATGTCGAACGTTTTACGAGTTGTGTCCAGACGAAATGTGAAGCATCACTTGCAAGGGTGACACCCTGCTGAAATGGAGAGGGTCCTCGTCGACTGTTAGCAGTGGGTCAGATGTCTACATGTGCCTGACAATCAGAAGCCCTTCATAATTCAGCCGCGACTGAAAACCCGAATGGGGCTTTGGCACTAAGGCAGTAGTCAGGGGGTGTTCTGTGGGGCTGTTCCACAGCAAGTGGGATCCTCCCAGACCAGAGACTGAACCCATATCTCCTGCCTTTGCAGGCAGATTCTTAACCCCTGGGGTGCTCAGACAGTGAAGAATCTGCTTGCAATGCAGGAGACCCGGGTTCGATCCCTGGGTCGGGAAGATCCCCTGGAGGAGGGCATGGCCACCCAGTCCAGAATTCTTGCCCGGAGACTCCCCATGGACAGAGGAGCCTGGTGGCCTACAGTCCACAGAGTCACAAAGAGTTGGGCACAAATGAGCGACGAACACTGTTTTCCTTAACCACCGGACCACCAAGGATGTTCTGTGTGGTTTTTAAAAGACACAGGAATAGCTGTGAGGCCAAAACATTGAATCATTCATTATAGGTTGCTCATGACTTAAATAATTCTGTCTTTATGCACAACCCTTCACGAAAGGGCCGATTAAAAACTCTAGTATCTGTGGTGGCCAGAGAAGTGAACCCAATGAATTAAACCCAAGATGGACCGTCCGTGGCGGAAGGGTAACATATTTGCATGTCCTATTCTTAAATATTTCATTTTTCACATCATAAGGAACAAGCTTTCTATTTAAAGCAAGAGTTGGATAGATTCTCTATATTATGTGTGTGTGTGCATGTATGTGTTCAGCTGCTAAGTCATGTCTGACTCTTTGCCACCCCATGGACTGCAGCACTCCAGGCTTCCCTGTCCTTCACTATCTCCTGGAGTTTGCTCAAACTCATGTCCATTGAGTCAGTGATGCCACCCAACCATCTCATCCTCTGTCGTCCCCTTCTCCTCCTGCCTTCAATCTTTTTTATAAGTGTGTAGAATTACTTAATGATTTTCAACTCATATCACTTAGTCATATAATGTTTAATATCTATAAAATTCAACTTCTAAAATCTGGCATACATTGTATTAGACATTGTGGATACGGAAGCATTTTTAAAATGCCTGCCATCAAGGCTTTTTCTGGTTCTATCACTGACCGCATCCATTTTCTATTTGTCTATTTCAAAGTTTTTCTTGGACGCTAGTTGCTTTACTATATTGTGTTGTACAATAAAGCAACTTTTCTTCTGCATAACACAGCAAAGCAGCCGTATGTATTTGGGGCTTCCTTGCTGGCTCAGAGGGTAAAGAATCCTCCTGCCAGCGCCGGAGATGCGGGTTCCATCCCCGGGTCGGGAAGATCCCCTGGAGAAGGAAATGACAACCCGCTCCAGCATTCTTGCCTGGAGAATCCCCATGGACAGAGGAGCCTGGCGGGCTACAGTCCGAGAGGTGGCAAATAGTCGGACACGACGGAGCGCCTAACGCACACGTACCTATATTTTAATTAGGAATATCAGGAGGACAATTTCCCTCTGTGGATTTAGTGCGGGGCACCGTAAGACATGACATCAACTTCCGCTGGATATAATACGCCAACAAGCACAGTGTATGTTCCTCACAGGAATGCTGGCGGCAGACCTGTTCTTCACTGCCGAAATCTGGAACCAACAGAGACATCCTTCGGTAGGTGAAGAGGTGAGTGAACTAGGGAACGTCCAGGCAATCAGGGATCATTTAGTGCTAAAAAGAAAGCAGCAAATGAAGCCCTGAGAAGATCTGAAGCCAAGTATTCTTCAGCCCGTGGCTAGCTGGCTTCCAGCCATTAGTCCAACCCTTCCCAAACTCATCAGATGATCTGTGATCACCCTGTAGTCTTGCCAGTTTTCCGAAGCCACATTCAGTCTGCAGGATCCATAAACCCGTGTACCGCCAGCAGGTCAAGTTAGAGTTGGTAGCCCCAGCAAGCACTGGCCAATTCATCAGTGTTAGAAGATGCGAAGAGCTGACTCACTGGAAGAGACCCTGCTGCTGGGAAAGATTGAAGGCAGGAGGAGAAGGGGACAACAGAGGATGAGACAGTTGGATGGCATCACTGACTCGATGGACGTGAGTCTGAGTAAACTCCGGGAGACGGTGACAGACGGGGAAGCCTGGCGTGCTGCAGTCCATGGGGTCACACAGAGTCGGACACTCTGAGCAACTGAACAATAAGAATAGGAAGTTAGACGAATCTTTTTTTCCTCCAGCAAACTGTCCCTCACCCCCTCCACCTCAGGGCAAGCAGGTAAGCTGTTTACATAAATGCTAATTGAGGCCTTTAAGAAAGGAACAGAGGAAGGGAATTCCTGTTTCTCCTGTAGACACACAGAGAACTAACCTTTAGATTCTGATAACTTGCCCGCAAAGCCTGGATGCTCTCAGCGTGGTGGGTGGACACAAAACTCCTTTCAGACTGAAATCAACCTATTTGTCATTACTGTTTGGAGACTTTTGAGTAATTGGCAAACCGTGAGGAAGAATGCTTGCCCTTTGATGCACCAATCAAAACTGAACTGTGGGCAAAAATCCACCTTCACTTGGATCTGAACCTGAGGGCCAAGTGGCAGGAAATCCAAACACCACGGGTGCAGAAGACGCGGGCGCGGTGAAAGAGCCGCTAAAATATCATCACGTTTCCCCGAGACGGCCGCCTCCTGCCTCGAGGATACCGCATGGAAAACTCTCATCTCCAGTTTTTATTTTCCAATCTCCTGCCTGAGATGGAAGTGATTGCCCGCCGCAAAATTGTCTGCTTGGAGCAAGAAGGAACGTGTTTTTCAGGCCAACAGGAGAACATTCACACCTGAAGATTTGCTGTTAAGAAGTTCTATTCCCACCACTCCCCGCCCGGGCTGGCTCTAAAGATTAAAATACCCAGTTGAGCACATAGAGGGTTTGAATTATGCGGCACCAAGACATGTGAAAATGACTTCATTGTAAACGATCGCCTCGATTTCACAGCTTTTGTCCCCTCTAGGGGGGAGGGTGCCGACTCTTTTCTTCTGGGGATGGATCAACACAGCTCTCCTCTCTCCATTCTGATGAGAGGAAGGCTTCTGCATGAATTAAAATTCAAGTGTAATGAAAATGGATGGAGGTGCACAACTGATTAGGAATAAGACTGTGAGTCTTCATTATCAATTCATCAGCATTTTACAAGCCCCCACATCAATTTTATTTTTTTTTAGATTCCACTTGATGTTGGCACATTCACAGGTTGCTCAGATGGTGAGGAATCTGCCTGCAATGCAGGAGACGTGGGTCCGATCCCCGGCTTGGGAAGATCCCCTGGAGCAGGAAATGGCAACCCACTCCAGTTTTCTTGCCTGGAGAATCCCATGAAAACTGATGTTGTTAAGCAGCTATACACCAATAAAAATTAATTTATACAGAAACAGAGAAAAAGTAACATTTACCTAAGCCCTAATGACATTTTTGTCCAAAATACATCTTTATATCTAAAATTCCCTTTTTTGTAGGCCAGACTGAATTCATGTCAGCTTTAATGACATCAGCTTAACTTGATTACATCTGCAAAGACCTTACTGTGGAATAAAGTTGCATTTGCAACTACTAAGGGTGAGGATGTCAGAAATATCTTTCTTTACTCGAGGGATGGCGGGAACACAATTCAACGTAAACCACCACTCCAAAATGAGCATCTCTTATAATACTTATCCCCATTAATGTGTGTGTGTGTGTGTGTGTGTGTGTGTGTGCACTATAAATTGACACAATACTGCTGACATAGATGGTGGAAGACAACTGTTAAGTCAACAAATGCTTATAGAATAGTTGCACAGAAATGCATCTAAATTTTACAATTACAATAATAAAATCAGGGGTAGAAGCAGTGAATGCCAGCCTCAGAGCAGTGGTTGCCTTTAAGTACAGAAGAGAACAAAAACCAGAACTGAGGATTAAAGAATATTTGGCAAAGTCTACAGAGCCCTTTTTTTAAAATCAACTTTGTATTTTCTATTGGGCTATAGCCAGTGAACAATGTTTGACAGTTTCAGCTGGATAGTGAAGGGACTCAGCCACACACATACATATGTATCCCTTCTCCCCCAAACTCCCCTCCCATCCCGACTGCCATGTGACATTGAGCAGAGTTCCCTGGGCTGTCCAGCAGGTCCTTGCTGGTTCTCCATGTTAAATACAGCAGTGTGTCCAAGTCCATCCCAAACTCCCTGACTGTCCCTTCCCCCACCCTTCCCCCTGGAACCATAAGGTTATTACAGGGTGTTGAGCAGAGTTCCCTGGGCTGGACAGCAGGTCCTTGCTGGTTCTCTGTGTTAAACACAGCGGTGTGTCCATGTCCTTCCCAGACTCCCTGACTATCCCTTCCCCCATCCTTCCCACAGAGTCTTATAAATCAACAACAATAACAAATTAACACACAGACACACACACACATACACACGTCAAGAGCCTCTCCCTGACACTTGTTCATTCCGTATTTCGAATTCATTTCTATTTGGGGTGACTTGGAGATTTAGCTACTAAAAGCAATCAACGTGGGAAAAACGGGTAAAAATGGTCATTTATAGACCACAGCATAATGGAAACGGCTGAAACATTTATCTGGTGATTTACCCCTTGTGTGTTTCCGGATTGCTCCCGAGGACAAAGGCGGCCCCTCCTCATTTAAGTTCTAATGAGGGCATGTGTCTCCTTAAATTCAACATCTGTTAGAAATCCTCCCTGCCTCTTTCCACCTCTGTAATCCCCTCTCACCCCTTGCCTTCCACTTGTGGTGACATCACTGGTTTGGAGAACTCTGATTTCTGTCTTGTGTAACTTTCAAGCTTAGCCTGAAGCTGTTTCCACAGGTCAGGGCAGCACACTGCATGAATGAATCAAAGCATTAAAAAAGAAATGCACTGCAAGGAGATCCAACCAGTCCATCCTAAAGGAAAGCAACCCTGAATATTCGTTGGAAGGACTCGCGCTAAAGCTGAAGCTCCAATCCTTTGGCCCAGCTGATGGGAAGAACTGACTCATTGGAAAAAGACCCTGATGCTGGGAAAGATTGAAGGTGGGAGGAGAAGGGGACGACAGAGGATGAGATGATTGGATGGCATCGCCAACTCGACGGATATGAGTTTGAGCAAGCTCCGGAAGTTGGTGATGGACAGGGAGGCCTGGCGGGCTACAGTCGTGGGGTCCCAAAGAGTCGGACACGACTGAGCAATGTGGCCAAGGCAACAATGTGCTGGGGAAGTTCAGTTAACCACAATGTAAGATGCATGGAAAGAAAAAAAACACCCGCGGCGTCTCTAAGAAATAACACCCAAACACTCACAGACGCTCTTCTCCTTAGAAGTGGGATCTCTGGGCAGCACACAGGTTGCCCCATTCAAAAGCGGCCCTTGAAGCTTTTCACCCATCCAGAGAGAAATGCAAGTTGGAATTGCCTGCTGGTCCAGTGATTAAGAGTCTGCCCGCCGCTGCAGGGGACACAGGTGTGATCCCCGGTCAGGGAAGAAGCCGGCGCAACAGGGCAACTGAGCCCGCACGCTCGAAAGCCCGTGGTCCACAACAGGCGCAGACGCCGCAACTCGAGAGGAGCCCCCACTCGCCGCAACTAGAGAAAGCCCGCTTGCAGCGACAAGAAAAAGGTGCAGCCGGAAAGAAAAATGCAAATCACACGTATCCTGCTAGGCTACAACAGAAAATTCAACCACATGCTAAAACTCACAGACTTCCTTATCTCTTTCTACACTCTACTTAAGGCATCTTAAAATCTACAAGCGTTGCATAATTATCTCCTAGAAACTTATTTTAGCTACTGGAACATTGAGTGTGTTCTTTTGCTTCTATTTCTGCTTTCAAAGGCAGTTGCCTAGGTCATTAGTTCAGGGAGAAAACGCAAACCAAAACACTGCCAAACCAGGGCAATAACCAGATTCAATCTGCAGTCGTTAATCATCAAGAAACTGCTGAATAATCCAATCTGCTAGGCTGTATGAAGCTCCGGGAAAACAATCTAAAGACAATTACTTTGTCAGAACAGATTAATCATTATGATTAACCAAATAAAAGACTTTTGAAGTACAAAAAAGAACTAATTAATTGTAGCATTTTTGCAATTACGATCTAAGGTCTACTCATTTCAAAGGATAAACCCATAATAAAGAAACTAGATTTCCGTGGTAAATGAAACACTAGGCAACATACATATGAAGAAGAAAATCAATGCCGATTTCTAGAATTTCAATACTCAACACGTGAGGTCATTTTCACAGAATATTTTCCCTAGAGGATCAAGTCTGGTAGGGTAACAGGAAAATAATTTATAACAATCTGAGTGCACTGTATTACTTTTCTACTGGCAAGAAAACATGTTAGAGAGCAATTACATTGATTAAATATATGAGGAATTTCTCTGTAAAATTTTTGGGCTATTCCCGTGGAACCAGTCTGGGATCCATTCCTCTATGATAGCGTCTGTGATGGGTGCTAAGTCGCTTCACTTCTGTCTGACTCTTTGAGACCCCATGGGCTGTAGCCCACCAGGCTCCTCCATCCATGGGATTCTCCAGGCAAGAATACTGGAGTGGGTTGCCATGCCCTCCTCCAGGGGATCTTCCCCACCCAGGGATCGAACCCGCATCTCCTGTGGATAATGCATTGCCAAGCAGGTTCTTTACCACCAGCGCCACTTTTAGCAGCAATACCTTCCCACAGAACACAGATGTTTGGTAAACATCTGCTCTCTCTTTTATATTTATTTACTCAGTGACTTTCCCTGAGCTCAGCTCTTATGGAAAATCCAGTCTTTTTTAAAAGAAAACTGGCTTCTTAAACACCTTCGACATCCAAATCAAGTTTGCAACTCATAAAACTGTTCCCTGGGAAGTTCCTGGTGGTCCAGGGGTTGAGACTCCCTGCTCCCAACCCAAGAAGCCCGGGTTCGATCCCTGGTTAGGGAACTAGACCCTACCTGCTGCAACTAAGGCCCAACAAAGTCAAGTGAGGCAAGGGAGCTGAGGCTTCCCTGGTGGTTCAGGTGTTAAAGAAACAGCCTGCCATGCAAAAGACCCGGGTTCGATCCTTGGGTTGGGAAGATCCCCTGGAGGAGGGCATGGCAACCCACTCCAGTGTCCTTGATGGGAAATCCCGCGGACAGAGGGGACTAGTTCGCTACACTGGGCAACTCACGCTTCAAATAAATGAATTTAAAAAAAAAAGAAAAAAGCTGTTCAGTGACAGCGTATTGTCTTAATAGCAATATTGTTGTTTTTCCCCCAAATCCTGTTCAATTCATATCTCAAGAGCATTTCACACCAAACCTTCAGGTGGATGGAAAACTCTGAACCAGAACAAGCAACTTCATTTGTGAGAATGCTTTTTTCTGTTAAGGCTATTTGCACCACTGGAATCACGAGGTGATTATAATTGTCTCCTCACTTTACTATTTTCCCAGGTAATCTTGACCTCTGGAAGATTAACTGTATTGTGAATTATCCTTGTAGAAATGATGACCAGATAAAACACAGCAGCACCTTTTTTTTTTTTTTGTATATATTATACTTCAGAAAAACAGAAAAGGTAATGGCAGAATGAAAGGGCAAATTATTCTCACTCCCAGATGAGAAAAAAAATCATTGTAACATCTTTGGCAAAGCAAGACAGATATTTCAGATACATTTCAAGGTAACAGTGCTTTAAATTCTTAGTGACACTTTGGATACATAAAAAATAAACGAATAAACCATGCTCTTTCGTTGGTGATACAGCGAATGAGTGTTGAAATGGTCACAAAATGTATCTTCGGACTTTTTTGTTGTTCTGATGAACTGGGTTGAATTGGCCACAACAGCTCACTGATAAAGAATCTGCCTGCACTGCAGAATATGTGGGTTCAATCCCTGGGTTGGGAAGACCCCCTGGAGGAGGGCATAGCAACCCACTCTAGTATTCTTGCCTGGAGAATCCCATGGACAGAGGAGCCTGGCAGGCTACAGTCCATGGGGTCTCAAAGAGTCAGATACGACTTAGCGACTGAACAAACACACACGCAGAAGATACTGAAATTCACAGTTTCCTAAGCAGAGACTCATCTCCATGAACTGTATGTGTAACTTTCACAGGCTCCCGCATCTTAACCATCCCTTCCCATTTCAGGCCGGGTCATGGATTTTTGGGGTGACTTCGCTCTGTGCAAAGATTTGAGACACATTCAGCTGCACCGGGGCAAAAAGATACGCCGAGTGAATCCATCAAGCGTTTCCACGTGCTGTTTCCATCAGAAGCCTGGGAGCACGTAAGCGTCAGGGCTGGTGTAATTTGTCAGGGACTCACTGCATTGACAGGGCGGTGTTGGGACTGGTGTAGTATCTCAGGCGGGGAATATCCCAGACTGAATCATGTTCCATCATGAATGTTACTGGAATTCACACCAGACCCACGGCCATGGCCATCCATGACACACCACTCAGGGTGCCATCAGGCCTTATGCACACGAGTCGTCGTTGTTGACTCTCAGAAAACAAGATGGTGAGAACCGTGGCGTGAATTCTGACATTGTGCCGGGCCTCTCAGCACGCCTGGGTCCACGGGCCTCCGGTTCTCAGTTATCCTGCCATCGTGGGCTATGCATCTCCAGTTTGGGGATTCTTCCTTCAAAGCTCACAGCAAAGCCAAAACCCTTCCTGAAATCGGGACCAAACTCTTCTTTCTGAGATTTGTCGATGTTATTTTCATTGTTCGGTTGCTCAGTCGTGTCTGACTCTTTGCGACCCCATGAAGTGCAGCACGCCAGGCCTCCCTGTCCTTCACCAACTCCCAGAGTCCACCCAAACCCATGTCCATTGAGTCGGTGATGCCATCCAGCCATCTCATCCTCTGTCGTCCCCTTCTCCTGCCCTCAATCTCTCCCAGCATCAGGGTCCTTTCCAAGGAGTCGGCTCTTCGCATCAGGTGGCCTAAGGATTGGACTTTCAGCTTAATCCTTCCAATGAACACCCAGGACTGATCTCCTTTAGGATGGATTGGTTGGATCTCCTTGCAGTCCAAGGGACTCTCAAGGGTCTTCTCCAACACCACAGTTCAAAAGCATCAATTCTTCGGCACTCAGCTTTCTTCACATCCACAGATGACTCCTGGAAAAACCATAGCTTTGACTACATAGACATTTTTCAGCAAAATAATGTCTCTGCTTTTTAATATGGTTTTATCCTTGAGTTTAGAATCATTTTTATCCACAAATACTGTGTTTTCAGACCTCTTTTCCACTGATTCCACTACTTAAAATTATCAAGTTTATTGTTCATGAGAGCTTCCTGCCGTGCTTTCCCTCTTATTATTTATTTTCTGCTATTTGCAGACATGTCAATATGACCAGATTTTACTCTTGCCTAAAGTTACTTCAACTGTCTTCTTGGGAAAGCAAAGAAGACTAAAATAGTCAACACAATTTTGCATTGCGTGTTTGTTTGTTTGTTTGTTTGTTTTTGCATTGCATGTTTTTAAAATGCTTTTCTAACGTTGGAGAAGGAAATGGCAACCCACTCCAGTACTCGTGCCTGGAAAATTCCATGGACTGAGAAGCTTGAGAGGCTACAGTCCACGGCATCGCAAAGAGTCGGACACGACTGAGCGACTTCACACTTCTGATGTTAAACATGGTTTATATCCAAAGTAAATGAAAATGCTCATTGGAAACGATACCATGCACTTCAACGTTCATAGTAGCACTATTCACAACAGCCAAGACGTAGAGATGACCTGAATGTCCATCAAGAGAGGGATGGATGAACAAGACGTGGTACACATATACAATGGAATATTAGTCAGCCCTGAAAAGGAATGAAATAATGTCATTTGCAGCGGTGCGGATGGGCCTAGAGATTATGTTACTAACTGAAGGAAGCCAGACGGAAAACAAACATCGGGATATCACTTACACATGAAATCTAAAAAACAACACCCCCTAGTTACTATAACAAAACAAAAGCAGACCCAGAGACACAGAGGCCAAACTAGTAGGTGACCAGTAAGGAGAAGAAAATGGGAGAGGGGACCATGACCCATTAAATGCAGACTACTATTAAGGGCTTCCCTGGAGGCTCAGCTGGTAAAGAATCTGCCTGCAGTGCGGAGGCCTGGGTTCCATCCCTGGGTCGGAAAAATCCCCTGGAGAAGGAAATGGCAACCCACTCCAGTATTCTTGCCTGGAAAATCCCATGGACAGAGGAGTCTGGCGGGCTACAGTCCGTGGGGTTGCAAAGAGTCGGACACGACCGAGCAGCTTCCATTTTCACTGTGTGATAAAATATAAGCTACAGGGATGTATGGGACAGTGCAGGGAATAGAGTCAACCTTTTATAATGCCTATAAATGGAATATGTATGCTGAGTCACTCACGCGTGTCTGACTCTCTGTGACCCCATGGACTGTGGCCTGCCAGGCTCCTCTGTCTGTGGGATTCTCCAGGCAAGAACACTGGAGTGGGTTGCCATTTCCTTATCCAACAAATGGAGCATAAACTTTAAAAACTGTCAACGACTACACTTTATACCTGAAACTTACATAATATTGTATACCATCAACTATACCTCCATTGAAAGCAAACCAAAATAATTACTCCAAAAAATGGTTTTTTGTATGTTCGCAAGGTTATGCAACCACCATCTCTCTCTAGTTCTAAAATATTTGGCCAGAAAAAGTTTGTTCGAGACTTTTTTTCTGTAAGACCATATGGAAAACCAAAAACAAACTTTTTGGCCAATTCAATATGTTCATCAGCCCAAAAAGTAAAGTCTATTTGTAGTCACTCCGAATTTTTCTGTCTGTGTAACCCTTGGCAACCACTAATAAACTCTCTGTCTGTATTTCCAGCTGTGGACTTTTCACATATATGGAATCTTATCATTGTCTGCCCTCTATGTCTCGCTTGTTTCATATTGAAAGTTGCTCAGTTGTGTCCAACTCTTTGCCACCCCATGGACTATACAGTCCATGGAATTCTCCAGGCCAGAATACTGGAGTGGGTAGCTGTTCCCTTCTCCAGGGGATCTTCCCAACCCAGGGATCGAACCCAGGTCTCCTTCATTGCAGGCAGATTCTTTACCAGCTGAACTACCAGGCAAGCAAGAGGATATGACAAATACCAAACAGGAGGCGGATTCAGACATAAAGACTATCTTCACAGGAAGTCACTGGATTTCCCTGGTGGTCCAGTGGTTAAGACTTTCCCGTCCAGCCCAAGGGGTGAAGCTTCGATCCCTGGATGGGTAGCTAAGATCCCCCACGCCCTGGGGCCAGAAAACCAAAACATAAAACAGAAACAATATTGTAACAAATTCAATAAAAACTTTAAAAATGGTCCACATCAAAAACAAATCATTATTTAAAAAGAAATCATACTTTACAAAGTCTGACTGTCAGCTGATTTAACAGACAATATAGCTGAAGGCTTATTAGCACTTGTCTTATATTTTTTCCCCCTCCTCCTCCATTTATGATGTTTCCATTATTTCCTTTATTTATTTATTTATTATTTTTATTTGACCGCACTGGTCTTAGTTGCAGTATGTGGGATCTAGTTCCCTGACCAGGGATCAAACCTGGGCCCCCTGCACTGGGAGCACAGTGGTTTAACCACAGGACCACCGGAGAAATCCCCATTATTTCCTTTAAATAAGAATTAAATGCTCCCATTGGAAACACAGTTTGTGGTTAGATGCTCAGCTTCTCTTATGCTGGGTAACTAGCTCACCTACATACAAAAAAACAACAAAGCTTAAACTCTGCTTTTGTAGAACCGAAATTTGTATTACCGCAGGTGATTTAAATTGACTGTATCTTCTACCGGCTAATCAGGAAACAAGAATTCTTTTCTTAACAAATTGATCTATAGTTGATTTACAATATTGTCTTAGCTTCAGGGGTATAGCAAAATGATTCAATTATGTATATATATGAAAGTGAAAGTCGCTCAGTCATGTCCAACTCTTTGAGACCCCATGGACTACACAGTCCACGGAATTCTCCAGGCCAGAATACTGGAATGTGTAGCCTTGCCTTTCTCCAGGGTCCTTCCCAACTCAGGGATGGAACCCAGGTCTTCCACATTGCAGGCGGATTCTTTACCAGCTGAGGCACCAGGGAAGCCCATATACATGTGTACTTTTATAAATATATACATATGTATATGTATATGCAACCCACTCCAGAATTCTTGCCTGGAGAATCCCACATGGACAGAGGAGCCTGGTGGGCTACAGTCCACGGGGTTGCAAAGAGTCAGGCATATATGAAGCGACTTAGCACACACACATATATATATTTCACACTATTTTTCATTATGTGTTACCACAAGATATTAAGTCGAGTCCCCTGTGGTGTACAATAGGCGCTTATTAGTTGTTTTATACATAGTAGTCAATATACTATCAATCCCAAAGTCCTAATTTGTCCCTACCTCAACTTTTTTTTCATAGAAGTGAGCCAAAACAGATGAAATATACATTACTTAACAGTTATTTAAGTATTAGATATTACCTCATTCTCTAGGCACATGTAAGGATCTCAGTCCATTTCGGGTGAGTGACCAAATCCTTTCTGGATGAAAATGGGCTCCCCGGTCAAATGCTGACTGTCAACTTTTGTCGAGTGTGAAACTGTACGTTGCTTATTTTACAGAACGTGTTTCCTAACATCCTATGTCCACGTGATTCTGTTGGAAGCAAAATTCAAAAGCCGGTTGTTCGATTTACACCTTAAAGCAGAGATTCCCAACCTTTTCAGCACCAGGGACCAGTTTTCGTGGAAGGCAATTTTTCCACGGACCGGGGAGGGGTGGGGGAAGGTTTCGGGGTGACTCAAGCATGTTTATCGTGCACTTTACTTCTGTTATTAACACATCAGCCCCACCTCAGATCACCAGGCATTCGATCCTGGAGGCTGGGAGACCCTTGGCTTAACGCAAACTTCAGGCTGGAGACGTGTGTTTACACCTTTGCTGGCCATGGTGGAAAATGCACTTTTTCTTGGCAGCTGAATCAGAGGTTATACACAGCCCTTGGCCAGTGAGATGTTAAATCTGTGTCCTCGTATTCACTCCCACAGTAAAAATGCAGGACCGCGTTCACCAAAGCCTCTGTGTTTCTCTATAAATCACACTCAGCTCTCTTTCCAAGGCTGTATAAGTTCCATTTCCTCCTCTCCACTATATGGGCCATGCCGTTCAACCCGGAGGATTTTTCAGTTTGGAATGGAAATCTGGATACCTAATACCCCAAGGGGTGGGGAGGCATCTCTTCATGTCATTGTTCAGTCACTAAATCATGTCTGAATCTTTGCAACCCCACGGACTGCAGCCCGCCAAGCTTCCCTGTCCATCACCAACTCCTGGAGTTTGCCCAAACTCATGTCCACTGAGTCGGTGATGTCATCCAACCATCTCATCCTCTGTCGCCCCCTTCTCCTCCCGCCCTCGGTATGCCCCATCATGCAGGAATACGCTTCCGTCAAATTTCACCTTGCTCGACCTCTTGCTGTGCGTCAGCCACTCTACGCATTCCACACACGTCTCCATTTCTTAGAAGCTTGTGCATCCGTGCGTTTGGCCTGCTCATTTTTTAATGACAAAAGGAAGGTCAAGGAATGTCAGAGAGCGTGCATGTGGCGTGCTTTGAGAGCTGAGAATGTAAACACAGGAAATCTATTCCAGACCCCACTCCTGGCCACCCCCTACCCCCACCCCAAGCCTTTAGCCCAAATTCAGCTTGCTCCTGATTTCTGTCTACATCCACGAAGGAAACTGTCACTGTCAGTTTATTCGTTTATTTACACAAATAAACTCTCTTGTGTTCCATGACTGTCCCAGAGCCGAAGGACGATCCCATCAGCATCTCAGCTTTTCAGAATTCGTCTCGATTTGGAGGCGAAATGAAATCCTCTGCCCAATGATGCTAAGAGCTTTGTGCTCATTTTTTTCCCCCTTTCTTTCTTCTCTTATTTGTACAAATCCCTGCCACTCTTTTCTTTGATTTAGCTGGCCTCACTTGTTTCTAGTTTTCCAGATGCCAGGCAAAATCCCCAGGATTTTATTCTTTCTTGATTGCTAATAAATCCTTTATTTCTTGATTCCTTGTTTTAAGCTCCCGCTTATCCCACATGTTCCGCATGACAGAGATTCTGACGTGCATCTGTCGTTACGGCTTATGTATCATTGGCTGACATCATCATTACAGTTCTAATTGTTGGCTGGAAAAAAATGATTTAGAAGAGTGCTATTCATCTCCCAAGCACAGCAAGTTTGGGTTTCTATTTTTTTTTCCCTTCCGTTGAAAATGTATAATTGTATTGCATGGTAATTGGTGACACTTAAAATTTTAGGGGAGGGTGGTGATGCATATGTTGGCTTCCCTGGTGGCTCAGATGGTAAAGAGTCCGCCTGCAATGCAGGAGACCTGGGTTTGATCCCTGGGTTGGCAAGATCCCCTGGAGAAGGAATGGCAACCCACTCCAGTATTCCTGCCTGGAGAACTCCATGGACAGAGGAGACTGGGCTATACAGTCCATGGAGTCACAAAGAGTCAGACACAACTGACTCCGTGTCTGCGACTAATGCACACACTTTCATTTCCCAAGTAGGTTTGTATGTTCTCCCTTGTGTTGAAAATGTATAATTGTATGGCATTTTAATTGGTGACACTTTAATTTTTTTTGGAGGGTGATTATGAATATGTGGAGGTCTTTTCTGGGGCTTGATGCAGACGAAGAACAAATGATGAGGCCGTGATAAACACCCGTATCTCTACTCTTTCTTCAAGATGGTGCAAGTACAGACGAACGTGCCGTGTTTTCCACCATCAGTTTTAACCACTTGAATGGCAAGATGATAATAATGAGGCTTCACACTTCCTTGCTTTCAAATTAGCTCCCAATACACCCACAGCTTAATCATACACACAGATTCCCCAGTACTCCTGAATTGTGCATTCCCCTCCTCGCATTTTACTGTCTGAATATCAGTTTACACCAGAAGTCTAACTTTCCATCCCGTTTTTTAAATTAATACACACTGGATGTGCTCAGTCACTTCAGTCATGTCCAGCTCTCTGTGACCCCAGGGTCTGTGACTCTGCCAGGCTCCTCTGTCCAGGGGATTCTCCAGGCGAGAATACTGGGGTGGGTTGCCATGCCCCCCTCCAGGGGATCTTCCCGACCCAGGGATCAAACCCGGGTCTCCCGCATGGCAGGCGGATTCTGTACCTGTATTCCATAACTGTGACAAAGCCAAAGTACCATTCTATCAGCATCTCAGCTTTTGTAGAATTTGTCTCGGTTTGGAGGAGATATTAAATTATTAGGCCACCACCAGAGATCAAACACAAGGAAGATTTTTGGTAGAAACATCCAGGTATATTGACATTTCTGTTCAGAAATTTCTACCTTAGCAATGCCACAAAGTCTGTCTCCTTCCAAATTCTAGGTACAACATTCACCATCATTTTCTGCATGAGACACAGCTTTAATTCTGTGGCTTCCTCAGTGCTGTTTGCTTTTTTGTTTTTTTAATTTGTACTGGAGTATAGTAGCTTTACGGGCTTCCCCTGTGACTCAGCTGGTAAAGAATCCACCTGCAATGCAGGAGACCTGGGTTCGATCCCTGGGTCGGGAAGATCCCCTGGAGGAGGAAATGACAACCCACTCCAGTGTTCTTGCCTGGAGAATCCCATGGACAGAGGAGCCTGGTGGGCTATACAGTCCATGGGGTCTCAAAGAGTTGGACACGACCGAGCGACTAATGCAAGACTTCTATAGTACCTGGCCTGGCATTCAGGTCTTTGACTCCTTATGAGTTTATTTTTGTGCATGGTGTTAGGGGGTGTTCTAATTTCTGGCCTGGAGAATTCTGTGGTCTCTATAGTCCGTAGGATTGCAAAGAGTCGGACAGGACTGAGCACCTTTCACTTCACTTCCCTTCATGGTACCTTTATGAACTTGTGTTAGTTTCTGCTGTCCAGAAAAGTGAGTCAGCTCTATGTATACATATATCCCCTCTTCTTAGGTAGCTCAGAAGGTGAAGAAATGCCTGCAATTCAGGAGATCACTGAGTCAGGAAGAGATCCCCCGGAGGAGGGCATGGCAACCCACTCCAGTATTCTTGCCTGGACAGAGGAGCCTGGTCACTATTGTTCAATGGCTCACTGGTGTCCGATTCTCTGCGATCCCATGGACTGCAGCACGCCAGGCTTCCCTGTCCTTCACCATCTCCTGGAGTTTGCTCAAACTCATGTCCATTGAGTCGGTGATGCCATCCAACCATCTCATCCTCTGTCGTCCTCTTCTCCTCCTGCCTTCAATCTTTCCCAGCATCAGGGTCTTTTCCAATGAGTCAGCTCTTCTCATCAGGTGGCCAAAGTATTGGAGTTTCAGCTTCAGCATCAGTCCTTCCAATGAATATTCAGGACTGATTTCCTTTAGGATGGACTGGTTGGATCTCCTTGCAGTTCAAGGGACTCTCAAGAGTCTTCTCCAACACCACAGTTCAAAAGCATCAATTCTTTGGCACTCAGCTTTCTTTATAGTCCAGCTCTCACATCCATACACGGCCACTGGAAAACCATAGCCTTGACTAGACGGATCTTTGTTGGCAAAGTAACATCTCTGCTTTTCAATATGCTGTCTGGGTTGGACATAGTGTGAATCGTGTATATATGTCCGTCCCAGGTTTCCAATTCACCCCACCACCCTTTCCCCGTTGGTGTCCACACCTTCGTTCTCCTCATCCGTGTCTCTATTTCTGCTTTGCAGACAGGTCAATCAGTCCCATTTTTCTAGATTCCACAGATATGCGTTAATGTGGGATACTTGTTTTTCCCTTTGTGACTTTACTGCATTCTGTGGGGCAGTCTGCAGTGTCCAACGTTTGCATCTCACTGTGTGTTGGCACCAACGCACACAAAATCTCTCTTCTACTCAGACAAAAGGTCTCTTTCATGACTTTAGACCTCGATTCCATTTTTTTCCCTCCCTCAAAATGTTAAAATTCTCTCCTGACTCACCTCCCCAGATTCAGGTAAACTCTTTCTGGGCCATTTCCCCGTCCTGCCCCCAGCCCCCATTCAAAGAAAAACACAACTTAATCCCTTTCACGCTTCCTATCAGCAGCTCTGGATATTCTGGTTGAACCCTTCTACAGCAATCAACAAACTTGCAGGTGTGAAATATTCAAAACCAGGCGTCCCTGAGCTATATCATTTCTTCACCGATTTTTCTGTTCCATTCATCAAAAGGAAAATCATTCATATAAAAATATTTTTCACACTTTTTTTCCCAAAGATATGCTGCCCATAATGTAAAATGCATCCTTTTCTGAGAGCCCAGTTTTGTGATGCCTTTATAAAGGCGTGATCTCATGTCGTCACCTGCACAATTTAAGACATCGAATATTTTCGACACTCCTTCTGCCCTGAACTTTCCACCCTTCACTATTTGTAGTCAGACCCGCTGCTCGTATGCAGTCCTGGAAACCACTGATCTACGCATCCTACCTTTATACTTTTTCTTCTTTATCTTTTATTGGAGGATAATTGCTTTATAAATTTGTGTTGCTCCCTGCCATACATCAACACCAATCAGGCCTAGGTGTGCATATGTCCCCTCCGTCTTGAACCTCCTCTCCCACCTCCCACCGATCTAGTTTGTCACAAACCGCCGGGTTAACCGCCCTATGTCACAGAGCAAATTCTCACTGGCTATCGATAGGGCTTCCCTCATAGCTCAGTTGGTAAAGAATCTGCCTGCAGCGCAGGAGATCTGGGTTCGATCCCTGGGTCAGGAAGATCCCCTGGAGAAGGGCATGGCAATCCACTCCAGGATTCTTGCCTGGAGAATCCCATGGACAGAGGAGCCTGGCGGGCTACAGTCCATGGTGTCGCAAAGAGTTGGACACGACTGAGCAACCGAACAGATACTAGAATATATATAAGCACAAATATATGAACATATATCAGTAAGGATGCATACTTCTGAGCGACTAACACATACAAATCACATAACACATTGTACATGTCCAGTAAGATGCAAAGAAAGCATTATACAGCACAACACACCAAGGAAACTCCGCCTTTTCCTTTTAAAACCCATCCTCTTCTCCCTTTTGTCTTATCAATATCCTTCCTACACTCTCCCGGTGACCTGGGAGACGCATGAAAGAGTGGATGAGAAGCCAGAGAACTTAGATTTCAGGTGTCTCGGACCCAAATCCTGACCGGACCTCCAGCCTTTTACTTTAAAAACAAAAACCAAAAACCATCATTTATTTATTTGTTTGCTTCTTTTGGCCGCACCGAGTCTTCATCGCTATGAACGGGCTTTCTCTAGTGAGCAGAGGTTACTCCGTTTTTCGTGTGTTTGTTTTTTAAATTGATTTTTTAACTGAAGGATAATTGCTTGACAGAATGTCGCTGGCTTCTGGCAAACCTCGGCAGGAATCAGCCACAGGTATACTTACGTCCCCTCCCTTTTGAACCCCCCCGCCACCTCCCTCCCCATCCCGCCCCCTCTAGGTTGACACAGAGCCCATGTCTGAGTTCCCTGAGACACACACCCAATTCCCGTTGGCTCTCTATTTGACATATGGTGATGTAAGTTTCCATGTTACTCTCTCCACACATCTCACCCTCTCCTCCCCTCTCCCCATGTCCGTAAGTCTGTTCTCTGGGTCTGTTCTTCTGTGACTGAGAAGCCCAATGTGTCGGCTTCTCATTGAGATAGTTTTCTTCCTGCAGACCACAGGCTGTGGGCACCCGGGACTCAGTAACTGCGGTCCACGAGCTTAGTCGCCCCATGGCAGGCGGGATCCTCCCAGACCAGGGATGGAACCCGTGTCCCCTGCATTGGTAGGCAATTCTCAACCACTGGACCACCAGGGAAGTCCCTGCCTTTTACGTTTGACAAGCCCAAGGGCAGGGACGGTCCACTGGTTGAGACTCCGGCTTCCACTGCCGTGCGCCCGGGGTTTCATCCCTGTTTGGGGGTCCTAAGATCTCAGAAGCCTCACAGTGCAGCCAAAAAAAAAAAACAAATCACATCCATCCATACTCCTTCCAAACCCTCGCAAAGACGGAGCGAGTAAGCAACAAGGTGTTGATTCCAGGAGAATGTTGCTCTTTGGGGTTGAGCAGGTATTTCTGACAGTTGAATGTGTGAAGGTGTGTCCAGCCGCGTCTGACTCTTCTGTGACCCCATGGACTGTAACCCACCAGGCTCCTCCGTCCATGGGATTCTCCAGGCAAGGATGCTGGACTGGGTAGCCATTTCCTCCTCCAGGGGAATCTTCCCGACCTAGGGATCGAGCCCACATCCCCTGTTATCTCAGGTCTGGTTGACTTCCAGTGTAGATACACAAAAGCACAGTGGAGGGAAAAAGGGCATCCAAGGGCAGGGAAAATGGGTTACATTTTTCCCGTCCAGCCAGAACACACGAGTATCATGTCACGCACCCAGACTCCCTGGGCTGATGGTGTGCTAACTGGCACCAACTTCTGGAACCTCCCGGCTCACCTGGGCGTAGACATTCCCCCAAGGATGCTGTCGGCTTGGGTCCCTGCAGGGAACTGCAGGAAGCTCAGCCCCTGGCTGAAGTCCAAGGAAATCCGGGCTTATCAGCTGGGTCAGCATCCCTTCCTTGGGGCTCCTCACATGCGCCAGCCATGGGTCTGCTCAGCATAAGCCCCCGCGCAGGCCAGGCGGCCAGTCCTGCAGAGATTAGCCTTGGATTTCAGCACGAGTCGCCGAGCCAGACACTTTGGTGTGTGTTTGTATCTAAGTACGTTCTAGTTGACTGGTTCCATTGACACTTGACTTTGTCCATCTCCAACTCCAAGTCTCTCTCCCCGCACCAGTCCCCTCTAGTAACCATAAATCCACTAAGTCTGTGCATCTTTTTCTAAATCAGTTCAAGGGACTGTTTGTGCGACTTGCCTGTTTTCCCTTCTTATAAACACACTCTCTGGCATTTGCTATCTATTTAGGCTGCAAGCAGGGCTTATCTCTCTTCCTTATAAAACATCCTCAGGGCGCTTGGCTCTTTGTGTGGAAGCATCCTTTGTTTACCTTTTCTATTGCACACATCGGGGATCTCTGAAAACATTAGCTGAGCTTCTCTGCGGTACTCCAGCCTCATCGCCTCCGTGCCTGTTTGGAGTTCCTTGGGGTGGGAGGTGGGAGGGGCGGATTATGTCTGACCTTTTATCTTTCAAGACTGCCGTGGACCAGGGTATAGTTGCACGCTTTTGATGCCTCTCTTTTCAAGGCTGGCTGTCCCACCGAGCCGTGCGTCTCTGCAGAAATGTTTCAGCTTCAAGTACCTTTCTCCCTCTCTTCCTGTAGTTTTAGTTCGTAGTTTTAAAAATATATCTTTATTATTTTTTTCTAAAATATTCATTTATTTAACTTGCTATGGGTGGTGAAAGATATGGAAGCCTGGCGTCCATGGGGTTGCAGAGTCCACCATGAGTGAACAGTGCTGGGTCTTACTGTGGCGTGGAAATCTTCCATCTTTTCCTGCAACTTATGGGTTCTTCTTTTCTTCTCCCCCCTATAGTTGTGGCACACAGGACCTTTAGTTGTGGCTTACGAACTCTTCCTTGGGGCACTTGGGATCTAGTTCCCTGACCGGGGCTGCCACCCAGGCCCCCCGAATCGGGAGCTCAGAGTCTGAGCCACTGGACCACGAGGCTGGTCCTACACCTTTCTTATTCTTTTAGACGTTTTTCAAGGAACCTCGGATGTAGAAGGCTTATCAAGATCCTTCTAGCCTTCTGATACCCTTTGGGAAATCAGTAGAAATTCATGCCCACTTACCTAGTGTGTGTGTGTGTGTGTGTGTGTGTGTGTGTTAGTTGCTCAGTCGTGTCCGACTCTTTGTGACCCCATGGACTGCAGCCCGCCAGGCTCCTCTGTCCATGAGATTCTCCAGGCAAGAATACTGCAGTGGGTTGCCATTCCCTTCTCCAGGGGATCTTCCCGGCCCCAGGGATCGAACCCGGGACTCCTGCATTGCAGGCAGATTCTTTACCGTCTCAGCCTGCCCTATCCCATAATTGAAAACCACGCATGTTGGTCTGGAGAAATTTTCTAGGGTTACCTCATTAAATATCACATTGTCTTTTTGCCCCATATCCAACAAACGCTGTTTAAAAGCATTTTGCAGTGAGGTGAAGGACAGGGAAGGGGAAGTCGTATCGGAAATTTCTCTGTTGGGCTGCCTTCTGCCGCGTTGTTCAGGATTGATTAATTTGCTCAAATTCCGTAACAGACCACGTGCAATGTGAAGTTGTCAGGACGCACACTACAGCGTGGATATCTTATCCCAGATCTTTCTGGCAGGAAGGCTTAAGAATTGAGGGAGATTCTGTGCTTAGCCAAAAAAAAAAAAAAAAAAGATGTCCTTTGTTAATGGATTACGTCCCAGGCGGCAGGCTAGAGAGTCAGCCACCACTACTTTATACGCTGCTGGGCAGGAAAGAAAACAACACTCTGTATTCAGCCACCGCTCTTCCTCCAAATGTGACCAAACGTGATTGTATCTCCTAAGAGTGAGTGAGGTGTGCCGGCTTGAAAGATGTAACATGCATACGACTAGCATTTAGGGGAGCAGGGCAGGGCGCAGTTTCCTTACAAATACACAAACTCATCTCAATTATTCTGCCTCATCTTTTCAGGCTCTGCATCTTTGTCTTTCTCTTGTTCAGCTGGTGTTGAACATCGTCTTAGGCGAAGCGATTTTAAAAATTAAAGACTTGGCTTGTATATCTCTGTAAGTGGCGTGAGATGCTCTTTAGAAATTTTTTTCTTTTTATTTGAGTATCATTGATTTACCAGCGTTGTGTTAGTTTCAGGAACACCCCACAGGGATTCAGAAATACATATGCATGTATCTATTCTTTTTCACATTTTTTTCCCCATTTAGGTTTATTACAGAATACTAAGCAGTTCCCTACTGCTCTAGAGATGTCTTATTGCAGTTAGTTATTTCCTGGGCTTTTTTTTTTTTCTTCGTTTAATAGTTTGACTGTGCTGTGTGGCGTATCAGATCTTAGTTTCCTGATAAGGGATCAAACCTGTGTCCGCTGCATTGGAAGCAGGGAATGTTAAATACCGCACCAGCAGGGAAGTCCCCATTTCCTTGTTTATTAATGGGGGAAGGAGCCAAATCTCCTGAATTATTTTTACTTCCACAAAACTATATATCTTATATAATTCTTTTATTTATTCCAATATATAACATGTATATGTAGACAATACGTGTCATGCATCTATAACTATATATATTGTTGTTCAGTCACTAAGTCTTCACTGACTCTTTGCGACCCCATGGACTACAGCACACCAGGCTTCCCTGTCCTTCACCAACTCCCAGAGCTTTACTCAAACTCATGTCCATTGAGTTGGTGATGCCATCCAGCCATCTCATCCTCTGTCGTCCCCTTCTCCTCCTGCCCCCAATCTTTCCCAGCATCAGAGTCTTTTCCAGTGAGTCAGCTCTTCGCATCAGGTGGCCAAAGTATTGGAGCTTCAGCTTCAGCATCAGTCCTTCAATGACTATTCAGGGTTGATTTCCTTTAGGACTGACTGGTTTGATCTCCTTGTAGTCAAGGACTCTCAAGAGTCTTCTCCAGCACCACAATTCTAAAGCATCCATTCCTCGGCGCTCAGCTTTCTTTATGGTCCGACTCTCCCATCCACACATGACTGCTGGAAGAACCATAGCTTTGACTAGACGGACCTTTGTCAGCACATGTGTATGTACATATGTTTACTTCTCAAAGATAAATAGTATGCATGCATGTTTGTGTACCTGTGTATACATACATAGACACAGATACCTATTATCTGTTCATGTATATAATATGTATGTGCCTGAAAAAAAATTATATGCAAATGTTCCAAATCAATGGAAAAGGGAACACCAATCCTCTCCAGTATTCTTGCCAGGAGAATCCCAAGGACAGAGAAGCCTGGTGGGCTGTGGTCCATGGGTTGCAAAGAGTCGGACACGCCTGAGCAACTGACGCTCTCGCTTTCTTACCAATATATAGGAAGAACTTTATTACCACTGCTTGGCAACATTTCAGCCCTCACGTTCTACTTGTCTAAACCCAAGTGGAAGCATTAGCACCCACCTTGCATGACAGACAAATCATTTCAAAAATCAGTTAGAAATGAAATTTTTTTTTCAGGCAGCCATATTACCACAAAACCGGGATGTGAATGTCTCTGAGACGTGATCACAAGAAAGACATTCAGTCCTCCTTACCAGCTGAACAGAGCAGGTAAAAAAACTGGTTTCGGAGATTGGATACTGTGGGTATCTCTCAGAGCCCAGTGACATAAAATTAACCGGCACAACTTGAAACCATGTGGGTTATTTTCAGTCAATGCATGGCAAAACCAATACAATCTTGTAAAGTAAAATTAATTAATTAACTTTTAAAAATATATCTTTTGATATTGATTTCTCATGATAAGAGAACAGACTCTGTGTGATTTCTGTACATTTAGACCATGAAAGTTTTCATCCTCATTTTATGTCCCTGGATATGTTCTAGTGTCTCCAGGTTTATAGTCTACGGGAACTTGAACAGAATTTATACCCCACTGTTGTGTGAAAATTGTGCACATTGAAAGAGTGCTGAATTAGTTCACGGTGTTGTCAGGCCTACTATATCCTTCGACTTCTCTGTATATTCATTCTGTTACTTTTTGAGAGTTTGATATTGAAATGCCACCAACTAAAAATCTTCATTTGTCTACTTAAAAAAAAAATGATTGCAATATACAGCGGAACTATAGGTAACTTTGTTCTGTATTTTCCAAGTCTCCTGTAAATGTGTTTCATATTTTCGTAATTTAAAAAAGATGTGTTTGTTAATTTTTTTTAAAAACCAGATCTATGGGGTTGGCCAGAAAGTTAGCCTGGGTTATCCATAAGCTGTTACATATAAACCCAAACGGATGGGCTACAATCCAAAGGGTCGCAAAGAGTTGGGCGGGATTGATAGACTAAGCGTGCACACACACACTCACACACACACACCCCCCACAGAATATTGAACTGGGTATTATGGCCTTATTGGTCTGTTCAGCGACGTGGCACCCTGCAAGACAGACATCCACAACTGCCAAATGGGGACTTCCCTGGCCGTCCAGTGGTTGGAATCTACCTCCTTCTACTGCAGGGGACACGGGTTCAAGCCCTGGTCGGGGAAGATCCCACATGTCGTGGAGCGAGTAAGCCCATGGCCCACAAGTACAGAAGCCCACACTCTACAGACCCTGGTCTGCATCAGGAGAAGCCACCACAATAAGAAGCCCGCCGCAGCTAGACAAAGCCTGAACACCATGGCAAAGTCCCAGCTCAGCCCCAAAATAATGAGTCAACTAACTCATATTTTTTAAGTTGCAAAAACAAAAAATTGCCAGATAAAAAACAAGATGCCTGGTGACATCTGAATCTTAGATAGCACATTGTTTTGGGGAAAAAAAAAATATTCCTGCATACCGCGGTGGACATTCCTATTAAAAATATGCACTACATATCTGAAAATCAAGTTGAACTGGGATCCTTATAGTACTGTTATTTGTGAAAACGGAAAGTGTGACAGAAAAAACAACGCTTCACGTGTTTTTGTTGGCTGACTGCGTGAATGGCCGACACGGTGGGTGAGGTGAAAGCTTTAGGGGTGTCCCTGGGGGCTCAGTGGTAAACAGCCCACCTGCCAATGCAGGAGACGTGGGTTCCATCCCCAGGTCGGGAAGATCCCTGGAGGAGGGAATGGCAACCCACTCCAGTATTCTTGCCTGGAGAATCCCATGGACAGAGGAGCCTGCTGGGCTACAGTCCATGGGGTCGCAAAAGAGTCAGACATGACTGAGAGACTAAACAAAAATCAATAAAGGCTTTAGAGCTGTCCAAAGGGAAGCTACAGTAACCACCCTACAGGCACACATTTTTTAAAAAAATCACTGTGCATTCTATTAAAATATTTCTAAAATGTGCAACTTTCACACTAACCCTTAACCTGGTTTCCGATTGCAGCAACTTTTAAGAATGTGGACGTGGCTGTTCTCTGCATGATATTTTAAAACTTAAGTCATGCATCAGGGGTTCTGTCATCAGGAGAAATCATCTCAGTTCTCTGATCGTTCTCTTTGTGACCCGTTACATATTGCAAAACAATGGGTTTTGTTACTATACAAAATGAAAGATACATGAAAACTGGAGAAAGACTTTATTGGAAAGATAAAGGCTCTTCCTGTGCTATTTAGTAAGACTGTCTCTTTCCTTTTCATCAGAAGAGGGCCATATGGTTGATCTATTTTTAGGTTTTGGAGGAACATTCGTGGTGTTCTCCACAGTAGCTGTATCAATCTACCTTATGACCCAGCAATTGCACCGCTCCGGGACATATACCCTGAGAAAACCGTAATTCAAACACAGACGTGCCCCCCAATGTTCATAGCAGCACTATTCACAATAGCCAAGGCAGGAAGCAACCTGGACGCCTATCGACGGATGAATGGATAAAGAAAATAGGGGACATACACCCAGTGGAATATTACTCAGCCATTAAAAAAGGAATGAACGTGGGTCAGCTGAGCTGAAGTGGATGAACCTAAAGCCTGTTATACAGAGTGAAGAAAGTCAGAAAGAGAAAAAGAAGAAGCAAACACTGAATATTAACACGTATGTGTGGAATCTAGAAAAATGGTACAGATGATGGTATGTGCAGGGCAGGGCAATAGATGCAGATGTCGGGAACAGACTTGTGCACACAGCAAGGGAAGGAGAAGGTGGGATGAGCTGAGAAGGTAGCACTGACATATGTACATTTTTGCGTGTAAAATAGACAGCTCAGCTCTCTCAGGGAGCTCATCTGGCTTCTCTGTGATGACCTAAACGGGTGGGATAGGAGGTGCAAGTGACGTTCAAGAGCCAGGGGATATATGTGCACGTATGACTGATTCACTCTGGTGCACAATGGAAATGAACAACATTATAAAGCAATTATACTCCAATTTTTAAAAAAGAGAAGCATCTATGAATGATGTGAAGAGCTTAACTCATGAATGAGTCCAGCCCATATGCTTAAAACTTATGAAAGTCTCTACTGGATTTTTATCTAAAAAAAATACTCTCTGGAGATGAAAATGTTTGGCATGCTTTGAATGATAAAGCCCCTGGTTCTTATTAATCTCAAAACCGAGTCATTCGGAGATGATCAATTTGGATGGGTTTTAGACATCTCCAAGACAATACTACTTCAGTTTCTTTATTGAAAGAAAGTGGAAGTCAGATTAAAGACATGGTAGCTATAAAAGCGCAGGAGTTTGGCAGAATTTTACCACCGGTTTGGAATGCTAATGCCAAGTTACAAGTAACTCCTGAATGTAAATTCTACTAAGGGGTTTGGGAGCTTCTCCTGCAGAAGGGTCTAATTAGTTCCACTAATGTGGATGATTAAATAAAGGCTTCTCTGGAGTGAATTCTAAAACTATTCAGTTTTTATGGGAAAAAAAAAAAGAGAGAGCAAAAGAAAAAATACGGCAGCTCAAGTATAGTGGCTCACGGGTAATGCAGGAAACAGAAGTTCAAGGCCTGGGTCGGGAAGATCCCCTAGAGGAGGGCATGGCAACCCACTCCAGCATTCTTGCCTGCAGAATCCCATAGACAGAGGAGTCTGGAAGGGTATGGTACATGGGTTTGCAAAAGCGTCGGACACAGCTGAGCATACATACACGCGTGCGAAGTGTAGGGATAAAAGAATAAAGTTGACATCTCTCACAGTTGTCTGAATTGACCAATATAGAGAACACTTTTTGCATTTTACTTTTTTAAAATGAATTTTATCAACATATACTTGACTTTTGATACTGCGTTAGTTTCTGGTGCACACAGCTAAGTGATTCAGGACACACATGACGGAATCACTTCACTGTATGGGCTTCCCTGCTGGCTAAGATGGCAAAGAATCTGCCTGCAATGCAGGCGTATATATCGGGTCAGTTCAGTTCCGCCGCTCAGTTGTGTCTGACCCTTTGCGACCCCATGGACTGCAGCATGCCAGGCCTCCCTGTCCATCACCAACTCCCGGAGCTTGCTCAGACTCATGTCCATTGAGTCAGTGATGCCATCTAGCCATCTCATCCTCTGTCATCCCCTTTCTCCTACCCCCGCCTTCAATCTTTCCAGCATCAGGGTCTTTTCTAATGAGTCAGTTCTTTGCATCAGGTGGCCAAAGTATTGGAGTTTCAGCTTCAGCATCAGTCCTTCCAATGAACACCCAGGACTGATTTCCTTTAGGATGGACTGGTTGGATCTCCTTGCAGTCCAAGGGACTCTCAAGAGTCTTCTCCAACACCACAGTTCAAAAGCATCAATTCTTCTGCACTCAGCTTTCTTTATAGTCCAACTCTCACATCCATACATGACCATTGGAAAAACCATAGCCTTGACTAGACGGAACTTTGCTGGCAAAATAATGTCTCTGCTTTTCAATATGCTGTCTACTTTTTCATAGTTTTTTCCTTTATGATTTATCACATCTCCAGGGGCTCTTCCTGACTGAAAGGTTGTTGCCGAGCTATGAAAGATGCTGGGATTCTTGGCCTCCGAAGAATAGGAATTCGATGCGAGCGACAAGTCTTGATCGTGCAGAGCTTTTGTGTAATAAAGTTTTATTAAAATGTAAAAGAGATAGAGAAAGCTTCTGACATAGACATTAAAGGGGGCAGAAAGAGTGCCCCACTGCTCAACTTTAGCTGGATGATATATATCTATGAGCAAGCTGTTATTTAGAGAAAGGAGATGTCTCAAAAAGACTCAGAGAATGGCACCAGGCCCCTCACCCACAACATGCATTTTGAGATAACATTGGCACCTGGTGAGTCACCCTGGGCCATTAAACGGTTGACATGAATCTTGAAGAAAGGCAGGTTTCCAAGCAAATACATAGTTTCATTAACATAGATTAGGAGAACAATGTGTGAGTAAAACATATTGGTTTGTTGAGCCCTTGTTCTGAGTCTTAATTGGAAGTGACCTGAAGAAATCAGAGTCTAGGGTAAATACATAGTTCGTTCACATAGCTTAAGAAAACCATTTCCCTGGGAAAAAAAGCATTGGTTAGCTCAAGGTTTGAGAAAAGTTAAGTTCAGATGGAACCAGGTGTCATCATGGCAAATTAAAATTCTGAATTTTAAATTTGGAATTTTAAAAGAGACCTCCTTTTAATTTTGTATAGATTTATTATATTATTTGCTCAGTCATGTCTGATGCTTTGCGACCTCACGGACTATACAGTTCATAGAGACGTCTAAGCAACAGCATACTGTGCAGCATGTCCAGTTTGTATAAAGACTGATTTCAGACAGCCATGTTCGATAAGCTGCTCCTCATGGTTACTCTTGCAGTGATGAAGCTGTTGCTCGTATTGTTAAGCACCCTTTCCGCAGCATTACTGGTGTGTTGTGGTTTTTTTTTTTTTTAACCGTGATTCATTCCATGATACGGAGAGAAAGCAGTATCTCACACATCTGAACAGAATGCTCAACAACGGCCAAGGGGCCAGGTGTTTGAAAATGAGATGCTGGACCCAAGAGAACAGGAACCGTTTCCAGATGTACGTTCCACCTGTGATGGTGAATACATGCAAACCTATAGAAATATATGCAGACTACATTAACGGAGCTTGGGAAGATGATATCAAAGTATACATAGTAGGCAAAAGGGGTAAGATGATATCAAAGTATACATGGCAGGCAAAAGGGATAAAACACGTAACTAGAGATACACCAAAATAGAAAGAGGACATCCCTGAGAGGGGACTGGCCTTA
Source organism: Odocoileus virginianus (assembly GCF_023699985.2). Lineage (NCBI taxonomy): Eukaryota > Metazoa > Chordata > Mammalia > Artiodactyla > Cervidae > Odocoileus > Odocoileus virginianus. Next base: position 1,372,744 of record NW_027224323.1, read on the forward strand.
CCAGACTTGTAAAATTAATAGAGCATATCTATTTTTAAAGTACTTTTTTAAAGTAAAGAATTTAATATTTTTTATTTAAGCTTCATTTAAAATTTAAATGCAACATTTTAATTCAAAATTAAAATGTAATATTTAAATAGCATTGAAATATGTATATTATCATATGTGAAACGGATCGCCAGTCCAGGTTGGATGCATGAGACAGGGTGTTCGGGGCTGGTGCACTGGGATGACCCAGACGGATGGGTGGGGAGGGAGGTGGGAGCGGGGTTCAGGATGGGGACACATGTACACCCATGGCTGATTCATGTCAACTTATGGCAAAAACCAATACAATATTGTAAAGTCATTAGCCTCCTATTACAATAAATAAATTTTAAAAATAATAATAATAGAATAAAATTAAAATGTAATATTTTAAATTTTAACTTAAAATTAAAAAGCGTTATTTTTATTTAAATTTAAATTTTAATGTTTTACTTAAACATTAATTTTGAAAATTAAATATTTAATTTAAATATTGCAATTTCATTTTAAAATTAAATGCTTTAAATATTGCATATTTTATTTAACAAGGTAGTAAATGTTCATATTTACTTAATATTTTTATGTAAAAATCAAATTTTAAATAAACTTAAGAAAATTTTTTTAATTAATGCAGGGTTTCTAGTAAATAAAACAGATAAGTGTGTTTGGGGATTTCCCTGGCAGCCCCGTAGTTAGGACTCTGGGCTTGCACTGCAGGCGGTGCAGGTTCGATAACCCTCACAAGCTGCAGGGTCCATCTGAAAAATATCAATAAAAGTGACGTGGTTTTGTTTATAATAGACAAATAAGTAGAGTATAGGACAAAGTTCACAGCTAGACTCAAGTCCCTATGGGGATGTGCAGTAAAAAGACGTCATCTCAAATTACTGGGTGCAGCTTTACTTCTTAGTAAATAGCACTGGGATAGCTGGTTATTCACTTGCACGCAGGCACACACACACATCACATCACATCAGATATGCACTGTACATCCAAGGAAAGAATAAACTCCAAATGGGAAAATCATGTGTTAAATAAAAACTACTCGTACTGAACAACAGCTTGAGTGAATTCCTTTTCACGACTGACGTGGAGTTGAGATGCATTCCAATTATTTTTCAGAACTGTGACCACGGTGTGACTTCCTTGGCGGTCCAGTGGCTAAGACTCTGCACTCCCAATGCAGGGGACAAGAGTTCGGTCCCTGGTGAGGGAACTAGGTGCTACATCCCACAGTGGAACAGTTTGCAGACCCTGACCGAAGGCTCCACGTGCCAGAACTGAAAACTCACACACCGTGACTAAGGATCCCCGAACAGAGCAACCAAGGTCCCAGATACGGCGTGCCACAGCTGAGACCAGTGCAGCCAAATGCAGAAACTCATGCGTATTCTTTTTTTTTTTTTCCATTTATTTTTATTAGTTGGAGGTTAATTACTTTACATCATTACAGTAGTTTTTGTCATACATTGAAGTGAATTAGCCATGGATTTACATGTATTCCCCATCCTGGTCCCCCCTCCCACCTCCCTCTCCACCCGATCCCTCTGGGTCTTCCCAGTGCACCAGGCCCGAGCACTTGTCTCATGCACCCAACCTGGGCTGGTGATCTGTTTCACCCTAGATAATATACATGTTTCGATGCTGTTCTCTTGAAACATCCCACCCTCGCCTTCTCCCAGAGTCCACAAGTCTGTTCTATACATCTGAGTCTCTTTTTCTGTTTTGCATTTAGAAAGATGCATATTCTTTAAATTAAAAAAAAATAATAAAATTCTGACTCCGTTCAAAAAAACGTTTTAACGGAAGAGGGAAAAAAAATCACTATTCACTGAGTCAAAAGGCAACCGAGAAAAACAGAAAATATTTACAAGGCACGTCGTAGATTCGGTGCTAACCATGCCTGAGATCTTTCTGTACGCTGAGAAATAAACAGTGGGAAGCTCCTGGCAAGTTCTTCAGGTGGCACTGTGAAAGATAAATACATCGACTCGCCTCAGGAGAGGCCGAACTCAGCAATCCTGCCAGGCCAGAGGAGATAAAAGAAGCGTGACAACTACATGTGAAGTGGGATGCTGGATTACCATCCTGGAAGAGAAAATATAGGATCTTCCAGGGTTGTCTGTTTATTCCCCCAACAGAACTATAAGTGCGGCGTTTGGGAAGATTTGGTTAAGATTAGCTAATCGTCTTGCGTGATTAGTCGCTCAGTCATGTCCAACTCCCTGCAACCCCGTGGACTGTAGCCCGCCAGGCTCCTCTGTCCGTGGGATTCTCCAGGCAGGAATGCTGGAGTGGGCCACCATGCCCTCCTCCAGGGGATCTTCCCGACCCAGGTCTCCCGCATTGCAGGCAGATTCTTTACCAGCTGAGCCACTTAGGGAAGCAAGCGCTGTTCATTTCATGACTCTCATCACTGTACTGACAATATGTAAGAGAATGTCCATATTTTAAAAATATATACAGAAGTATTTAGGGATAAACGAAGATTATGTTTGCAACTTACTGTGTGGCGGTTACAAAATAAAATTAGGCTGATGCATGCACTTATAGGAAGAGGTGAAATACTGACTGCTTTCCTCCCTGCCTCTGTCTCTCTCAGAAAGAGAGAATTGTCCAGACAAAAAGAAAAAGAAAAAAAAAATGTTCCTATAAAAAGGGAGAGAGTGAGGGGTGTGTGTGTTTGTAACCCGGCACCTACAAAAGTCTAATGTGTATATATGTATCAAAATGAATATTTCAAGTGTTAGTCACTCAGTCTTATCTGACTCTCTGCGACCCCGCGGACTGCATCCCGCCAGGCTCCTCTGTCCACGGGATTGCCCAGGCAAGAATACTGGAGTGGGTTGCCATTTCCTTCTCCAGGGGATCTTCCCAACCCAGGGATTGAACCCAGGTCTCCTGCATTGCAGGCAGATTCTTTACCATCTCAGCCACCAGGAAATGTATAAACATATAAATGTATGAACGTGTGTATAAAGGCATGTTTATTATATACGCATAAAATAATTTCCCCCTGAATTATAGAAATGTTTGTAATAATGAATGAGTGCTCCAATACATGTTGATGCGGATGAAGATGACGGTCTCACTCTCTGGATACAAACTGTCAAAGCTCCTAGAAAGAAAAGATCTGAGATTTAATCAGAATCAGTTTGACATCACACTTCTCCTCAACAACCCTGGAAGCTAGAAGACAAGCTGGAAGCTATGAATCAAAGTCTTCAATCAGGTAAAGAGGAAGGAAATAAAAAACCCATTTTTAACCCAGAAATTCTGTAAGAAATCAAATGTTCAAAGATGAAAGCAAAATAAATATGTTTTTTAAAAAATATACAAATTCATAATTTTTACCTTATCTCCTGCCATACATGGTTTTTAAACTTAAAAGGTGATTATTCAAGAAAGTCTCCATTAGCGTGAAAAGCAAGAGAAGAAATACTAGGACATGGCACCAAATCAGAAGAGTTAAGATTTAAAAAAAAAAAAAATTAGCGGAGAATCCAACAGACTTTGACACCTGGAAGTGTGTTGGTTTAGCAGCAAAGTCTCAATGAGGTAGGAATACATTTCCATGTGTCTGAATGCAATGAAAATGTTTAAATGAATAAGATTTACATGCCCTTCAAGTACATCCCTTTACTGAGTGAGAACTTTTTCAGAATTCAACCAAGCATGAAGCCGCAAAGACTTCATTACATCACAGAAACTTGAAAACGTGAAAGTGTCCTTAGAAAAACCAAAATTGGAAGGAAGGAAGAAGGGGGTATACTGATGTTGTCACATCTCAGGGCAAAAAAAAAAAAAAAAAAAATCATCAGAATCGAAATTCCGAGGCATCTACATTACTAAGATGATCTGTGAAGAGTGAAGTGTTAATTACTAAGCAAAAATTCTAACTGTTTAAGTGTGCTGTTGGAGAATGGGATATTTCTGGATTTTTTTATTAAGAGAATTTTAATGAGTTTCCATGGAAGCTGAAATCATATTCACAGCAGGATTTGAAACGACATGGGGGTATAAATGAATGATGCTTTCACCTGGGTAAGACTCATAACTTAGAAACGCCCATTATTAATTGGGAAGCAGAGTCATCTCTCGCTAGGAAGGGATCCTAGTTCGGCAACTAAGGATGCTGAGTGGAGTAGATAAAACTCTTAGGGACTTTCCCCTCGTTGTCCAGTGGCTAAGACTTTGCCCTCCAAGACAGGGCATTCGGATTCTGTCCCTAGTCTGGGGCCTGAGGTCCCATATGCCTCGAGGCCAAAAAACCAAAACACAAAACAGGAGCAATACTGTAACAAATTCAACCGATCCTTTAAAAATGGTCCACAGTAAAGGAAAAAAAAATAAAAAGACTTTTATAAAACCCTCTTTGGAAAACAAAACAAAACAAAAACCCTCTTTGTAGCTAAGGTGTAGTGGACAGGTTACCTAAGCTTGTTCAGCCCCAGGTTCCCAGCCTGTGAAAACCTGGGTACCACTTTCCTCACTAGGATGCTCTGTGGGTCAGATGGGTGCTGCAGACAGGGCTGTCAGCTGAAAACCAGCCAAGAGCACAAAGCATTGACTCCCCATTTCCACTGGTATCTGTCGGAAGTTACTGACTTACATGAGGAGATGAAGCCGTAAGGTAGCAACATTTTTTTTCCCCCAGGTGAAATTGATAAGTGATGTTTCAAGGACACTTTTTTTTTTTTAAATCAGAAGTCACCCTTGGTGGCTTCCCTGGTGCCTCAGCAGTAAAGAATCCACCTGCCGATGCAAGAGATGTCACATCTATCCCTGGGTTGGGAAGATCCCCTGAAAAACGAAACAGCCACCCACTCCAGTATTCCTGCCTGGAGATTCCCATGGATAGACTTGCAAAGAGTCGGACACGACTGAAACGCCTCTACACATTAGGGTAGGGTTCCCCCCTAGGCTGAATGATAGATATCTTGGCATTTAATTTCTACCACTCTGCTTAAAGAAAAATTTCAGATTTGGTCAATGAGTTTTTTCAGAATCTATACTGCTTCTGCCTTTTTTTTTTCTTCTCTTTGACTTCCCCATTGTGAAGTTGGTATTCCAACAGTGAGCTGACCTCCTGAAGCCTTTCCTGACACTCAGACATTTTCCCATTATGGCTCAAAGCCCAGCATTTCTAAATTAAATCTTCCATCAAAAAAAAAGAAAAAGAAAAAAATGTGCCTGTGGTTCTGACCAGAGGGTATGGCAAGCTACATTTAGCCTCACAGAAATGCCAACTTTCAAACCCTTCTGAGGCACACAATTCTTTATTGTCCAGTTAGTGAAGGGAGAATGACCCATGATGTCAGTAGCAGTGATGAAGTTAGATATTATGGGAAAATTATCCCTCAGCAGATACACAGACCAATGAACTGTATTTCTTTAAGGCAAGAACTAGAAAATACACATCAAGTGAAAAATTAGATGCTGAAAACACTCCTTAGTCACCAGCCTGAATAAACAATGTTTAGGGCAAGCTGACTCAATGTAGTTCTCCTCCAACTGCAGAAGAATGGAATGAATGGAATCAAATGTTTAGAATTCTGTGGGCGCTCAAATATCCCTTTTCTCATCAGAATAAAATGATTGCAAAGGAAGTTCTCAAGATCATACCTACATTCAAAGTAAAGTAAAACCGGAAATCTTTGTAGAGCAAGGGGATGTATCTGTAAATAAACGTATTTCATATTTTGATAAGGTTTTTATCATACCTTATACAACAAGGTAAAGACCCAGGCATTAAATTTTGTTTCAGATACTCCACCAACAATGTCGCTCTTTATCCTATGATTCAGCATTCAGTCATCCCTTTCTTTAAATGCATGAATTTGAACAGTCTAAACAAGGGTAGAAGAAAGGGAAAATGTTAATCACTCAGTTGTGTCCGACCCTTTGAGACCTCATAGACCATAGCCTGCCAGGTTCCTCTGTCCATGGGATTCTCCAGGCAAGAATACTGGAGCGGGTTACCATTTCCTTCTCCAGGGCATCTTCCTGACCCAGGGATTGAACCGGGGTCTCCTCATTGCAGGCAGATTCTTTACCCTTTTGAGCCAGCAGGGAAGACCAAACAAGCGTAGAATATACGTATAACAGATTCACTTTGTCATATACCTGAAGCTAACACAACATTGTACGTCACCTATCCTCCCAATAAAATAGAAATTAAAAAATGCATGAATTCCCAGGCAGCACACTGAATTTGAAGAGATCCAACCAGTCCGTCCTAAAGGAAATCAACCCTGAATATTCACTGGAAGGACTGAAGCTGAAGCTCCAATACTTTGGCCACCTGATGCAAAGAGCCGACTCACTGGAAAAGACCCTGATGCTGGGAAAGATTGGGGGCAGGAGGAGAAGGGGACGACAGAGGATGAGATGGTTGGATGGCATCACTGACTCAATGGACATGAGTTTGAGCAAGCTCCGGGAGATGGTGATGGACAGGGAAGCCTGGCGTGCTGCAGTCCATGGGGTCGCAAAGAGTCAGACACAGCTTGGTGACTGAACAACAAGGTGCTGAATTTGTAGGTGATGTTTGATAAAGGTGATCCCAAATACTGAGGGGGCACAGTTCTGATGGTAATTACTAACTATTTTCTCGGTCACCTCTTTCTGGTATTACTGCTTAGTCTAGAGAGAAATGCCATATTAAATTTTCCTCTGCCGAGGCAAAGATATATTTAGTTCCAAGGTCGTTTTCGAAGGCACGGAACAAAGGAAGAAAGCCGCTTTTAAAAGTAGGACACCATAATTGTGAGAGAAGTGGAGATCAAAACGTCCACCTGAATTCTCTGATCCCTTGCGCTCAGGGAGGCTTCCTTTTGAAAAGATAGACTCAGCTGAGGCCCCCGCTGGAAGCACGGGGTGGGTGGCCGCCAACTCCCGTTTCCATAAGTGATAGCTCACTGCAAACAGTGCTTCTGTTTTGGATTTTCCGACTCTTTGAAATCTGAACGCTGAAAACGGTCTGAAACTTAAACCCTTGAGACTGATCTGAGAGATGTGCCTCCTGCGAACCAACACAATTTAAACATTCCCACCTGTGGAATGACTGTCTGAAAGCCAGCAGCCCCAAAAACAGGGGCCTGCAGGGATGTGTGCTCAGTCGTTTAATCGTGTCTGACCCTGCAAACCCGAGGACTGCAGCCTGCCAGGCTCCTCTGTCCACGAATGTTCCAGGCAAGAATGCTGGCTGAATCTATTGGCATGGCAGCAAAAGGAGATGCAGACACAGACAACAGACTTGTGGACACAATAGGGGAAGGAGTTCAGTCCAGTCGCTCAGTCGGGTCCGACTCTTCGCGACCCCATGAACCGCAGCACGCAGGGCCTCCCTGTCCATCACCACCTCCCAGAGTCCACCCAAACCCATGTACATTCGAGTCAGTGATGTCATCCAACCATCTCATCCTCTGTCGTCCCCTTCTCCTCCCGCCTTCAATCTTTCCCAGCATCAGGGTCTTTTCCAATGAGTCAGCTCTTCGCATCAGGTGGCCAAAGGATTGGAGTTTCAGCTTCAGCATCAGTCTTTCCACTGAATATTCAAGGTTGATTTCCTTTAGGATGGACTGGTTGGATCTCCTTGCAGCCCAAGAAACTCTCAAGAGTCTTCCCCAACAGCACAGTTGAAAAGCATCCGTTCTTCGGCGCTCAGCTTTCTTTATGGTCCAACTCTCACATCCATACATGACTGTTGGAAAAACCATAGGTTTGACTAGACGGACCTTTAGGGGGAAGGGGGAGGAGGAGAGGGTGGGACAAATTGGGAGAATAGCATGGAAACGTATACATTATCATATACAAGAGAGACAGCCAGTGGGAATTGGCTGTGTGACGCAGGGAAGTCAATAAGTGCTCTGTGGCAGCCTAGAGGGGTGGAATGGGATCGGAGGTTGTGGGGGGGGCGGCTAGGAGGGAGGGGACACATGTATACCGATGGCTGATTCACGCTGGTGGGTGGCAGAAACCAACACAGTATTGTAAAGCCATTGTCCTCCAATTAAAAAGAAAATCGTAATTAAAAAAATACTGGAGTGGGTTCCCTTCTCCAGGGGATCTTCCTGACCCAGGGCTTGAACCTTTGTCTCCCGTGTCTCCGGCGTCAGCAGCTGGATTCTTTATCCCTGAGCCATCACAAAGGATGGGTAAAGATTTCCCAGAATCTCTGGGCACAGACTGGAAGCAGGATGGAGGGGTCTTATATCTTAGCAACAGGCGTTACACATAATAAATTGTGTGTTAGTCAGTCGGGTTTGTCTGACTCTTTCTTACCCCACGGACTGTAGCCGGCCAGGCTCCTCTGTCCATGGGATTCTCCAGGCAAGACTACTGGAGTGGGTTGCTGTTCCCTTTCTCTAGATTCCCCCTGTGGCTCAGCCGGTAAAGAATCCACCTGTGTTGCTGGAGACCTGGGTTCGATCCCTGGGTTGGGAAGATCCCCTGGAGAAAGGAAAGGCTACCCACTCCAATATTCTGGCCTGGAGAATCCCATGGCCTGTATAATCCACGGAGTCACAACGAGTCGGACAGGACTGAGCGACTTTCGCTTCATTTCACTTCTCCAGATTCACATAATAGATGCTCAGTTCGTCATCCATGAATGATGGCTCACTCATACACGGAACAACCCTAGATACTAGACATCCCTGACTTTGAATCCCACACTCTTTCCTACAATCAGAATAACCACCACCAATGATCTAGAACTCTTTTTCTCATCCTTCCTACAGGGGACAGATTGCTCCCGAGTCCAAAACGCTTATAGGCTGATTTTAAAACAGTATCTTAAAGCTCCATGCCACTGAAAATAAAGGAGAGGCACAGTGAACCCTTAGTTGTCATTTGTATTCTGTGTTGGAAGTTTCTAGTTCGTTGATCTTGTCATTTTCAATTGATAAATTGCGGGGATAATGAGGCCGAGTAAATTAAGAAATGTGGAGAAGTGTGTGTGATTCCTGGTCTATATGAATAGACACAAGGCGTGGTTAAGAACAAGAATGGAATGGATAAGAAGGCATCAGAGGGTGTTAGTAGGTCGGTGGTAAACCCATATTGAGTGCTCATCTCAGAAAGATGTACAGATATGACTTCAGGGAAAAAGCATTATCTCAAAATTCATGCATCTGAGAGACATTCCAATTTGCATTTTCATCTTCCGTTATTACCAGTGGGCTCCTGTGAAGGCTTGATGAATGTTGCCTGATATGAAATACTGAAGTCTCATGTAAAAGGCAAGTATGGGCTTCCCTGGTGAAACGGTGGTAAAGAACCCGCCTACCACATGGGTTCGATCCCTGGGTCAGGAAGATCCCCTGGAGAAGGGCATGGCAACCCACTCCAGTATTCTTGCCTGGAGAATCCCATGGACAGAGGAGCCTGGTGGGCTATAGTCCATGAGGTCACAAAGAGTTGGACACAACTGAAGCAGCTTAGCATGCACATACACATGTATACGTGTATACATACACATATAAACATAAGTACACATATAAATTACCTATATAGGCTAATAATTAATATTATATATGCATACATCTGCATATATAATTAATGTGTGTAAAATTCGTCATTACATCTATCTACCCAAAGAAAAATGATATAGATGATGAGCTATAGATGCAGATATTGGTACACACACATAATCAATGATTAGCCTTAAACCCTGATGATAAGTCATTAAAAAAATTTACAAAGGTTGGAACCAGGGGCAGAAGACAATAAGAATCTTTAAGGAACCATCATTCCAAAAAAGTCACTGCTTGCCCAACTTTCCTGTATTTACACAAAAGTGTTAGTTAATCAGTCCTGTCTGACTCTTTGTGACCCCATGGACTGTGGGCCTGCCAGGCTCCTCTGTCCATGGGATTCTCCAGGCAAGAATCCTGGAGTGGGTTGCCATTTCCCTTCTCCAGGGGATCTTCCCGACCCAGGAATCAAACCCAGGCCTCCTGCATTGCAGGCAGATTTTTTCCGGTCTGAGTCACCAGAAAAAGCCCAAAGGAACACTTAAAATACACTGGCATTTTGCAGCTCCTTGGAAATTCTTACATCCTTGTCACCCTGCAGAGTTCCTCTCTTGGTAACATCCAGACGCCCCGATTTCTCTTTCTGAGAGAGCCTCTTGCCATGATTAAAGACCTGATATCTTTCAAAGGGGCCGCTGATCTCCGCAGGGCTGCCGAGGCAGTGGGCGTGATGACCCAGATCAAGTGCAGAGGGATCATCAATCCTAAGAGCAGGGTGGGCGGCACCCGGCGCTGATCCCAGAGTCCACTGCTGACCCAGGATGAACAGACAGAGCGTCAGGGCCAGTCAGAGAAAGAACCCAGCTAATGAGCTAGCTCTGGGCGGGTGGGGCGGGAACGGTTCAGAACGCTGACAGGGCTGCAGTCGAGTCGCGTTATGCGATGCAAACCCTGGTGGGATGCTTGGAATAAAGCCGGATGGAGCTTTCACGGGGGCAAGCGTGCAGCATCTTTACACATCAAGAGAAAACCTGCAAAACGGGCAGAAACTGGGACACGGAGAAACCTCCGGGTCATGGAAGCTGTGAGAACTGACCAACCCATTCTCCGACCTCGCTGTTTGAGGACTGGAATGATGCTCAGGGCAAAGGCTCCGTGTCTGTAACTCATCGAAGGTCTTCCTGCAAGTACGATTGCTCTATCCACTTAAATTCAATAGCGGGGCAATGTTTTTATAGAATTCCACAGAATGATCAGGTCTCTGAGAATTCTACCTGAATGCCCAGACGATGGTCATGAGAATCCGTGATAACTTGCACCATCATGTTACCATCATCAAAGCGCCTTTACATGCACATAATTTCATCTTGATAGCCCCGTTTCTGCCTGCCAGCTCAAGAGATGCAGGTTCGATCCCTGGGTCGGGAAGATGCCCTGGAGAAGGGAATGGCAACCCACTCCAGTATTCTTGTCTGGAGAATCCCATGGACAGAGGAGCCTGGCAGGCTACAGTCCATGGGTTCGCAAAGAGTCGGACACGACTGAGGGACTCACACACGCATTCTGAAAGACAGAATATTAAAAGCAAAGGACAGCTTCTTAACTTGAGTGGCGTGGCATTGAAAACTCCCCCATTTACAGGGTCCAACAGGACAGAAGCGAATAAGACAATAAAGGCTTTTGTAAACAGCACCCTCTGGAGAAGTCTGCACTGTGACAATCATCCATCATCGGACTTCAAATATTTGTCAGGTCCTTTGAAGACAAGGGTCAGGACTTGGGGGAGCGCCCGTGTGTTCGCAAAAGGTCAGCTCTGCTTACCTCTGCTCACCGGCAAGCATTCTCAGTGCAGACGACTCACAAAAGAGAGCGTCCTCGGTATGGATTTGTGTTCACAGGGGACTGTTTTGCCTCTTAAATGGGTGTTAACCACTATTTGATCAGCTGGCTGACTTCTCTTCAACATATTAAAATGCAGCAATAACCTTCAAGTCAATTAGGCTATGTCGAATTCTCCACACCAGCGGTGAAATCAACACTTCACACAGAGGGAAGCTTCTCCACACAAATTGATTGGGGTAGAAAGCACAGTAAATTCTGTCTCTTTCTCTCTCCCCCCCCCCCCCGCCTCTCTCTCAACTTATTTGTGTGCATAAATAGATGGATGGATGGATGGATAAATAGATGGATACATTTGATTATGGCTCACATCTTGACAGGCTAAACTGATCATTATAAAAGGAGAAACATTCGAAGAAGCAGAAGCATCCATTAACAGCCATGATAAAACACAGCATTAAAAAATCACAGTCCAGAAAGAGAAAGATGAATGTCGTATTCTAACGCATATATACGGAATCTAGAAAAATGGCACAGATGAATTTATTTACAGGGCAGCAATGGAGAAACAGACATAGACTTGTGGACATGGGGAGACAGGAAGAGAGGGTGAGATGCGTGGAAAGAGTAACATGCAAACTTACATGACCGTATGTCACATAGAGAGCCAATGGAAATTTGCTGTGTGTCTCAGGAAACTCAAACAGGGGCTCTGTGTCAACCCAGAGGGGTGGGTTAGGCAGGGAGATGGGAGAGAGATTCAAAAGGGAGGGGACGTATGTATACCTATGGCTGATTCATGTTGAGGTTTGACAGAAAATTCTGTAAAGCAATTATCCTTCAATTAAAAAATAATTTTTTTAAAAAAGAAAATCTATTAAAAAAAATCACAGCCCCCTGAAAAACTATTAGGATATTTATACCTCAATAGATGTGAGAGTTGGACTGTAAAGAAGGCAGAGCACTGAAGAATTGATGCTTTTGAACTGTGGTGTTGGAGAAGACTCTTGACAGTCCCTTGGACTGCAAGGAGATCCAACAGTCCATCCTAAAGGAGATCAACCCTAAATATTCATTGGAAGGACTGATGCTGAAGCTGAAACTCCAATCCTCTGGCCACCTGATTCGAAGAACTGACTTATTGGAAAAAAAAAAAAAAAACCCTAGTGCTGGGAAAGACTGAAGGCAGGAGGAGAAGGGGACGACAGAGGATGAGATGGTTGGATGGCATCACTGACTCGATGGATGTGAGTTTGAGCAAGCTCCGGGAGTTGGTGATGGACAGGGAGGCCTGGTGTGCTGCGGTCCATGGGGTTGGAAAGACTCAGCCATGACTAGGCAATTGAACAACCACAGCGACATACCTCCGAGCACAGGGTTGATCCAGGAATAGAAAGAGTCAGCATTTCTCGTTTGAACATAGTCGGGAAATGTCAGTCTAAAGAAAAACCAGAGGCGGCATCAGGCCGCCCTTGAGCAGGGCCGGCCAGTGGACTTGACTTTGACGGAGCTCAGACCCTGAGGTGGTCACAGGTTTTAGTACCGGGCCTCAAGGTTATCTCCTGAGTGGAACCGTCTTCTACAAAGACAAGCCATCACTAGGTGGACCTTAAGTCCCTTCCCCTGGAATCTGGACGGGTGCATGGTGGCTTCTGCTAAGGGAAGGTCACAGAGGTGGCGTTCTTCAGGAGAATTGTGTCTCTCAAAAGGACACATCCATGTCTGAACCCTCAGAAGCTGTGAATGTGATATTTTGAAACAGGTATTTGTGAAGGTGATTAAACATCTGAGATGAGGTTCCTCCTGGATGGGGGTGGCCCTAAACCCAAAGACAGGTCTTTATAAGACCCAGAAGAGGAGAGACAGGGACACAGAGGAGAAACCACATGGAGACGGAGGCAGAGACGGGAGGGAGGCGGCCACCACCCCAGGGACGGACGCCTGGAGCCCCCAGAAGCTGGAAGAAGTGGGAAGGACCCTCCCCTGAAACCTCCAGAGGGAATCAACCCTGGGACGCCTTGATCACAGATACCTGGTCTCTAGGATTGGGGAAGGCCCCTCCCCAAAAGACATGTCCCTCTTAAAACACCTGGAACCTCACAATGGGACCTTATTTGGAAACAAGGGTCTCTGCAGACGTGATGGAGTGAAGTGTCTGAAATGAGGTCCTCCTGGATGGGGGTGGCCCTAAACCCAGTGACAGGGTCCTTATAAGACACAGAAGAGGAGAGACAGGGACACAGAGGAGAAGCCGCGTGGAGACGCAGGCAGAGACGGGAGGGAGGCAGCCACCAGCCCAGGGACGGACATGTGGAGCCCCCAGAAGCTGGAAGAGGCGAGGAGGACCCTCCCCTGGAGACTCTGGATGGAGCTCGGCCCTGGGACACCTTGACCGTGAATGTCTGGTCTCCTTAACTAAGAGAGGATGAATCCCAGTTTTCTGAACTAACGTGACTTGTCTTTCTTTGTTCATTATTCCAACAGACGATGAACTTCTCTTGGTACCAGGCACCTGCTCTGCATTCCTTTGGCAGGACACGCCCGTGGTTTCCTGGGATATTTTCATCTGTGACCATGAGCCTCCACGTAGAACGTTCCACCAGCCTAAGTCCACTCTGTCATGAAGCAACCGTCCTGCCAGGAGAGTCCGTGTGAGCTCCCTCATCCAGTTTCCCTAATCCCCCGGAATCATCACACAAGGGTGAGAAATGGGCACAGGTGACACCCCACGGATGCCCACGCTCACATGCCATTTGTGAAGTCAGCCCCAGGCTTTCAGTTTTCCCACGGGAGGACATGGAGCCTCAGACATGCTGAGGCGGAAACTCGCCATCCACCCCACCCCTGGTCAGAATTTCTACCTCACAGAATCTCTGTTGTTGGCGTTCAGTTGCTCAGTCATGTCCGACTCTTTGCAATCCCGTGGATTGCAGCACGCCAGGCTTCCCTGACCTTCAGCATCTCCCGGAGCTTGCTCAAACTCATGTCCATCGAGTCGGTGATGCCATCCAACCATCTCCTCCTCTGTCATCCCCTTCTCCTCCTGCCTTCAGTCTTTCCCAGCATGAGGGTCTTTTCCAATGAGTCAGCTCTTCGCATCAGGTGGCCGAAGGATTGGAGCTTCAGCTTCAGATCTTGGACACAGCCAAATGGTTGTTGTAAACTTCTGAGCTTGGGGAAAATCTCTTATGTAGCAAAACTAAGGCCAACAAGAAGATGGTGAACGAGTTTACGAGGACAGGCATGAGAACAGAGGTTATTCTGACCAGGCTAGGAGATGCTGGTTGACCAGGAAGGAAGTCCTGTCAAGTAGTGTAATTGCCCGTGTTGTTGTGTGTGTGTGTGTGTGTGTGTGTGTGTGTGTGTACGCACGTGTGCACACACATTCACGCTTGTGCTTTGATGCGTTCAACTCTTTGCAACCCTGGACTATAGCCTTCCAGGGTCCTCTGTCCTTGGGATTCTCCAGGCAAGAAAACTGGAGTGGGTTGCCATTTCCTCCTCCTCCGGGGGATCTTCCAACCCAGGGATCAAACCTGCACCCCTTGAGCCTCCTGCATCGGCAGGCGGATTCTCTACTGCTCAACCACCTGGGAAGCCCCTGTAAAATCAGGGGCCTCCAGCGAAGATTGTCACTACTCCAAGAGCGGGCTTTCAACAGGCAGCATCAACCTCCCAAAGAGCTTGTTAAAAAAAAAAACAAAACAGAAGTACCATCTCTAGCTCCTACTCGGGTTGAATGGGAATCTACATTTGAAGAAAATTACGGTGTGATTTCCGCGCATATGAAAGTTTAAAGCTGTCTGCACCAGATGACGCCTAAACTAGACACTCATATGATTCTCTACAAACTCTGGAAAGTTCTGTGGAGATGCCCGGGTTGGAGGTGACAGTGACTCCATCATTGGTCTCACGTTGGCGTTTGGTGGTAAGACGATGCTGCCCAAGAGGATGGGGGTGCCCACAGCCGAGGACATTTATCAGCCCTTCTAGACGCAGCCCCTGCAAAATAGGAGCTATTGTCTTTGGATCTCGCTTGACATGAGAAATCTCCTTTGGCCTAATTCATTTGCCGTTTGTACACAATAGCAGAAAGAAGGTCTTTGTTAACTAAGCCCTTTTGAATGAGTGCTTTACAGACAGAGGACAGAAAACAAAGAACAGACAGCTATTTTAGAGAGAGTCCTTCAGTCTGAGAGGAGAAATCGCCTGTAATCTTTAAATAAAACCAGCAACAAAATCGCAAGGAATTCCTCTACTCAGATGAGTTAATAATATCTCTGTGTGTGTTTGTATCAGTCGCTCAGTCGTGTCTGACTCTTTGCGACCCCGTGGACTGTAGCCCCACCAGGCTCCTCTGCCCGTGGGATTCTCCAGGCAAGAATACTGGAGAACCTTGCCATGCCCTTCTCTAGGGGGATCTTCCAGACCCAGGGATCTAACTCAGGTCTCCTGCACCGCTGACAGGTTCTTTACTGCCTGCGCCACCGGGGAAGCCCATATCCTCTGAGCGGGTGGGGAAAATACCCATGGTTACTGATCTCTACATTCAGTATTTTGTAAAATTTAAGTAGGTCAAATAAACTTAAAATGTCTCCTTTTTTTTTTGGACTTATTTCCAAAACAGAAACACACTCATAGACACAGAGGGGGGAAAAAAAACTTACAGTTACCAAAGGATTAAGGGGAAGAAGATAAATTTGGAGTTTGGAATGAAAATATATGCACTACTATATGTCAAATAAATAATCAACAAGGATATAGAGCTATATAGAGCCAACCCACAGTATAGCACAGGGAACCATATTAATATCTTGTAATAACCTATGACGGGAATAATCTGGAATATATATACACATGTGTAACTGAATCACTGTGCTATACACCTGAAACTGAACACTGTCAATCTACTGTATTTCAACAGAAATTAGTTTAAAAAAAAAACATTAAACCAAATCTTTGCTTTTAATACTAGATTCATGAAAAGGCTCACACTTTCCATCATCATTGTTACATATCATTAAACGATGGCATCTTGCTTTTAACGTAAATGTTTTTATGTTCCTGTTCTGGGCCAAATCCTCAAGATAAAAAAATAAATATATTTCCTTGTGGAAATCCAAAAAAAAAAAAAAATAGAAAAACAAAACTCCAGACCTGTAGGCTTTCCAGAACTGTAAGATAATGCATTTTGATTATTGCAAGCTACCCAGCGTGTGGCTTAGAGGTAAAGAATCCACGTGTGATGGATTCACAGGAGATGCGGGTTCAATTCCTGGCTCGGGACGATCCCCTGGAGAAGGCACCGGCAAGCCACTCCAGTATGCTTGCCTGGAGAATCCCATGGACACAGGAGCCTGGCGGGGCTCCAGTCCAGGGGGTCGCAAAGAGTCAGACACGGCTTAGTGATTAAATAAGAATACACTCAGTGGGCAGCCCTTACTTACAGTGACCCTAGAGAACTGAAACAGAGGGCGTGACCCGAAAAACAATACTGTCAACAGACCAACTGAGTGTGAATGTGAATTTAGGAGCTGTAAAAACCAGACTTGCTGAATCCAGGGTTTAAGAGAGATCTCGCTTTTCCTCTTTCCCCCCACCCCCAATCTTCGGCTACACTTGCCCTCTCAATGTGTAGCAGGTCGGATCTTAGCTCCCCGACCAGGGAGCGAACCCATGACCCCAGCCTTGGAAGCGCGGAGTCTTAAGCCCTGGACCACCACGGGGGTGCCATCACGTTCCCCGTTCATGAGACTGGATTCGCGGCGTCACCGCGTCAAACCCAGTAGGTCCTCCCAGCAGTCAGGTCCTTGCAGTACTCCTGACACTACCCCCTCACCGACCCCGCCTCCGAGAAATAAACCAAGGAATCTGATCAACCTTCCTGCGTCTCACCCTAATTTGCGGGTGTCGGTCAAACTGCCAGTTCTCAAAGGCATTTCCCTTCGTATCTCAGACTCCAGAGCCCACGGTGGGGAGTTGTAAGTCGTTCTCTGCGTCCCTGCCTCCCGATTCAGAGTGAATTCTCTCTTTTTTAAAATTAAGTTGTTTTTAATTGGAGGATAACAACAACGTTGTGATAGTTTTTGCCACGCATCAGCATGAACTGGCCATAGGTAAACATATATATGTATATATATGTCACTCCCCTCTGATAAAGAATCCGCCTGCAATGCGGGAGACGTGGGTTCGATCCCTGGGTTGGGAAGATCTGCTGGACAAGAGAAAGGCTACCCACTCCCATATTCTGGCCTAGAGAATTCCATGGACTGTATAATCCATGGGGTTGCAGAGAGTCAGACACGACTGAGCAACTTTCATCCTAAAGTCCCCTCCTAAAGGGGACTCCCGTCCTGAAGTCCCCTCCTGTCTCCCTCCCCACCCCATCCCTCTAGGTTATCCCAGAGCACCAGCTTTGGATGGCCTGCTCCATGCATCAAACTCACAGGATCTATTTCACAGTCATCTATTTCACACATGCTAATGAATATGTTTCAACGCTGCTAAACCATCTCTTTCCCCAACGAAGTCTATCAAACAGTAGTTACGAGCAGCTACATGAATTTTACGACTCTCTGGACCAAAGTCAGCCTCTCTCAAACTGTAACCAGGCATAGGCTTGGGGGAGAAAAGCCATTTAATGCCCACGATTACGCGTCAGGACTGGAATCCAGTAATACCTGCTTACCAAGAGGACATGGCCAAGAATGTCTTTCAGAATCTGAGCGTAGGCGTCCAATGCTTCCAGCCTGCAGTTTCTGCATTGTTCTCATTTTTTTCGATTCCACACAACGACTACACATTACACGCCCACTCTCCAATTTAAATTAAACCCTTCCTTAAAAAAAATTCAAAAATAAAAATAAAAAAAAGTAAACACTTGCTGTGTTCTGCGTGTGCACATGTGCTAAGTCACCTCGGTCGTGTCCGACTCCTTGTGATCCCCTGGACTGTAGCCCACCAGGCTCCTCTGTCCATGGGATTCTCCAGGCAAGAAGACTGGAGTGGGTTGCCATGCCTACCTCTTCCCGTGTTCTGAGCCATGAGTTTTGTGCTCATTTCCTGCGATGAAATTACGAGGCAGAAGTTCAAAAGTATTCTCCAGGCGTGACGAGGGAGAGAAAAGCTGAGAAATGTCATTATGGGTTGAAGTGTGTGCCCTAAAATGTTGATGGTGAGGTCCCAAACCCCAGTGTCTCTGAGTAGGACCTTATTTGAAAATAGGTCCTTGCAGATTTAATCAAGTTGAGAGGGGATCACGTTGGGTGAGGTGGGCCCTCATCAGAGGACTGGGGTCTCTATAAGAAGAGGAAATTTGCCTGCAAAGAAGAGAAGAAAGCCAGGAGCCGCTGGGGGGCTCGGGTTGGGTGGAAGGGTGACTTGGAATGGATCCTCGGTCAGAGCCTCCAAAAGAAAACTGACTTGTTGATTTCTGGCCTCTAGAGCTGTGAGCCGATACACTGCAGGGAGTCTTTAAGACCCACAGCTTGAGATATGACCCAGCAATCTCACTCCTGGCCATATACATGCACAAAACTATAATTTGAAAAGATACACACACCTCTATGTTCATTACAGCACTATTCACAATAGCCAAGACATGGAAGCAATCTAAATGTCCATCGACAGAGAAATGGATAAAGAAGATGTGGTGTGTATATATACAGTGGAATACTACTCAGCCATTAAAAAGGAATCAAATTGTCATCTGCAGCTACATGGATGGACCTAGAGATTACCATACTAAGTGAAATAATTCAGCCAGAGAAAGACAAACACCATATGATATCACTTACACGTGGAGTCTAAAATCTCCACCTCTAACCCTGCAGTCGCACTCCTGGGCATGCATTCAGAGAAAATCATCAGAAAAGACACATGTTCTTCAACATTCATAGCATCGCTATTCACAAGAGCCAAGACATGGAAGCAGTCTTCAGTGTCCATCCACAGATGAATGGATAAAGATGTGGTGCATTTATACAATGGAACACGGCTCGGTCGTGGAAAAGAATAAAATACCACCATTTGCAGCGACGTGGATGGAGCTAGAGATTATCATACCGAGTGAAGTAAGCCAGACAGAGAAAGACAAATACCATGTGATATCACTTATATGTGGAATCTAAAATGCAGCACAAATGAGCCCGTCTATGAAGCAGACCTGTGGTTGTCAATACAGGGCCTGGGGTGGAGGAAGAATGGATTGGGAGGTGGGCTTAGCAGAGCAGGTACCTGTAGGGCGGATAAACAACAAGGTCCTACTATATAGCACAGGGAACTGTATTCAATATCCTCTTAAACCATAGCGGAAAAGAATATGAAAATGAATGCCTGTATATGTATAACCAAGTCACTGTGCTATATAGCAGGAATTAGCACAACACTGTTAACCAACTGTACTTCAATTTGAAAGAAAGACCCGCACAGTCTGAGATAACATTATAGAAAGTTTAGGAAACCACTACAGGTGGAGTTAACAAACAATTGGAAAACAAGTCCATTTTAAAAGATTTCACAGTTCAGCAAAATGCATTCATCCACCTATTATTGTCGTTACGGGGAATACACATTTCACTTGGTTCCTCATTTTGGTTTCTAACACACCTAATTCCAGACGCAAACTGTTCTATCCACACTGCATATGGACACGGAATATTCAAAAAAGTGGCTTAAATATCAGACATCATGTCTTACACTGTTTGGCAGAAAACTAGACCTCTGAGATACGTAGTAGAGATTTAAAAAAAAACTTTTAAAAAGTTATTTGACTACTGAATCCTACCTGAAATATTCCATACCTGGAACAACATTGTCTGGTAAAATTATCTGCAGTGATAGAAATGTTCTATAATCTGGGCTTTCAAAAGCATAGTCGTGGACCATGTTCTTCCATAAACAGTTGAACGTGGGTAGTGTGTATGAGGAACTATTTTACTTCATGGCGACTAGAGGGCTCACATGTGAGTCTCGCTTCACCGTGTTGGACAGAGAAGATCTCTAACAAGTATTCCAGTCAGTAGCAACATGTTCTACACAAATGCGGTCATCTTCAGATGTGTGTAAATTCAGTTCCCCTTTATAAACAAGGAGAAGGGGGTGGCAGAGGATGAGATGGTTAGATAGCACCACTGACTCAATGGACATGAATTTGAGCAAACTCCAGGAGATAGTGGAAGACAGAGGAGCCTGGCGTGCTGCAGTCCATGGGTTGTAAAGAGTCGGACATGGTTTAGCATCTGAACACAACAGCATGAATAACTGTGAATCAAAAACACTGTCAACAAACACCTAATAAAGTCGCTTTTGGCTGCTGAAAATAAAATAACAGGTACCTACTTCAAACTCATTGTTTCAGAGGAAAAAAAAAAGAACCACGGAAGTGTGTGTGTACATGTGTAAAAACATGAAATGGTCTAAATGGAAATGATGGGATGGAGTCTTGTAGTTTTCAGAGCACAGGTCTTTTATCTGCTTAGGTACGCTTAGTCCTGGGTATTTCTTTTTTCTTTTTTGATGTGATGGTGAATGGGATTGTTTCCTTAACGTCTCTCTGTGATCTTTCAGTGTTCGTGAATGAATGCAGCGCTCTTTACAATAACCCAGTGTGTGCTAGTCGCTCAGTCGTGTCTGACGCTTTGTGACCCCGTGGACTGTATAGTCCACCAGGCTCCTCTGTCCATAGAATTTTCCAGGGTAGACTACTGGAGTGCGTTACCATTTCCTTCTCCAACAGTAACCCTGGAAACAATCTATGTGTCCATCGACAGATGAAAGGATTAAGAAGCTGGGGTACATATACACAATGGAATATTAATTGGTCATAAAAAGGAATGACACTTGGTCATTTTTCTCGATGTCGATAGATCCGGGGGTTGTCACATAGGAGTGAAGTAAGTCAGACAGAGAAAGACAAATGCCATATGATATCCCTTATATGTGGAGTCTATAAAGTGTGTGTATGAATTTTTTTGGCCATCCCAGTAAAAAAAAAAAAAATGTGCTCCATGTATCTGACAATGGAATGCCCGCTGTTTCTCCCAAACTTCACCGTTCCTAATGATGAAGAGCAAGCACAAAAATCTGAATCGTCTTTTGGCATATTCTAAAGGTCATCATACACATGACCCTGGGTATGTCGTGCCCTGGCTCTGAACTGACTCCTTGGAAAAGACCCTGACGCTGGGAAAGATTGAAGGCGGGAGGAGAAGGGGACGACAGAGGATGAGATGGTTGGATGGCATCACCGACTCAATGGACATGAGTTTGAGTAAGCTCTGGGAGTTGGTGAAGGACAGGGAAGCCTGACATGCTGCAGTCCACGGGGTCACAAAGAGTTGGACACAACTGAGCGACTGAACTGAACTGAATGTCCTGCCCTGAAATGACCACCCTACACTCCTTATGTTTACATTTCTTTCTGCCCCAGCTTCTCCCTCAAATATCAGTGCAAGCAAAGGAGTTGCCCACCCCTCTGGAATTACTTCAATGTCTTCTTTCTAGAAGCCATTTAAAAAGGACCTAAGTGTTCAAAATCAGCACGAGGGAATCCATTAAAGGAGTGTTCTTCGGCATAAATAACGAATTTCAAAAGTGCTTCCCCCGTGTCATAATTCAAATGTTAATACAAAAAGACCTCTGGGCTTCTGCATTTGAGCATCACCAAAAAAAAAAAAAAAAATTGCAGAATTCACTATAAAACAGACCTGAAAATGAACGTACAGAGTGGGACTCTGTGCAAATGACTATCTGATTGAAACAAAATAGAAAGCATGTTTCTGGTAAGAAAAAAAATTGTGGTTTTTTTTTTTGTCTTTTCATTATTCTGATTAAGGATCTAAATGGCTTAACGAAAGGGTGCAATAGGTCCACATTTCCCAGGCTAGGGGCAGACCCCCTTGGGGAAGCTGTCCGTGTTGATTACCCTGTTAGCTGCTGAGTCTACAAATGGGTAATGAAATGTGCTAGGAAATGAGGGATTCATTTCTCCAAATGGTTCAAAAAAGGAGAGGAAAGTGTCATCCATCCCTCTGACTTTCCACAGCTATTGATATATACAAATCTATTAATATCTCTATCTACCATCTGTATCTATCTACGTGTCTATTTGCCCTCAACCTACCTACCTTGTCTGTCTACCTACCTACCTACCTACTTGTCTATCTATCTAGTTGTGTGTGTGAAAGCCGCTCAGTCATGTCCGACTCTTTGCGACCCCAGGGACTATACACTCCATGGGATTCTCCAGGACAGGACACTGGAGTGCGTAGCCTTTCCCTTCTCCAGAGCGTCTTCCCAACCCAGGGATCGAAGCTAGGCCTCCCGTATCGCAGGCAGGTTCTTTACCAGCTGAGACACCATGGAAACCCTCTATCTATCTACCTACCTATCTATTTGCCTATTTATCTCATACCTACCTATCTGTCTGTCTATGAAGATACCTATCTACCTTGTCTGTCTGTTTATCCACCCACCTACTTGTCTGTCTAGCAGTCTACCTACCTGTCTGTCTGTCTATCTACCTATTTGCCTATCTACCTACCCATCCTCCTACCTGTCTTATCTACCTGTCTATGTCTGACTATTTATCTACTTACCTACCTACTATCGACCTACCCATCTACCATCTATCTGTGTTTCTATGTGTCTCTATTTCTGTATCTTTGCCTCTATGAAAGTGAAAGTGTTAGTCACTTAGTTGTATCCGACTCTTTGTGACCCTGTGGACCGTAGCCTGCCAGGCTCCTCTGCCCATGAGATTCTCCAGGCAAGAATACTGGAGTGGGTTGCCATGCCCTCCTCCAGGGGATCTTTCCTACCCAGGGATCAAACCTGGGTCTCCTGCATCACAGGCAGATTCTTTACCGTCTGAGCCACCAGGGAAGCCCTCTATAGTTGTATCTATTTCTCTCTCTCTCTCTCTCTCTCCAGATGTATCTAGATGTATGTATGCAGATAGATACATATATGAAAAGAAGAAAAATGAAGACAAATGAGATATAATCTGGGAAGGCAAAAACCATAGAGTTCTCACTGCATTACACACAGACCTACAACTCTTATGTGTGTGACAAATTATGACTTCTTTCCCGTGATAAATGCTTGCTTTCTTGACTAGAAGGAGATTTATAGCATGCTTCTAGAGGATCCCACATCGGGACTAGAACACTTGACCACACAGCCTTTATGAATGGTGCCTCATGGGCTTTGTGGGGACCCTGGTGATCCATCACAATTGTCCTAATGCAACGAAACAGGAGAAAACTTTGGGAAACTCAGAATATATGATTCTATAGGCAACATCAGAGCTGCTTCAACTAAATGTCCTGCAAGTTTCTTTCCCCTCTCTTTCTCCCTGTCTCTTTAGTCACTAATATGCGTCTGACTCTTGTGACCCCATGGGCTGTAGCCCACCAGGCTCCTCTGTCCATGGGATTCTCCAGGCAAGAGTATTGGAGTGGGTTGCCATTTCCTCCTCCAAGGGATCTTCCCAACCCAGGGATTGAACCCAGGTCTCCTGCATTGCTCTGGAGGGTGAGAAAAACCAGCATAGGCCACTTCCAACATTTCTGTGAATATCCAGAGAAAATCTGTATCAACGTAAGATGGTCTGGGCTACAAATAAATGTAACATGCTACCAGTAGATTAGAAAATTACACGCATATCCACACACAGATACATCATTCTGGGAGAAAAATAATAACAAACATTCTATTCCTGTTAAAGTAGAAACTCGATGCAGAAACTATTTTTTTTTTAACACGAACAGTTTGCCAAATCATTGTCACCAATCACATCTTCTAAAACATTTCATCCAAAACAGATGAACTCACCTCTAACTCTGAAACTTTTATTGCCTGTAAGAAACACACGCATATATACACACACAGAGTCTCAAGTTCCAAAAAAGTTAGTGAGTCTTTGTCCCAATGGATGTCTTCAATTTCTATTTCCGGCACCCTTGAACATGCACACGTCACCCACAACATTGCTATTATCATTAGAATTATTCAAACCAGAAAATGCTGATTTTGGATAAGTGTGTATTTTAAGGAGATCAGTTTTCCATGGACGTCCTTCCAAAGAAGCACCATGAAATTTGCCAGGGCTTATGAAGCTCTTGGGCTTCCCTGATAGTTTAGACAGTAAATAACCTGCCTTCAATGTGGGAGACATGGGTTCAATCCCTGGGTCGGGGAAGATCCCCTGGAGGAGAAAATGGCAACCCACTCCAGTATTCTTGCCTGGAGAATCCCATGGTCAGAGGAGCCTGGTGGGCTACAGTCCATGGGGTCACAAAGAGATGGACATGACTGAGCGACTAACACTTTTACACATTCATTAAGCTTATTTACATCTCTCAATAAAACTCAGTATTTTTTCCATGTGCTTGGATGACCAGCAAAGTTGACCAGTTCTATCTTCTGAGAATCCTCTGAGAAGTTATTATCAATATAATTCTATTTAACAGATATGTACTGCAGACCCACACTTTTCATGAGCACTTTGTGAGGTAGGTGAATAAATACATATTTTAATATTTATCCATTTGAATAAATAAATAATTTAATATTTACTCATTCGAATAAAGTTTTCTAATTAAAAAAACCATGATCTCACGTGGAAGCAACCTTAGTATCCATGGATCAGTGCATGGGTAAATAAGTTCTGATTTATACATGTGAGAGTTGGACTATGAAGAAAGCTGAGTGCTGAAGAATCGATGCTTATGAACTGTGGTATTGGAGAAGACTCTTGAGAGTCCCTTGGACTGCAAGGAGATCCAACCAGTCCATCCTAAAGGAAATCATCCCTGAATGTTCATTGGAAGGACTGATGTTGAAGCTGAAACTCCAATACTTTGGCCACCTGATGCAAAGAGCTGACTCATTGGAAAAGACCCTGATGCTGGGAAAGATTGAGGGCAGGAGGAGAAGGGGCTGACAGAGGATGAGATGGTTGGATGGCATCACTGACTCGATGGACCTGAGTTTGAGTAAGCTCTGGGAGTTGGTGATGGACAGGGAGGCCTGGCGTGCTGCAGTCCACGGGGTCGCAAGGAGTCAGACATGACTGAGCGACTGAACTGAACTGATATTATGTCAGGGCTGTATATTGTCACCCTGCTTATTTAACTTAAATGCAGAGTACATCATGTGAAATGCTGGGCTGGATGAAGCACAAGCTGGAATCAAGATTGCCGGGAGAAATATCAATAACCTCAGACATGCAGATGACACCACCCTTATGGCAGAAAGTGAAGAGGAACTAACAAGCCTCTTGATGAAGGTGAAAGAAGAGAGTTTGTTACAAACTTCTACAAAACCTGACTCCTCCTCAGAGCAGTTTTTTCAGGATCACTTAAGATGCTGCCTCCAGGGCTTCAAGTCCTGAAAATTCCCACCAAACACAAATGATAAGTGTCAACTTTAAATGTGTGTGTGTGTGTATTTTTTTTTACAGTCATTGCAATGACAGATAATAGTAATCAGTGTTTTACTGACACTCCTTCATCTTATACTAGACAATTCTGAAATTCCTTTTATGTACTATACCTTTAATTCCTAAAACAACAAGGGATGTCAGAAAAAAAAAAAAAAAAAACCTGGCTCAGATCATAAATACTGGGTGTTGGAGGAAGAATTCAGGCTGAATTCTCCACATCTCACGATCTCACAGTCCCAGTGGGTTGGGCACAAAATCGTGACATGCTTGCAAAGACAGAAAGGATGGTCATCTTCTGATATACCAGACCCTGAAAACATCTATTTAAAGACACATCGTGGAGCTTACTTACTTATAGACACTTGCAGGCGATTAACAGTGCTGTGATAGTTTCAGATGGACATAAGTTGTGCATTTTTTTAATCGCTAAATTCATTTTTGTGGAGCCCTATACCAAAGAGCTGTCGGGCTTCCCCTGGTGCCTCAGCTGGGAAAGAATCCGCCTGCAATGCGGGAGACCTGGGTGTGATCCCTGGGTTGGGAAGATCCCCTGGAGAAGGGAACTGGCTACCCACTCCAGTATTCTGGCCTGGAGAATCCCATGGACTGGATAATCCGTGGGGTCGCACAGAGGCAGACACAACTGAGTGATTTTCACATACCAAAGTCACAGGTGTGGAGCCCTGCTCCAAGGTCACAGGATAAACATCTCTGAAACTTACTAAGCCCCATAGCATCTGCTGCCAAGAGCCTCTGGATCTAAACCGCCCAGCTCCCTGACCCCCTATTAGGTGAAATATCCACCCAACTATCCACCCCTATAGCATCCTAACCAATCACCTAGAGCCTCCCTTGCTGGCAGGAATTTTCTCTGTCTTGAGGCTATAAAAATTGGCTGGTAGCCTGCGAAAGGGTTCGATTCTCCCTTGAGCCGGCCCCCTGTTCTAGCAGCGTCTCCCACTCTTCATAAACCCTATTCTTCTCTCATTCTGCCTCGTGTCTGAAAATTCTTTTCCAACACACGTGCGCGCGTGCGGACCCCAAAAGGTATTTGCAACTGGGCTGGTTTGATATCCCCCCATCCCAGGGTCAGAGGAGCTTGTCAGAGGCTTTCCCAGTTTCTAGGTTTCTGCTGCACCCCGAGCGGCCTTCCACATTCTGGAAACCTGCCTTTCTTTGCATCTTGTTACTGGCACGGGTGTTTTCTTTTCCTAGGAAAGTTCTCCCCTCCCTTGACACCAGGAGCAACACGGCAGCAACTGTGAAGCAGGGGTCTCTCTGCCCAATCGTGTGAAAGGCTGGGGGAAAGATGAGACCCTTCAACTCAAGAATATAGCACGGTGAGCCGTCTTTCACACTGGGCAGGAAATTTTAAAACAAAAGCCAAAGAAGCAATAAGGGAATAAACACAGAGTGGCTTACTGCGCCGTGTCCGATGTTTCGATTAAATCAAGTGGGTGGTAAAGTGCTCAGCATCTTCAGGGATTAAGGGGGTGGGGGCGCCTCTGGGAGCTTAGTAGGTGACTCAGTGGTAAAGAGTCCGCCTGCCAACGCAAGAGATGTAAGAGATGCGGGCTAGACCCCTGGGTCGGGAAGGGCTCCTGGAGGAGGGCATGGCAACCCACTCCAGTGTTCTTGCCTGCAGAATCCCATGGACAGAGGAGCCTGGTGGGCTACAGTCCCTGGGGTTGCAAAGAGTTGGACACGACTGGGTGAGTTAGCATGCACACAGGGGCCCCTGGAACAGGAGAAAGTTCTTCTTTTTCTCGCTCTTTCCTTCATGCTCAAGTGATTTAAGCCCTGTTTCTCTTTCTCTCACTGAAATATCCTTAGAGAGAAATAATCCCTCCAAGAATTATTGATCACTTATCATCCTTGCCTTTGGCCAGTGATTTGAAACAAAATTGAATTTAGGTGTTAATTATGTAGCACAGCGATATAAAAAAAAGAAGAATAATTATAAATCAATGCACAGAAACAATCCTAAATTGCTTCTATAAAATCTAGACCACTATAAATACACAGAAAACTCTGTAGATGTTTGCCAAACATTTGGAAGGGCAAACATTCTAAGCCTCTCACTTCTAAGATCCCTAGAATGTGAAAAGCAAACCACGACGCCGTGGATTTTAAAATGTCCACGACTGTAACGGTTCTGTAAACAGATCAATTTCTGTAAAGATATAAAGAGACACCAAAATGCTGTATGTGACAGGCCATAGAGTACTTTTCCCGCACCAGACTTCATTTTTGGGCTATGCTTAGTCGCTCCGTCGTGTCCAGCTCTTTGTGACCCCATGGACTGTAGCCCACCAGACTCCCCTTATGCATGCTTTATACATCTATCTTGCGATGAGAAGAAATGGGATTTTCTGGACATTTTTTAAAAGCAACATGTTTGCATAGCTAGAGTGCTTTTTGTAAATAAATGTATTTGTATCATGTAAGCATGTAACATACAGAACTATAAGCAGAGACTTTGCAAACCTAAATAAAGGGCTGCATGCTTATTTTTTAAAAAATCAAACAAATTTTTTTAAAAAGTAAAATAAACTAGGAAATACCAGGCTCGAGAGGGAGGGGATATATGTATACATGTGGCTGAGTCACACTTTTCTACAGCAGAAGCGAACACAACCCTGTAAAGCAATTATACTGCAATTAAAAAATAATAATAATAAAAGAAAGTAAAATCACAACATTGTAAATCTATACGCCACTATAAAATAAAAGTTAAATTTAAAAAATTGTTTTAAAAAGAAAATACCAAACATCAATAAATGTTATAAAGCAAACGTTCACAGTCAGATGGAAACATTTGTGTGTTAAACTGACAATCATTTAAAAATGATGGGCTTCCCAGGTGGCTCAGAGGGTAAAGAATCTGCCTGCAAGGCAGGAGACCCAGGTCCAATCCTCAGATTGGGAAGATGCCCTGGTGAAGGGAATGATAGAAACTGGATGAAGATCATTGAAAGTAGGCAGTGACATACGTGGATATAAGGATCGTCCGGGAGTTCTACTTTTCTGGATGAAAATTCATACCTATGCAAGCAAAGCAGTTATATTTAGATATGCCTTTAACCTTTAATCGAAATATTTGACTGCATAGACATTGTTCTCCATATACTGCTGGAAGCTAAAATAGATACTCAAAATGCTTGCCACAGTTTTTAGTGGGGGAAAAAACCCTGAAATCTAGAACACTTTAATACTGGCTAAATTAGCATACATCCATGGACTAGGATACTGTTGTTCAGTTGCTCAGTCACGTCCAACTCTGTGACCCTTTGGACTGTAGCCCACCAGGCTCCTCTGTCCATGGGTGTCTCCAGGCAAGGACACTGGAGTGGGTTGCCATTTCCTTCTCCAGGCGGTCTTCCCGGACCAGGGACTGAACTCACGTCTCCTGCAGTGGCGGGGGGATTCTGTACCACTGAGCCAGCAGGGAGACTCCCTGTAGAATGCTTAAATCCTGCCTATTTGTAAGCTCAGACATGTGGATAACTGCACCAACCCTCGTTTTAAACTCTACGAGCAGGCTGATGGAAAAAGAAATGTAGCGAGTCATTCCAAAAGTGACAGGCATCCGTGTGGAAAAGCCCGTTTACGAAGCTGCAGGCACATCACATTTTGTCAGGTGACAAAAAAGGCCGACTTCCCTGGGGAGGGTCTGTTGCTCAGAAGATGTTTGTGCCTGAAGCTTGGCCAGAGGCAAGACTCGAGTCTATGACAGGTATCCACTGCCTGGACACTGATGTGTCCCGGGTTCCAACAGAACACCGAATCTTTCTACAGCACAGAACACACGCACAGGTGTGCAGACAGACACATCTGCGTGTGAGCACTTTGATGAGCTGAGAAGAGACGAGACTTGCCCCCCAGTAAGGAATCAGAGAGTCGTGAATTCGGAAGGCAAGCTCACACGTCTTCATTTGGGGCGGGGGGTGGGGGAAGAGCTCTTCTTTCAAATCTCACGCTGCCCTTGGTAAGAAAACAAAAAAAGCTGAAATATGTCAGTGCAGAAGGACTGCCACTGGAATTTGTGCCATCTCCAGAAACTGTTGGCTTCCCCTTTCATCACTTTTTAGAACATAACAATAGATGGGTCTCCCTGATGGCTCAGTGGTAAAGAATCCGCCTGCCAATGCAGGAGACGTAAGAGATGCAAGTTCGATCCCTGGGTCGGGAAGATCCCCTGGAGGAGGAAATGGCAACCCACTCCAGTGTTCTTGCCTGGAGAATCCCATGGACAGAGGAGCCTGGAGGGCCACAGTCCATGGGGTCGCAGAAAGACAGACACGACTGGCACGTGAATCTGTGTGTCTCATTTTCCTTTCTTAGTTGTTTTCCTTCTTGGTATGTATAAACACCTGATCCTCCTCCCTAGAAACTAGTCAGGGAAACCATGGCGTTTTAGCCCATTGCCAGCCAGCTTCAACCTACCACGGTTTCCCTTCTGGCTCAGCTGGTAAAGAATCCGCCTGCAATGCGGGAGACCTGGGTTCGATCCCTGGGTTGGGAAGATCCCCTGGAGAAGGGAACTGGCTACCCACTCCGGTATTCTGGCCTGGAGAATTCCATGGACTGTATAGTCCGTGGGCTCGCAAAGAGTCGGACACGACTGAGCGACTTTCACACAACCACCTCCAAATACAAACCTACAATGCACAAGACGGTATTCTCAGACTTCTCCAGAGAAACGAACGCACCAATAAGACAGACATCAAGGGACTTCCCTGGTGGTCCAGTAGTTAAGAATCCGCCTGTCAATGCAGGGAACCCAGGTTCCATCCCTGGTCCTGGAAGATCCCACGTGCCAGAGAGCAAGTAAGCCCGTGCTCCACAGCTACTGAACCTGTCTTCTAAAGCTCGTGTTCCACAGCCAGACAAACCACCGCAATTAGAAGCCCACACACCGCGACTGGAGAGAAAGCCTGTGCTCAACGGTAACGACCAAAAGCAGACAAAATAACTAAATCAATAATTATTTTTAAAAAATATCCCTGAAGAAACTGTAGAAACAAGAATTAACAGTCTGGGGACAAATTTTGCCAAAAAAAGA
This sequence comes from Odocoileus virginianus, assembly GCF_023699985.2. Taxonomy (NCBI): domain Eukaryota; kingdom Metazoa; phylum Chordata; class Mammalia; order Artiodactyla; family Cervidae; genus Odocoileus; species Odocoileus virginianus. The sequence goes on from NW_027224323.1 coordinate 1,403,600, forward strand.
AGCAGCAAATAAAAGTTCAAAAAAAGAAATCAGGATCCACTGACCTTGACAAATATCAGTCCATCAAAGATGCAGATATTATAATTTCATTAAGGATATCAATCCCTGAAAGGAATTCTGTGTGTGCTCATTTTAAACTCCCTGTATATATATATACATGCATATATATATACGCATATACCAGCAGAGTATATATATACGAATATATATGTGTATGAATATATATTATATGAATATATATGAATATGAATATATATGTGAATATATATTATATGAATATATATGAATATGAATATATATATGAATATATATATATATATACTCTGCTGGTTCATCTTCGAATGTGATGACACGATGCAAGTTCTTTTCATTTTCCCTATTGTCTTCACACCGTTAAGGTGAAGGGGGAAATGATTCATAATATGCTCTAAGCCTCTAAAGAAATGCTCATCTGTTTTACTGCTTTCATCTAGATGCTTGTTACTTCAAATTTTATGGCTCCAGTTTTAGATGGATTTTGAATGAGCAATGATTTTAGAATAGCTGCCTTTTTTTTTTTTTTTTGGAGTATAACCACTTTCATCACATGGTTCGTGATGACCCACCTAGGAGTTTTGGGGCATTCGTACCACCTGTCGTGAATAAATGGGCAGAGGAACGTGCAAACGCTGCAAGAATGTTCAAACCTTGGGAAATGAGCTAACTTAGCAAATTTGACTTGCTTCAGAGCCCTTAAAGAATGGTTTAAAGCAAGTTGGTTTTGTACTGAGCCACAAGGAGACATGTTTTTGCTCTTCAAATAACGCAAAAACCATTATGCACAGAAAGGAAAAAGGCAATCGTTAGTATCAACGTACTGTTGGTCAGGTGATTCCAACACGTATGTGAACAAACCATTTGGTATTCGGCTTCTGGTCACTTTCAGAGGCAGCAACGTGAAGTGGCTTTAGGCTGCATGCTACAGAGTAACGTCACTGCCTTTCAAGAACGGAGCTGAACGTTCCAAGATGACATATGCATTACTAGTGAGGACTTTCTCTGATCTACTTAACACTCCATTTGTCTGCAGCACTAGTAAGTGATCACGGAGGTGGTGGTGGTTTAGTGGCTAAGTCATCTCCAACTCTTGGCGACCCCATGGACTGTAGCCCACCAGGCTCCTCTGTCCATGGGATTCTCCAGGCGAGAATGCTGGAGTGAGGTTACTATTCCCCTTCTCCAGGGGATCTTTCCCTCCCAGGGATTCAACCCGGGTCTCCCGCATTCCAGGCGGACTCTTTACCGACTGAGCCACCAGGGAAATTTTCAAATTAAGTCAAATTTGAATTTGAATTTAACTTGAAGTTAAGTGGTTAAAATATTGAAGCATCTACTCCAGAGAGAAGTTTCAAGTTCAGTTTAGTTCAGTCACTCAGTCGTGTCCGACTCTTTGCAACCCCATGAAACCACAGCACACCAGGCCTCCCTGTCCATCACCAACTCCCAGAGTTTACCCAAACCCATGTCCATCGAGTCAGTGATGCCATCCAGCCATCTCATCCTCTGTTGTCCCCTTCTCCTCCTGCCCTCAATCTTTCCCAGCATCAGGATCTTTTCCAGTGAGTCAGCTCTTTGCATCAGGTGGCCAAAGTATTGGAGTTTCAGCTTCAGCATCAGTCCTTCCAATGAACACCCAGGACTGACCTCTTTTAGGATGGACTGGTTGGATCTCCTTGCAGTCCAAGGGACTCTCAAGAGTCTTCTCCAACACCACAGTTCAAAAGCATCAATTCTTCGGTGCTCAGCTTTCTTCACAGTCCAACTCTCACATCCATACATGACCACTGGAAAAACCACAGCCTTGACTAGACGGACCTTTGTTGGCAAAGTAATGTCTCTGCTTTTTAATATGCTGTCTAGGTTGGTCATAACTTTCCTTCCAAAGAGTAAGCGTCTTTTAATTTCATGGCTACAGTCACCATCTGCAGTGATTTTGGAGCCCAAAAAAATAAAGTCAGCCACTGTTTCCACTGTTTCCCCATCTATTTGCCATGAAGTGATGGGACCAGATGCCATGATCTTAGTTTTCTGAATGCTGAGCTTTAAGCCAACTTTTTCACTCTCCTCTTTCACTTTCATCAAGAGGCTTTTTAGTTCTTCTTCACTTTCTCCATAAGGGAGGTGTCGTCTGCATATCTGAGGTTACTGATATTTCTACCGGCAATCTTAATTCCAGTTTGGCCTTCTTCCATCCCAGCGTTTCACATGATGTACTCTGCATATAAGTTAAATAAGCTGGGTGACAATATGCAGCCTTGACGTATTTCTTTTCCTATTTGGAACCAGTCTGTTGTTCCATGTCCAGTTCTAACTGTTGCTTCCTGACCTGCATACAGGTTTCTCAAGAGGCAGGTCAGGTGGTCTGGTATTCCCATCTCTTTCAGAATTTTCCACAGTTTATTGTGATTCACACAGTCAAAGGCTTTGGCATAGTCAATAAAGCAGAAATAGATGTTTTTCTGGAACTCTCTTGCTTTTTTGATGATCCAGTGGATGTTGGCAATTTGATCTCTGGTTCCTCTGCCTTTTCTAAAACCAGCTTGAACATCTGGAAGTTCACAGTTCACATATTGCTGAAGCCTGGCTTGGAGAATTTTGAGCATTACTTTACTAGCATGTGAGATGAGTGCAATTGTGCAGTAGTTTGAGCATTCTTTGGCATTGCCTTTCTTTGGGATTGGAATGAAAACTGACCTTTTCCAGTCCTGTGGCCACTGCTGAGTTTTCCAAATTTGCTGGCATATTGAGTGCAGCACTTTCACAGCATCATCTTTCAGGATCTGAAATAGCTCAACTGGAATTCCATCACCTCCACTAGCTTTGTTTGTAGTGATGCTTTCTTTTTTTTTTTTTTTTTTTGTAGTGATGCTTTCTAAGCCCCACTTGACTTCACATTCCAGGATATCTGGCTCTAAGTGAGTGATCATACCATCGTGATTATCTGGGTCGTGAAGATCTTTTTTGTACAGTTCTAAATACCTACTAATTCAGTCATTATTTATTTTTTAAAAACTTTATTGAGAATGGAGGTGATACTTAAAGATAGGAAAGGAACACATTCACACTTCATTTTGTTAGTTTCTCCTGATGGTTCCTGGGGCCGTATGTAAAATAAATTATACAATAGTAATAGTTGAGTGATTCGATCAGTTTAATGGCTAAAGCCATCAACGTAGTCCTTGCGATGGTTTCAACATTCATTGTAGACTGTTTGCAATGTATGTGACTACGGTAAATGGAGGACAAGATACGGTAATGTTGGCAGCAAGAATATACCCAAGAAAGGGACCCTCAAATCGACGGAGGGAAAGGCAAGAGAAAGTGGTGGCATGGAGGTGAGAATAAACCCAGGAAAGAGATGCTCAAATCAACGGAGGGAAAGAAAAGGAAGACAGTGGAATGGAGGTTTCATCATGAAGACTGGTCTGATTCATGAGCATTTTCTCCTCGAATTTAACAACGATCTCTCTCTTGGGATGATCAGGGTAGCTGGACAGTAGCCTCCTGTTAGCAGGATCAGGAAGGCGTGGATGGGGAAGACATCTGATTGGTTAAAAATTAGTGATTTTTTGCATGTTTGCTTTAAAAGATTGGGTACCTTGTACTTACTTGTATGTTGGGGAGACTCCTGGAAATCTTTCTCTAGTTGCAACATGAATAGTTGATAACCACTAGATCAATGTGGACCCCTTACTGCCCAAGCCCATGGTACCTGTATTTTTTAACACAGACAGGACTTTTCCCGTGAGAAGGTCTGAAGGAGCCCCTCTGAGCCTGGCTGCCTGAAACCAGAAAGACCTCGAATCCTCGCGATAGAATCGGAAGGGCTGAATTCCCTGGGAAAGTCACTGTTTGCCATCCGATTATGACTCTCCTCCCAGCTCAGCTTTTTCTAATATGAAGAAGAAGGTTGAGCACTGAAGAATTGATGCCTTCAAACTGTGGTCCTGGAGAAGACTCTTGAATCTGCCAGTCATGAGGGAGACCCGGGTTCAATCCCTCAGTTGGGAAGATTCCCCTGGAGTAGGAAATGGTAATTCACTCTAGTCTTATTCTTACCTGGAGAATCCCCATGGACAGAGGAGTCTGGTGGGCTACAGTCCATGGGGTCACAAAGAATTGGATAAGACTGAGCGACTAACAGTTTCCAGAAGACTCTTGAGAGTCCCTTGGACTGCAAGGAGATCCAACCAGTCCATCCTAAAGGAAATCAGTCCTGAATATTCATTGGAAGGACTGATGCTGAAGCTGAAGCTCTGATACTTTGGCCACCTGATGCAAAGAGCTGACTCACTGGAAAAGACCCTGATGCTGGGAAAGATTAAGGGCAGGAGGAGAAGGGGGCGACAGAGGATGAGATGGCTGGATGGCATCACCGACTCAATGGACATGAGTTTGAGTAAAAAACTCCAGGAGTTGGTGATGGACAGGGAAGCCTGGCGTGCTGCAGTCCATGGGGTCACAAAGAGTCAGACACGACTGAATGACTGAACAACAGCAACAATAAGTTACAAGCCTTGATGGTCACTTAATAAATCCTATCATAATAAGATTCTATAAAAGGGGTATTTGTAATAAAACTAATGTGCACATTTATGTGGAAGTAAGTTCTAGAGAATGTATCTTTTCTTCTTTTTTTTTTAAGACAACATATCTTATCTCTTCATCTGAATCTCTTCTTGCTGTTTCTAGTTAAACAAAAGTACTAGAGGTAGAGAGAATTCACTGGTGGGGGGTACAGTGATTAAGACTATAGTGGTTAAGACTCCATACTTCCACTTCAGGAGACACAGGTTCAATCCCTGGTTGAGTAACTAAGATCCCACATGCTGTGCATGTGGCCAAAAGCAAGGCAAAAAAAAAAACCGAAATGTAGAAGTAGAGAGTAACTGAAGGAGGTATTTTGTACAGAGTGGTTAGGGAAGGCTCCTCTGAAAATGTTACCTGGCAAAGGAATGTAGGAAGAAAACCAGGCTAGTGGAAGGGGAAAGAGAATAGAGACGCCATGAGACACAAGAGAAGCAGTCAAGAATTTTGGAAGGTGGAGCCAGAAAGTGCAGCTGGCAAGACATGGAAAGTAATGAGCTCAGAAGTGGAGGAAGTTTTGGTAGGACTTCTGAGAATTTGACTTAACCCTGAATGAGACAGGGTTTTGAGAACAAGATTAGCTTGCCTTCCCTTGGTCTCAAATTATCACTCCACCTATAGACTAAATGTCCATTGGCAGATAAATGAATAAAGAAGATGTGGTATATATATATAATGGAATATTACTCAGCCATGAAAAAGAATGAAATAATGCCATTTGCAGCAACATGGATGGGCCTAGAGATGATCATACTAAGTGAAGTAAGTCAGAGAAAGACAACTATTTCACAGTATCACTTATATGTGGAATCTAAACAGTAATACAAATGAACATGTATACAGAAGCAATATTGCAACAAATTCGAGAAAGATTTTCTTAAAAAAGGAACCAATATGCATCATTTTGCTTATGTTTCAACTACACTCAATAGATGCTGGATCCAACTTAATAAATGTCTTAACCCTATGAAGGCAGAAGGCTAACACATCAGCTAAGAAAACACTGCCTTTTCATGTTTCCTGCATTCTCCCCAAGTGGTTAGACTTCTACACATTTGAAATGGCTACATGGCATCATAACATTGAATTATTGGTAAGCCAGAAACATTGGTTTCGCTTCATCTCTGCTCAGAACACTGGAGCCAGCTTGAGGACAAGTTATGGGGGGCAGTGTTTTTCTGAGGGATTTCTTTGTATCTGGAATCACTGTATTTGTGCCCATGTTGCTTAATTTTAGTCCCCTGACAGTGGACCCTTGAACAACATGGGGGAATTAGGGGCTCCTACCCTCTGCCAAGATGGTGACCGCAACCATGAAATTAAAAGGCGCTTGCTCCTTGGAAGGAAAGCTATGACAAACTTAGACAGCATATTAAAAAGCAGAGACATCACTTTCCCAACAAATGTCTCCCTAGTCAAAGTATGTTTTTTCCAAGACTCATATATGGATGTGAGACTTGCTCCATAAAGAAGGCTGAGCACCCAACCATTTATGCTTTGAACTGTGGTGTTGGAGAAGATTCTTGAGAGGCCCTTGGACTGCAAGGAGATCAAACCAGTCAATCCTAAAGGAAATCAGTCCTGAATATTCATTGGAAGGACTGATGCTGAAGCTGAAGCTCTGATACTTTGGCCACCTGATGCAAAGAGCTGACTCATTAGAAAAGACCCTGATGCTGGGAAAGATTGAAGACAGGGGAAGAAGGGGACAACAGAGGATGAGATGGTTGGATGGCATCACTGACTCAATGGACATGAGTTTGAGCAAACTCCGGGAGATAGTGAAGGACAGGGAAGCCTGGTGTGCTGCGGTCCATGGGGGGTTGCAAAGAGTCGGACGTGACTGAGTGACTGAACAACCCTCTGCCCAAAAGTCAGATTTCCACATCCACAGATTCAACCAGTCTCACAGATGGGACAACTGTTGTTGTTGAGTCTAAGTTGTGTCCGACTCTTTGTGACCCCATGGACTACAGCCTGCCAGGCTCCTCTGTCCATGGGATTCTCCAGGCAAGGATGCTGGAGTGGGTTGCCATTTCCTTCTCCAGGGGATCTTCCCAGGGGATCAAACCCGGGTCTCCTGCATTGCAGGCAGATTCTTTACCATCTCTGCCACCTGGTCTTACTTACAGATTAAAAAAAAAAGGGGGGGGAGCATGGAGGTTATCAGCTTACTTCTTTCCATGCAACTAATAATGAGAACACATCCCTTAGGAAAGTCATGAAATTCTTCATTCTGGGGGAAACTGGGTAGGAAAAGCATGAAATTATCAATACTTGCTAAATGTTGGAAAGGGAAGTTTGAGATGCCACAACATTTCCTTGTCAATGTGCATCTCTTCTTCCATCCTCTTGTGCCATTTGGCAATGTTTCTTGAAATGTAATGATTTTAAATATCAGGGACCCAAGTTCAAAACACTCCTTCTCTCAGGGATTTACTCAGCAGCCCAGACCAGCCGAGGAGAGTTGAATCCACGTTTAGCAATCTTTTTAATGCAACTGATGATGTTTTCGCTAACCAGAACAGATTTTTGGAGCACCTCTCTCTCCAGTACAGTGGCAGATGAATTTTATTAGCATGGGGCTCTGTCTGTTGTTATTAAATGCTAAACACAATTAAATCCCACATGCATCAAATAAACATGAGGCTGAATCCAGACGCAGCAAGTTCCAGGGTGAAGACGCCCCCTGGCACCCATTCTGCTCCTCAAAGGGAAGACTTCATCAGAATAAAGCACTCAACATCCACAGACTTTAAAAGCAGAGACATCACTTTGCTGCAAAGGTCCATCCAGTCAAAGCTATGGTTTTTCCAGTGGTCATGTATGAATGTGAGAGTTAGACTATAAAGAAAGCTGAGCGCCAAAGAATGGATGCTTTTGAACGGTGGTGCTGGAGAAGACTCTTCAGAGTCCCTTGAACTGCAAGGAGATCGAACCAGTCCATTCTAAAGGAAATCAGTCCTGAATATTCATTGGAAGGATTGATGATGAAATTGAAACTCCAATCCTTTGATCACCTGATGCAAAGAACTGACTCATTTGAAAAGACCCTGATGCTGGGAAAGATTGAGGGCAGGAGGAGAAGGGGACGACAGAGGATGAGATGGTTGGATGGCATCACCGACTCAGTGGACATGAGTTTGAGTAAACTCTGAGAGTTGGTGATGGACAGGGAGGCCTGGCGTGCTGCGGTTCATGGGGTCGCAGAGTCAGACACAACTAAGCGACCGAACAACAACATGGGAGTAGTTAATTGAGAAAGCAGAGGTGGCGTCTGTCACTTGCACACACCAGGCAGTGAATCCCGACTTTCTTGCTTTCTCTTAGTATAAATTATAACACAATTCTCTCTAGAGTGCTCTGGAAACTGAAAGCCCTTTTGACCTCAACTGGCTTCTCTACATCCATCCACGATGGTCCAGAATGGGTTACCGGTCACCACCTCACTTCCCACCATCTGATAATGGAGGAAGAACGTTCACTGAAAAAATACAAAGAAACCACAAATGGTGGGACGGTTGATTTCACATGTCCATGGGGACGGTGTTTTTGGATGACATGAACGCTTGAGTAAACGACCTTTGAGTAAAGCAGATTGCTCTCCACAATGTGGGTGAGCCTCACCCAAAGAGTTGAAGGACCAACTAGACCTGAAGGACCAGACTCTCCCAGCAAAGAGGGATTCTCCAGTAAGACAACCTTCAGACTTCCTCCAGACCACTGGCTCTTTCAGGCTCCCCAGCCTGCCTGCCCATTCCACAGAATGGACTTGTCAGCCTTGTCCGCCTCCAAAATCGTATGTGCCAGTTCCTTAAAATAAACTGCTTTCTCTTTCTCTCTCTGAAAGTGAAAGTCGCTCAGTCATGTCTGACTCTTTGCGACCCCACGGACTGTACAGTCCATGGAATTCTCCAGGCCATAATACTGGAGTGGGCAGCCTTTCCCTTCTCCAGGGGATCTTCCCAACCCAGGGATCGAACCCAGGTCTTCCACATTGCAGGCAGATTCTTTACCAGCTGAGCCACCAGGGAAGCCCAAGAATACTGGAGTGGGTAGCCTATCCCTTCTCCAGGGGATCTTCCCAACCCAGGAATCGAACCGGGGTCTCCTGCATTGCAGGTGGACTCTTTACCAGCTGAGCTATCAAGAAGCTCTCTCTCTCTTATATACACACACACATACATCCTGCTTTCCCTCTCTCTCTAATACACACACACACACACACACACACACACACACACACACACACAGAGACATCCCACTGCTCTGTTTCTCTGGAGAACCCTGACTAACCCACTGTTAAACACACACACATACAATCCCAGGTTTTCACACGCTCACAGTTCAGCTTTTATTGGATAAAAGCTGTTAATGCAAGCAATGAAAAGCGGCATCCTCTGCGTTTACTTTTCAACATCTACCTGTTGTAAATATAAAACAGCTCATAAAGCATCAAACAGCCTGGTAGCAGAAGTCACGTAAGCATATAGAAAAAGCACACGCAAAAGCATTCTTTTCACGACTGCTTGAAAAATAAAACAGCGCATAGCTCATTTTCATATTTTTCCTCCACCGATAAAAATCACACAAGTGTTTCATGTATAATCAAGAATAAAAGCTGGTGGGGGTGGTGTTTTATTATTGATTGTTTGCTGGAGTAGGCTGCTCATACAAAGAAATCAATTCTATGTCAGTGACATCATCTTTTAGAAGGGATTATCGGCCTTTTTCTAGTTGTTTGAGCAACTAACATGGCACGGTCACCTCTTAGATGTGACGCACGGTATTTTGGTTATATTGAAGTGGATTAAGTATATTTGCAGGGCTCATTTGTGAAAGTATATTTTACAAACTAGAATACGTATAGCTGATTGAGGATGAGTGTCATGTGCTGGGGTAGTTAGTGTCTGTGGAGCTCAATCGAAATGAAAACCTTTTTTACTGCTGAGTAGTAGCCCACTGTATACATGTTTCACGTCTTCTTTATCCATTCATCTGTTGAGGGCATCTAGGTTGCTTCCATGTCCTGGCCATTGTAAATAGTGCTGCAATGAACATGAGGTTGCATGTGTCTTTTTGTGAATTACAGTTTTCTCTGGTTCTATGCCCAATAGTGGGGTTGCTTGACGATACGGTAATGCTAGCTTTTTTAAGGAACCTCCATATTCTTCTCCATTATGACTATTATCAATTTACATTCCACCCAACAGTGTAAGAGGCTTCAGTCTATCCACACCCTCTCTAACATCTACTGTTGGTAGATTTTTTGATGATGGCCATCCTGACCAGTGTGAGGTGATACCTCATGGTAGTCGGCCATAAAGAAGGAACGCAATTGGGTCATTTGAAGGGACACGAATGAACTTACAGTCTGTCATACGGAGTGAAGTGAGTCAGAGACAGAAAAACAAAAATCATATATTAACCGGTATATGTGGGAGCTAGCAAAATGGTACAAGCGTTAGTGGCTCAGTCGTGGCCAACTCTCTGCGACCCCCACGGACTGTAGCCCCCCAGGCTTCTCCATCCACGGGATTCTCCAGGCAAGAGTACTGGAGTGGTGGAGTGGGCTGCCATGTCCTTTCTCCAGGGGATCTTCCCGACTCAGGGATCGAACCCGGGTCTCCCGTGTTGCGGGCAGACTCTTGACCAACTGAGCCACCACCAAGTCCCAGACAAATGGTACAGACGTGCTTATTTTCAGAGAAGGAGTAGAGATGCGGACGCAGAGAATGGACTTGTGGAAATGAGGGGGACGGAGAGGGTGGGAAGCATTTAGAGAGGAGCAGTGACATATGTGCACGACCATGGGTAAACTAGACAGCGAGTGGGAAGCTGCTCTATAATCTGGGGGGCTCAGCTCGGGGCTCTGTGATGACCTAGCGGGGTGGCATGGGGGGTGGGGAGCGAGGCTCCAGAGGGACGGGGTCTCCGTATACTTACAGCTCTATCACGCTGTTCTACGGCAGAAACCAGCAGAGTATCGTGAAGCAGTGACGGGCCAATAGAAACCTGAACTTAAAAAAAGAGAGAGAATATGAGTCTCTAACCAAAAAGTCATGACATTTGCTTACAGAGTTTAGAGTGATGCTCCATCCTCAAATTCTTCAAAGGAAAATAAAAGGTCTGTGCCGTTAAGGTAGGAAACATGACCACATGAAATAGCAGAAAGCTTAAGTCAAAGTCAAAGGTCTTTATTTCTTGTAAGTGAAACGCCTTCAAACTTTGCAGAAAGTCATAGCTTTGCGGTTCAGAACATCCGTAAGATTAAGGAAGTGAAGGGAACGATAGTCTTAAAATACCTTCTCTCTCAAGCGTTTTATCTCTTCTGGGAATTTCCCTTCTATTTTTAATCTGCATATCTGTTAATCTGCATTAATTTCGTTAATGTGCGTGTTTAGTCACTTATGACTTTGAGTTAGGCTTTATTCACTTTTATTTCCCTCTTTTATGGACTCCAGAAATACTAGTGCTGCCTGGGCCAAAGAAGACAGAGATAAAATGAGACAGAGGCGGAAAAAAAAAAAGCAAGACAAAATTTGCAAAACGTGAGCATATGTTTATCATCAACACCTACTCACGGTTCATCCACCTCGTCTTAACTCAAGCTGACACACACTGCATGAAAACTACTAAATTTTATATTTTTTGGGAAACGAAGGCAGACACCACAAGTGCGCTTATCTGCTGGGCGACCTATTCTTCACATTAAAATGGATCAGATACTACTCCTTGATTACCATGTGCAACTCCTTTTCAGCAAGTTTTAAAACCAGTCCTTCCTAAGTATAGAAGTTAGAAGTCAGAGCCATTATGGCCCGGGGATTTATACAGAGAGATTCCTTCTGTGTGTGATTTGTGGGGTTTTAGGTCTTCGTGCCGGGCTTCCCTGGTGGTTCAGATGGTAAAGAATCCGCCTGCAATGTGGGAGACCCTGGGTTTGAGCCCTGCATTGGGAAGATCCCCTGGAGGAGGAAATGACAACCCACTCCAGTGTTCTTGCCTGGAGAATCCCCATGGACAGAGGAGCCCGGTGGGCTGCAGTCCATGGGGTCACAAAGAGTCAGACGTGACTTAGGCAACTGAGCACGCATGCAATGCAACCCTTAGGAGCAGAAAGACTGTGTTACGGTCGCGCAGCCCCAGATGCCTGACGCAGTCTGATCAGGTAGCGGTCTGGCGACTGATACTGAACAAGGACAGAATCCTAGCACACAGCAGCGGAGCAGCTGTTTGTTCCCATGGGGACAGCTCTTGCTGACACAGATACGCACGGGTCTTCAAGGATCCGACGCTAAATTTCTGAAAGATGCTCTTATACTCAAGTCAAGCAGGAAGCGGCAGGGGCTTCCTAGGAACAGACAGGCAGACACATGGAACATTCACACACACACACCCATTTCCCCTGCTTCTGGTCTGTAGAAAAGCTTTGGTCTCCCTTTGACCTTGCCCAAGTTGCAAAGAATAAATTCAACCAGAGAAGTGAGAAATTGCAGAAACAAATATATATTCCGTTTTCAGATTCTTCTCCGTCATAGGTTATTACAAGATGCTGAGTAGAGTTCTGTGTTGGTCATCGTTTGCTATCTATTTTATATAATTGTTTTTCAGGCACTCAGTCGTGTCTGACTCTTTGTGACCCCATGGACCACAGCACGCCAGGCCTCCCTGTCCATCACCAACTCCCAGGGCTTGCTCAGACTCATGTCCATCGAGTTGGTGATGCCACCCAACCATCTCATCCCCTGTCGTCCCCTTCTCCTCCCGCCTTGAGTTTTGTATATAGTGGTGTGTGTCTCTTAATCCCAAGTTCCCAGTTTATCCCTCCTACTCCTTTCCCCTTTGGTAACCCTAAATTTGATTTCTCTGTCTGGACGTCCATTTCTGTTTGAGACATGATTTCATTTGCGTAATTATTTTAAGATTCCACATAGAAGTGATATCGTATCATATGTGTCTTTGACTTCACTTGGTATGACCATCTCTAGCTCCTTCGGTTTTTAAGGTTAGAATTTTCAAGACTTACATTTTGATGGGTGGCGAAAAGAGATAAGAGCCAGAAACAAGCATTGTGTAGGAGGTAGAAAAACTGGAATTCTCACCTGCTGCTGGTGGAATGTAAGATGTTTCGGCAACTTGGGGAGACAGTCTGAGAGTTTCTCAGTGGCTAAACACTGGGTGACCACATGACCCAACCATGTAACTCCTCAGTACATACCCAAGAAAAATGAGAGTCCAGAGTAAAACATATGAACATGCACACCATTATTATTATTGCTAAGAGGCAAAAGGTGGGAACAAACCAAAATGTCCATCAATGGATGGATAGCTGGATGGACACAAAGAGGTCTATCCACTCAACACGGGCTTCCCAGGTGGCACCAGTGGTAAAGAATCCGCCTGCCAATACAGGAGATGTAGGAGATGCAGGTTCGATCCCTGGGTTGGGAAGATGTCCTGGAGGAGGGCGTGGTAACCCACCCTTCTTGCCTGGAGATCCCCATGGATGGAGGAGCCTGGCAGGCTATGGTCCATGGGGTCACAGACAGTCATACACGACTAAGCATGCATGCATGCACCACTCAGTAGAAAGTGATTCAACCATAAAAACAAATGAAAGACTGATACACCCTGCAAGGCAGCTTAGCATTGCAAGCGTTACCCTAAGCTAAAGAATCCAGACAGAAGAGACCACATAAAGTCTAACCCCATTCATGGGAAATGTGCAGAAGAACCAAACATATAGAGAGAGTAGATTCATGGTCACCACTGGTTGAGAGAGAGAGAGAAGACGGGACGTGCCTGCAAATGAATGAGACCCCTGGGTGGCTCAGCTGGTAAAGAATCCGCCTGCAACGCGGGAGACCTGGGTTCCATCCCTGGGTTGGGAAGATCCCCTGGAGAAGGGAATGTCTACCCACTCCAGTATTCTTGTCTGGAGAACTCCTCAGACTGTATAGTCCGTGGGGTCACAAAGAGTCTGACACGACTTTCACTTTCTTACAGGGGGTGATTAAAGCATCCTGAAATAAGAAAGCAGTGACAGATATACAACTCTGAGTATACCAAAAACCATTAAAACGGACACTTTAAAAGTGTAGCTTTCAGCACTTCCCTGCTGGTCCAGTGCCCAAGTCTCCACACTCCCAACGCAGGGGGCCCAGGATTCCACATCTTGTCGGGAAACTAGATGCCATATGCCACAACTAAAAGATCACGCTTACCGCATCCAAGATCCAGCGCGGCCAAACAAATTACAAAAAACTTTTTAAAAGCTTTTCCACAGTAAATTCAAAGTTTTTAAAGTAATTAAGAGTAAATTTCATATGTGAATTGCAACTCAATAAAGCTTTTATTAAAATTAATTATAAGGCAACACGATCTTTGGAAAGAAAAAAGATTTAAAAGGTGCTGAAAATGACTGCAAATGTAGTAACTGATCCAGACAGCTTAAACCACTCATGTCCTAATTAAACAGTGTATTAATAAAACTGCATGTGATTTGTTTCCATATCTGCAGGATCATCTCTAATACTGCCATTCAGTTCCCCCCCCCCTTCTTCTGCCACGCTCAGATCCTATGGAAGATACAGCAGAGTTGAATTGATGCATTAATCAAAGTGATACACACTGTGAAGAAAACTTTATAATTGCATGTCCCTTAGTAGACAGCTAATGTAATTTCAACACCACCCCCGTTTACCCTTCAAGGCTCCTTATAATTAAAGAAGCCAATCAAGGCAAACCGACTGATAAATAAATTTCAGTAATTAAATGAAGGGAGAAATGAAACAGTCAATAGACAGGTGGCACTGGTCTTCATTATATTCTCTGCTAATATGTCTCCACATAATCAGAAGGCAATGTGAAAGACCTTGAATGCTCAGGTGATGTCTTCAAGAAAAATAGATATGCTTTTCAAAAGGTGAGTCCATGACTCTGTTATGTCTTCACACACTCTGCAAAATTCATGAATGGCTCTTCTTTTTGAAATAGGACAGTGCATTTTAGAAGAAAAAAAAAATTGACTGTCATCATTTCTAAAGGGGGTGGTAGAAATTTACAAGTGGGTACCCAAACAAAATTAGAAGACTCCTGGTCCTTTGAAGAAAAGCTGTGACCAACCTAGATAGCATATTCAAAAGCAGAGACATCACTTTGCCGACAGAGGTCTGCATACTCAAAGCTATGGTTTTTCCAGTAGTCATTTACGGATGTGAGAGTTGGACCATAAAGAAAGTTGTGTGCTGAACAATTGATACTTTTGACCTGTGGTGTGGACTCTTGAGAGACCCTTGAACTACAAGGAGATCCAACCAGTCCATCCTAAAGGAAATCAACCCTGAATGCTCATTGGAAGGACTGATGAAGCTGAAACTCCAATCCTTTGGCCACCTGATGCGAAGAGCTGACTCATTGGAAAAGACCCTGATGCTGGGAAAGATTGAGGGCGGGAGGAGAAGGGGATGACAGAGGATGAGATGGTTGGATGGCATCACCGACTCAATGGACATGAGTTTGAGCAAGCTCCGGGAGTTGGTGAAGGACAGGGAAGCCTAGATCACTGCAGCCCATGGGGTCGCAAAAGAGTTGGCTGTGACTTGGCGACTAAGCAACCATAACAAATGTATGTGCAGTGTGGATCATACAAAAAAACAGAAAGCAAAAATAATGAAACACGTTGGATCCCTACCTCCAAGTGACTACCACGAGTGACACTTCACTACTTGTCCCTCCAGATCTTTTCATCACATGCAAATACGTCTTTACACAGAGAGAATCACATTGCTTTATGATCCCTTTCTTTTCACTCAATCACATCCACCTTTTCATTTCAATAAAATTCTATTCCCCCATCCCGTTATCTGGAACATGGTCACATATCTCTTAAGTGGCCCCTTCTGAAAGATTGCAGTTGGTTTTTCAGAATTCATACATATGTGTGTGTGTGTGTGTGTGTGCGTAAAAGTATATAGATATAGATAAACATATACATAAACCCATATATACATACCTGTATGACTGATTCACTTTCTTGTACAACAAAACTAATACAGCATTGTGAAGCAATTATATTCCCATTAAAAACACAACAGTAAAAGCAAATTGAAAGACCTTAGACCATCTCCCCTGCCCTGCCAACATGTACCACTCGGTAAGAAACTTCTTCAGACATAGTCCTGATAACCCTGCATACGTATTCCCACCTTCCACTTACACACACACCATCCATGTCTTCATGGCTGCCACTCTCTGAAGATCCACATTCTCTTCTAAGAATCACCAAGACCTAACTCAGGACGGTTATCCTGGGTTTATCTTCTTGGATCACAGGTACTTCAGAAGCCACAGGGGGCTTCCCTGGTCGCCCACTAGTTGGGAGTCTGCCTTGCAATGGCAGACACCAGTTTGATGTCTGGTCCAGGAAGATCCCACATGCCTTGGAGCAATTAAGTGCATGCACTGCACCTCCTGAGTCCACACTTTAGGGTCTGGGAGAGACAACTACTGTAGTCTGAGTGTCTAGAGCCTGCAACAAGAGACGCCATGGCAATAAGAAGCCCACACATTCCAACGAGAGTAGCCCCTGCTTGCTGCAACGAAAGAAAAACCCACACACTGCAACAAAGACCCAGGGTAGCCATAAATAAAAGGAAACATTGGACAAAAATCACATCGATACACCGATAACCTCATTTTCATATACGTGCTTGCTTTTGAAGCTAATAATTTAAGCCCCCGTTGAGTGGATTCTGCCATTTTGCCCATGGTCTCTTTGTTTCTCTTTGTTTTTGTCTAATTTCTCTGATGAGAACCACTTTTAAAAAGTCTTTATTGAATGTGTGACAGTACTGCTTCCGTTTTATGCTTTGGTTTTTCAGCCACGAGGCACGTGGGATCTTAGCTCCCGGACCAGCTATCAATCCTGCACTTCCTGCATTGCAAGCGGCAGTCTTCACCACCGGACGGCCAGGGAAGTCCTCACGGTCCCTTTATTGATTATTTGTTGCAATCTTTACCTGCACGGGGTGCCTGTGGAGTGGTGAACAATCCTTTCACTCGAAATAAAGTAGCTTACTGTCCCCAAAGGTGTAGCCAGCAACCTATCGTAGACACGGACAGGTTACCTCTTTGACTCCCAATGTATGACACAGATTGTCCAAATCTCAGGAGCCTATTTGCTTGCAAACACATCTAGACTTTCACAGTGTCTGTGTTTGTCATGTCCGTTTTGTTTGACGTGGCTTTTCTCCTGAGATTTTGCTTCTTTTGTCCAAGCTACAGTATGCTCGACGAAAACAAGTCTTTGTTGACTGAGCTCCCTTTGTGAGATGTCTCCTGTGAGCTGAGTTAATTCCGCAAGAGAGACAAAGACTGTATGATATCATTTATATGTGGAATCTAAAACAGTAAGAGAGACAAAGACTGTATGATATCATTTATATGTGGAATCTAAAACAGTAAAACAAACTAGTGGATGTAACAAAAATGAAATAGACTCACAGGTACAGACAACAAGCCAGTGGTGACTAGTAGGGGAGAGGGTGGTCAAAGGGGTGATATAGCAGAAGGGTATTCAGAGGTACAAGCTATTATGCATCAAATAAGCTACAAAGATATATTCTACAGCACAGCGAATGTAGTCAATATTTTATAATAAGTTTTAAAGGAATACAATCTTTAGGAATATTGAGCCACCATATTGTACAGTTGAAGCTTATATCATATTATATACATCAAGTGGTTCATGGGGTCGCAAAGAGTCAGACACGACTGAACGACTGAACTGAACTGATACCTACAACAAAAACTAAATTTTTTTTTAAGATTTTGCAAGTATTTTATTTTATTTTTGCAAGTAGAAAAACCATTTTACTTCGTGTTAAACTAAAGCCATTTTAGTTGTCCTCTTTTCTCATATTTCACTATCAGTGATCATTAATTTCATTGCGTACGGTTACTAAAGAGACAAAATCACTCATCCTGCTTTACAAATGACATGGTTGTTTGCCAATGTTATAGCAAAACAGGAGTCTTTGAGGTTTGTATATATTCTGCTGTCTTCCTTAAATATGAATACTTTTTCCTGTCCGCCAATAAAATCTGAGCATGAGAACTGTTCCTCCAAGGGGGTTTTCATACAGGGAAATGTTAACATTTTAACAATTATACTTTTTCTCAGGGATATGTCTGAGGCAGGGATTCTCAACCAGGGGTTATTTTTCCTTCAAGGGGAATTTTATCAGCATCTGAGGAGGGCGTGGCAACCGACTCCAGTATTCCTGCCTGGAAAATCCCACCAACAGAGGATTCTGGTGGGTTACAGTCCATGGGGTGACAAGGAGTCAGACATGACTGAATGAATGCATGCATGAAGACACTTTGGGTTGCTTTAACTGGGGAAGAAGTATTGACATCTGATGGGTGAAGACCAGGGGTGTCCTACAATACACAAGACGGCCCCCTCCACAAAGAATTACGCAGCCCAAATATCAGCAGTGCTAAACAGGAAAAATGCAATTCAGAGGACCTCGTCTATGACATAAGATACAATCCTGTTTGCCCAGAGAGTAAAAATAGCCTTAAAAACCTCATTGTAATGTCCATCTGCTACTGTTTAAGCAAGAATGAATGAGGTCTAATGCTATTAAAACATAGACTTTCATTGGCAATCCACTCCAGTGTTCTTGCCTGGAGAATCCCAGGGATGGGGGAGCCTGGTGGGCTGCCATCTATAGGGTCGCACAGAGTCGGACACAACTGAACTGCCTCAGTAGCAGCTTGGAGACCAGCCAGGCTATCGAGAGAAGAATCCATCTTTTCTAACACTACGGCAAATAGATGTCATCATATCATTGGCCATTTCCTCCACGGTTCATAGCTGTAGGAAAAAAGAAAAATACCATCTAAGAACCTGTGATAATCTAAAAATCTAGAAACAATGAGATTTTTAGAGCAATTGGTGAGCTCACAAAAGGGAAACTGAGGAAGAATTCGGGTGCAGAAATGCAGTCAGGCAAATGGCCTTAATGACAATGCTTGCCTGAGGTTCTTGGTAAGAATATATATGTATATATTTATACACCCTGAGGAAAGCAGAACTGAAAAAGACACATGTACCCTGGTGTTCATTGCAGCACTATTTGCAAAAGCTAAGACATGGAAACAAGTTAGATGTATATATATATATATGTAATGGAATATTACTTGGCCATGAAAAAGAAAGAACCCATGACATGTGCAGAGACATGGATGGACCTGTCAGACAGAGCGAAGTAAGTCAGAAAGAGAAAAACAAATACCGTATATTAACACATATATGGAATCTAGAGAAACGGTAGTGATGACCCTACTTGCAAAGCAGACATAGAGATCAAATGTATGGTAACCAAGGGGGTAGGTGGGGTGGGATGAATTCGGAGGTTGTGATTGACACTATTTTTGGGAGATAGGGAGATAGGGAGACACACTATTGATACTCTGTGTAAAATCATTGATTAATGAGAACTGTACTGCACAGGGAAATCTACCCAACACTCTGTGGGCATCTAAATGGGAAGGAAATCCATAAAAGAGGGGGATATATCTATACATATAGCTGATTCACTTTTCTGTATAGAGAGAACTAACAACACTGTAAAACAATTATCCTCCAATTTAAAAAAAAGAAGAACAAAAAATACTGGTTTAAAAACTTCCAAAATGGGAGAGCAGTGTCTAGCATGGATAGGAAATAGAAAGCAGTTTTCATTCCCGGGGACATCTGGTAAACCCTGCCCTCGTGGAAGGAAAGAAGATTATCTGATAACTCCAGCCCTTTAAATGCAAGTGTTTAGGAATCCTTGCCAAATCCCACTGCTGGACATGGACCCTGAGGAAACCATAATTACAAAAGACACATGCACTCCCGTGTTCATTGCAGCACTATCCGCAACAGCTAGGACATGGAAGCAACCTGGATATCCGTTGACAGATGGACAGATGGATGGATAAAGACAGACGGACAGATGAATGGATAAAGACAGACGGACAGATGAATGGATAAAGACAGATGGACAGATGAATGGATAAAGACAGATGGACAGATGAATGGATAGACAGATGGACAGATGAATGGATAAAGACAGATGGACAGATGAGTGGATAAAGACAGACGGACAGATGAATGGATAAAGACAGACGGACAGATGAATGGATAAAGACAGACGGACAGATGAATGGATAAAGACAGATGGACAGATGAATGGATAAAGACAGATGGACAGATGAATGGATAAAGAAGCAATGGTATGTATACACAATGGAATATCACTCAGCCATAAAAAAGGAGCACATTTGAATCCGTTCTAATGAGGGGCATGAGCCTAGAGCCTACTAACACAGAGTGAGGTAAGTCAGAAAGAGAAAGCCAAGCATCATATATTAAAGCATACACGTGGAATCTGGAAACATGATACTGAGGAACCTATTTGCAGAGCAGCAAGGGAGTTACAGACATTGAGGACAGCCTTGTGGCCACACTGGGGGAAGGAGAGGGTGGGATGATTTGAGCGAGTCGCATGGAAATGTATATATCACCACGTGTAAGACAGATAGCCAGTATGAATGTGCCGCCTGGCCTAGGGAGCTCAGACTGGGGCTCTGTGACCACCTTGGAGGATGGGATGGGGTGGGAGGTGGGTGGGAGGTTCAAGAGAGAGGGGATATATGCATACCCATGGCCAATTCATGCTAATGTGTGAAATCAGCACAATATTGTAAAGCAATTATCCTCCAGCTAAAAATAAATTAAAATGAAAAAAAAAAAAAATCCTTGCCAATAGGCTCAGGCAACTAACCTAGCCCATCCTGAAACTCCTAAATATTTGTCATCAATCAGCCCACACTTGACATTCTCCCACAGCTTGAGACCCTAGGAATCATGCCGGTTGCCAAGTCTTCATCAACACAGGTGCATATGATAAATAAATCTCAGCACCAAACCATCTCCCAACTCACAAAATGAACAGTGGTGCCATAGAACGGATTCAGAGATCCTTGACTATAAATTTGAATTCACTTCAGTATATATTCATTCATCCTTTTTAGTTTTTTTTTTTTTTTTTTGATGTGGACCTTTCAAGCCTTTATTGAATTTGTAACAATATTATTCCTGTTTTATGTTTTGGTTTTTTTGGCTGTGAGGCATGTGGAATCTTAGCTCCCTGACTAGTGATAGAACCTGCACCTCCTGCGTTGGAAGCTGAAGTGTTAATCCCTAGACCACCAGTTCAGTTCAGTTCAGTCGCTCAGTCGTGTCCAACTCTTTGCAACCCTATGAACTGCAGCATGCCAGGCCTCCCTGTCCATCACCAACTCCCAGAGTCCATCCAAACCCATGTCCATCGAGTCGGTGATGCCATCCAACCATCTCAATCTCTGTCATCCCCTTCTCCTCCTGCCTTCAGTCTTTCCCAGCATCAGGGTCTTTTCAGATGAGTCAGTTCTTCATGTCAGGTGGCCAAAGTATTGGAGTTTCAGCTTCGACATCAGTCCTTCCAATGATCCAAGGACTAGGGATCGAACCTGCAGCTCCCGCATTGGAAGGTGAAGTGTTAATCCCTGGACCACCAGAGAAGTCCCTATATTCATTCTTTCTTTATCAAGCAATTTTCAGTGCAGTCCTGTTTGTGCTTCCCAAAACCTGATGTCTCCGTTCTTGCATCCTAAAAACCCCACCCTATGGCGTATAAGCATATGCTGATCTTTGAAATAAGAAAGAGCAATTGCCACAAATAGGTCCCTGCATGTGGTTACACTTATTTTTTTTTCTTCTAGGCTACCTAATCCCAGTCTATTTTTAAAAGCCCAAGGATATTTTGCCCAACCTGTCCTTGAATAAAACATGTGGCTTCCCACCTGCAGCTTTATATAATATGTTTCAGGAGATATTCATAAATCTCTAATGTCAACGCAACATTTCCTACTTTGAGACATTTGTCAAAGGAAGAAAGTCAAGCTGGGTTTGAAGTGACAGTGATGTAGAAAATGCAAGGGAAAAGGAGTTCAAGTGTTTGTAGAATCCATTGATGCTAGCATGAATAGACTTCATCACCCCTAATTCCTTCTCCCCCTTAAATCGGTGAGTCCCAGGACCATGGAATCAAGGATCTGAGAAGGCCTTTAGCTCTTGTAGGGCTTCCCATGTGGTGCTATGCAGGAGACATAAGAGACCCGGGTTCGATCCCTGGGTCAGGAAGATCCCCTGGAGGAGGAAGTGGCAACCCACTCCAGTATTCTTGCCTGGAGAACTCCCCCATGGACAGAGGAGCCTGGTGGGCTACAGTCCATGGGGTCACAAAGAGTCACACATGATCGAAATGACTTAGCATGCACTTCACTCTTGTTTTTTAAAAAAAATGCAGCCTTCTCATGACATCAGGTTAAACCATCTGACATGTCACCCATCACCCCCCCTCATCCCACCAACACAAGTCCTCAACGGGGTCACACCTTCCAGTCTTGGAAGACTTTGTCGACAAAGACATCATCAATCATCTCCTGTTAATCTTCTGGAGATTGTCCATGGGGAGTCCAAATGAATTTCACATGCACGTGCATGCTGAGTCACTCAGTTGTGTGTGATTCTTTGCGACCCCATGGACTGCAGCCCCACCAGGCTTCTCTGTCCATGGGATTTCCCAGGCAGGAATACTGGAGTGGATTGCCATTTCCTCCTCTTGGGGATCTTCCCGACCCAGGGATCGAACCCATGTCTCTCACTTCTCCTCCAGGGTCAGGCCGACTCTTTACCGCTGGTGCCACCTGGGAAGGCCAGGTGGGGGAGAATGGATATACATACATGTATATGTATGGCTGAGGCCCTTTGTTATCCACCAGAAGCTACCACAACACTGTTAATCAGCTATCACTTCAGTTCAGACGCTCAGTCGTCCGACTCTTTGGGACCTCGTGGACTGCAGCACGCCAGGCCTCCCTGTCCATCACCAACTCCCGGAGCTTGCTCAAACTCACGTCCATTGAGTCAGTGATGCCATCCAACCATCTCATCCTCTGTTGTCCCCTTCTCCTCCTGCCCTCAATCTTTCCCAGCATCAGGGTCTTTTCCAATGAGGGTCTTTTCCAATGAGTCAACTCTTCGCATCAGGTGGCCAAAGGATTGGAGTTTCAGCTTCAACATCAGCCCTTCCAATGAACACCCAGGGATGATTTCCTTTAGGATGGACTGGTTGGATCTCCTTGCAGTCCAAGGGACTCTCAAGAGTCTTCTCCAACACCACAGTTCAAAAGCATCAGTTCTTCGGTGCTCAGCTTTCTTTATAGTCCAACTCTCACATTCATACATGACCACTGGAAAAACCATAGCCTTGACTAGATGGACCTTTGTTGGCAAAGTAATGTCTCTACTTTTTAATATGCTGTCTAGGTTGGTCATAACTTTCCTTCCAAGGAGTAAGCATCTTTTAATTTCATGGCTGCAGTCACCATCTGCAGTGATTTGGGGTATACTCCAACACACACAAAAAAAGAGTCTGTGACTGTCTTCTTTAACCCAAGAAAAAGTGAAAGTTGCTCATCTGTGACCCCATGGACTATAGCCCACCAGTCTCCTCTGTCCATGGCATTTTCCCAGGCAAGAATACTGGAGTGGGTGGCCTTTCCCTTCTCCAGGGGAATCTTCCCAACCCAGGGGTCGAACCAGGTCTCCTGCATTGCAGGCGGATTCTTTACCAGCTGAGCCGCCAGGGAAGGCCCCATGACCCAAGAGCCCGGATCTCAATTTGTCTGTGTCCACCCGTTGAACGTTTTCCCTTCTTCCTGCACCTCCCCCCAAAACTCCTTCTCCATCTTCATCTTTCAGGTCCCTCCTCCCTCTTCCCTCCCTCCCTCCCAACCTCAGAAGGAAGCAAGACTTTCAGATCTTATCTCCTGGACCTGCACTTTCTGTCTTATAATAGCTTTATTGCTCTATCTCCTCATGTCATCAGTTACAGTCTCTCTTGTCAGCAATTTTACCTCTTCCTCTCCACCTGCTTTCTTTTCCCAGTCCCATCATATGCATACATTCCTTCCCACTTGAGACAAAGCAGTTTTGCTTAGCTCATCTAACTGCGCTGTGATCGCGTTTCTTAAAGCCTCTAACAGCTCTGCACATGGCTTTGAGAGGAGACAAAAGAAGGAAACTCAGAGTGTTCCAACAAACTACAGGAATTTCCCAGGGAGAGCTCCTAAATATTAGTTTATTTTATTATTACTACTTTTACACAAATGTACTGTGTATATCTATCTACTCCCACCATGTATCATCTATTATCTCTCAAACTACCTACCTAACATCTATCTAATCTGTCATCCATTGCCTATTTATCATCTATCTATATATTCTACGATCTGTGTCTATCAAACTACCTAACTAACATCTATCTAATCTGTCATCTATTGCCTATTTATCATCTATCTATATTTTCTACCATCTGTATCTATCAAACTACCTACCTAACATCTATCTAATCTGTCATATATTGCCTATTTATCATCTGTCTATATTTTCTACCATCTGTATCTATCAAACTACCTACCTAACATCTATCTAATCTGTCATCTACTGTTTATCGCCTATCTATATTTTCTACCATCTGTGTCTATCAAACTACCTACCTAACATCTATCTAATCTGTCATCTATTGCCTATTTATCACCTATCTATATTTTCTACCATCTGTGTCTATCAAACTACCTACCTAACATCTATCTAATCTGTCATCTATTGCCTATTTATCATCTGTCTATATTTTCTACCATCTGTGTCTATCAAACTACCTACCTAACATCTATCTAATCTGTCATCTACTGTTTATCATCCATCTATATTTTCTATCATCTATATCTATCAAACTACCTACCTAACATCTATCTAATCTATCATCTATCTATCATATTTTTACATCTATTTTCTATCATCTATATCATCTATGTTTACCTACCATCTATCAATCAACCTACTTACCTATCATCTATCTAATCTATTGTCTATTTATCATCTACCTATCCATCTATCTTATCTATTTATTTATCATCTATCTATATCTCTGTCATCTAGATCTGTCTCATCTGCCCATTCCCCTATCCAGCAATCTCATCCATCTTATCTATCAGTCATAATTGTCTATTCTAAGAGGTCATATTACTCCCATGAAATATAACCCACCTTTTCACACAAAGCAGTAGGTATTCATAACACCATCTTGCCTCCACCCTGTCCTCAGCATCTTTCTGTATTATATTAAACGGATTTGTTTCCAGGCATGCCTCAATCAATATAAGCTCCTTGAAGGGTCGCAGGAGTCCACCTTGCATCCACTTTCTCAATCCCCACCGTTGAACAGGCAATATGTTCCATCACTGCTTGCAGAACTGCACTAAAGCATGACTCCACAGTCTCGCTTTATTGGTTCTTTGGTATTTAACATGGCGTGTTTCAGAATGTGAGACAGACTACGTTGTAGCAAAACGTGCCTTTCATCACAGCCGGTCCTGGTGGTGGACCAGAAGTCCAGAGAGCTCTATTCCATTATAACTATCACTCTGCATCAAGGTGTCTCAACCTTTGTACTCCTGACATTGGGAAGTCAGATGGTTCCCTGTGGTGGAGACTGTCCTGACCATCACAGCCATCCCTAGTCACAGAAATTTGCTCTATGATAGAGAGAGCTCAAATCCGGTGCCCTGTGACATCCTAGAAGGGTGAGATTGGGTGGCGGAGAGGTTCAAGAAAGAGGAGGCATATGTATACCTATGTCAGATTCATATTGATATACGGCAGAAACCAGTGCAATATTGCAAAACAATTATCCTCCAAATAAAAAATAAGTACGTTTTTTAAAAAGAGCCCCTCTGTTCAAGTGGGAGGGGACATAAGTAAACCTATAGCTGATTCATGCTGATGTTTGGTAAACACTGTAATACCAACACAGTACTGTAAAGCAATTATCCTTCAATCAAACATAAACAGATTTAAATAACACATTAAAAAAAAGGGAGGGGAGCCCCTGGTCCATATCATTCATGGACAATAGCACCCTCATCCCAATGAGAAAATCAAACGTGCTCCTCACTGCAGTTTAGAACCCCTGGTCTCGATATTATCCTCAGAAAGTCTTTCGATATCAGGTCAGGTCATGGTGAAAGATGTGACTTCAATGTGGGGCAATGAACGCTGATCAACTATATTCAGTAACGATACCAGACTCTGGTGAAAGGGACCAAAGTGGAACTTGAAAGACCTCGCTCTGCAGGATACCCCCAGACAGAAGCCAGGGTTGCCGGTGCTCTCGCAGAATACTTTGAAAAAACAGCTGCTAAAGGGTAATAAATGCGCACCATATGTCCTGCAGCATCGTGGTTTTAACTTGGGGGACAGGGATTCATAATACATCTTGACTGAAGTGTACATGTCAGCGTTTCAGGAGGGCGTTTAGTCAAAACTGGTATTTTAAAAGCTGTTTCTCAAGTCACCCTGGACGCGAGCCTGCCTCCACATGAAGCTGTGTGAACAATGGGGTCCAATTAAAGCTTCTTCAAATGAACACTTTTCCAAAAAAATGTAACCAGGGACAAGTTGGGGCTTCCCTGGTGGTCAGATGATAAAGAATTCGCCCGCAATGTGGCAGGCCTGGGATGTATCCCCGGGTCGGGAAGACACCCTGGAGAAGGGAACGGCTACCCACTCCAGTATTCTTGCCTGGAGAATTCCATGGACGGTGGATCCTGGCGGGGCTACAGCCCAGGGGGTCGCAGAGAATCGGACACGACTGAGCAAGTAACGCTTAACTAAGGGGCATATTTATCACTGAGGCATCTAAGACAAGCCTTCTTTCTCACCAGAAAATAAAAGCACCAGTAAAATGAAAATAAAACAAGGAGAATCACAACAGCTTTAGATAACTGATTAGAAATAAAGGAGATGATCCGGCCAAGTGAAAAATGTCAGAGAAAGACAAACACGAATATCACGCTTGTGTGGAATCTTATTTTTTAAAATGATAGAAGCGAACTTATTTACAAGGCAGAAACAGACTCACAAACTTAAAAAAGAGAAACACAACTTAGTGTTATCAAAGGGGAAGGGGGGGGAATAAAATAGGAATGTGGGATTAAAATATACACGCTACGGTATCTAAAATGGATAACCAACAAGGACCAATTGTATAGCATAGCGATTTCTACTCAATGGTAGGCGATAACCTATATGCGAAAAAAATCTGAAAACAAATGAACATATGTATATAACTGAGTCACTTTGCTATTCACCGGAAAATAAGACACTCTGTAAATCAACTATACTTTAATAAAATTAACAAAATAATTTGTGATCTATGTTTCATATGGGTACCTGTCATATACAGAGAGAACCATACACCCCATTAATGTCTGCAGGACAACTTGGTATTTTACCCCCAAAGAAGTTGGTTTTAATACCCATGAGAGCAACATCACACATAAGATTTTTGATTCCCGTTGAATCATGAATCTCTACTTAGTTTTGGTGGTGGTTTTTCTTTTTGTTTTTTGTTTGTTTTCCAATTTTACTATATTTTTCTCTAGACATTTTAAAAATTGAAGTCTAGTTACTGTATGGGCTTCCCTGGCGGCTCAGATGGTAGAGAATCCACCTTCAATGCGGGAGACCCTGAGTTTGACCCCGGGGTCGGGAAGATCCGCTGGAGAAGGGAATGGCAAGCCACTCCAGTCTTCTTGCCTGGAGAATCCCCATGGACAGAGGAGCCTGGCGAGCTACAGCCCATGGGGTCGCAAAGAGGCGGACATGACTGGGCATCTAAGCACAGCATAGCGCTGTATAATGTTACAGGAGTCTTTCCATTTTTAAAGGTTATGCTCCATTTATGGTTATTATAAAACAGTGGTGGTGTGTCCTGTGCTGTGTGCTATATATATCCTTGTAGCTTATTTTACGTCTAATGGTTTATACCTCTTAATCCCCTAACCCTGTTGGTCCCCTCCCCTTCCCTTCTCCCCACTGGGAATCAGTAGTTTGTTCTGTATATCTCGGAGTCTGCTTTTTTTTGTTACGTTCACGAGGTTGTTGCATTTGTTAGACTCCATGTGTGAGTAAAATCCTATGGTATTTGTCTTTCTCTGTCTGACTTACTTCACTGAGCATGCTCATCTGTAGGTCCATCCATATTGCTGCAAATGACATTATTTCATTCTTAGGGCTGAGTAGTATTCAAAATCATCGTATATATGGACTGCATCTTCTTTACCCATCTATCAATGGACACTGAGGTTGCTTCCAGGTCTCGGCTATTGCGTCTGTTCTATGCTTTCAAACCCATCTCTGTATCAGTTGATTTATCATGTAGCACGTAGCATACATGCTACATACATGTAGCATATACCAGTGGCCTCTTTTCTAAGCTCTAATTTCATAAAGCCAGTTGACTTCACAGTCTCTGGTCTTGTATTTGGTCATCTCCTACGTGCAAGCTCAATCGTGTCCAACTCTTTGTGATTCTGTGGACTGTAGCCCACCAGGCTCCTCTCTCCATGGGATTTTTAGGCAAGTACTGGAGTGGGCTGCCATTTCCTCCTCCAGGGGATCTTCCAGACCCAGGGATCGAACCCACGTCTCTTATGTCTCCTGCCTTGGCAGGCGGGTTCTTTACCACTAGCGTCAAGCTACCTAGAGTCAATTCACGAGCTGGTGACTTATCTCCATTTTAGGAGTAACAACTTAGTGATTCCATTAACCGGACTAGTTGAGTCAAGACATGTCATTTATACCAACTTACCCCCAAACCAATGCAGCGGTGTTGATGTATTTACATTAGACCATACTAACAGCAAATCTAGAGATCCCCACCTATGAAAATCTGCTTCATGGTCTTTTGTTTCCAATATGAACAACAAAAAACAATATTTATGCTGTCATCACAGTGCTGCTTCAGACATGATGAGTTTTGCATTCTGTGATATTTATCAAGTATAATCTATTGTTTTTCTTTTTCTACTTTGTATCTTTAAGATTTCTTTAATGTGGACCATTTTTAAAGTCTTTATTGAATTTGTTACAATACTGCTTCTGTTTTCTGTTTTGGTTTTTTTTTTTTTTTTTGGCCAGGAAGACAAAAAAATCCCATGTGGGATTTTTAGCTCCCTGCCCAGGGATCGAATCCACACCTCCCTGCATTGGAAGGAGAATTCTTAACCACTGAACCACCAGGGAAGTCCCAGGTAGCATTTACTTTTACAGTAAAGCCCTCATTTAGGCTAAGAAAATTACTAGATACTCAGCAGTCCATAGAGTTGTCAGGTAATAGATCAAGACAAATAAATCTAATCATTTCCTCATTGCATTGAGCTACGTGTTGCTGGTTTGAACAATATAAACACAGCAATTTAGGAGCAGGACATTTGTCTGTGAATATATGTTAACCCAATTTACATTGGTGATTAGTTTTAAATTATGCCTGTTTGCATGCTTAGAAAATAAGACATTTTAATTTGGAATGAGAACCACATAGGGAAAGATATTTAGAAATATGGCTTATTTTGTGGCTTTCCACATACATCATGATTTGGACTAATGTAGGATAAAAGCTCATATTTTACTTTGTAGCTTATAAAACATTCATGGAGAACCTTGGGAATTTCCCCTATAATAAATAGGAAAACTGTATTCTGTTTTACTTTACAGAAGCTCAGCGTGACTAAAACCATTTGAACTGCATATCCCCCATGGATGCATTTATAGCAAAAAAAAAAAAAAAAAAAAAAAACTCTTTTCAGATTTCAGAAAATAAACATCAGTGGTAAAATATTTTTATACTGTAGCATTTTTTTCAGCACATTTTCATATCGCCCCCCAAAACAGGTTTTACTGCCTGCCTTTCTTGCTTCTTTATGAAACTCAAGATGTGGCAAGTATTCTAATTCCTAAAATATGACAATTTTTATTTCTGTCATTATTTTAATTACCTCCCAAGAAAATGCTGCCAAGTAGGTGCCTTCTCTCTCCATCATTGTGTCATTCCAGTATTTGGGGACTGGAAAATGATAGAATTTAGAACTAAACTGCATTTTCACCAGAACAACGACATTCCACCTTGCAAAACACCAAGTGCGGATCATTAGACGCCACCATGAATGTGGCACTATGAGGAATGTCCCCTGACCGGACTTTTTCTTAGCATCAGCCTGATCTGCCAAGAATCCCTTTCTTCATGTGATACAGGCTGTAAACTGCTTCTTACAACCTGCAAGAAATGTAAGAAGCAACTCTTAAAACCTTTCAAATAGTATCTTTAAAACAAAGCAACACAGTGTCCCTTGTATGTGGGATCTAAAGGCAATGATACAAATAAACTTATTTACAAAACAAACAGACTTACTTAGAGGACAAACTTATGGTTTTATCAGGGGTAGGGATAGTTAGGGAGTCTGGGATGGACATGCACAGAGCAGGACACCTCTAAGACTATATTGCAAGCATTTTTATATTTACAAAGGTAAAATTTTTGATGTCTTGTGGCTGTTTGCTGCGTCATCTTCCTTCTTTTATTTCACACTATTAATTTAATTTTTTCTCAGTGAGAAAATACAAAATTTAACTCTCCAGCCAATTGTTCATGTCATTTTGGTTTATCACTAGTTTGGAGTAGCAATGAATGAAGCTGATGTGAATATTCTCATCAAGTATCTCTGAGCATAGAGGCTTCCCGTCCTCCAAGTCAGAGGTCTCCAGCCTTTTTTGGCACCAGGGACCGGTTTCATGGAAGACATTTCTCCTATGGATGAGGGTGGGGATAGTTTCAGGATGATTCAAGCACATGACACTGTTCACTTTGTTTCTACTATTATTGCATCAGGAGGAGAAGGGGGCGACAGAGGATGAGATGATTGGATGGCATCACCGACTCAGTGGACATGAGTTTGAGCAAACCTGGGAGATGGTGAAGGACAGGGAAGCCTGCAGTCCGTGGGGTCGCAAATAGTCGGACACAACTGAGGGACTAAACTACAACAATGGGAAGGCTTTACATCACTCACAAGATTACTGCAGGATATTGAGTAAAAACTTCTTAAATTTTGGAACAGGTAAGTGGGAACAGAGAGGAAGTCATCATTACCACCAAAATCGTTAACATCATCACCCAGATCACTGTCACTGATAGCAACATCCTCACTAACATCATCACCCTCACCACTAGCATCATCATCCCCCCATCAGTGCTAACATGAACATCATCACCATCACTAACATAATTATCACCCTCAACACTAGCACCATCATCATCACCAACATCACCACCAACGTCACCATCATCATCACCCTCACCACTAACATCAGCGTCATCACCCACATCACCATCACTCACATCATCATCACCTTCACCATTAATATCATCACCAACATCATCATGACCACCATCACTACCATCATGATCACCCTCACCACTAACATCAGCGTCATCACCCACATCACCATCACTCACATCATCATCACCTTCACCATTAATATCATCACCAACATCATCATGACCACCATCACTACCATCATGATCACCCTCATCACTAACATCAACGTCATCACCCACATCTCCATCACTCACATCATCATCACCTTCCCCATTAGTATCATTACCAGCATCATCATGACCACCATCACTAACATCATGATCACCCTCTCTACTAACATCATCATTATCACCCACATCTCCATCACTCACATCATCATCACCTTCCCCATTAATATCATCACCAGCATCATCATGACCACCATCACTAACATCATGATCACCCTCTCCACTAACATCATCATCATCACCCACATCACCATCACTCACATCATCATCACCTTCCCCATTAATATCATCACCAGCATCATCATGACCACCATCACAAACATCATGATCACCCTCACCACTAACATCATCATCGTCACCAACATCACCATCACTCACATCATCATCACCATCACCATTAATATCATCACTGCCATCATCGCTAACATCAACATCACCACCACCATTGCTAACATCATGACCATCACCGTGGCCATCAGCATCACCACCATGACCCTCAGTATCACCACCATCATAACCTACATCATCATCACCATCACCATCGCTAACATTATCACCCTCACCACTAACAGCAACATCACCAACATCACCATCACTACCCTCCCCATAACCACTAATATTATCACCAACATTATGATGACTCCCATCACGACCATCATCACCTATGTCATCATCTCCACCATCATCACTAATATCAGCATCATGACCATCATCACTAATATCATGACCATCACCACGACCCTCAGCATCACCACCATCATAACCTACATAATCACCACCACCACCATCACTAACATCATTATTAGTATCACCACTAACATCGTTACCACCACCATCATAACCACCATCAACAGCACACATGAGAATGATCTGTGTGGCAGAAAGGATACATTCAAGAGTTTAAGAGTGAAATGATTCAGCAGGTAGGAGGGAAAAGAGTCTGGTTAAAGGTACTGGATTCACCAAAAAGTTCATGTGGGTTTTTCCATTAACATCTTAAGGAAAAACTGTAACAGACTGTCTGGAAACACAATGTTTGATTGTGTGCATGCGTGCTCAGTCATGTCTGACTCTTTGCGACCCCATGGACTGTAGCCCACCAGGCTCCTCTGTCCATGAAATTTTCCAGGCAAGAATACTGGAGTGGGTTGCCATTTCCTCCTCCAGGAGATCTTCCCAACCCCAGGAATCGAACCCATGTCTCCTGCACGCAAGACAGATTCTTTACACTGTACCACCTGCAAATCCAACAGAAGCATTCTATTCTAACTTCCCTTAGAGCAATGGGTCTTACTGAGTACTTCTTTTGTGCAAAATGAAGACTGATTCAAAAAAAAAAAAAAAAGGTGGACACGGATCCTTGCTCGTAAGGAGTTTGTAAATCCCCTGCACATGTTTATGTTTCTATTTTATGCATTATTGTCTAAGTAAATACATGAATGCTCTTAAAGTTCCAAGAAACAGTCTGTGAAATGCTGCCTCTTAATTTTATGGGTCTGCTGGCTGGTGTATCAGAAGGTGTTGCAGGTTGCCAGCACCGTTCGGCTGCCAACAACCGAGTCTTCACACCGGGTAATTAGATTAGGGCCGCTAGGCTGTAAGAGAAAGGCCACCAGATTCTGAGGGCAGAAGAGCATTTTTTTTTAACCCAGCTGACGTTGTTCCAGCAGAAATAACCTCAGGGGGGACAAACATTACAGACAAGAGATCCATCAAACCAGTAAAGTATAATTAGAACTTTCAGTCCGCCCCCACAAGGGAAATTCTAAAGGACTACAGAGAACTTCACAGCCAGGCGTTCTTTTCAACTAACAGATTAATTTAGCAAACATCGACCTTGAGCACTGTCTGCCTTCTGCCTTTGAAGCGAGGTGGAAAGCGTGCAATTAACAGTGAATGGGGATGATTTGAGGGTCTCAACCACACTCTTTTGGATTTTGCTGTTTCCCCTAAAGACTGACAAGGCTGCGGAATACTCTTCTTTGAAACGCAGCATTTTTCATTCAAAAAATATTTTTTTCATGAATTCTTTAAAAATTCAATGGTGACAGCGATTCATGTCAATGTATGGCAAAAACCACCGCAATATTGTAAAGTAATTAGCCTCCAATTAAAATAAATTAATTTTTAAAACTTTAATGGTCACAATAAGTTATTTTGTGTGAGTACAGTGGAACTTTCAGACTGAAGTAGTATTTTTTCTCCCAGATTGTTCATTTCTTCTTCTTTAAAAGAAATTTTTATTGAAGTACAGTTGATTCATAATGTTGTATTAGTTTCAAGTATACAGCAGAGGGAATCATTTATACAAATTATGTATCCACTTGTTTTTAGATTCTGTTCCCTTACAGATTTTTACAGACTATTGACAAGAGTTCCCCGTGATATGCAGCAGGTCCTTATTAGTTATCGATTTTATATATCAAGTGAAAGTGACCCAGTCATGTCTGACTCTTTGTGACCCCATGGACTTCATGGGATTCTCCAGGCTAGAATACTGGAGTGGGTAGCCGATCCCTTCTCCAGGGGATCTTCCCAACCCAGGGATCGAACGCAAGTCTCCCATTGCAGGCGGATTCTTTACCAGCTGAGGCACCAGGGAAGCCCATTCTGTATATAGTAGCGTGTATATGTCAATCCCAACCTCCCAGCTCACCCCCTCCAGTTCCCCCGTAGGTAACCAAAAGTATGCATTCCATGTCTGTGACTCCACTTCTATTTTGTAACTGGGTTCATGTACACCCTTTATTCAGAGTCCACAAATAACTCATACGATGCTTGCCTTTCTGTGTCTGACTGACTTCACCCAGTATGACATCTCCAGGTCCACTCATATGGCAGCAGCGGCACTACTTTGTTCTCATTTATGGCTGAGTACTTTTGCATTGTATATATGTGTGTGTGTGTACCGCGTCTCCTTCGTCCACTCTTCTGCAGATGGAAGGTGAATACTCCTGTTGGTGAGTACCATCCCATTGTGTATATGTGCACTTCGTCTCCTGCATGCATTGCTTTGCTGATGGAAGGTGCGTACTCATGTTGGTGAGTACCATCCCATTGTGTATATGTGTACCACGCCTCCTTCATCCATTCCTCTGTTGATGGAACTTGAATACTCTTCTAACACAAAATCCCATGTCAGTCCCAGGACCTGAGAGCCTAACAGAGCTATTTGTAAATTCGGAAGAAAATTCGTGAGCATGCCAAGAAGTGCTCCTCCAATGAAACCAATGTTTGTTCCCTGGATAAAGTCGTCTGATAAAAGACTGCACGTGACATACTTATACTAAGTAATTCTTTGTTCCCTAGAATTCAGGTTTAACTGGGTGCCCTCTGTATTTTTCTGCTGAACCTCAAATGCCTACCTCCGCTGAAACACACAGAAATGTCTGGAGACATGTTTGGTTGTCAAGACTCAGCGTCAGAGGTGCTGCTGACATCACATAGAAATTGGCCAGCAAAGCTGTGCCCAGGATGGTCCCCGACACAGCAGAGAATCATCCCGTCCTAAATCAACTTGGGGAGAGTGGGGTTGGGTCTAAGCTCATGAATTCTCTGTCTGATCAGTCAGTTCAGGTGCTCAGTCGTGTCCGACTCTTTGGGACCTCGTGGACTGAAGCATGCCAGGCCTCCCTGTCCATCACGAACTCCCAGGGTTTACTCAAACTCATGTCCATTGAGTCGGTGATGCCATCCAACCACCTCATCCTCTTTCATCCCCTTCTCCCGCCTTCAATCTTTCCCAGCATCAGGGTCTTTTCCAGTGAGTTGGTTCTTTGCATCAGGTGGCCAAAGTACTGGAGTTTCAGCTTCAGCATCAGTCCTTCCAGTGAACATTCAAGACTGATTTCCTTTAGGATGGACTGGTTGGATCTCTGTCTCATAGAGGATTCGATAAGAATAATTCAAAGTCCAGACTCCCCTTTCCCCTGTTAGATGCTAAGACTAAGCCAGCAGCATGTCAATATGGTTTTACTCCCCTCCCATAGCACTCAAGTATTTTTCCGGGAGCTAATAAGAATAGTTTACAATCAAAATATACATACTGCCCGTTTGGAGCTGGGGAGGTGGAAATTAGCCTGCTTATATCAGAAGCTAACACACTTGTGTTAAGAAACCAAAGCTGATCTGGAAAAGATATTTGCCAAACACACACTGATGCAAGAACAAACAGTGCAACCAACATAAGCAAACAAAATACATAATTGCTGAATACTTAGGGCCAATAGTATGATACAGAAGTGCCCTCTCCAGTGGGAAATTACTATATAGCCTGGGAGCTCATCTCAAGGGTCTATGATGACCTAGAAGGGGTGAGGTGGGGTGTGGCAGTTCAACAGGGAGGGGGCATGTATGTATATACATACCGCTGATTCAGTTTGTTATACAGCAGAAACTAACATGACATTAGCAACTAAACTCCAAGAATAAACTTTATTTTAGAGAAAGGAAGTACCCTGCCCGTAGGAAAAGTAGTCCAAGTTTATCAAGCATGATCGTGGAGTTAGCATATCTGTTCTCATCATCAGGTAATTAGTGGTCCCAGCGAAGGGGGGTGGATAAAGAACGGAAGGGCTCTGTTCCAAGTCTGTTTTCATCATCATACATAACAGTTAATCTCTTCCCAGTTTGAGTACTTCCCCAGGAAAGAGGCAAATTGGGATCTGTTCTCCCAAGGCGACGAGCATCTCTAGAGAAAATACAGAAGCCTTGGAGTGAAGAAGGGGAATACAGGTCATCACCCCCAAAACACCAAGTTGCAGTTTCTGAACTCTTTTTTCATCTTCACATTCTTATTTACTACCAGCTACAAAGCATGTTAGTTTGGATGCCCCCATCCCTTATCACTCACCCTGTCGAAATTGCACCATCTACTCCTCACTGCCAGCGAGACACTGCTGACTGTGGTATTCGAGTTTCTTGTCTCAGTTTGGATCCCTGCCAGTCACTTTCCAAGGCAAAAGTGTCTAAGAATCACCCCCTCTGTCGAGATCCCGTGAGTCAGCCCATCTTCGCAATCCCACTTGGAAAAATCTCTCCTGAGTTTGTATGTTTCTCACCATCCTCCTGAAATGAAAAGACACGCCCTTTGGAAGAAAAGCTACAACAAACCTAGACAGTGTATGAAATAGCAGAGACATCACTTTGCAGCAAAGATTTGCATAGTCAAAGCTATGGTTTTTTCCAGTAGTCACGTATGGATGTGAGAGTTGGACTATAAAGAAAACTGAGTGCTGAAAAATTGATGCTTTTGAACTGTGGTGTTGGAGAAAACTCTTGAGAGTCCCTTGGGCTGCAAAGAGATCCAACCAGTCCATCTTAAAGGAAATCAGTCCTGAATATTCATTGGAAGGACTGATGCTGAAGCTCCAACACTTTGCCCACCTGATGCGAAGAGCTGACTCATTAGAAAAGACCCTGACGATGGGGAAGATTGGGGGCAGGAGGAGAAGGGGACGACAGAGGATGAGATGGTTGAATGGCATCACCGACTCAGTGGACATGAGCTTGAGCAAACTCCAAGTGTTGGTGATGGACAGGGAAAGCCTGGCATGCTGCAAGTCCATGGGGTCACAAAGAGTCAGACACGACTTTCAGACTGAACAACAATAGCAATGAGAATTTCCTGAACAGCACAGGGAACTCAACTCAGGGGCAAGAGAAATAAAATGAGGACTCTATAATCTGGGAGGTAGATACTAAATTTCTTGCGAACGGGCATTACATGTGCATGCTTTCTGCAAGTTTACCTTTGATTCACTTATCTGACTGCTTCTATATCCAATAAAAATTAATTTTAAAAAAGAGGAAGGCAAAACAATAGGTGTTGTTTTATTGTGTAAAGAAACATTTCTCAGTGTTTCGTAATAGGCTGAGCTTTCTGCACTCAACCTCTATGCAAGCGTGAAAGTGAAAGTGTCCATCACTGAGCCGTGTTGGACTCTTTGCAACTTGATGGACTGTGAGTCTGCCAGGCTCCTCTGTCCGTGGGATTCTCCCAGGCAACAGTATCGAAGTGGGTTGTCAACTCCCTTCTGCAAGGCATCTTCCCGATCCGGGGATGGAACCGGGGTCTCTGGCATTGCAGGTGGATTCTTTTACCATCTGAGCCACCAGGGAAGCCCACCCTCTACGCAAGGCTACCGTCAAATGTTCTCACACTTTTCAGCCATCTCTCACTTCTGCCAAATCTCCCTGACCCACCCGATGAGACCAGGCACCTTCTCTCATGAGAATATTGTATGAGACGGAGACTCTGATTCTCTATCTAGCCTTTGAGCCTTGTGACCGCGGAGATGAAGCCACACACACCTCTCACACCCATTGGCTTGCATTTCAAGTCAATGACGGCAGAATAAATAAAATGATGGCAGAATAAATAAAAGCGAAATTGCTTCTGTATCTATGGCGACAGGGAGAATCCAGGGCTATATCGCCACACATGGCAGATTTGCCATTGTATTCTATTCTACTGCACGTCATTCTAACTCTATGCTGTTTTACTTTGGGGCCACACCTCATGGCACGTGTGATCTTAGTTCCCTCTTGTCGTTGATGTTCAGTTCGCTCAGTCGTGGCCGACTCTCTGTGACCCCATGGACTGCAGCACGCCAGGCTTCCCTGTCCATCACCAACTCCGGAGCTTGCTCAGACTCATGTCCATCGATGTCAGTGATGCCATCCAACCATCTCATCCTCTGTCGTCCCCGTCTCCTCCCACCTTCAGTTATCACCAAACCCTCACTCCTTCTCAACACAAGGATGGCGTCCTAACCACTGGTCCACCAGGGAACTCCCTGGCCCATTTTACACACGGCGTCAGGATCTTCTCATCAGAAATACGTGCTTGATTGTCCCTTTAGTGCCATTCTTCACTTTGACAAAAAGGATCGTGTGTCAACGAGGGCAGGGGAAAAAAATTAGATAAAACTTTCTGCACTATCCTTCTTGCTCATAGTTTGAAGTGATTATAGATAAGGTAGATGGAGAAAATACCGGAGGGTTTGTTTCTAACATGACAAAGAGTAAGTACATGAGAGAGTGATTCATCACACCAATGCCTTTCCCCAGATTTTATTCTGGAAATAAAGGCCTTGGAAAACATATTTCTGGAACAAAGCCCATGTATAGCTTTAAAAAAATAAAAAATTAAAACCCACATAAAATGTAAAAGGTTAATGAGGCGCTGTGCTGGGCCTAATTGCTCAGTTGTGTCTGACTGTTTGCGACTCCATGAAATGTGGCCCACCAGGCTCCTCTGTCCATGGGATTGTCCAGGCAAGAATGCTTCAGTGGGTTGCCACGCCCCCCTCCAGGGGATCTTCCCGACCCAGGGATGGAACCTGTGTCTCCTGCACTGGCATGTGGATTCTTCAGCAGTGACCACCTGGGAAGCCCCATAAGGTTAATAAACTTCTTCAGTTAATCAACACGTATGATCAGCTTACGAAATTACATTGCATTTGCCACACTGTCACTACACGGAATGTATAGTTGTTTGGTGCTTTGAGAAATATCACATTATACAGCAGAACTTGCCATGAGTGAGAATTTAGTATAATCAGGGTTTAGAAAAACAGACACTAAGTGTTCATTTGGATCTGCTGGGTTTTTGCCCTGGAGCCTGTTCCATGCGTTGTAGGATTTTTAGCAGCATCGTCCAAGGTCTTTGGGGAACCAATGCAATATAATGTAAATTCAGCTACATTTTTCGCCACCATGTTTCAGGCCATATGGCAAACACTGAAAATTAGAGGAGTGAAAAAGTGAATGAATAAATAAATAAACACAAAATAAATATATAGAATCTCTACCCATAACATATCTCACAGGCTAAGAAGGAGGTAATCACATGCATATTCAATGAGAAAGCATTAGTCACTCAGTACTGACCAACTCTTTGCGACCCCATGAACTATAGCCCACCAGGCTCCTCTCTCCACGGAATTCTCCAGGAAAGAATACTGGAGCGGGTAGCCATTCCCTTCTCCAGGGGCATCTTCCTGACCCAGGGATTGAACCCAGATCTGAACTGCAGCCACAGGGAAGCCCATTCAATGAGAATGTGATGTGTAAATTCAGAGAAATGCTTAAACTACAGAGATAGTACCAGAATCAACAAAAGATTTTCACAGGAATTGATAAACAGATACAAGGAAAAAAAAAAATTCCCAGAGATGGTAACTTGTAGTTGGGGTTTTGAGGGATGAATAGGAGTTTGCTTGGCAACAGGACACAGAGCACAGCTATCTGCTCCAGGCAATGGAAACAATTCTCCATCAGCTGGTGATCCCTTAGATAAAAGTACCGTGTTGAAGATATTAAGACTGCAGTGTGAAAATCTTAATATTACAGTAGTTGCCATATTAACATCTATAACAAAGCTGTGAAAATGCTAAGATGGCTACTAGTTCAGAGAAGGTCATAAAACAGTAGATAACGTCCATCCCACAGCTCCAAAGAGGTGTGAGACCTAACCCAGAACTTTGCTGTCAAATCTGAGCTGAAAGGCTTCAAGTGCATGTTTCTTCCAGATGGTTTCAAAGCAACTGGCGGTCAGTTTTTAGTGAAAAGTATTTCTGAGTGCCCACCTGATGCAGAAAATCAGCGACGGAGCATGAAGAAAGGCAGAAAGATCAGTGAAGCCTCTGTGTCTTTATTAGTGAAGCAAACTCCAGGAGATAGTGAAGGACAGGGAAGCCTGATGTGTTGCAGTTCACGGGGGTCACAAAGAGTCGGACACGACTGAGTGAGTGAACAAGAAAAGCTTTGCCTCTTTGGAGCCAGTTACGTTTAACTGTTGTCAATCTCTGGACCGCTGAGCAGCTCAACAACAACAACAAATATTATAACGAATTCCATGAAGATTTTTAAAATGGCCCACATGCAAAAATAAATAAATAAAATAAAATAAAAATAAAAATGGTCCACATCAAAAAAAAAAAAAGCCTTAAAAAATAAAACACTTGGCAACTTCTTTTTTTTTTTTCATTTTAAAATTTTTTAATTATTTCACCCAGAAAATTTGTTCAGCATGATGCAAAAATTTTATCATATACCCTTCACCTAGGCTTTCCAATTAATTCTCCAGGATCATGTGTTGCACTTAGCTGTTGTGTCTCTTTACCCCTTTTGAATATGAAATAATTCCAGGCTGCCTCTTTTATGGCTCAATTTTTTTGAAGATTATCAGTTATTTTTCAGAAAGTTCTCTCAACCTGGGTTCATGTGATTTGCCTCATAATTTGATTGAGGTTATTCTATCCCTATTTTTTTTTTTTTTGGTCAGAAGTACTAGAGAGGTTATCTTTTTAAATGTATTTTCATTGTAGGCAAATTGCTTTATAATGCTGTCTTGGTTTTCTGCTGGGCAGCAAGGGGAAGCAGTCGTATGCACGCCTATACCCCCCGCCCTCATAAGCCTGCCTCCCACCCGCCATCCACCCCTCCAGGTCATCACAGGACCCCGAGCTGAGTTCCCCGTGCTAGGCAGCAGCCTCCCACTAGCGGTCTAGTTTACACATGCTTCTGTGTCTCTGCCAGTCCTAATCTCTCAGTTCCTCCAGCCTCTCCTTCCTCCGCTGTGTCCACAAGCCTGTTATACAGAGTAAGTAAGTCAGAAAGAGGAAAGCAAATACTGCACCTGGAATCTAGAAAAATGGTACTCATGCACCTGTTTGCAGCGAAGGAATGGACTTGCTGATGTAGGGAATAAGAATGTCTCTTCCTCCGCTCATGTTTCCTTCTGTGAGACAGTTTCAAACATGAATGGGTGTAGGCGCTCTCAATGTTCTTGTTTTTTTTTTCCTTCTTCTCCAGAGGAACTGTATTATAAAGCCATTTTAAAAAGAAATAGTGCATTAATTGTGAGGCAGAAATGCACCCGACCGTCGCGTGTCTCCTGGGTGAATTCAACCAGCTTACTTTCAGAGACAGAAATTAATTGCTTCTGACAACCTCGCAGCCACAGGCGACGGTATGTGGGAGGCAGACAATGAAGTGGCCTAGAGGAGCAGGAATCACAGCAACTAAACGGCATTTTCTGAGCGTCGAGAGAACGCCTCCAGAGGGTTTTGCCTTCACGCGGGGAGATGCCGCTGGTCCTCACAAAGGTTGTCTTTTCCAGCGAGCAGCGCTGTGCTGTGGGCCGCTGTGGGTCAAGCCTAGGTTTTTGCACTATATCATCTCCACCTTTCCTGCAGAGGAGGCTTCCTAGGTGGCTCAGATGGTAAAGAATCTGCCTGCAACGCAGGAGACACAGGTTCGATTCCTGGGTCTGGAAGATCCCCTGGAGGAGGGCAGGGCAACCCGCTGCCCGGAGAATCCCATGGACAGAGGAGCCTGGTGGGCTACAGTCCGTGGCGTCACAAAAAGTTGAACACGACAGAGTGATTAAATAACAACAGCAACATACACAATAATCCTAAGGAAATATTTATAAAGGGAGACGAAGATTTTAAACTATACAAATATAATATCTATTATGAAAATAGTATCTCTTATGTACCTACTATGAAATCATAGATACACACTCTGGCCACCTGATGCAAAGAACTGACTCACTGGAAAAGACCCTGATGCTGGGAAAGATTGAAGGCGGGAGGAGAAGGGGACGACAGAGGATGAGATGGTTGGATGGCATCACCGACTCAATGGACATGAGTTTAAGCAAGCTCCAGGAGCTGGTGATGGACAGGGAGGCCTGGCGTGCTGCAGTCCATGGGGTCACAAAGAGTCAGACACGACTGAGCGACCGAACTGAAGTCCACCCACGTTACCGCAAAAGGCATTATTTCGTTCTTTTTTTTTTTACGGCTAATATTCTATTGTGTGTATGTAGTACATCTTCTTTATCCATCCCTCTGCTCATGGGCACTTAGGTTGCCTCTGTATCTGGGCTTCTATAAGCAGTACTGCTATGAACATTGGGGTGCAAGCATGTATGTGAATTAGCAGGCTTTTCTTTTTTTTTTTTTGTCTGATATATACGCAAGGGTGGAACTTCTGGGTCATATGGTAATTATCTTTTTAGTTCTTTTTGAGACACCTCAATACTGTTTTTCACAGTCGGCCACACCAATTTAGAGTTTTGTTTAACTGCAGGA
This sequence comes from Odocoileus virginianus, assembly GCF_023699985.2. NCBI lineage: Eukaryota > Metazoa > Chordata > Mammalia > Artiodactyla > Cervidae > Odocoileus > Odocoileus virginianus. Next base: position 1,445,940 of record NW_027224323.1, read on the forward strand.
GACTGTTAAGAGACCATGTCAATGAAAGAAATCTCCATTTTCTTCATTTTATTTATTTGGCTTTGCAAGGTCTTAGCTGCACCACGTACTATCTTTACTTGCAGTGTTTGAACTCTTAGCTGTGGCAGGGTGGTATCTAGGGTGGTATCTAGTGCGGCATCTAATGTGGTATCTAGTTCCCTGACCAGGGATCAAACCCGGGACCCATGAATTGGGCGATTGGGGTCTTAGCCACTGGACCCCCTGGGAGGTCTCGTTTTATATCTCAGCTAATCACTCCTGGCCTGAAGCCTACTCCACCTGATGTTAATAAAGTTTCCCCATTTTCCTACAATTAATATCTTCATCCAGTTTCCACCTCTGTGGTTTAGTTCTCACCCCTTCTGGGGAAATACTGAACTGTTCTCCTTCCTGTAGAAAGAATGTGTTGGTTCTTGTTTCATGACCCTGGACAATGTCTGTCTTATTTAGATAACGTACAGTGATACCATCACTTCCCTGGTTGCTCAGACAGTAAAGAATCTGCCTGCAATGCAGAAGACCTGGGTTTGATCCCTGGGTTGGGAAGATCCCCTGGAGGAGGGCATGGCAACCCACTCCAGTATTCTTGCCCAGAGAATCCCATGGACAGAGGAGCCTGGCAGGCTACAGTCTGTGGGGTGGCAGAGAGTCAGACCATCAGGAGTTTAATTCTACCATCTTCCTGTGTATCTGTTGTATTCGTCCTATATTTTCTGTCCGCCCTGCATTCTGGATGCCTTTTTTAAGACGAACTCAGTATTTTACTTGGCATGTTGCCTCCATATTCACTTTCTAGCTATACTTTAAAAAGTCACTTCAGTCATTTCCTTAGGGCCTCACTCTCATGATCCAATCACTCCACAAAGAACCCATCTCTAACTATTACCACCTTGGGGGTTAGGATTTCAATATAGGAATGCTTCAAGTATCCCAAACATTTGATCCACAATGCAGAGACCTATAGATCACTGATGCTTTTGAACTGTGGTGTTGGAGAAGACTCTTGAGAGTCCCCTGGACAACAAGGAGATCAAACCAGTCCATCTTAAAGGAAATCAACCCTGAATACTCATTGGAAGGACTGATGCTGAAGCTGAAGCTCCAATACTTTGGCCACCTGATGAGAAGAGCCAACTCATTAGAAAAGACCCTGATGCTGGGAAAGATTGAAGGCGGGAGGAGAAGGGGACGACAGAGGAAGAGATGGTTGGACAACATCACTGACTTGATGCACATGAGTTTGAGCAAGCTCCAGGAGATGGTGAAGGATGGGGAAGCCTGGCGTGCTACAGTCCATGGGGTCACAAAGAGTTGAAATGACTGAGGTGCGTATAGTACACACGTCTAGGTATCCTAACCAATTAGTTATGGCAGTGCCAGTGATGCTATCTGCATAGCACCTAGGAGACACATCTCAAAACTAACTCTAAGCAGTGTGGGGGGGAAATCAGGAAAAAAAAAAAACCTAATTCCATTCATATTAAAATTTAGAAAAGACCGCTGCAATCAAAACTAGATACAAACAAAACAAAACAAAACTGTACCTTCCAGATAATGAGAAGGGTAGAAGGGGACTGATTTCAGAGAATCAAGAGAATGTTTTAAAGGGATGGAAGCAAGGTATATCTTTGTCTTTTTTTAGTGAGTAAACGTGGGCAAATGTCAAAACACATAAAGCTGTGTCCTTTATGATGGTAATTTTTTTTTTGTATTTGTCTTATGTGAATCAGGAGGTCTACAGGACTCCACGCCTCTAGCCTCAGAGGGCATTGAATTTCTTCTCCTTGCACCCAGGAGCAGCTCTGGTCTGTGTAATTCTCACACATGGGGGAAAGAAAGCTTGCTCTGGGCCGTCAAGGCTGGCTGTTTAATCACTGCTGATCTATGCGGCTTTGTCTTATAATGTAAACTGCCTGGGGATGGGAGCAGAAGAAACCCGCTCTGAAATATCATTATGGGATCAGATGGCCGTAAATCGCAGCAAAACACAAATATTTGTTCTTGCTTACGCTCCAGCTGTGCCCGCCTCGCCCAAAGCGTGTGAAACAGAAGGGGGAAAGAAACCACACCGTCCGTTCTCTCTCGCAAACTGCGTCTCCGAGAGGAGCCACAGTGGTGGAGAGCTGGAGTCTCAGGGTCAGCCCACCCCCGTCTACTTGTAACCGGACATTCTGCCCTCACTTTTAGTTTATCATCAAATGCCCTGCAAACGGCCGTGTAACTTGACCCCGGACAAAGTGGAAGCAGGGACAAACCTTATTTTCTTGGGCTCCAAAATCACTGCAGAGGGTGACTGCAGCCATGAAATGGAAAGATGCCTGCTCCTTGGAAGGAAAGCTATGACAAACCTAGACAGGGTATTAAAAAGTAGAGACATCACTTTGCCAGCAAAGGTTCGTATAGTCAAAGCTATGGTTTTTCCAGTGGTCATGCATGGATGTGAGAGTTGGACTATAAAGAAAGCTGAGCACCGAAGAATTGATGCTTTTGAACTGCGGTGTTGGAGAAGACTCTTGAGAGTCCCTTGGACTGCAAGGAGATCTGACCAGTCCATCCTAAAGGAAATCAGTGCTGAATATTCATTGGAAGGACTGATACTGAAGCTAAAACTCCAATATTTTGGCCACCTGATGCAAAGAGCCAACTCATTGGAAAAGACCCTGATGCTGGGAAAGATTGAAGGCGGGAGGAGAAGGGGACGACAGAGGATGAGATGGTCGGATGGCATCACCGACTGGATGAACATGAGTCTGAACAAACTCCAGGAGATGGTGGGAGACAGAGGAGCCTGGCCTGCTGCAGTCCCTGGGAGTCGCAAATAGTCGGACATCAGTTACGACTGAACAATAGCTACAAAAGGTCTAATTTACCTGCTTTCTCTTTAAAAAAGAAAGAAAGAAAGCCGCTTCTGACTTGTCCTTGAAAGTAAAGTTTTCTCCATTCATTGTCTTCCATAAGCCACAGCATTTGCAGATGTCCTCATTAATAAGTCATCCTACACAGAAGAGAGACAGCATCTCCTTTTCTCAGACAAGGTAAACCTATCCTCTCATCACCCTGGGTCGTCTTCCCGGTATTTGATATCCCAATCAGCTCCAATCTGGGTACTTTATGGCCCATATGTGCCCAGCTCTGCTGCGGAATCTCTGATTTAAAGCCGCAGCATCTCCCACACACCTCAAGAAAAATGACTTCGCCCTCCAGAAAAACAGACTAGAGTCGAATCCAATATGCTCTGCCCCCCTTTCAGGGAGCGCTCAGGAAATATATTCAATTTCTAAATGCACAGACATTTCAAACCCTTGCTTTTTTTTAAGGTCCCCTGTTTCCACTTCCAAGTGAGACTCTAACTCCCAAGACTGGTCTTCTCTTCTCTTCCGCCATGTTACAAAACTAGGCAGATGATCGTATTTGTGACTTTGAAGCAGGCTTCGAAAAATTAATGAGGATGAGAGAAAAAACAAGTTAGGAAGCATATTTCGGTCTTAAGCGCATCTGACACCTTCCACCAATTAACTCACCGAGGCCAAGGAGATAATTAAGGGAGCAGGAGGTCAGACGCTTCTATGGAAGAAAAACAGGAACCTTCTGGGACCAAAATGTAGATGTGATTCCTGTAATTTATTCTCTCCAATTAACCATCACCCCTATGTCTTGTGCATGGCAAATGAGACCTTGAACTCACTCTAGGACGTTTAAGAAGAAAGCGTAGCAAGAAGGTTCACTTAGCTCCTACAAAGCCACCACCATCCCCCTCGAACACAAGGAACGTTTTCTCATTTGTCATCAGTTGCTGATTTGAAGTGCAGCCTTAGCGTGTGGCGTTCCGCTCCTAACACAAACGGAGCACAACCTGGGTTCCATCAAAATGCTTTTCTCCAAGTGCCTCCCCGCACGATCCGGCCGGCGTCACCTCCTCGTGTTCACCACTGTTGATCCACAGTGAGATGAACGGTACCCAGGACACGCACCTGGGCGTGACGGAGCCTCCCAGGCACGCGGACCAGAAAATCCAATCATGCTGTCGAGCTTTCAGTTCGTGCGACCGTGCCCATCTGCCCTAGGTGTGTCTGAAGCCGATTCCAGGAGAGCGTCTGAGACACAAGGGGAATCTGTGAAAATGATCAAGGAAGGGTTCCTTAGAGACGGGTTTCCTGCTCAGGTCATGGAGGTCAGGTCTGTCTGGAGTGGAAGGTCTCAGCCTTGCTTTGTTCACGAGCTCTGCATCCAGAGATACCTAAGTGACTCTCTCGGGGGGCTTCAGGCTGGAGCAGGGCACGCAGATGAGTGCGTGTTACCCCGTCAGGCGTGTCCGACTCTGCGACCCCATGGACTGCAGCCCACCGGGCTCCTCTGCCCATGGGCATCTCCAGGCAAGAACACTGAATAATAACCCTTCCCTTCTCCACCCATGAAAAACACCAAGGGCTTCCCAGGGATAAAGAATCTGCCTGCCAACGCAGGAGATGTGAGTTCGATCCCTGGGTTGGGAAAATCCCCTGGAGAAAGAAACGGCAACCCACTCCAGTATTCTTGCCTGGAGAATCCCATGGTCAGAGGAGCCTGGAGGGCTACAGTCCACGGGGGTGGCAAAGAGCCGGACACGACTTAGACAACAACAATAAAGCATTCATCTTCATCAACAATCTACAAGACTTGGGTGTTTTTACCAAGCCATTATGGTGCTCGTGCCGGTAAAGTTTAGCTCAGAAAAGTAAGCTTCGTCAGTTCTGTATTGTTTGGGCAAACTGAAGCTTCTAGAAAAACTCAGTATTTCATGCAAAGGTGGTGCTAAGGTGCCACAGGGTGCTAAAGTGGTCCCTGTTAGTAGCAGGGACCAGAAAAATCCAGCTCACCTTCAGGTTCCAAAAGCAAGGACACCCACAAGCAACTCAACATGTGGAGTAAGTAAAGAGTTGCCCAAGACAGCATTTGAAAAAGCAGAGACATCACTTGGAGACAAAGGTCCACAGAGTCAAAGTTATGCTTTTCCCAGTAGCCATGTACAGATGTGAGTTGGCCCACAAAGAAGGCTGGGCGATAAAGAATGGATGCTTTCAAATTGTGGTGCTGGAGAAGACTCTTGAGAGTCCTTTGGACTGCAAGGAGATCCAACCAGTCCATCCTAAAGGAAATCAGTCCTGAATATTCACTGGAAGGACTGATGCTGAAGCTGAAGCTCCAATGCTTTGGCCACCTGATGCGAAGAGCTGACTCACTGGAAAAGACCCTGATGCTGGGAAAGATTGAGAGCAGGAGAAGGGGACGGCAGAGGATGAGATGGTTGGGTGGCATCGCCAACTCTATGGACATGACTTTGAGCGAGCTCTGGGAGTTGGTGATGGACAGGGAGGCCCGATATGCTGCGGTTCATGGGGATCGCAGAGAGTCGGATACAACTTGGCAACTGAACAACGGCAGGGGAATCCATATTAAGATCCTACGGGTAATGCCTGGGAAACTCCAGTTGCAATTAATTGGAAGAATTCGCTCCTTTAGCAACCGATTTACTTGGTGGTAAGCTGGCAGAGTGTCCATGGAAATGTGCCATTGACTGACAAGTACACCGTGTTCTTGGTCTCAGCGCTCTAATGAGGGTTTTGGATGCACGCTGAATAATCTTGGACGCCTAGGTCTTGCAAATCCTCTTCTCTATTTAAATCTTCTAACTTGGTCCTTAGACAGCTGAGCACTGAAGCATCCCCCCTCCAGCCCATCGCCGCCAACAGGTTCTCGACAGTCACATTTGCATCGTTGGGGGTAGAGTCTCTCAGCCACGCTCCACTCATCAGAACGTAAAATCGTCAAGAACAAACTGCGAGGGTAACAGACAGTAGGACAGAGCCTGCCAAGGACAGCGCAGCTTTAATTACGAGCTGCCCGAAGGAGGCAACGCTCCTGGAGCTCCCAAAGTCGACTCTGCCGTTTAAACAGCCTGTGTACCACGAAATAGTGGTTTGTCCCTGACTCTCATCCAGCTGGGTTTCAGCGGCAGAGTGAATCTGATAACTTAATTCATCAAAGGAGCGCAAGGTCACCGCTGGTGCAGATTTAAATGACCTTTTTTTTTTATTATTATTATTGCTGAGAATGTATGATGCACTATTTGGATGGGGGGAAGAGGGGGAAAACTGTCTACCAGACAGGAGATTTCATTTGAGGGAAAATAAGTAAGGCTAGCGTTTAGGAATGGCTCTGAATGAACACATGTATGCCCACCTCTGTTTTCCGCAGGGAGTTTTTGGTGCAAAGAACAGTGACAATCTCACTTCAATAAACATCATATATCAGGCACACACGTCAAAAACTAAGATGTGTTCATAGCACCGTGATGTTGCACAGAAATCCAGCAAATGAGAGGCCAACACGTCAGAGATAAGAATGTGTGACCTAACAATGAGTTCACACACAAAAAATGGAACAGCATGTCATTACCTGGGGCTGCGTGCTAAATGCAACAGAAGGATATCGAAAAGTGAAGTAAAACTGTCAGTCCCTCAGCTGTGTCTGACTCTTTGTGACCCCATGGACTGTAGCCTGCCAGGCTCCTCTGTCCATGGGATTCTCCAGGCAAGAATACTGGAGTGGGTTGCCATTTCCTCCTCCAGGGGATCTTCCCGACCCAGAGATCGAACCCACGTCTCCTGCAATGCAGGCAGATGCTTCACCATCTGAGCCACCAGGGAAGCCATTCTAATTTTGGGGTTTTTTTCCCCCCACTAAAACTGAGATTTGCTTGAGTGGTCCTATTCCAAGTTTTATTAGGTATGTGAAAGGGAATGCATATGAGAAGCTACATCAGTTTTCTATTTCCTAGCAATATTTGGTATATTCTCCCTAACTGCTTAAATACAGGTTTTTGGGCGGGGGGAACTCCCATGTAAATGGAGAGAAGAACATGACTTAGAGTCATGATGGTCTGGTAGTTTTGCATATTCTCTTTTTAATTCAGTCCTAATGAGGCTTCCCTGGTAGCTCATTTGGTAAAGAATCTGCCTGCAATGCAGGAGACCGAGGTTCGATTCCTGGGTTGGGAAGACCTGCTGGAGAAGGGATAGGCTACCCACTCCAGTATTCTTGGGCTTCCCTGGTGGCCCAGCTGGTGAAGAATCCACTTGCAATGCAGGAGACCTGGGTTTGATCCCCGGGTAAGGGAAGATCCCCTGGAGAAGGCAAAGGCTACCCACTCCGGTATTCCCCATTTCAGAAGAATTTGAATACATCTCTTGTGGCTCAAATACATTCCCTTCTGTCTCAGCTGGTAAAGAATCCACCTGCCGTGTGGGAGACCTGGGTTTGGTCCCCGGGTAAGGGAAGATCCCCTGGAGAAGGCAAAGGCTACCCACTCCGGTATTCCCCATTTCAGAAGAATTTGAATACATCTCTTGTGGCTCAAATACATTCCCTTCTGTCTCAGCTGGTAAAGAATCCACCTGCCGTGTGGGAGACCTGGGTTTGATCCCCGGGTAAGGGAAGATCCCCTGGAGAAGGGAAAGGCCACTCACCCCGGTATTCTGTCCTGGAGAACTCCAAGGACTGTATAGCCCATGGGGTCGCAGACAGTCGGACATGACTGAGTGACTTTCACTTTCATTTTCAATGAGCCTGCGTTGGTTGAGCAATGCCGTTTGGCCAGAAATCCACAGAGAAAAGGCACACGGAGGAAAGCTGTGGCAGACGACCCTCTCCAAAGAATCATAGTGTCTCCCCCTCATCTTTTCTGCAGGTAGAAACTGTGACACTCTTCTAGTCACAACAATATGGCAAATGTGGTGAGGATGAGCGCTAAAAGGGTGTCAGTACTATGGTCTGTCTTATTACAAAGCCCAAGATCTGTGACTTATACACTCTGCTCTCTAAAATCCCGTCACGATCCAGGAATGTGTTTGAGCACATACAGAAGCTGGACACCCGGACCCCACCTTTGCCCTCAGCCCAAGTCGGTGGTCCTTAGATATGCAGAGCTGTGATAGCTAGAACCTCAGCCACTTGTCTTCAGAGACGCCCCATGCCTCTCAGGGGAGAGCTAAAATGCTCCACCCAATAATTAGCCATGTGCTAATAAGGGCCTTAAAGGGCTTCCCTGGTGGTTCCGTGGTAAAGAATCCGCCTGCAACGCAGGAGATGCAGGTTCGATCTCTTCCCTGAAGGAGGAAATGGCAACCCACTCCAGTATTCTTGCCTGGGAAATTTCACGGACAGAGGAGAGCGGCAGGCAGTGGTCCATGGGGGTCGCAAAAAAGTCAGACAGGACTCAGTGATGACAAGAACAACAGGAAAGTGCCTTAAGCTCCCCTCGGAGCAAATCCCCAGAGATGGTGTCAACCACCCCCTTCATCTTCAAGTATCCTCGGGGGAAGGGACAGTTACAGATTAACGAAAGAGTCCTCAGTGGTAGAGTGCTTTATCAATGCAATCATAATCATTTTTTTAAATCACACACCATGTTGCAAGGAATACACCCACTGTGTTACAAAAACCACCGCTCTTAATTTTCATAGCAACACAAGGAGTTAGACATGCTTGTCCTTATTTTAAAAAATGCGTCCACTGAGGCTCAGAAAAGTTATGAAATGCAATCACTCCAAAACCACTTAGCTGGGGTAGCCGTCACCATCTTTCGGAGAAAGAGAATCGATGGACGGATGGATGGGGAGATAGACAGACAGAGAAATAGACGCAGATGACAGACCAGATAGGGATGGGTAGAATGGGTGGGTGGACAGAATGATCTAAGTGGATGATAGATGCATAAATATAAATAACAGAGGATGCTTACATGGGTGGATAGATGGATGAATGGACAGATAGAGAGATGATAATTAGATGATACGCAGACAGAGATGATAGACTATTCTTAGATAGATGGATGGACAGAGGGATAAATAGATGACAGATGACAGAGACAGAGATGATCAACTATACTTAGCTAGCTGGGTAGATATGAAAGTGAAAGTGTCAGTTACTCGGTTGTGTCCAGTTGGACCCCAGGGACTGTAGCCCACCAGGCTCCTCTGTCCATGGGAGATTCTCCAGGCAAGAATACTGGAGTGGGTTGCCATGCCCTCCTCCAGGGGATCTTCCCAACCCAGGGATCGAACCCAGGTCTCCTGAATTGCAGGTGAATTCTTTACCACTGAGCCACCTGGGAAAGGCATGACAGCTGATAACTATAGATGACAGACAGATAGAAATAGAGAGGATGTAGAGATAGAGATGATAGGCTATATTTAGATGTTAGATGGATAAATGATAAGAGATAGAGGCGATAAACTGTACTTAGATCCATAGATGGATGCTTAGATAAGTGTCAGAGATGATAAACTCTACTTGCATGGATAAATGAGAGATGACAGAGATAGATAAAGAGGATAGACTATACTTGGTTGGATGGAGAGATAGATGGATGGATGAGAGTTAGATGACAGATATAGATGAGAGAGAGAAATCTTTCAGATTAACTACACTCCTTGGCATTCATCCAAAGGAGCTGAAAAATTATGTCCACAGAAAAACCCACACACGGGTGTTTATAGCAGCTTTCTTCATAATTGCCAATACATGGAAATAACCAAGATGTCATTCAATGGATGAATGGCTACATACACAGTGGGCCATTCAGAGGATGGAATATTGAAAGTGAAAGTGAACGTCGATCAGTTCTGTCCAACCCTTTCGACCCCGTGGACTGGAGCACGCCAGGCCTCCCTGTCCATCACCATCGCCTAGAGTTTGCTCAAACTCATATCCATCGAGTCGGTGATGCCATCCAACCATCTCATCCTCTGTCATCCCCTTCTCCTTCTGCCTTCAATCGTTCCCAGCATCAGGGTCTTTTCAAATGAGTCAGCTCTTCCCATCAGGTGGCCAAAGCATTGAAGCTTGGCCTCAGCCTTCGTCTTTCCAATGAACATTTAAGACTGATTTCCTTTGGGATGGACTGGTTTGATCTCCTTGCAGTCCAAGGGACTCACAAGAGTCCTCTCCAACACCACAGTTCAAAAGCACAATATTGTAAATCAACTCTAATGAAAATTCAAAGTTAAATACTAAATTGAAAAAGTGAAGCAGATGAAGAAAGTAGGTGATCTGACATTAGACACCATCACCCATCTTGCTTGAATCGTATCCCCCGACCCACTTTGGTCTCAATATCACTTCCTGTGCCCCCGTCCAGAGACCCCCAACCTCAGCCGTCACCAGCACCAAGTCAACGAAAAGACTCAACTGTGGCTCAGACACCCCCACCCCCCAAGACAGCATCTGGGTTTCAGAAGCCAGCAAGCGCTTCAAGTTATAAATCTCAGCCTTCAGAAGAAGAAAGAGGCTCCTTGGAATAGCAAGTAGGTCCCTGGTAGAAAAAAAAAAAAAAAAAAAAAACCAAGTGAGGTGTCAAAAGTTGTGAAATGACGAAACCCGTGCCCTTCGTTGATGGGCAATTTGGAAAGAAAATGGCAGGGGTGAAATACATCATCAGGCCACAAAGAAAGCAAGAGCATGAAGCTGGAGGTCAGCCGACGAAGAGGCGATGGATTCGGGCTGGGTGCTTACAGCAAGGCAGGCTGAGAATCGCCCCTGGGGACTTGCATTTTTATTGGGACACGGGTCTCCGCCATGCGTGTCCAGGTCACGGGCATGCTAAGACGTGTCCGACTCTCTGCGACCCCAGGGCCTGTAGCCCGCCAGGCTCCTCTGTCCATGGGATTCTCCAGGCAAGACTGGAGTCGGGATCCTCCCAGCCCAGGGATTCAACCCGCGTCTCTTGCATCTCCTGCATTGGCAGGCAGATTCTTTACCACTCGGCCACCTGAGAAGCCCTCAAAAGACCATTTCCCCTTCTTCAAATCTCTCTGCAGGAATTAGGTGATCTCTGTATTCCATTCATGTGCGAGTACCAGCACAATAGTCTATTAGTCCTATCTACCCTGCTCAGGGCCAGAAGCAGAGAAAAATTGCAAAAAAAAAAACCAGAAAACTGTATTAATGATTTACTTCTTATTAACAAACCCATGAACGTTCGCTCCAAACACAGCCACTGAGTAACATTATATTGAGGAAATTTCATGATAAGAAAAGCAGTTAAAGTATTTGTTAAGCTCTACTTTGGAAATACTTCTCAAAAAAAAAGTAAATAAAACATTTTAAAATTCTTCCATCTCTTAGAAGCAAAAATATCCATCTCTCCCGAAGGGTCTAGTTACAGAGCTTTGAATATATACACACAGCTATGTTTAAAATGGATAATCAGAACAAATGTGAGTCACTTGTAATGAGGTGGGTGAGTCTAGAGCCTGTTAAACAGAGTGAAGTAGGTCAGAAAGATAAAAACAAATCTTCTATGTTAAGCGGCTTCCCTGGTGGATCAATCAGTAAAGAATCTACCCGTAATAAAGGAGACTCGGGTTCAATTCTTGGGTCGGGAAGATCCCCTGGAGGAGGACATGGCAACCCACTCCAGTGTTCGTGCCTGGAGAATCCCCATGGACAGAGGAGACTGGTGGGTTATAGTCCATGAGGTCACAGAGAATCAGACGGGAGTGAGCGACTAACAAAAACATGAACCAGTTAAATATTGAGAGTCAAAACTTTCAGTCCCTTTCTCCAGATCATACTAACCTGAAACTCTCACAACACTGTTAATTGACTACACCCCAGTTGCAAATAAAGAGTTTTGTTTTTCTTTTTAATTTATTTTTTTTAATTGAAGGACAATTGCTTTACAGAATTTTGTTGCTTTCTGTCCATCATCGACATGAATCAGCCATAGTTACGCATGTTTCCCCTCCCTTTTGAACCTCCCTCTCAAAATTTTTTTAATTTATTTATTTAATTGGAGGATGACTGCTTTCCAATACTGTGATGGTTTCTGCCGTATATCAAGATTTAATCGGGCCACAGGTATACACGTGTCCGCCCCCATCCTGAACCCCACCCCACCCCACCCCATCCCTCTGGGTTGTCCCAGAACACCAGCTTTGACTGCCCCTGTTTCAGGCATTGACCTTGCACTGGCCAACTATTTGACATGTGGTAATATGCATGTTTCAATGTCACATGTACAACCCTGCATGCAGGGCAGAAAAGGAGACACAGATGTAAAGAACAGACTTTTGGACCCAGTGGGAGAAAGTAAGGGTGGATTGACTTCAGAGATTAGCATAAAAAGTTTGAAATCCCAAGCAAAAACGTGCTGCCTCCGGATTCTAAACTGGACCGACACTCTTCCTTGCTCCTGATTTCAGTCTTGGATTACCTGGAGATTCAGGAGGCTGGAACAGACCTCTGGGCCCGCGGAGCTCAGAACATCACATTCATTACTACTTGGGGATGTCAGCTATCAAGAAAGAGCCGCGCCCTCCCCCCCCCCCCGCCCCCTAACCCGCCCTGATCACTCTGGACAAGATGCCATTTCCAGGAGGAACTTTATGTCGGCAGGTGGAGGCAATTCCTCCAGAGCCATTTGCTGGTGTCAGCCTGTAATTTTCAGGGTTGTTTGGGACGAGATGGAGGATCCCAAATGCCAAAGCTGAAGTGAGCGGACAGTGTCACGTGCCCATAATAATAGGCATTATCACCTGGCAGAAATATACAGCAATGGACAACGTTGACAGCTGGGGCAGATGCTTTATATGAGACGTGTTCACGCCGGGAAAGCAGTCTATAGGACCGTCTCTGAAATTGCCGAAAGAAGACATATGTCAAGACACATTCTACACCTGTTAGTCGCTCGGCTGTGTCTGACTCTTTGTGACCCTATGGACCACAGCCCACCAGGCTCCTCTGTCCATGGGATTCTCCAGGCAAGAATACTGGAGTGGGTTGCCATCTCCTCCTCCAGGAGATCTTCCTGACCCAGGGATTGAACCCACATCTCCTGCATCAGAGGCAGATTTTCTGCCACCTGAGCCACCAAGGAAGCCCTTTTTATGCCTAAGCTGCCCCCTAAAATGAATGAAACTGTCTCATCTCATTAAGAGTTTAAATTTTCAATGTTGACAAGTATGGAGATACTTCAAATAAAACCATAGAAATAAACGGAAAACATCCAGAGGAACCCAAATCAATTTGAAACAGATTTTTACTTGGGGCTCCCCTGGTGTCTCAAATGGTAAAGAATCTGCCTTCAATGCAGGAGACATGGGTTTGATCCCTAGGTCAGGAAGATCCCCTGGAGAAGGGAATGGCAACCCACTCCAGTATTTTTGCCTGGAGAATCCCATGGACAGAGGAGCCTGGTGGGCTGCAGTCCACGGGGTCGCAAAGAGTTGGACACGAACTCTAACACTTACTTGGGAAAACAGTTGTGGCTTAGATGCAAGCAGGTATCAGATTTACTGAAAAGTCCATGCAGTCAAAGTCAAACAACAACTACTTGTTTTTCTAGTAGTCATGTACGGGTGTCAGAGCTGGAGCATAAAGAAGGCTGAGTGCAGAAGAACTGATGCTTTCAAATTGTGGTGCTGGAGAAGACTCTTGAGAGTCCCTTGGACTGCAAGGAGATTCAACCAGTCCATCCTAAAGGAGATCAGTCCTGAATATTCATTGGAAGGACTGATGCTGAAGCTGAAACTAAAATACTTTGGCAACATGATGGAAAAGTATCATTGGAAAAGACCCTGATGCTGGGAAAGATTGAAGGTGGGAGGAGAAGGGGACAACAGAGGATGAGATGGCTGGATGGCATCACTGACTCAATGGACATGAGTTTGAGCAAGCTCCAGGAGTTGGTGATGGACAGGGAGGCCTGGCGTGCTGCAGTCCATGGGGTCGCAAACAGTTGGGCACAACTTAGCAATTGAACATCATCTATTTATAGGTAGAGAAATGAGTAGTCCAAGAGTTTAAATGACCCACTTTGGTATACAAACGCCTCCTGGTCTGTGATCGATTTGAGCATGGTTAAAATCAACCTGGAGATCGTACACAGGTTACAAGTTAAATTATGATAAACTCTGAAAATATTTTACGAGTATTCACAAAAAGAAATGAAGAAAGACTCTTCTATCTTCCACCACAAAAAAAAAACAAAAGAGACAGGATTCCCTTAACAACGATTCAGAACCAATATAACCATGGCCTATTAGAAAATCATCAAATCATCAGTACATACAAGCTGACAGCTGATCCAAGTACCTTTCCTCTCTGATATATGATAATAGTAGGTGTTGAGTCTGAATAGAATCCAAAATAAAAACGTAGTAATTTACTTATTTAGATTACAGAGGGAGAAAAAAATCTTAATACCACCACAAAAAAAAAATGAGTGAAGTCTGAAATACATCAGTATTGACGGGTGAAATATTAATCAGAGACATTTTCTTTTATTTCAGAGAACAGAATTAAGTAGTATTGATTTGTCTACCACCTATGCGTGGGGCTTCCCTGGTGATTCAGATGGTAAAGAATCTGCCTGCAATGCAGGAGACCCAGGTTCAGTCCCTGGGTTGGGAAGATCCCCTGGAGAAGGAAATGGCAACCCACTCCAGTATTCCTGCCTGGAGAATTCCATGGACAGAGGAGCCTGGTGGGCTATAGTCCATGGGGTCGCAAAGAGTCAGAGACAGCTGAGCTACTAACACTTAAGTTATGCATAGCTGTGCTTAAATTCACACAGGAGAATAAATTATTTCAAGCTTCATCTTTCCATTATTACCAGTATTTTTATTAACAATGTGAATAAAATCAAACAAGCCACACACATGCCAAGAAAATGTATAGTGTATTATCTCTGTTTTCTGTTCTGCCGTTTTTTGCAATAGGTCAGATTCTTTGAAACAGTATCAATGTACATCTCATGTTCTCTTATATTTAACACTTTTATTTGAAAGCCTGCTCCTAGAACAATGAGAGTAACAAGAACCACTCTGAGTGCAGAAAATACTGTCATCTCTCATATCAATAAAGGAGAACAAATTTAATGCAAACCTTGGTTAAAGCAGCCTTCTCTTTTACCTAAAATCCCCTGTCTAGTTAAAAAAAAAAAAACTGTTGGAGACATGGGTGATCCATTTTTATAACATTGGCATATGTGTTTTTTATTCCAGGTGTACTGAAATATAACTGATTTATAACAATGTATATGTTTGTATAATGAAGGATGTGATACATGTATATGTTGCAAAATGATTACCACAAGGTTACTTAATAGCCGCATCTGACATAACTATGATTTTTCATTAGAACATTTAGGCAACTTTCAAGCATTGATATCTAATTCGTCACTTCCTGCCAACGGAATGCCAAGTGTACCTCTCGCGTGGCGGGGGCAGCCTGCAAATCGCCAGAAGGGTAGGTCTTCCTTGTTTGCAGGTGGGTAGCTTGCAATGCCTTCTCTTGTCCCCAGAACACTGAAGAACCTCCAGAGCTTCAATGCGGATAACGGGAAGGGGAGGGGCCGGAAGACAAGGATTTCGTGTGTGTGTGTGTGTGTGTGTGCGCGTGCGTGCTCAGTCATGTCCGACTCTTTGCGACCCCACGGACTGCAGCATGCCAGGCCTCCCTGTCCATCACCAACTCCTGGAGCTTGCTCAAACTCATGTCCATCGAGTCGGTGATGCCATCCAACCATCTCATCCTCTGTTGTCCCCTTCTCCTCCTGTCTTCAGTCTTTCCCAGCATCAGGGTCTTTTCCAATGAGTCAGCTCTTCGCATCAGGTGGCCAAAGGATTGTTAGGTATCGTATAATAATGTTCATAGCAGCAATCATTTCCCTGTGGACAGCATTTCGGGGCTTCTGTGTTGCTTCCGCTTTCTTCACTCACAGCTGAGCATCCCAGGAGATGATGAAGGTGTGTGAACAGCTCACTTGTAGAAGGCAGAAGGAGATGCAGAGAAAACAGCCTGACATCACACACTTATAAAGCAATTTGGGGGAAATACAGTCTTTCTCATTGAAATATACTGCCCCATATGTGTGTTTTCTTGCCTATACCTTCACTCCACTTTCCAGAATATCCTTCCACCGCAAGAAACAGAATAAGAAGAAGCAAACTTAACTCTACCGTTGGGCTGTATGCCCATCACATTTTTCTTTCTAAACACAATCCGTTTTCCCCATGGCTTCATTAACTCACCCAAGCATCCTTCTCTAGCTTCTAATCAATATTTTGACTGGGTCAGCGTGAAATGAAATTCACTTTGAATTATTTCTAGAGCAGCCACTTGAAGCATGGCACTGCCTATTTAAAGGTTTTAATGTTTGAAAAAGAAGGAGATAAAAGACATTGCCTTGTGTCAAAGTTCTCTGCTCCCATTCCAGGACCCACGGGTTCTCCGGAAACAACAATACTTGGACTTCAGGAGACTCGTCGGTTCTTGGACATAATCTGGGATGTTTTCTGATGTGTGTCTAAGTGCTTTTTGCATGCAAGAAGGTCTTTACCTTTCATGAGAATTTCAAAGGCATCATTCATTTATGAATCCACCTATGAATACACACACGCTTGTTAAGAAGTCACTGTTGATGGAAAAGCATCTGAGAAAGAATATATACATACCTACATTTCCATCAGCAGTGACCTTCTGTTAATGTCACAGGGGACTATATCCAATATCCTGTGATAAACAGGGATAACAAAGAATATGAACAAGAATGTATTTATATATGCATAACAAAATCACTTTGTGGTACAGCAGAAATTAACACAACACTAAATCAACTATACTTCAATAAAAAATAAATCTGCAAAAAATGACTTTTTTCACCTTACAAAGTTAACTTCTATGTCAAAACTAGGCAAAGTACAAGAAAATGAAAGTATGGATCAATATTTGTCATGAACACACATGAAATCCTCAACAAAATATAAACAAATTGATTCATGCAATATATAAAAAGTCTTAGTGCATGAAAAAACAATGACTTCTTAACAAATAAGTGTGTAGATAGATGTATATATATAAATATTTATATATACACACACACACATATATATAAATGAATGAACATAGGTATACACACACACACACACACACACGTATATAT
The DNA here is from genome assembly GCF_023699985.2 of Odocoileus virginianus. Lineage (NCBI taxonomy): Eukaryota > Metazoa > Chordata > Mammalia > Artiodactyla > Cervidae > Odocoileus > Odocoileus virginianus. The sequence goes on from NW_027224323.1 coordinate 1,462,945, forward strand.
AACTGAATCATTTGGCTACACATCTGAAACAAACAAAACATTATATTGAATAAATCATCTATCCTTCCCTGGGTATGATCCGTGGGTTGGGAAGATCCGCTGGAGAAGGGAATGGCAACCCACTCCAGTGTTCTTGCCTGGAGAATCCCATGGACAGAGGAGCCTGGTGGACTACAATCCATGGGGTTGCAAAGAATCAGACATGACTTAGCAACTAATTCTTTCACTTGCTATCCTTCAACTAAAAACTGAAAACTGGAACCTGGATTAAAAGATGTTTTTAAAAGTCGTTGTTCACATATGGCGTGCTGGACCATAATCAAATCCTGGAGGTCCAAAGGACTGGAAAGATTCTAGGAAATACATAGCTAACCGTGGCTATGGCAGGTTACTCCCCAAAGGGTGGTGAGTAGGGGAATGGTACCCGAAGAACTGATTCACTGGAGAAGACCCTGACGCTGGGAAAGATTGAAGGCGGGAGGAGAAGGGGACGACAGAGGGTGAGATGGTTGGATGGTATCACCGACTCGACGGACATGGGTTTGGGTGGACTCCGGGCGCTGGTGATGGACAGGGAGGCCTGGCGCGTTGCGGTTCATGGGGTCGCAAAGAGTCGGACACGGCTGAACGACTGGACAGCAAGCAGAAATAAGGAAGGGACAACGTTTGGACTACGGCTTGAAGGCCGTTGACTGTCTCACTAAAGAGTCCAGACTTTATCATGAACACCCCTCGAAAGTTACAGAGCATGTGAAGATGTGTGATGAACGAGGCAGGTGTCATCTTTATATAAAAATGCTCAGTGGATGACAAGACAGGCTCAGAGGCAGTTCCACTGTCGGAATCCTACCTTCACAGGATTCACCGTAGGAATCTTACCGCCGTAGGATTTCCACACTCGCCCCAGTGTGGGGCAAGCCACGCACGCTATCTGATTTCTCTCTCATTCCCCCCCCCACAACTTTATAAAACTAGCCACACCTAACTTGCAACAGGAGGCGAAACGTTAGTCATTCAATGTAAGAAAGAGATGGAAAATTCGATCTGAGCCGAGCTGAGGATGATAACCCAGGAAGAGCATCTCGGAAACCTCTGAGCACCGTTCCGGCCATTAGAAGTCCAGGAAGAGTAACGCAGGTTGTTTGAGGCACAGGGCTGTCGTCCGATGACGTATTAAAGTGTCAATCAGTCAGTCGTGTCCGACTCTTTGCGACCCCGTGGGCTGCAGCCCACCGGGCCCCTCTGTCCGTGGATTCTCCAGGCCAGAACACTGGAGTGGGTTGCCATGCCCGCCTCCAGGGGATCGTCCCAACCCTGGAGGCATCAAAACTGCATCTCTTGCATCTCCTGCCCCGGCAAGCAGAGTCTACCACTGAGGCACGTGGGGAGGCCCTGTGCCATATGCTGCATCCTACTGGTTATTTTATTTTACGAAGAGTAGTTTGTACCTCTTACTCTTGTCTCCCCACACTGCCCTCCCCTCCCCTCTCCCTATTGCTAACAACTCCCCTGTTCTCTGGAGCTGTGAGTTGGCTTCTTTTCTGTTATATTCACTAGGGGGGGGGCTGTGGTTTTTTTAGATTCCACAGTTGTACTTAATCATGGTTCTTCTCAAGGCTATTTCTTTCCAAAGAGTCAGGTTTACTCCTTCAGAGAATGTCATTCCTTGGATGCAGCCTAGATGGCCATTGAGAGAGGAAAGGATAAAGACATGTGGTACATATACACGCAGGGGAATATTACTCAGCCAGGAAAACGAACAAGTGCGAAATGTGTGTGCACAATGGAATATTACTCAATTATAAAAAGGAAAAAATGCAAACCACATATATACGTGATGGAACACTACTTGGCCATCAAAAGGAACAAATGTGAATCACCTGTACCCACTATAGAAGATTACTCAGCCATGAAAAGGAACAAGTGTAAATTATCTATACAATGGAAGATTACTTGGCCATGAAAAGGAACAAATGTGAAGTGCCTATATATACGATGGAATATTACTCAGCCATGAAAAGTAACAAGTGTGGATTACATATATACAGGAAGGAATATTACTCGGCCATGAAAAAGAACAACCGTGAAGTGCATATATATAACAATGGAATATTACTCGACCATGAAAAGGAACAAATGTTGGTTGCAGGTATACACAATGGAATATTACTCAGCCAATAAAAGTAACAAGTGTGACTTACATATAAACAGAAAGGAATATTACTCAGCCATGAAAAAGAACAACCGTGAAGTGTGTATATAACAATGGAATATTACTCGACCATGAAAAGGAACAAATGTGAATTACAGATATACACAATGGAATATTACTCGGCCATGAAAACGGACAAATGTGGAGTACATATATACACAGTAGGGTATTACTTGTCCATGAAAAGGAACCAATCTGAATCAGTTGAAAGGAGGTGGAAGAACCTAGAGCCCGTTATACAGGGTGAAGCAACTCCAAAAGAGATGAACAAATGTCATATATTAAGACATATATATCTGGAGTCTAGAAAAACGGTACTGAGGAACCTATTCGCAGGTCAGGAATAGAGATGCAGATGTATAGAAGGGACGGTGGACGCAGTGGGGAAGGAGAGCTTGGGATGGACTAAGACAGTAGCACTGATACACACACACGACCATGGGTAAATCAGACAGCGAGTGGGAAGCTGGTGTGTGACCCAGCGACCTCAGCTCCAGGTTCTGTGATGACCCAGAGGGGTGGATGGGGCTGGGAGGGAGGATAGATATAGATATAGTTATGACTGTTTAGATTCAAACCCTGGGTCAGGAAGACCCCCTGGAGGAGGGCATGCCAGCCACCCCAGTCTTCTTGCCTGGAGAATCCCCAGACAGCTCATCGGGCTCCAGTCCATAAGGTGGTGAAGATTCGGACACGACCGAAACCACTTACGACGCACCCATGGGAGACAGAAACCAAGACGACATCACAAAGCAATTAAAAAATAACCACGTTCTGTTTTAAAATTTCTTTCAATTTTCTAAAAAAAAGAAAAAATTAGCTCCATCGCCCTGTCTTATTTACGGTGCATTCCACGACACGGAGAAAGGAATCATTTCCAAGTGTGTTCACTCCCAGGCCTGCACACGCAGCCCCTCCATCTGACGTGAAAACGTTTCCATCCACGGGTTCCCTGGGTATAACGTGAGTCACGGGAGGCATAAATCAATAGGCCCAGAGAAACCCAGAAGGGCGCCCTGCCCTGCCCTGGGTCTCTCCCACGAAGACACAGCAGAGAAGCGATCACGTCTTCTCAACCCTGTTCTCTGCTCTGATTGCAGCCGCCTCTTTTGTGTCAAGCCGGAAGCCTCGTCGTTCAAATGTCACTCGGCCCCGCAGGGAGCCAGGAGGCCGCTGCTGGCTGAGGACGTGTCTATAATCGAACACCGCCCCCGAGATCATGGTTTCAGCCTCCGTCTTCTGCGGAGAATCCTCAGAGCTGAGACCGAAAAGAACAGTCGGCAGCCTTTATCCGCCGAGGAGCCTCCTCGGTGAGCTGACTTTTACCTGCATCTGATGGGATTGTGAGCGGCAGCCTCTGATACCAGGGCTAACACAAAGGCTGTCTTGCTGAGAGCTTTCAAAAAAAAAAAAAACTCTCCCTGTCTGAAAAACACCCTAGGATCCATCAGGAAACAGGAAAAAGGAGCCTGGCATCTTATACACAAAATAGAAACACACCCAGAGGCACAGAAAACAAACTTGCATTTACCGAAGGGGAACACAGGAGGGATCAATTAGCAGTTTGGGATTAACAGATACACACAGCTACATATAAATCAGAGTTTTAAAAAGCACTTATTGATTTTAAAAAAAAAAAGGACTTACTGAACAGTACATGGAATTATATTAACATCCTGCAACAATCTCTTAATGAATCCGGGAAAGAACATATATACATGCACGTGTAAGTGAACCAGAAAAGATTCTTGAGAGTCCCTTGGACCGCCAGGACAGGAAACCACTCGAGCCTCAGGGAACTCAAGCTGGTTCTCTGTAAGACCCTAGAAGGGAAGGAAGGGGTGTGAGGGGTGAGGAAGGTTGTAGAGGGAAGGGGCACGTGTATACCTATGGCTGATTCATGCTGAGGTGTGGAAGAAGGCAACACGGCATTGCAAAGCAAATACTCTTCAATTAAAAATAGACAAGTAAATAAATGAAAACCAGTCCATCCTAAAGAAAATCAACCCTGAATATTCACTGGAAGGACTGATGCTGAAGCTCCAGTACTTTGGCCACCTGATGCAAAGATCTGACTCATTGGAAAAGACCCTGATGCTGGGAAAGATTAAGGGCAGGAGGAGAAGGGGGTGACAGAGGATGAGATGGTTGGATGGCATCACCGACTTGATGGACGTGAATTTGAGCAGGCTCCGGGACTTGGTGATGCACAGGGAGGCCTGGTGTGCAAAGAGTCAGACACAACTGAGCGACTGAGCTGAGTCGCTGAAGCAGGAAACGTGTCCCCACGACGCCTGGGGTGCCTCTTGCCGTGTGCCTGAGCCCCAAACCCCCAGGTCCAGGCGGTCCTCCAGAGGAACCAAGCCTATGTCACCCAAAAAATCAGCAGAGCCAGGCTCCTCTGTCCATGGGATTCTCCAGGCAAGAATAGTGGAGTGGGTTGTGATTTCCTCCTCCAGGGGACCTTCCCGACCCGGGGATCGAACCTGCATCTCCCACAGTTCAGGTGGATTCTCTATCATCGGAGTCAGCAAGGAAGCCCCCCAAAACCGTATGATCCAGTAATCCCACTTCTGGGCTTAGATCCAGAAAGAAACCTTCGGTCACGAGGACACATACACATCTGTTTTCAGGGCCACGCGATTCACAGTATCCAAGACACTGAATCAACCAAAATGTCCATCCACAGAATAATGAAAAAAAGAAAAAGGAGAAAATGGTCCACCTCTGCGCTGGGACAATACTCGGTCATACAACAGAAGGGAATAACGCCGCTGACAGACGCACGGACGGATGGCGTGATTATCATGATAAGTGAAGGAAGGCAGAGAGAGGAAGGAAAAAATGATAAAATGTCACTGACAGGTGCAATCTATCAGCTCCTGCAAATGAACCAATTTACACGCCCCAAAAAAAGGCTCACAAACATGGAAAATCAAGCCGCAGTTATCAACAACCACAGCAAAACTTAGGCAAGAGGGATACACGAAGAGTTTATAAAATTAACATATGCACATCAACATACATCAATCAGATCATCAAAAAGGCCCAAGACAGTGAAATCCCCTTCATGGGAAAAAGATCCTGAAAAAGAGGAGACGCAACTCTGTGCATCGCTAAATAAAGCTGTCGAACCCTTGAAGCAAACTCAACATCGGGAAATCAACCAGAGCGCCACAGAAAATAAAAGCGAAAGTAGAGAAAAAGGAAAAAAATAAAAAAATAAAACGAACGGAACATGAAGAGATGCTGCCGCCTTGTGGCCGTTTTTCGCAACAACAACTTAAAACCTGTGTTGATGGGCATTTCATAGTCACAAGGTCCCTTGGAAGGTAAGTTAAAAAAAATTAACTGCCCTCCAAAAGTCTCCTACTGCTAGCGATTGGGGGGAAAAAAAATCTAAATTAGGCAGACATTCATGGAGCCGATTTCCAGAGGTACCTTTAACTCACATCCTTCCAAAAAAAATTAGTGACATGAAAAATGTCAACATTGCTAGAAATTGGCGAAACGCAAATCCAAACTAGAAGGAAGGGGCCTCCCCGGCCGTCCAGTGGCTGAGACGCGGTGCTCTCAATGCAGGGGGCCCCAATTTGATCCCTGGTCAGGAAGCTAGATCCCACAGGCTGCAACACCACCTTCCGCATGCTGCAATTAAGACCCAGACCCACAGCCAAATAAATATATAATTGCATATTTTTTAAAAAAGACTACAAGGAAATATGATCTTCCACCCATCAGAAGGGCCGTGGTCAAAAACCCTGCAAACAGAAATACTGCAGTGGCGGTGGAGACAAGGGAAGCCTCCTCCTCTGATGCTGGAATATAAATGCTGACCACCACTGTGGACAGCAGCGTGGAGAATCCTTAAACCATGAAAACAAGGCTGAAATTAGAAGACTGCTTGACACCAGACCCCCAGATAAACTCCTAGTAGCATGCAGATGTAAATGTAAGGATGATAGCTTGAAATTCCTGTGGAAAAATAGAAGCAGGATGTGCTTTGATACCAATCACACCAGGTTCATCTCAACACTGAGATGAATGAAAAATAAAGATAAGAAAGCAGGAAAAAAAATAAAGAAAGCAGGACCTCATTAACCTTTAATAATAATCTGCATAGCAAGGGAACCTCTCAATGAAAGAAAAAGACAGCCCTCAGAATGAAGGGAAAAAAAAATCTGCAAACCAAGAAATTACAAGGTTATTCATCTCCAAAACTTGCAAACAGCTGGTGCATCTGAATATCAAAAACACATACAACCCAAGGGAGGAAACAAAAAAACTGGGGCAAAGATTGACATGGGTATTTCTTCTGAAAAGGCAGCCAGGCTGCCATCGGGCAGGTGAAAAGATGCTCAACATCACCAGTTATCAGAGAGGGGGAAATAGACGGTCTAAATGAAGCCTCCCCTCATTCTGCTCAGAACGGCCCTTATCAAGAAGACCTGCAAGAATCAGGGCTGCCAAGAACAGAGGAAAGGGGACTCTTTTTACACCCCTGGTGGAGATGTAAGTCGTTGCAAGAATGATGGGAGACAGCATGCAGGATCCTTCAAGAACCGAACATCCAGAAGCCACACGGTTACGGCAAGCCCACTTCCGGGCGTAGATTCCGAAAAAAATAAAGAAAATGTATTTCGAAATGACTCACGCACCCCTGTTTTGGGGGTCAGCAAGATTTACAATATCCAAGACACTGAATCACCCAAAATGTCCCTCCAAGAACAAGGAAAGGAAAAGGGCACACCTCTCTACACCGGAACACCACCCAAGGAGACAGCAGACCACAGTCACGCCTCTGACAACGGTACCCAGGGATGATCACGCCAAGCGAAGGATGTCAGACAGAAAGGGATGTCTCCTGCGATGCCGCTGACCGCTGCACTCTATAAATCCATGCAAATGAATTCATTCACACGGGAACAGTCCCGCACACTTAGAAAACCAAGCTATGATCACCAAACCACAGAAAAGAAAGTCTTAGGGGCGAGGGATAAATTAAAGAGCTTTTCAGTTAACATATACACGTCAACATGTATCAATGAGATGTTCAAAAAGGCTCTACTGAACGCAGGTAAGTTGACTGAACACATTGTAATCGCCTCTATGGGGAAAAAGAACCTGAAAAGAGGAGATAAAACTGCATGTGTAACTAAATAAAGTCGCCCCACACTTGAACAAGCAAACTCAGCATCAGAAGTCAACTTGACTGCAAAAATAAAAGCAAAAGAAAAAAGCGGGGTGGCGGGGGGGAGAAAAACCAGGCGGGGCATGGAGAGATGCTGCTGCCTTGTGGCCGGTTTTTGTAACAACAGGTTAAAACCGGTGTTGAAGGGGACTTCATATTCACAAGGCCCCTTGGGAGCTAAGTGAAAAAAAAGAAAAAACAAATGCCCTCCAGACGTCTCTTAGCGCTGGCGACCAAAAAACAAAAAGATATGCAAAATTAGGCAGACCTTCAAGGAGCTGATTTTCCAGAGGAACGTTTAACTCAGTCTCTTCCCAAAAAAAAAGTCAATTTGAAAAATGTCAGGATAGCTAGGAAGCAGGGAAATGCAAATCAAAACTACAAGGAACCTCCCTGGAGGTCCAGTGGCTAAGACGCGGTTCTCTCAAGCCAGGAGTCCCGGGTTTGATTCCTGGTCAGGGAACTAGTTTCCACAGGCTGCAACGAACACCTATTGCATACTGCAAGGGAGACCCAGCACTGCCAAATAAACACATAATTTTTAAAAAAAGAAAAAGTGCAAAGCTTGTTGATTGTATAACTGGGAAGGGTTAATTTTGACTCCATACTAGATCTGCTTTTGAGAATTTAGCACTTTTTTTTTTCTTTCCTTGCTGCTTTTGTTATTGTTTTTGTTTAATCGCTAAGTCATGTCTAACTCTTTGCAACCCCATGGACTGCAGCACACCAGGCTTCCTGTCCATCACCAACTCCCAGAGCTTGCTCAAACTCATGTCCATAGAGTCAGTGATGCCATCCAGCCATCTCATCCTCTGTCGTCCCCTTCTCCTCTGCCTTCCATCTTTCCCAGCATCAGGGTCTTTTCCAGTGAGTCGGCTCTTTGCATCAGGTGGTCAAAGGACTGGAGTTTCAGCTTCAGCATCAGTCCTTCCAATGAACATTCAGGACTGATTTCCTTTAGGATGGACTGGTTTGATCTCCTGCAGTCCAAGTGATTCTCAAGAGTCTTCTCCAACACCACAGTTTGAAAGCAACAATTCTTTGGCGCTCAGCCTTCTTTATAGTCCAACTCTCACATCTGTACATGACTCCTGGAAAAAACATAGCTTTGACTAGATGGACCTATGTCGGCAAAGTGGTGTCTCTGCATTTTAATATGCTGTGTAACCGCCTCAGTGAAGTGAAGTGAAAGTTGCTCAGTCATGTCTGACTCTTTGGGACCCCATGGACTGTAGCCCACCAGGCTCTTTGGTCTATGGGATTCTCCAGGCAAGAATACTGCAGTGGGTTGCCATTTCCTTCTCCACAGGATCTTCCAGACTCAGGGGTAGAACCCGGGTCTCCCGCATTGGCAGGCAGATTCTTTACTGTCTGAGCGACCAGGGCAGCCCAGCCTCCTCAAAAGCAAAAAATAAATCTTAAGAAAAGGCTTTATTCTGCTAAAAAAAAAAAAAAAAAAAAGGAAACTTCTGGCATGAATCGCTAAAAATCTCTTTCAGCTACAAATGGCTGTGGTGTGCAGTTATACTGTGACTACAGCCAAGTTATTTAGACTCACTTTCGTCTTCAACCTCCAAGAAAACGGGAAGAGAAGTAATAAGCTGAAAATTGTCCCACAAGGGAGTAACAAAAGTCAGACTCCCCAGGAGAGGCTATGGGGAAAATTTTGCCGCCCAAAGTGAATTCTGGGAACAACAGCTGATGCTGGTCCCCTGGGAGAAGCTTAGAAATGCAGACCACCTCTGAACAAGCTCTGGGGGAAGGTTTGTCTGACAGAGAGGGGCTGACATCCTTGAAAAGCCCACCCGGCTTTGCAGCATTGAGGACCAGCCCCTCGGCATCTTGAGGGTTGCACTGTTCTCTGAATTAACAGCCCCTGTCCCTTGTGAAGTGATAATTCCTATGCTTGGCTGGCTTCTTAATTTTAGGGGACTCTGGAAACACGGATGCTGGGAAAGATTGAGGGCAGGAGGAGAAGGGGACAACAGAGGATGAGATGGTTGGATGGCATCACCGACTCAATGGACGTGAGTTTGAGTAAACTCCAGGAGTTGGTGATGGACAGGGAGGCCTGGCGTGCTGCAGTCCATGGGTTCGCAGAGAGTCAGACACGACTTGGCAGCTAAACCTCAAACCAGACGATAGTGCACGGGTTAAAATGTCACAAGTCCCGGTCGAAATGTATTTTTGGTCGACAAGCTCTCCTGAGGACCCGAAAGATATCTGCTCACCCCTGGAGTTTATTCATCATTCCGTAATTATTTTGTCTTCTAATTCAGCTCCCTGTATACCTTCTTCTATCGTTCATAGTCTTATCATTTTTGGAAATGTCACCAGGCTCTTTTTGAAGACATCTCCCACCATTTAAAGAAAGAAAGTGTCATCACCGCTAACGCAAATCCAACCAGAGTGAAAACAAAGGGTAGGAAAATCCAAAATCCTTCATTGTGAATGCACATGTCCTTCACGGCACAGACATGATAAGCCATCTCCTAAGAGAAAGATTCACTTTCAGGGAGATGGACGAATAAACAGATTATATTCTTCCATCCAGTGTAAGGCTTTTCTTATCCTCTGTTAATTCACCTGCGCCTTTTCTTAAGATCCTCCACCACACTCTTTTTATTTCAGAGTGAGGGATCAATCTGAGTTTAGTCTGACAGGACTCCTCCAATAATGAACTAATTTAATCTCTTGTTTGTTTTCCCGCCGCGTCCTGAAAAATGTTCCTTAATATTCGCTTGAGAATAAAAGCAATTAATAACGTTGACATTTCACAGCATCAGGCCTAAAGGGAAGACCACCCCCCCAAAAAAAGGACTTATTCAAATCTTTTAACATTTAAGAATAAGAGAACGCTTAGGAAACATTGTCATGAATAACCAGAAATTGCAACAAGAACAACAACAAAAAAAACCTGTTACATGTCTTGAAAACATCTATCAAGAGACCAAGGCTAGATACAATTTCTTACACAACTCTACAAACAAGAAATGAAAATGTCCTTCACTGTCCAATGTGCTGAGAAGCACAGCAATCCAAAGAAGGAGGCGCTGGTGCTCGGACCAAAACTGGGTCACCCGTTTGGGAAATCAACTTGCCATCATCTACAAAGTTTGAAAGTGTTAGATGCTCAGTCGTGTCTGACTCTCTGCGACCCCATGGACTGTAGCCCACCAGGCTCCTCTGTCCGTGGGGTTCTCCAGGCGAGAATACTGGAGTGGGTTGCCATGCCCTTCTCCACGGGGGTCTGCCCAACCCAAGGATCGAAGCCACATCTCCTGCATTGCAGGCAGATTCTTTACCGTCTAAGCCACGGGTTTGAAGAGGCATCCACATTCCAGCCATTCTGAATGCTTTGGGAGAACTGCTTGAGATCTTTCTTCCACAAAGGTTAATAGCAAAATAACAGTAACAACCCAAGTGTCCAGAGATGTGAGGATGGATGGAGACGCTCTATAGACATTGTATAATCTGTGTTGGGAAGGATTACATGTCAGAGATTTCCTGTTGCATGGCAGAATGGCTCCATCCTTGGAAACAGAATCCAAATATAATCCAAAGGTCAATTGTATAAGACCCATAGAGTATCTTGTAATAACCTACAATGGAAAAAACTCAGAAAAAAAAAACATATATACACACACACATATGTATTAGTTCAGTTGCTCGGCTGTGTCCGACTTTTTGCAACCTCATGGACTGCAGCATGCCAGGCCTCCCCCTCCATCACCAACTCCTGGACTTTGCTCAAACTCATGTCGATTGAGCTGGTGATGCCATCAAACCATCTCACCCTCTGTCGTCCCCTTCTCCTCCCACCTTCAATCTTCCCCAGCATCAGGGTGTTTTCCAACGAGTCAGTTCTTCACATAGGGTGGCCAGAGTTTCAGCTTCAGCATCAGTCCTTCCCATGAATATTCACTATTGATTTTCTTTGGGATGGACTGGTTGGATCTCCTTGCTGTCCAAGGGACTCTCAGGAGTCTTCTCCAACACCACAGTTATACGTCTCACACGCACATATGTGTAACAAACACAATATATACGTTATCACCCAATCACTTTGCTGCCCACCTGAAAATAACAGAATTATAAATCAAGTATACATCAATAAAAATTTTTTTCCGAAAGGACCACAGAGAAGGATTCTATTCCTATAAAGCCATGGCAAGGCAACTACAATAAACATTGAAAAAGGAGGCGGAACCACACTCTACATGGCACAATTAAACAGTGCAAAATTCAGTAGAATGGCCTGCCTCTAGTCTGGCCTTCTAGGAAGACGGAAGGTGAATGGATCGAGGTCTCATGAAAATTTTAAAAAAAGAAAAGACATCCAGTGTTTGCTCACATGTAGTTTGAAGTATTGTGCTCTATGTTCTGCCAAATTGTTCATTTTACATATTTTAATTTATTTATTTATTTTTCATTTATTTTTACTAGTTGGAGGTTAATTACTTTACAATATTGTAGTGGTTTTTGCCATACACTGACATGAATCAGCCATGGATTTACATGTGTTCCCCATCCCGATCCCCCTCCCACCTCCCTCCCCATCCCATCCCTCTGGGTCTTCCCAGGGCACCAAGTATGGGTTGCATGTTGAAATGGTACTATCTGGGGGTGAAAAGTGAAAGTGTAAGTTTTTCAGTCGCGTCCAGCTCTTTGCGAACACGCAGACTGTAGCCCGCCAGGTTCCTCTGTCCATGGGATTTCCCAGGCAAGAATCCTGGAGTGCGTTGCCATGCCCTTCTGCAGGGGATCTTTCTGACCTAGGAGTCAAACCCAGGTCTCCTGCATTGCAAGTAAATTCTTCATCATCTGAACCACCAGGGAAGTCCCTTGAGTTACGTAAAAGAGAGTGCAAAAAAATATGGTGCTTACTTCCATGTATTTTGAAATACTGTCCTCTCTGTTTCTCAGAGTTGTGTTTCGTTTTACATTTGTTTAATACTAGCTACATGTTGAAATGGTACTCTGTTGGTTATGCTGGGGGTTAAATAAAATACATTGTCAAAAGGTTTTACTTTCTGACATTTTATTTATCCATCTTTATGGGAGGGTAACTGGTGTACAACATACGTTACAGGGGTATAATATAATGACTCACCATGTTTAGAGGGTATACTCCGTTTCCAGTAATTATAAAACACTGGCTTTAGTCCTTGTGCTATTTAGTATATCCTTGTCGTCCAGTCGCAAAGTCATGTCCGACTTTCTAGCGACCCCGGGGACGGCAGCCCGCCAGGCTTCTCTGTCCGTGGGATTCTCCAGGCAAGAATACTGGAGTGGGTTGCCATTTCCTTCTCCAGGGGATCTTCCTGACCCAGGGATCGAACCTGTGTCTCCTGCATTGGCAGGCAGATTCCTTACCACTGAGCCACCAGGAAGGCCAACACATCCTTGCAGCTTATTTATTGTATACGTAGTGGCTTCTACCTCTTCATCCCTACCCCACCTTCCCCCTCCCTCCCTTCTCCCAGTTGCTCACCGCTCGCTTACTCTCCATATTTGTGAGTCTGCTTGGGTTTTGTTGTTTATATTCACTAGTTTGCTGTATGTCATTTAAAAATATCTAACAAAGCAAGACAGCACGGCAAGAGAGTATCTGGACATCCAAACAGACCAAATAATTTCTTTGACTACAAAGTTCAACTGTATACCAAAATATAAGAGACATGTCCACGCATTTCAAAGAATCAACAGCCTGCCGATTCCCTCTTTGATCACAGCGCAATTCAGCAAGACACCAGCCAAAGAATACCTTTTTAAAAGCAGATTAAAAATGTATGTCTGGAAAAGTAAACTATGCAACAATAGTTCATTTGTGGTGTGCAAAGAAAATCTTTCATCCACTTCTGCTCAACATATGACCTCAAAATTAAGCAATTTATTCATATGAAAAGAGGGGTCAGGAAGATCTCCTGGAGAAAGAGATGGCAACACACTCCAGTATTCTTACCTGAAAAACACTATGAACAGAAGAACCTGATTTTTTTTTTTAAAAAAGAATGTTAGCTCAGAGAAGACCTGATGCTTTTTTTTAAAGTTAAAGATTTTATGTACTTATAACTGCCATTCAAGTTTGGGGTGTTTCTCTCGTAATACAATCCAATTGTACAGCCTAGATCTGAAAGATACATGATTGACAGATGACTGATAGCTAGACATAGATAACAGATGAGATCTATGATAGATAATATTGATAGGTAATAGATGGATGGACAGGTAATAGATAGATAATAGATGTATAGATGAATTGAATACACCATAGACAGATCTATCTCCCAAACAGTATATATATATATGGAGCCTACAGTAAGTTTTTTTTTAATGCAATTTAAAACTTTATGTATAGAAATTAGTGAACGAGTAGACGAATGCTCAAATACATTTAAAGGAAGAAGACATCAGAACACAAACTAGTGAAAGAAGAGTCGGACCCAGCTGAGCGACTGAACTGAACTGAACTGAATCAGAATTTTATTCTGGCATCGGTGAGCCACAAGGCAACCTGAAAGATTCCTTTAGGGGAGATGAAACAATATTTTTAAGTGACTGTTAAGTCTGAAGCTCATTAAGCAACACTATTTTCCTTCCATTCTTCAAGTCAGCATTCAACCACCACGTGAAGACCTTTGTCATTTCAGCTGCAGTGCAACGCGTTTTGCAATTTAAAACTAAAGCCCAACGCTAAAAGGAAAAGGGAGGCATACTTTACATAAAAGAATACTGTGTCTGGGGTTAAAAAAAAAACCAGTATTTAAAGTCATAGGGGGGAAAAAAAATCAAAATCTTCAAGTGTAATGTTCTCAGAAAGAAAACCATTCAAAATCATTTCTGAGATGTCTTTAAATGAACAAGACATCCAATCACTCTTACTTCCCATTTGAAAATGTTTCTAAGACAGATGCAGGAATACTAGCAATCATTTACTAAAGGTTCACAAATTTCCCATATTTATTCCTGACACCAAGTCGCTTCACACATATATGTATATGTATACATATATATATACACACACACATATATATATTTCTTTTTGCCTGCTATACTGACTGGAGAAGGAAATGACAACCCACTCCAGTGATCTTGCCTGGAGAATCCCATGAACAGGGGGCCTGGCGGGGGTGCATACAGCCCAAGGGGGCCGCAAAGACTCGGACACAACAGGGCGTGCACACAGACTGACAAATTTGAATTTAATAGTTTTTTTCTTTTGATTTTTTTCAGAATTTATTAAAGAAAAATTAAAGAGCAACGACAAAAATGCAGAATGCAAAGGGCCAAAGTTTAAAATGTTCCCAGCCGTGTCACAGAGGTGAAATTCCCTTTAGCTGGTATGTATTACCAAGTCTATCGCAGTCATGATTTAGTCTAAAAAAAGGAACAAGAACCACTCTGCACTTCAACTGGAATGATTACACAGCTTATCTCACTTTCTGATTTTGAATTTTTTTTCAGCTGTCCTCCTGAGTATGATAGAGTATTTTCGGCTTTTGTTAAAAAAAAAAGAAAAAGTACATCAGAGAAATTATCTTGACAGACAGTGAGAGATAATATGCTTCTGAGTAAATTGCTCAGCATTACTGGGCCCTTATAATCTCATATGAATAATAAATAGATTCATATACAGAATCTCTTGGGCAATCTTCACGCTTATTATAATTATAATATAAAGCTTTATATTAGTCGCTCAGTCGTGTCTGACTCTGTGACCCCATGGACTGTGCAGTCCTTGGAATTCTCCAGCCTGGAGTGGGTAGCCTATCCCTTCTCCAGGGGATCTTCCCAACCCAGGAATCAAACCAGGGTCTCCTGCATTGCAGGAGGATTCTTTACCAGCTGAGCTACCAAGGAAGCCATAGGTCAGAGATTAAGGAGCCAAAATAGATTTACAGTGCTTCAACTGATCCTCCTCCTAATGCTTGAAATTTTTTTCTATTCTGTTTGTTTTTTTTTCTTTTTTCCTATAACAATATGAAACTTATGGCTTCCCTTGTGGCTGAAGTGAGAGGGGCGGGATGGGGAGAGAAAGGCGGAGGTTCACGCCGGAGGGCATCTATGGAAACGTAGGACTGATTCACGCTGTTGGACCGCAGAAACTAACCCAGCATCGCAAAGCAATGCAGCTCAGTTCAGTCACTCAGTCGTGGCTGACTCTTTGCGACCCCATGGACCGCAGCACGCCAGGCCCCCTGTCCGTCACCAGCTCCCAGGGTTCACCCAAACCCGTGTCCGTGGAGTCGGTGATGCCATCCAACCATCTCATCCTCTGTCGTCCCCTTCTCCTCCCGCCTTCAGTCTTTCTCAGCATCAGGGTCTTTTCCAAGGAGTCAGTTACATTCCAATAAAACCCAAAACAAAAATTTTCTGCAGAGATGGAGCTCATTGTGTGGTTTATCTTGCAGATTAACATAAAAAGAAGTGACCAGAAAAGAAAAAAATATATACTGTTTGAGATACTCCGTCCAGACGTGCCTGAACCAAGCCTAGGTCAGCAGAGGGCAATTTCCTTCCCCGTTTTGTTTTGTTTTGTTTTGTATTTTTGCTTAAGCTGGTTTCACTTTGGTTTCTGTCACTTTCGACAGAAAGAGACCTGATGATTACGGAGTGGATTTTTCTTTTCTTAAAGAAACCGAGATAATTAATTAGATCAGGTTCTGTAGAATAACGTATTCTATGCATGAAAACCCATTAAGGTAATTGTCTCGAAACCACTGGAAGAAAACACTATGGCATGCACTTAAAATAGGGATGGGGTTCGTATGAGATGAATTTACACCCTGAATCCTTGCCCTGTGGTGACGACTATTGCTCCTTGCCCGTGGAAGATGTGAGAAAACTGCACAGTGGAGGTGAAACAGGAAAAAAGAAATAACAGCAATTTTCTTTAAAGGGCTTGAGATTCCCCCACTGAGAATTTTACTCTGTGGAAATGAAAAAAGAATTTATGGTTTTGAACTGTGGTGTTGCAGGAGACCCTTGAGAGTCCCTTGGACTGCAAGGAGATCCAACCAGTCCATCCTAAAGGAAATCAGTCCTGAATATTCATTGGAAGGACTGATGTTGAAGCTGAAGCTCCAGTACTTTGGCCACCTGATGGGAAGAGCTGACTCATTGGAAACTAGACCCTGATGCTGGGAAAGATTGAAGGCGGGAGGAGAAGGGGATGACAGAGGATGAGATGGTTGGATGGCATCACTGACTCAATGGACATGAGTTTGAGCAAGCTCCGGGAGTTGGTGATGGACAGGGAGGCCTGGCGTGCTGCAGTCCATGGGGTTGCACAGACTCTGTTCCCAATTCAGGGGACCTGGGTTCAATCCCCGGTCTAGGAACTAGATCCCACATGCCACAACTAAGACCCAGCACAACCAAATAAATAAATAAGAATTTTTTTTATTTTTGAATTAATTTATTTATTTTAATTGGAGGCTAATTACTTTACAATATTGTAGTGGTTTTTGCCATATATTGACATGAATCAGCCATGGGTGTACATATGTTCCCCATCCTGAACCCCCCCTCCCACCTCCCTCCCAAGAAATTTTTTCATAAAGAACAGTGTTGGTCAGCCAACGTTCAGTTCATTCTTTCTCTTCATTCCATCATATATCAACATAGCCAGAAAAATGCAGTACACACCACAGACGTAGCAAATAAAAGCAAAAATGGTACACAGCATATTATGTTTAAAAAAACTTATTTTATCGGGAGTTATTATCCATGTGTTCTTCGACAGTCAAGATTTTTAAACAACGTGCTTTTCTTTTTTTTTTTAGCGTCAGGAACTCTGCATACTAACTTTTGATAGAAAATAGAATCTGGCAATCCTGATGTTTTTTAGGGCGTAAGACTTCAGTAAATGGAGTGGGGAATGATATGATTTTGAGCTTACATTCCTGCTGGGGTAGTTAATAGTTGTGGGATATCCTGTTTGTCATTCTGTTTTCTGAAGTTTACTTTTCTCATCTATAAAGTGGGGGAAAAATGCAATCTTCAATGTGACAGAGCTCGATGGAAAACTTAGATAATTATATATATATATAAGTTTAATATATATACATATATATATAAACCGATTAACACAATGAGCTTGCTGATACTAAAATGTCCACAAGCACATATACATTGTTTAGTCGCTCATCCATGTCAGACTCTTTGCGATCCCCGGGACTGTAGCCCGCCAGGCTCCTCTGTCCGTGGGATTCTCCAGGCAAGAAATACTGGAGTGGGTTGCCATTTCCTCCTGCAGGGGATCTTCCCGACCCAGGAATCGAACCCGCGTCTCTTGCATTTCCTGCGTTGGCAGGCAGATTCTCGACCACTAGGGCCACCTTGGAAGATACACGAGCCTCATGATTATAAAGAAATTCAACGGAGATCACGACAGCCGTGATCACCATCCGTCTCATAATCCCAGGTCACCTTCAGGTTTTTGAGAGCCGGTGGGGTCCTGAGGCGGTTCACCATCCGATCGTGGGATGAAGCCTCGTGGGGTTCCATTCTGTCTCTGCCAGTTACTGTCTGTGTTGCCTCGCGGTTTGACCTCCCCACATCTTGTGTTTCCCAATCTGTAGAATGGGATAGTCGGGTCCCTGAGGGCCTTGCCTGGTGCTCCGCGGGTCGCAGCTGAAGCCGGTTCAGTCCTTACTCAGGGAACTAAGATTCCCACACGCCACAGAGCCGCGAAACCCCGGCTGCAAAGAAGGGTCCCACAAGACACAATGGACAACCGTCATGCCACAGCTGAGACTCTGCACACAGTCAGAGAACTTCGCTGTTGAGTCACTCGGTCGCGTCCCGCTCTTTGTGACCCCGCGGACTGCAGCACGCCTGAATGATGATAACGTCACTGATGGAGAAGCTTCTCTGGGGAACCGATAACTGCTGCCTCTACAATGCCCGAGGCAATGTGGATGCAACATAAACACTTGATAAGCATTGAAGGGGCCATGGTCTTGTAAAAGCAAAAGGGATGGTTTGGTTCAAGTAGACCTTTAACAGCAAGGCCGGCGACTTATAGTTGGCTCCCTGCACGGGTAATATCTCACTACCCAAGGGTTTGTCGACTCCCCACTCTGGGGTCCCGTTTTTCTTGTCTAGTCGCTCAAGTGTGTCCGACTCTTTGCGACCCCGTAGACTGTAGCCTGTCAGGCTCCTCTGCCCATGGGACTCTCCAGGCAAGAAGACTGGAGTGGGTTGTCATTTCCTCTTCTGGGGGAATCTTCCCAACCTGGGGATCGAACCCACGTCTCCTGTGTCTCCTGCATTGTCAGGCGGATTCTTTTCCACTGAGCCTCCTGGGAAGCCCAAATCACCACACCATTGGTGGCCTAAAAGAACACACATTTATTATGTCACAGTTCTGGGGGGTCTGAAGTCTCAGACGGATTTTACTGGGCTGAATTTTAATCAGCAGGGTTTTTTCCTTCTGCAGACTCTAGAGGAGCGTGTGTTTTCTTCTCAAGGACCCTGGTCATTTCTGTGGGGGGGCTTCCCTGGTGGTTCAGATGGTAAAGAATCCGCCTGCAGTGCAGGAGACACGGGTTCAATTCCTGGATCAGGAAGATCCCCTGGAGAAGGACAGGCTACCCACTCCAGTATTCTTGGGCTTCCCCTGGTGGCTCAGACGGTAAAGAATCTGCCTGCAATGCAGGAGACCTGGGTTCAATCCCTGGGTCAGGAAGATCCCCTGGAGGAGGGCATGGCAACCCACTCCAGTATTCTTGCCTGGAGAATCCCATGGACAGAGGAGCCTGGCCGGGCTACAGTCCATGGGGTTGCAAAGAGTCAGACCCAATTGAGCAACTAAGTACAGGTTTTATAAATATGCTTTTATAAATATGTTACAATGGGGGTCACCTAGACAAACCCACAATCAGCTTCCCAGTTCAAAGTCTTTAACCAAATGTCACCTGCAAAGTTCCTTTTCTCATATATGGTAATATGTTCACACCTTCTGGGGATGAGGGTGCGGGTATCTTTAGAAGGTCGTTCTTCTGAATCCCACAGGTGGACCCAAAGGACAGTCATCAGAGTTGCAGTTGCTGTTGATTAGATGCTAACTATATAGCACAGTCGGAGCTAGGATCCTTACATCATCTCATCTGAGAGTAGACGGATTCTGATACAGTGGAATATTACTCAATCCTCAAAAAGGAATGAAATAGTGCCATTTGCGGCACCATGGATGGGCCCAGAGAGTGTCCTGCTGAGTGAGATAAGTCAGACAGAGAAGCAGAAACTTTGCATGATGTCAGTGATACGCAGAATCTCAAAAGAAATGATGCACGTGAACTTCTTTACAAAATGGAAGCAGATTCACAGGCTTAGAGAATGAACTTATGGTTCCCAGGGGGAAGGATGGGGGAAGGGATAGTCGGGGAGTCTGGGATGGACATGGACACACGGCTGTGTTTAACATGGAGAACCAGCAAGGACCTGCTGGACAGCCCAGGGAACTCTGCTCAATACTCTGTAATAACCTGATGGTCACCAGGGGGAAGGATGGGGGAAGGGACAGTCAGAGAGTCTGGGGTGGACATGGACACACGGCTGTGTTTAACATGGAGAACCAGCAAGGACCTGCTGGACAGCCCAGGGAACTCTGCTCAATACTCTGTAATAACCTGATGGTCACCAGGGGGAAGGATGGGGGAAGGGATGGTCAGGGAGTCTGGGATGGACATGGACACACGGCTGTGTTTAACATGGAGAACCAGCAAGGACCCGCTGGACAGCACAGGGAACTCTGCTCAATACTCTGTGATAACCTGATGGTCACCAGGGGGAAGGATGGCGGAAGGGATGGTCAAGGAGTCTGGGATGGACATGGACACCCTGCTGTGTTTAACATGGAGAACCAGCAAGGACCTGCTGGACAGCACAGGGAACTCTGCTCAATACTCTATACTAACCTGATGGTTCCCAGGGGGAAGGATGGGGGAAGGGATAGTCAGGGAGTCTGGGATGGACATGGACACACTGCTGTGTTTAACATGGAGAACCAGCAAGGACCTGCTGGCCAGCACAGGGAACTCTGCTCAATACTCTGTGATAACCTTATGGTCCCCAGGGGGAAGGATCAGGGAAGGGATTGTTGGGGAGTCTGGGATGGACATGGACACACGGCTGTGTTTAACATAGAGAACCAGCAAGGACCTGCTGGACAGCACGGGGATCTCTGCTCAATGTCACGTGGCAGCCGGGATGGGAGGGGAGTTTGGAGGAGAAGGGATACATGTGTATGGATGGCTGAGTGCCTTTGCTGTCCCACTGAAATTATCACAACATTGTTCTGAGTTCCCAGTGCAGCGGGCCTGGGTTTGATCCCTAGTCAAGGAAGTAGATCCCACATGCTGCAACTAAGACAGAACACAGCCAAGTAAATAGATTAAATTTTTTAAAAACTCCCTTCCCTCAAGTCAAGACCTCCTAAAAAAAAAAGAAAGCAACACTTTCCACTTTATTTAATTAAGATTCTCCACTTGATGACTGTCTAGTCATTTAATAATTTTGTTTTTGCCACCCGATGGATTTTTTTTTGCTTCCATTTAATTGCTTTAATTTGTTTTGCAATACGCTCTCAGACACATCAATAATGCCTCAGCCAGAACAAATGCTTGGACTCCTAATCAAATCCACTCAGACCCATAGTTACAATGCCTTTCCTTCATTGCTAAAAGATGATGGTAAGTTAGGAGAAATTTGTTAAAACCGTAAAAAAAAGTCTTCAGATTCATAAAGGAAAAATTAAAAAAAAACAGGATCCGTAGGCGTGATTAATTTCCAACCTCCTTTCTTAATTTCAAGCTACATGTTTTAATGTGTACCGTCAGGGAACAAAAACATGTTGTTGTTCAGTTGCTCAGTCGTGTCTGACTCCTTGTGACCCCATGGACTGCAGCCTGCCAGGCTTCCCTGTCCATCACCAACTCCCAGAATTTGCTCAAACTCATGTCCATCGAGTCAGTGATGCCATCCAACCATCTCATCCTCTATCACCCCGTTTTCCTCTTTCCCTCCATCTTTCTCAGCATCAGGGTCTTAGTTCCTTGTTTATTGCCAATTGCAAAAAAAATTCTGAGCACAAATGATACTATCTCATCCTGAATTACAGTGATGGCTCAGAGAAAAACTACGGAAAATGACAGAGGGCATGCCGCGTCTATTATCCAAAAAGACCACTAATTGGGAATAATTTATGGTTGCCCTTCCAGAAAAAGACATTGAAGATAACGGGTATTTTGAGTCTGGGGGGAAGAAAAAAGCGTTAAAAATCTCAGCAAAGAATAAGCAAACCCCCTCGTGGATTGAAATAGATACTAGTGATGATTCAGTTTGGCCTCTGTGCCAAGCCCTCTTTGGGGAATAAAACTGGAATGAATCAAGTTTGTGGTTTCATGGAATTTAGTTTTGTACGGTGAAGGCCAGTGTCTGAGTGTCTATTATGAGGGAGGGGGGCAGCGATGTTATAAATAAACAAACTAGAAATACAGCGCAGAGATAGACTCTTGACAAGCCTCCCGTCTGAATGCTATGAAGCAGATGACTGAGGTCAAGGGGTCCAGGGCTGAGGTCCTTGCCGAGTGTCCAGGAGAGGGTCCTTCCTGGCTTTTCCAGCTTCTGGGGACAGGGTTCAAAAGTGAGAAAGAGGAAGGGTTGAGAGAGAAGCCTGTCTGTAAAGCGGGCGATCCATTGGAAAGTCCTAGACGTAGAAGGAAACGTCGCAGATGGACACCCGCTTGGTTCATATGTTCAGCTGGGGGCTGGCACCCCAAACTCACCTTGCGTGTGCTAAATCCCTTCAGTAATTTCCGACTCTGAGACCCCATGGACTGTAGCCCGCCAGGCTTCCTCTGTCCGTGGAATTTTCCAGACAAGAATAGTGGACTGCATTGCCATGCCCTCAGGTAAGGAATCTTCCCGATCCAGGGATCAAACCCACATCTCTTACGTCTCCTGCATTGGCAGGCGGGTTCTTTACCACTAGCATCACCTGGGAAGCCCTTATATCTGCAGTGTCAGAGTATTCACATATTGTCATGTATGCGGAGATTCCAAAATATGTTACCGTTTCCTCTCCTAATTGAAGCATACAGAATGCTCTGTTTATTTTAATTCTTAGACTTAGCTTTCACAACCTAAATGGGTGGGGGAGAGGGCTGGGAGGGAAGTACAAGACAGACGGGATATGTGTACACATATAGCTGTCATGTGCATGCTATGATGCGTCATCACCGACTCGATGGACACGAGTTTGAGCCAGCTGCGGGAGTTGGTGACGGACAGGGAGGCCTGGCGTGCTGCAGTCCATGGGGTCGGAAAGAGTCGGACACGACTGAGCGACTGAGCTGAACTGATAACTGAGTTCTTTTGTGGTACACCAGAATCAAACATAACACTGCAAAGCAACTCTACCCCAATTTAAAAAATCTTACAGCTTTTAAATAACCCAGCGTCCTTAAACATAACACATCTCACCCATCCAAATGCACTGTGTATCGTACGCTTGCATTCAATTAGCTATGAACCCGTATTCATTTTTAACATTTGGAGGAAAGAAGACCTTGACACGTTTATTAACGAACATAAGTTCATTAAAGTAATCCTGTGGCTACGTAATTTATGAAGTCATTAATTCTGACTTATTTACTCGAGGCTCAAGTTTGCAGTGAAATTCAAAAGTAGCGTTTCCTTGGCATGACATCATAAACGTCTCATGTCTTTGCTAATTAGTCTCAAACATGACAAATGTTTTCATTAAAGTCACTGATACAACTCAGCGTTTATGGCTGTTTTTATTTTTTCATCTTTTCACTTCACTCGCTTTAGATGAACTGTTTAACGGTCCCCAACAGCCGATTTGTAGCACAAAGACCCATTCACCCACCGCAGGGTTTCTCTGGTTGCTGTGAAGCCAGAAACAAAAATCTTTTTATCTCAGACACTTTACAGAATATTTCTGCAGCTCCTGAGAACGCGGGGGGGCTTCTTCCGTCTCAGGAAGTCATACCGCCCGCACACCGTGACAGTCGGGCTGTGCCTGGCAGACTGTGTCACGTACAGTGAGACACCAAAACCCCCCGAGAAACTGTCTTGGAAAATCTGTAATTCTTGCGCTCGGGCCCTGTTTCTATCGGGAGCCCTCCTGCACTGTGAGTGGGTATGTAAACTGGTATAGCTGTGGAGAACGTTACAGAGGGTCCTTAAAAAGCAAAAACAAAAACAAAAAAACAGAGTAACCATATTATAATCCAGCAGTCCCACTCTTGGGCATATAGCAGGAGAAAACTCTAATTTGAAATGATTCGAGTGCCCCAGATGTCACTGCAACACTATTTACAATAGCCAAGACATGGAACCTGTGGTGCATATATATATACACACACGATGGAATACTGTGCGGGCATGAACAAAGAATGAGATCTGCAGCAACATGAATGGACCCAGAGGTGATGAAGCCAGAGAAAGACAAATACAGTGAGATTTCGCTTGTATGTGGGGCACAAAGGAACATACCTACAACACAGACTCACAGATGTAGGGACAGACTTGGGGTTCCCAAAGGGGAGCTGGGGGAGGGAGGGAGGGATTGGGAGTTTGGGGTGAGCAAATGGAAGCTCTTCCATATAGGATGGATAGACAATAACGTCCCACTGTCCAGCACAAGACACCATATTCAATATCCTGTGATAAACCATCACAGAAAAGAAAATGAAGCAGAATCTATCTATCTATCTATAGTCATCTATCTACATATATGTAGACAGTGGTGGTGGTGGTTTATTCACTCAGGGATGTCTGACTCTCTGCGACCCCGTGGACTGTAGCCCACCAGACTCCTCTGTCCATGGGATTCTCCAGGCAAGAGTACTGGAGTGGGTTGCCATGGACTTCTCAAATATCTATCTATACCTATATCTATATCTATATCTATATCTATACCTATACCTATACTTATGTCTATGTCTATGTCTATGTCTATACCTATATCTATGTCTAGGTCTATATCTATATCTATGTCTATGTCTATGTCTATACCTATGTCTATGTCTAGATCTATACCTATGTCTATGTCTATGTCTATACCTATATCTGTATCTATGTCTATACCTATATCTATGTCTATGTCTATGTCTATACCTATATCTATGTCTATGTCTATGTCTATACCTATACCTATACCTATATCTATGTCTATGTCTATATCTATACCTATATCTATGTCTACGTCTATGTCTATACCTATATCTATGTCTATGTCTATGTCTATATCTATGTCTATGTCTATGTCTACGTCTACATCTATACCTATACCTATGTCTATTCCTATGTCTATGTCTATACCTATATCTCTGTCTATGTCTATGTCTAGATCTATACCTATATCTATCTCTATGTCTATGTCTATACCTATATCTATGTCTATGTCTATGTCTATACCTATGTCTATGTCTATGTCTAGATCTATACCTATATCTATCTCTATGTCTATGTCTATACCTATATCTATGTCTATGTCTATGTCTATACCTATATCTATGTCTATGTCTATATCTATACCTATATCTATGTCTACGTCTATGTCTATACCTATATCTATGTCTATGTCTATGTCTATATCTATGTCTATGTCTATGTCTACGTCTACATCTATACCTATACCTATGTCTATTCCTATGTCTATGTCTATACCTATATCTCTGTCTATGTCTATGTCTAGATCTATACCTATATCTATCTCTATGTCTATGTCTATACCTATATCTATGTCTATGTCTATGTCTATACCTATATCTATGTCTATGTCTATGTCTATACCTATATCTATATCTATGTCTATGTCTATATCTATATCTATATCTATGTCTATGTCTATATCTATGTCTATATCTATGTCTATATCTATATCTATATCTATGTCTATATCTATGTCTATATCTATGTCTATATCTATATCTATGTCTATGTCTATGTCTATATCTATATCTATGTCTATGTCTATGTCTATATCTATATCTATATCTATGTCTATATCTATATCTATATCTATATCTATGTCTATGTCTATATCTATACCTATATCTATGTCTATGTCTATACCTATATCTATGTCTATGTCTATGTCTATATCTATACCTATATCTATGTCTATGTCTATGTCTATGTGGCCTTCCCTGGTAGTTCAGTTGGTAAAGAATCTGCCTGCAATGCAGGAGACCCCCATTCAATTCCTGGGTCAGAAGATCTGCTGAAGAAGGGACAGGCTACCCACCCCAGCATTCCTGGGCTTCCCTGGTGCCTCAGATGGTAAAGAACCCAATGCAATGTGGGACACCTGGCTTCGATCCCTGGGTCAGGAAGATTCCCTGGAGAAGGGAAAGGCTACCCACTCCAGTATTCTGGCCTGGAGAATTGCATGGACTGAGGAGCTTGGCAAGCCGTGTAACGGTCCATGGGGTCTCAAAGAGTTGGATAAGAAAACAAGAATATATATATAAAGCGTAATCACTTTGCTCCACAGCAAAAGCTAGCACATCATTATAAATTAACTATGATAAGTGAAAGTGAAAGTCACTCAGCTGTGTCCGGCTCTTTCTGACCCTATGGACTATACAGTTCATTGAATTCTCCAGGCCTGAACACTGGAGTGGGTAGCCTTTCCCCTCTCCAGGGGATCTGCCCAACCCAGGGACTGAACCCAGGTCTCCTGCATGGCAGGCCGATTCTTTACCAGTTCAGC
The DNA here is from genome assembly GCF_023699985.2 of Odocoileus virginianus. Taxonomy (NCBI): domain Eukaryota; kingdom Metazoa; phylum Chordata; class Mammalia; order Artiodactyla; family Cervidae; genus Odocoileus; species Odocoileus virginianus. The sequence goes on from NW_027224323.1 coordinate 1,489,102, forward strand.
CATCAGGGAAGCCCAACAATGCTTCAATAAAAAATAACTTTTGTTCTAAAGATGTCCTCCTATACCATCAAGAGCCTGGGTGTTCCACCCCAACCTTGCATGGTGTAAAATCACTGCAGTCCAGCACGTCTTCCCTTATCTAGGAAATGGGTAGGTCATCCAACGTCCTTGGCTGTTGGACAGTGTTTGCGCCCATGCATGCCGGCCCAGCCCCTTCAGCTGTGTTCGACTCTTTGCAACCCCATGGACTATAGCCTGCCAGTCTCCTCTGCCCATGGGATTCTCCAGGCAGGAACACTGGAGTTGGGTTCTCATTTCCTTCTCCAGGGAATCTTTCCAACCCAGGGATCGAACCCGGGTCTCCCACATTACAGGCAGTTTCTTTACCATCTGAGCTCCCAGTGAAAGGTAGAGGAGATGTGAATTTTTCTTTCTTTTTTTTCTTTTTCTTAATTTTTGATTTTTTTTTTTTCATCCTCAACTTGAAAATGGATTGCAGAAAGCCCTAATTACTCTGGTCTGTCTGATTTCACTATGTTTTGTCAAGACACCTGTCTAGACACGAAACACATACATGGGAAAAAAAAAAAGATGGTAAGCATTTATTTGAATTACAGTCTTCACCGGATAGAAAACTAACATTTGGCCTTAGGTTGTCTGGGTTTTTTTTTTTTTCTTCTGGGTTCCTTAACTCACTGACAGAAATGCTGTTTTCAGATAATTATCTGAACATCTAGTTTTTACATTTGGGGCAATTTGCTACACTCAGCAAAACTGTTTCACTTCTTCCCCCCTATGTTTTCCCCTGAATATTTTCCGTGGGGCATATATAATTTCCTTGAAAAAGTGAAGCCCCTTGGAACCATGCGATCACGGTGCTTTTTTTCTCCTCCACGGATGCTTACCAAGTAACAGCACACAGAAAATCAGTTTCCCCCCTTGCTGTTAGTCAGGGTTGATGAGTCTTGGTCGAAATCTGCAAGCTAAAGTCATTCGGTTATGTCAGCTTCACATTGGCACTGGCCATGGACACCTGCCAGCCACCTCGACAGGCGTTCAATCGGCTGGCTGCCGCAGCGGCTAAACCTCAACACCCCCTGGAAGAACTCAGGGTGGACAGCAGACAGGAGACCTCTGTGCTCTGGGAGAGACTGGCAGGACAGGTCTTCAGATGGTCAGATATCTTCGGGACCTGATTTTCAGAGCCAAAATCTGGCATCTCCTCCTATCAGGAAAAGCCCTAAAAATCTTCACGGTGATGTCTGTTCCTCGTGACGAGCAGAAACCTTCTGCAAAAAAAAAAAAAAAAATGGGTTTGATTTCATGAACTCCCCCTTCTCCAAAAGCACATATATAGTGACTTTCTCCCTGCCTCTTTGGAGCAATTTCTCAGAACTATCCGAGGTGCTGTCTCACAGGCTGAAGTCCCCATTTTACCCTAAATAAAACTTGACTTGCAGGTGGCTCAGCAGTTAAAAGAAAAAAGAAAACAAGTCTGCCTGCCAATGCAGGAGAAGCGAGAGACTTGATTTCAGTCTCTGGGCCGGGAAGATCCCCTGAAGGAGGAAATAGCAACCCACTCCAGTATTCTTGCCTGGAGAATCCCCATGGACGGAGGAGCCTGGCGGGCTACAGTCCACGGGGTCACAAAGAGTCGGACACGACTGAGCACACACTCATGCAAGTCTTAAGTTGTGCTTTTTTTAAGTCGACAATTAGTAGGTAAGATGCGATTCTCTGTGGGTGAGGCAAGGGATAAGATAAACCAAGCTATCAACATTCTAAAACCAACCGTGAAAATTCATGCTGTGGGCTCCCATTCCTGGAGGAGAATGGCGGATGATCAGGGGGTACATATGTGTCTGTGTGACCAGCTCCCTTTAAGAACGCTGGACTCCAAAGTTCAAGGGACCTTTGCTTAGCAGGGAATCCTTGAATATGACCCTGAAGTTTGCGGACAGCGGTAAACACAAAACACGTGTCTGTTATCATCAGAGAGCAAAGACAAGAAAAGTCTACACTGGACCTCTGTACTCTTTATCAATGTAGCTCTTTCCCTCCACGCTTCTTCTTACATATTGCATTGACTTTAATAAGTCTTAGCTGCTCCAATACTTTGGCCCCCTGATGCAAGCAGCCGACTCATTTGAAAAAGACCCTGATGTTGGGAAAGATTGAGGGCAGGAGGAGAAGGGGACCACAGAGGATGAGATGGCTGGATGGCATCACCGACGCGATGGACATGAGTTTGAGCAAGCTTCGAGAGTTGGTGATGGACAGGCAAGCCTGGCGTGCTGCAGTCCATGGGGTCGCAAAAAGTCGGACATTACTTAGCGACTCAACAAGAAATCTGTTCTTGTATCTTTATGTGGATACATAACAATAATGTTATGTATTATTTTTCCAGCCAATTACCAAGCTCCTGTGCATTTGGGAGACTCTGGAGACCACACTCAATACATTTTTACTCTGTCTGTGTATTTGTTTGCTTTCTGTTGGGCCGTCTATTTTGGTTTAAGGAAGAGGACGTTACTTCCATTGTGGGTCTCTATTGGCCATCCTCCTGAAAATGTCCTGGAAATTTTGTTAGGATTTGCATCTCTTTACCCATATTGTCATGATTAATTCTTCTCCCATGGCCAGGAAAAAAAAAAAACAAAGGGAGAGAGAGAGAAAGAGGGGATGTCCCTGGTGGTCCAGGGCTGAGGAATCTGCCTTGCAATGCAGCAGACACGGGTTCGATCCCTGGCCCGGGAAGACCCCACGTGCCACAGAATCACTAAGCCCGTGCAGTACTGAGTACTGAGCCCACGTGCTCCAGAAATGGTGTTCCACGGCCAGAGAAGTAATCCATCATAAGGAGAAGCCCGCTCACCACAACTAGGGAGCAGCCCCTGCTCACCATAACTATAGAGAAAGCCCGCACGCAGCAGGGAAGACCCAACACAGCCGCAAATAGACAATTCAAAAAGAGAGAGAGAGAGAAAGAGCAGGAGCCCAAATAATAGAACAGGAAAGAAGACCTGGAATTAAATGGATATTACGACGGCAGAAAAACAGGCACCACATTGAGCTCATAGAACTAGTAAAAGTGGAATTTAAAGTCTCTCCAAATTTTGTAGAAAGACATATTCTTTTTCTCCTTTTATTGCGTACCTGTCTTTTTTTTATTTAGTTCTACCAGTTTATTGCTACCAACCCATCTCTCTCCGCCCTCATGCACGCGGGCTCTGTCTTGTAACCCCATGGGATGCAGCCCGTCGGTCTCCTCTGTCCATGGAACTTTCCAGGCAAGGATACTGGGGTGGGTTGCCATCGCCCTCCTCCAGCATGCATTTCTTTTCAACTCGGACTCCCATAACTCCGCAAAGAGTCTCTCGTCTCTCCTTGGCATTTATTTACTTTTTCCCAACTCGTCCGCTGGAGATTTTCTAGTCCTTGCCTAACAAGTTCATCTCCATCTCCCAGAGGAAATCAGAGCTTTAATTAAGCTGACAAGAGCCTGCAGGTCCTATAAAAACTAAATAATTGAACGATCTGCAGCTCCAGGAGCAGCCAGGATGCAGTTTTATGAAGACGCACCTGTCCGTATCACAGGGCAGAACATAAGGTGCGCTGGTCCTGCCGGGAATAGATTTAACTGGGCAAGGAAGGGAGAGACCAGAAACTGCATGTTAATGGCCATCACTAATTGCAAGACCTTTTAAAGTAAGTGTCTCTCATCCGATAATCACATTCATCAACCGTTGATGCTGTCTGAGGCTGACCCAACACATCACAGACTGAGCGTCCCAGGTTCTCCTTGCTTTGACCTTCAGTGACCGCTGCCCTGCCTCCCCCTGCGTCTCTGAGGAGAGGTACACAGTTTTCTCCCCTCTAGCTGACTCTGAACACGTAACTTGCATCCTTCTCTTTCTGCGATTTCGGTCTTGGCCTCCTGATTTCAGCATAATCCAATCCCTCAGTTTGACCTCTTCGGGCGTAACCATGTGGTGACTTGTTCCCACCAACTATTCTTCAATACAGTTCTTAAGTTAAAAAGCAAAAGAGCTATCAGCAACAACTTAAAGTACTATATTGCTTGTTGCATAAGTACTCAATGCTAAATCGCTTCAGTCACGTCCGACTCTGTGCGACCCCATAGACGGCAGCCCACCAGGTTCCCCTGTCCCTGGGGTTCTCCAGGCAAGAACACTGGAGTGCATTGCCATTTCCTTCTGCAGTGCATGAAAGTGAAAATGGAAAGTGAATTCGCTCAGTGGTGTCCAACTCTGTGACCCCATGGACTGTAGCCCACCAGGCTCCTCTGTCCACGGGATTCTCCCAGCAAGAACACTGGAGGGGGCTGCCATTTCCTCCCCCAGGGGATCTTCCCAACCCAGAACTTAAACCCAGGTCTCCTGCATTGCAGGTGGATTCTTTACCACCTGAACCACCAAGGAAGCCCAGTTTGGACATTTATAAACTTGGGCTCCAAAATCATTGTGGATGGTGACTGCAGCCATGAAATTAAAAGACGCTCGCTCCTTGGAAGGAAAACTATGACAAACCTAGACAGTTTATTTAAAACCAGAGACATCACTCTGCTGACAAAAGTCCATATAGCAAACATTATGGTTTTTCCAGTAGTCATGTACTGAAATGAGAGTTGGAACCATAAGGAAGGCTGAGCACTGAAGAACTGATGCTTTCGAACTGTGATGTTGGAGAAGACTCTTGAGAGTCCCTTGGACTGCAAGGAGACCCAACCAGTCCATCCTAAAGGAAATCAACCCTGAATATTCAGTGGAAGGACTGATGCTGAAGCTGCAACTGTTTGGCCACCTGATTCGAAGAACAGACTCATTACAAAACACCCTGATGCTGGGAAAGATTGAAGGCGGCGGGAGAAGGGACGACAGAGGATGAGATGGCTGGATGGCATCACCGACTCGATGGACGTGAGTTTGAGCAAGCTCCGGGAGTTGGTGAAGGACAGGGAGGCCTGGCGTGCTGCAGCCCATGGGGTCACAGAGAGTCGGACATGACTGAGCGACTGAATAGCAATATTCTATTCTATGAATACAACATAATTTATTTATCCATTATTCCACTGGTAAACACCTGCGATGTTGCCACCATTTTTTCCTTTCTTTTTTAATTCTTCCTGGAATATGTCTCTTTAAAAGAAATTTTATTGGAGTATAGCTGATTTGCAATATTGTGCTAGTTTCAGTTGTGCAGCAAAGTGACTCAGTTATACATACACATATATCCACTATTTTTTAGATTTTCTTCCCATTTAGATCATTACAGAACACTAACTCCCTGCCTTATACAGTAGGTCTTTATGCATAATCTACTTTATGTATAGTAGTGTGAGTATGTGAATTCCGATGTCCTAATTTATCCCTTTCCCCCACTTTCCCCTGTTGTGGGAAATGTACATGAATTTGGCTGTGTGGCCCTCATATTCGGGTGGATAAATCACATCAACTCATCAGGATGTCATTTCCAAGACAGTGTTCATCAGAACATGAGAGCTGCACGCTTCCCCCCTCATCAAACACTCCGTTTCTTCAATTCAGCTCGAAATCTGTCCACACCAGTTCCTCTCCTTGAGGATTTCTGACCTAGTCTCACTCGTCACGCATTTTGAAGGAGGAGCATTTTTGAGACAGCCAGCAAGGAACTCACCGCGGTCAGGAAACCATCCAACCGTCGGGTCCTAAACTCATTTGTTCGAAGATTCTGTCCCTTTTTTTTTTTCTCAGCACAGTTCCTACTAACAATCTGTTGGATCCAATTTATGGTACTTGCCACCCAATACATCAGACTGAGAAAGCCAGTGTCTGTCTGTCTTTCTTAATTACACACCGTGTCCAGTAACTTTCCCAGACAGGTATGAGATTTCTCTTCCTTAGTAGGGAACTTGTCTGCTAATTGTCTGAAAGAGAAAATTAGGCGAAAAGCTCTGTCCGTGTCATATGCCGTGAACCGGGGAGTGAACGGTCTCTGCGGATTACAGGAAATTCAAGAGTAGGAATTTGGAGAAATGAATTCTAATTAGAGCCCACACTTCAGTAAGTTTTATTGGAAATTCTGGTGACTTCACGTGTTGGAATTAATATGTCCTGTGGTAGCTTCCGTGTCTTGGCTCTCGTGAATAGTGCTGCAATGAGCATTGTGGGGTGCGTGTATCTTTTTGAATTATGGTTTTCTCTGGGTATATGCCCAGGAGTGGGATTCCTGGGTCATATGGTAGTTTTAGGGCTTCCCAGGTGGTGCCAGGGGTAAAGAACCCACCTGCCAATGCAGGAGACATAAGAGACTCAGGTTCGATCCCTGGGTCAGGAAGATCCCCTGGAGGAGGGCATGGCAGCCCACTCTAGTATTCTTGCCTGGAGAATCCGTGGACAGAGGAGCCTGGTGGGCTACAGTCCACGGGGTCACAAAGAGTCAGACACTACTGAAGCGACTTAGCACGCATGCACACACGCATGGTAGTTTTATTCCAGGTTTTTTCAGGAATCTCCACACTGTTCAACCTCTGCCCTTCCAATGCAGGGGGCATTGGTTTATACACTACATTTCTGAGAAATGTTTATTTTCTTATATGAGAAGAGAATCAGTTTAATAAAAAATTCACACACACACACAGAGACAAAAATACAAAGAATCAACACCACTTAGTACAAAAGGCATCCATGGACCACAGAAAGGGCTTCACCTAAAATGCAACGGTTGTACCTGCAGCTTTAATTACCCTCCCTAGCAACCGTGTAATTATTCCTGCAGGAAGTTGAGCAGAAACATTAGCGATGTTCTGAAACACTTGAAACGGTAAAGCTCTACAGTAATTTTCCAACGCACGAGTAAAAGCCCCATTTCTAGTGCATGCCAGCTGCAGCTTGTGACAATTGTAACCCATTCTTCCCAGTAAATACCCGAGTGGTTCTGCATCCAAATGGACAACCCTCTTGAGCACCTTCATCATCCCGGACCCTTCCTGACCTTTCAACTGAGCATTCCCACACCTGGCTTCCTTGATTTTTCGCGTGGTCAGCAGTCTATCAAGCCAGAGTTGAAACGTATATGACAGGGCCTCCCCCAGTCGTCTAGTAGTAAAGAATCCGCCTGCTGATGCAGGGGATGCGGGTTCGATCCCTGAACTGGGAAGATCCCACGTGGCGTGAAACAACGAAGCCCGTTCTCGCCGCAACTAAAGCTCATGTTCCCTAGAGTTCTTGCCCTACAACAAGAGAAGCATCAAGACCCCAATTAGAGTCGTCCCCACTCTCTGCAACTAGAGAAAAAGGCAATACAGCAATGAAGATCCAGCACAGCCAATAATAAATGAATGAATGAATGAATGAAAAAAAAAGAATATTACAAATGGTAGACCTTCCCAGGTGACTCAGTGGTAAAGGCAGGAGACACAAGGAAACGGGGTTTTGATCCCTGAATGGGGAAGATCCCCTGGAAGAGGAAATGGCAACCCACTCCGGTATTCTGACCTAGAGAATCCCATGGACAGAGGAACTTGGCGGGCTACAGTCCATTGGTTCGCAAAGAGCCAGACTCTACTGACCAGGCATGCAAGATGACTCTAATTACCTCCCTGGGCAAGAGGAAAGGTACCTTGATGAGATCTTGATCTGTGCTTTCAAGGAAAGAAAAATGGTTCAGACTCCAACCAGCAAGGTGATACACAGGAGCCTGCAGCTTGTGAGCAAATGGAGCAAAACACAATAAAACCAGCACGAGAAAAATAATACAGCCTCCGTCACCTGGACCGCCACGCTCATTCCTGGAGCACAAACACTGCTCCCATCTCCCTATCAATGGAGACAAAGTTGAGTGGCAGCTTTGCAAACCCATCAAAAACTGGAAGCCTAATTGCGATGGATTCTGCTTCAGTCTCTGACTAGATGTAGGCTCTGGGGAGATTTTTTTTTTTTAATCTCCTGATGACTCGGTTTTCTTACCAGGTAGAAATAATGTTGGAACTTGTCGTAGCACGCATAGGAGTATGAAGTATGTATCACCACCCCGTCTTAGATAGGGCTTCCCTGGTGGTTCAGATGATAAGTCATCTGCTTGCAATGCAGGAGACCTCGGTCTGATCCCTGGGTGGGGAAGATCCTCTGGAGGAGGAAACGGCAACCCGCTCCAGTATTCTGGCCTGGAGAATCCCGTGGACAGAGGAAGCTGGCGGGCTACAGTCTGTGGGGTCACAAAGAGTCAGTTAGGGCGAGGTCCCTGGGTAGCAAAAGACTGGGACACAGCTGAGCAAATAACACAGTGTCTTAGAGGGTGTCTGCGCAACTCGCATTGTATTTTAGGGCAACCTCAGCCTGTTGATTGCAGCCATGACATTAAAAGACGCTTGCTCCTTGGAAGAAAAGCTATGACCAACTTAAACAGTGTATTAAAAAGCAGAGACATTACTTTGCCAACATAGGTCTGTACATTCGAAGCTGTGGTTTTTCCACTAGTCATGTATGGATATGAGAGTTGGACTATAAAGAAAGCTGAGCACCGAAGAATTGATGCTTTTGAATTGTGGTGTTGGAGAAGACTCTTGAGAGTCCCTCAGACTGCAAGGAGATCAAACCAGTCCATCCTAAAGGAAATCAGTCCTGAATATTCACTGGAAGGACTGATGCTGAAGCTGAAACTCCAATACTCTGGCCACCTGATGCAAAGAGCTGACTCATTGGAAAAGACCCTGATGCTGGGAAAGATTGAAGGCGGGAGGAGAAGGGGGCGACAGAGGATGAGATGGTTGGATGGCATCACCGACTCGATGGGCACGAGTTTGAGCAAGCTCCGGGAGTTGGTGATGGACAGGGAGGCCTGGCGTGCTGCAGTTTATTGGGGTCACAAAGAATCGGACACGACTGAGTGAGTAAATAACAGCAACAGCCGGCTGAAAACACAGGATAGAATTTCCACACTGCGAAAGAAGCTAAACAGGACAGACGAACAGCTCGAATGAGCCAAAATGCCCAGCGCCTGCCCATAAAAATAATAGTTTAGGAAACCTGACACCAGACAGTCTGAGGCTGACAGGAACAATTAAGCAAATACAAAAGTGGAATTTACCTGAGACTCCCAGGGACCCGGAGATCAAAGACACCATGCTAATCTGCCTTCTTTTGAAACCAGACTCAAAAAGAAAAAAACCTTTTGAAGAACGCATAATGAAGGCTGAGGACAGCCCAGGACAGGTTTGTCTGCTCCAAAGACAAGTCTGCCCGCCCCTCCGGGTGAGCAGGGGGGTCACGTTTCCGCACCTGGAGCCCGGGGCCCAAAGGATAAATAAGAAATGCATCTCTCCGAGCCCGGAGAAGGAGGGGGTTTATTCCGCCGGGAGGGCGACATCTGTCTCCAGTATCGTGGCTGGAAGCAGTTTACAGAAAATAGCGTGGCACTTTCCTGGGTGGGTCTGGGAGAAGGCAAGAGAAAGGATGCCCTTTGGTAGCAGGAACTCGGCTCTCTCTTCTCAGGGCAGAGAGCGTGTCCAGACACCAGAGACCCAGGTTAGCCAGCTCAGGGCAAACGGCTCGGGTGTCTGGGAGAGTATGGGGCAGGGTGACCAAGTCACGTGGCTGCTCCTCTGTGTCTCTCTCCTCTTCTGCGTCTTACAAACGTTATTATTATAAATGTTACTATGATAAAGTAACAAACATTATTATTATCAATTAACAAACGTTATTATTATAAAGTCTTACTATTATATCTTTGCATACGTATCCTTACCGTTATAAATAATGTCCTACAGCAGACTTTTTCAATCAATATACCCCATATGCATAAACCTTATTATTAAATATCCTCAGTATTGTACGCACTTGCTATCATAAATAATGTTCTCATAGTATGGGACCTGCCAGGCTCCTCTGTCATGGGGATTCTCCAGGCAAGAATGCTGGAGTGGGTTGCTATTTGCTCCTCCAGGGGATCTTCCAGACCCACGGATCGAACTTGCAGCTCTGAGTCTCCTGCATTGCAAGCAGACTGTTTACTGCTTAAACCACTGGGGAAGTCATACATATACATATATGGTGGAGAAGTCACACATACACACACACACATATACACCTACTTGGGCTTCCCAGGTGACATAGTGGTGAAGAATCAGCCTGCCAATGCAGGAGATGCAGGAGACTCAGGTTCGATCCCTGGGTCAGGAAGTTCCCCTGGAGGAGGAAATGGCAACCCACTCCAGTATTTCTTGCCTGGAGAATTCCATGGACAGAGGAGCCTGGCAGGCTACAGTCCCTGGGGTCGCAGAGAGTTGGACAGGACTGAGCGACTCACATTTTCACTTTCTCTTCACTGCATCATTCAATTGGAACACAAATAGATGTCAAGTTGTTCAGTAACGTAAGTAAATCTTATTTCTTTCCTCTACATTTTTTGAAACAAAGAACCAAAATCTTATTCCATCAATGATTAACGAGGCTGTGGCAAAACTCACTCCAGAGCTTGGAATTCCAACCCAGCGGCAATAAGGTCTGAAAAATAAGCATGAAAATAGCAGATTATCCCAATATTTAAAGTCAAGCCCTCTGTCAAGCTGTTTCATGCATGCTTTGTGAGTCGGTCGCAAACATTCCCATGGGAAATTAACTCAGCCCATTCATTATGAAATTTCAAACTTGGGAAAATCCATAGTTACATTTTTCAGGCTGCTAAATGTCTATAATCAAACTTCTGCGTGTTTGCATAAACAAACTATTCCTTTCAGTCTCAAAAGGGTCTACTTCCTTCTTCCATTAATCATCATCTCCGTTTCTTCTGCGATAAACTATGTTTTCAAAATTCTTTTTTTAGATGAGTTTTTAAAGTCTTTTAAAATTTGTTACGATATCGCTTCTGCTTTATGTTTTGGCTTTTTGGCCACAGGGAATATGGGACCTTAGCTTACCGACCAGGGATCAAACCCACACCCCCTGGTGGGAAGGTTAAGTCTTGACCACTGGACCACCAGGGAAATTCTTCTTTTCAAAAGTCTTAACATCCCTCATCACACGTTTTTTTTTTTTTTTACTCAGAACGTGGTAATTGTGGTGTTGGCTTAGTAACCAAGTTGTGTCAGACTCTGGCGACCGTGTGGACTGTAGCCCACCAGATTCTCTGTCCAAGGGATTCTCCAGGCAAGAATGCTGGAGTGGGTTGCCCTTTCCTCCTCCAGGGGATCTTCCCGACCCAGAGATTGAACCCGGGTCTCTGGGGTCTCCTCCTTTGCAAGCAGATTCTTAACCATCTGAGTCACCGGCAAACTCCAAAACATCTCAAAACACTTAAGGTGATTTTCCCTCAAAGAAATAGTATTCAGATATCTTATTCACTCAACATTCGTAGAATTCTCCAAATGAGTGAGACAGATTTTTAAATTTTTTTTTTAATTACTGGGAGTGCCTAAAAGGGTACTTGATAATCTCAGCCACGGGGCGGAAGTCTTCATTAGACTAAATATTCAGGAATCAGGACAAAGATGTTTGGCTGGATAATTGTTCCAGGATTATCATGTAAAACAAAGGGGTGGGGGGGGTGAAACAGAAACTGGATCAGACAGATAGAATGAAAGGAAATGAATAAAAATTGTTATCAAAATATAACAGCATCTGCCATGTGCTTCCCCGGTGGTGCGGTGGTAAAGAATCCGCCTAGCAATGCTTGAGACACAGGTTCCATCCCCGGCCCAGGAAGATCCCACATGCCACACAGCCACTAAGCCCATTGGTGTTGCCTAGAGTCTGTGCTCTGCAACGAGAGAAGCCAGGTGAACAAAAAAGTTGAGCACAACAGCTAGAGAATAGCTCCCCACCTCATCACAACCAGGCAATAGCCCGGGAAGCAGCAGAACCTCAATCGAGATGAATGCAGATCATCGCTAAATACGATTTCCTATAGAAACACATAGGACTCCCCTCTTCTGTTCTTGCAGTTCTTGTCGTAACTGTAAATTTATGAGCAGATAAACAGTGGCAACCTCAATGGAAGAACTCAGAGACGTCCACCTTATCTAAGTTTCAAGGCATTTTACTGATGGGTGAATGCCCACTGTTGGTGGGATGCCTTGACATCTAAGAACTTTGCATACGCCAAGGATTGAGAATTCTCTGAGCATCTCTCCCCCAGCAAGCCAACCAGTGCTTTAAAATTTACCCCTCATGGTGTCTTTCTGTTTCAACTTTCAGTTCAGTCGCTCATTCGTGTCCGACTCTTTGTGACCCCATGGACTGCAGCACGCTAGGCTTCCCTGTCCATCACCAACTCCTGGAGCTTGCTCAAACTCATGTCCATCAAGTCGGTGATGCCATCCAACCATCTCATCCTCTGTCGTCCCCTTCTCCTCCTGCCCTCAATCTTTCCCAGCATCAGGGTCTTTTCCAATGAGTCTTCCCATCAGGTGGCCAAAGTATTGGAGTTTCAGCTTCAACATCAGTCTTTCCAAAGAATATTCAGCACTGATTTCCTTTAGGATGGACTAGTTTGATCTCCTTGCAGTCCAAAGGACTCTCAAGAGTCTTCTCCAGCACCATGGTTCAAAAGCATCAATTCTTTCTGGTGCTCAGCTTTCTTTATGGTCCAACTCTCACATCTGTACATGATTTGGTTTTTAATAAACACCAAACAATACACTGCATGGCCAATTCCCTTTTTTCCAAATGGAGATAATTAAAAATATATATATATATATATATATTTGCAAGGAAATGCTTTTAGAATTTGCAGGGAAAGCCTCAAAGAGCACTTTAGGGCATTAAAAATTATAATTCCAAAACCACTTCCTACCTTCAGAAGACACTAGGCATTTTAAATACATCAAATCATGCTGTCTTATTTTCCATAGTGTCCAGGTTGCCTTTGGGAAAAAAAAAAAAAAGAAAACACTTCTGATATATAAGTGTCTAAATTCCAGTAAAGGCAATACAGATTGCCAATTTTTTTTTTTTTTTTTTTTTTTTTTTGCTATTTAGAGACCATGATTTTGTACAGGGCTTCAGCCTCCAGAAAAAGTCAGATCTTATGCTCTTTCTCACCTATAAAACTTTTAGAAATTAGCCTTTCTGGTCATTTCTCAATATATCTGTCCAAGCTGTCACTGATACAATATCCATCAGAGTTTGGAGCCTGGCCCTAGGTCCTGGAATAATGGGGCGGACTCAGGCATAATGTTAATAAGCAGACACAAGCTCCTATGAGACGGAAAATCTCCATAACCTTTTCTTTCTCAATTTCCTGGCACAAAGAGACAGAATGTCCCTAAGGCCGACATCTGGACTCAGGTTTCGTTTTTCCTGCTTTTAATTCTCCCAGCTCTTGGCGAAGAATCTCGAGGAGCCCCCGTAGGTAAAGTTTGTGGGGGTTTTTCTTTTTCATTCGCTCAGTCGTGGCCGACTCTTTGTGACCCCGTGGACTGCAGTATTCCTGTCCTTCACCATCTCCCGGGGAGTTTGCTCAAACTCATGTCCATCGAGTCAGAGATGCCATCCAATCATCTCATCCTCTGTCGTCCCCTTCTCCTCCTGCCCTCAAATCTTTCCCAGCTTCAGGGTCTTTGCCAATGAATCAGTTCTTGGCATCAGGTGGCCAAAGTATTGATGTTTCTGCTTCTTAAAATATTTATTATGATGGTACTGGTTTGGTTTTGGTTTTTTTTTTTTTTGGTCACACTGTGTGTGGGATTCTAGTTACCAAACTGTTGATCAAACCCACAATCCCTAGAGTCAAAGTGCTAAGTCCCAGCCACTAGACCACCAGGCAAGCCCCTATTTAGGCAGTTTGAATGCAGGAAAGGAAAGGTGCCAATTCCATACCCGGAACAGTGGAACGGGTGCAGAAGTTAGCGTCAGATTCTCTGGGGGACAGTGTCTCAGTGGTTAGTCCCCTTCAGCCCCGGAAGCCAAGTAGAGGCGTGGGTTGTTACCTTGAAGCATCCATGGGGGTACTCTTATTTTCTCGAGTTCTCTGCCTTATTTTTTTGCAAAATGGAAACTGAAGGTCCCTCGGAGGTATTAATATCCAACGGTAGGAAATATGTATTCATAGAATCTCTGCCTTCTCCCTATTTGCAAAATCCGAATTAAAATTCCTTTTCATGTTCTTGGAGGACTAATGAGAAGGAGGCGGGGTTTACCCAGAGTGAGGCGGTATGAGCGGGTTCAGAATGTCAGTCCCCGTGGAACTGGAGGCTCAGTGCTAGACGTTACCCCTTTCTTCATCTGAAGACTCATGCCATCTGCTTTGAAAGAGACAAAGATGATAGGATGCAATACCTTGCCAGGACCGCTGTGAACATCCTTAGCTCAGCTCCTTTGGAATCAGAGTCAATCTAACCTCCTGGGTCCTAGTACAAAGGAGCTTTAGGGATTTCCAGGCCCAAGCTCACAGAGGCTTTGAGACAACACGTATAAACCCCTTTCCAAGCCATTTTACGAGAGATTTGGGGCAGGAGCTATTTTCCATGCGTCAGGCGAGTTCTCAGTTCAAACTCAGAAGCATCAAGGTCTGTGTCAGTTGCAATCCTGGAGCTTTAAACCAGAGGGGGTTGGCGGGAGGATTTCAAACACCCAGGTCGAGCAGGTGGGGTCCTGAGGGGTTGGCGGACAGTGTAGCTGGCGTTTTCGAGGTGTCTTGTCAGGCCCTGGTCCTAAGTTCATCGTCTCTTCCCTCTTGGGATCTAAAACACACCGTGTGCTGCGCTTGGTCGCTCAGTCCAACTCTTGGCGAGCCCCATGGACTGGGATCGCTTCTGTCCATGGGATGCTCCAGGCCAGCATACTGGAGAGGGTTGCCAGGCCCTCCTTCAGGGAATCTTCCCGCCCCAGGGATTGAACCCACGTCTCCTGCGTTGGCAGCTGGATTCTTTACCGTTTCATGACTTACCTGATACAAGGCTAACACTGTGTGTGATTTGTCAACCCCTAAACTGCTTGGAGATGACCCATAAGCCCGAAGTCAACACAAAGTCATCTCATCATTTTTAAAGCCTGTGCTTGGGGAGTTTCCTGGGGTTTTTTTTCTGCAACAACCCTGGGGCTTGCATTTAAATATGAATGTGCAGCGTTTTTGCCTTGCTAAATGCTGAAGCTTTTTTTTTTTTTTGTCTTTCCCAGAAATGCACCTCTCAGCCAACTGCTTCGGTAGAAATTTCCTATCCGCATGCAACTTTATTTTAATGCCAGGAAATGGGAAGGTACTTACAAGCGATAAGGAAGAGGCGCTCTACGTTTTCGATATTTATGAAAATAAATGTCTCAGATCCACTGACGAGTGTTCCCTTCTGTCACTTCAGACAACTGTCTGCCACCTCCCTCCACAGCTGTACGAATAAAATATCAACTGTCTACTTCTTTGATGCTCCAAGCTTCTTAAACCATAAATCTGTTTCACCGGCCTCTCGCTTTCTCAGTGACTTTAAAGTTTCACTTCTTTTCTTTCTTTTTTTTTTTTTAATTCATAAGCCTCCCTGACCGTGTTATTTATTCAGAGGAAAAAGAAGCCGCAAACCTTTTTCCTCTCCTCCTGCAAAGAACGATGTTTGTGTAACCTCTGGCCCTCACTCGCTCTCAGAAATATTAAAGTGTCGATCCTCTGAGTTCTGAGTACAATGTCTGTGCGCTTAAGTTATTCGAAGAACTCGAGAGCCTAGAGGATTTGAAAACTCTCTTTGCAAAGGAGGCAGAGGCTCCCAAGCAGAGATGTGTGACTATCTGTCTGTTAGTGGCTCAGAAGGGCGCGAGTCTTTGCAACCCCAGACTGTAGCCTGCCCGCTCCTCTGTCCGTGGGATGCTCCAGGCAAGGATACTGCACTGGGTTGCCATTCCCTTCTCCAGGGCATCCTCCTGAGCCAGGCATTGAACCCCAATCTCCTGCACTGGCAGGCGGATTTCTTTTTAACCGCTGAGCTCCCAGGGAATCCTGGGTGACTATTAAGAAGTCAAACACAGGAGGATACCAGACCTTGTATCAGCTTCCAGCCTTGCAAGCTGCAGGGTATCCTTGCCTGCCTTGCTTTCTGAAACCCACACCGGACATTTATAAATTAAGACCCTGGCCTGCAGCCGCATATCATGGGCTCCTGTGCGTCTCTCTCCAGCAAAGCCGCAAATACCCGGGAAAGGCATTAGCACGGATTACAGACAATGGACTGAGGCTTTGTTTTAGAATGGATTTATTCCGCCACAGTTCCGGCTGCTCTGAAATCCCTGGACAAATATTTCCAACAGGAAAACCATCCACGGCGACTGGATTCTTCTCTAAGAAAACCATTAGAACCGTTTAGCCAGCTTGCTTTAATTTGATCCGACAAAGAGCGTCTTAAACAGCACACCCTTTTTTTTTTTTCTTCTGTGATTGCTCTAGTGAGGGTTTCCCAAGCTATGTTGAGGAGAAACGGCTAGAGTGGGCATCCGTGTCTTGCTTCTGGATTGTAGAGGAAATGAGCTTTTCGCTGTTGAGAAGGATGTTAGCCGGGAGTAGGGATTTAGGGATGAATGGCGGCACAGTGGTAAAGAATCCGCCTGCAATGCAGGAGACGTGAGTTCGATCCCGGGGTCGGGAAGATCCCCTGGAGGAGGGAATGGCAACCTGCTCCAGCATTCTTGCCTGGAAAACCCCACAGATAGAGGAACCTGGGGGGCTACGGTCCTTGGGGTCATCAACACCCGCACAGGACTGAGCCACTGAACAACATTGCGTACTCAGACACACAGGGATAAATAGGAGGCTTGTATGTACGCAAAGACACTATTACAGTCAAAATAAACGAGGACTTGGCTATATAACCCAGGAAACTCTACTCAACATTTTGTAATAATATCCGGGAAAAGAATCACAAAACGAATGTGTGTGTGCTCTGCTTATAGTTAATTGCTCAATCATGTCCGACTCCTCGCGACCCCATGGACTGTAGCCCGCCATGGGCTGTATTCCTCTGTCCATGGGATTCTCCAGGCCAGAATACTGGAGTGGGTAGCCATTCCCTCCTCCAGGGGATCTTTCCAACCCAGGGATGGAACCCGGGTCTCCTGCATTGCAGGCAGATTCTTCACCAGCTGAGCTACCAGGGAAGCCCCTCTATATATGTCTGTATGTATATATACATATGTATGTGTATATATATATACATGTATGTATATATCAGTTCAGTTGCTCAGCTGTGTCCAACTCTTTGCGACCCCATGAACAGTATAGCCTACCGAGCTCCTCCATCCACGGAATTTTCTAGGCAAGAGTGCTGGAGTGGGTTGCCATTTCTTTCTCCAGAGGGTCTTCCCGACCCAGGGATCGAACCCGGGTCTCCCGCATTGTAGGCAGACATTCACCATCTGAGCTAAATCAACTATACTTCGATGTTAAAAAGAAAAAAAAATGGAGCCAAGGGCGTCTCTAATGATCCAGTGGTTAAGACTCCAACAGAGGGGCAAGGGTTCAATCCCTGGTTGGGGAGGTAAGATTCTGCACCCAGCAGTCAAAAAAACAAAAAAGAGCCCATTAACGAAGCTCTGTGATTTGGGGCAACTCACACACACACACACACACACACACACCAGCCAGTGGGAAAGAATAGTTGGACTGTCTGAACACTCTGGACTAGCCCATCCTCTGTGATTTTCATAAAGCTCTATCACGCTTTCTGGAGTAAATCTCGCCTTCCTCCCGAAGCACCTCGTTTTGCAGCTTTGTCTTCCATGATGACCTCAAGGAAGTCTCTCCAACTATAGACTTTCTTAAGCATGAATTTGTTGGTACACCTGAACAGAGGCGTCAGCGACCTCAAATATTGTAACAAGCCTCTAGCCTTTCTGTAATCTGCAGTGTCAACTCTGTAACAGGCTGGCTGTCATTTTCTTCATGCGGCCAGTCTAGAAACAAAGACTGCCTACTTTCCATCGCTTTGCCAGAATTGTTCTTTAGTCGCTGAGTTGTCTCCGACTCTTTTGCAACCCCATGGACTGTAGCCCACCAGGCTCCTCTGTCCATGGGATTCTCCAGGCAAGAATACTGGGGTGGGTTGCCATTCCCTTCTCCAGGGGATCTTCCTGACCCAGGGATCGAACCTGCGTCTCCTGCATTGCAGGCGGATTCCTTACCACTAAGTCACCAGGGAAGCCCATATAATAAACATTTAGGTTGCCTCCTTGCTAGCTCAAATGGGAAAGAATCCACCTGCAATGCAAGAGACATGGGTTCGATCCCTGGGTCAGGAAGATCCCCTGGAGAAGGGAAAGGCAGTCAACTCCAGTATCCTTGGGCTTCCCTGCTGGCTCAGATGGTTAAGAATTTTGCCTGCAATGTAGGAGACCTGAGTTTAATCCCTGGGTCAGGAAGATCTCCTGGAGGAGGGCATGGCAAGCTCACTCCAGTATTCTTGCCTGGAGAATCCCTTGGACAGAGGAGCCTGGCAGGCTACAGTCCATGGGGTCGAAAAGAGTCGGACACGACTGAGCTACCTTCCCCAGGGAAGCCCGTGTGATAAACATTAAAGATGGTTAAAAGATTAAAGATAAATTTAAGGGGTCTATGTGTGGTCTATAAAAATTGGGGATGGTAAAGAAAAAAACACAAATTTGAAAAAATGAGGTATGAAGCCTGTTCACAGGTTACAAAGGCTTCTTCTGTGTTTGTTGCAAAATTCTGCTTCTCCCTTCTTCCATCGTTAGAGCCTCAGCCCCCACCAGCCTCGGGGTGGCTGCCTGACGCTGTTTGTTTCCATGATTGGATGCAAAATGAAAAGTCGCCTTTCTCCACGGACCGGCTGCTCTGTGCTCTAACCATCAGCATGCATTGAATCCCAATGACTGGTTAGGAGGCTGATGAATCGGCCCCGAGAACATTAATTTAATGCTTGAGATGTCAGCAAATAGAGTGAGGGTATTGTTTCAGGCCCGGCTTCGTCAAGTCTCCATTGGACAGATTATTTTTTCAGGCAGGCTCTCAGTGGGAAAGGCCGATCTTTGTTAACAGACGAAGCCTTGAGCCTGAGAACAAAGCCGGTTGAGTTAATCCGGGTTTTTAATGCTCAGACAGACGCGAAAGAACGCTGGGCGCTGAAGAATTGATGCTTTCGAACTGTAGTGCTGGAGAAGACTCTTGAGAGTTCCTTGGACTGCAAGGAGATCAAACTAGTCCATCCTAAAGGAAATCAGTCCTGAATATTCATTGAAAGGACTGATGCTGAAGCTGAAACTTCAATGCTTTGGCCACCTGATGCAAAGAACTGACTCATTGGAAAAGACCCAGATGCTGGGAAAGATTGAGGGCAGGAGGAGAAGGGGACGACAGAGGATGAGACGGTTGGATGGCATCACCCACGAGATGGACATGAGCTCTGGGAGCTGGTGATGGACAGGGAGGCCTGGCGTGCTGCAGTCCGTGGGGTCGCAGAGAGTCAGACACGAGTCACTTAGAGTCACTAAAGTGACTGAAAAATAACAGATGCTAAACAGTGGCCTCATATAGCATAACCAACGGAATGGTGTGTGACTCTAGACAATAGGAAATGTATTGCAGTTTCTTTGTTTCTTATTTTTCTGCCACACAACATAGCATGTAGGATCTTAGTTCCCTGATGAGGGATCAAACCTTCATCCCCTGCAGTGGAAGTCTTAACCACTGGACCAGCGTCGGGGGTGGGGGTGGGGTTTCCCTAGATACAGGAAACGTTGGTGGGCATCGTCATGATTTTAGGAAGCTTGTTCATAATGAGTCCTGCTTTACTTTTCTTTTTTTAAAAATTTAGTTTTTACTTTATATTGGAGTAGAGTTGATTTACAGTGTTTTGTTAGTTTCAGGTGTGTGACAGGGTAATTCAGTTATACACATGTTCATTCACTTTCCACGATTATTAAAGATTCAGTTCAACCTCAGTCGTGTCTGACTCTTTGCAACCCCGTGGACTGCAGCACGCCAGGCCTCCCTGTCCATCACCAACTCCCGGAGTTTACCCAAACTCATGTCCATTGAGTCGGTGATGCCATCCAACCATCTCATCCTCTGTCATCCCCTTCTCCTCCTGCCCTCAGTCTTTCCCAGCATCAGGGTCTTTTCCAATGAGTCAGTTCTAGGCATGAGGTGGCCAAAGGACTGGAGTTTCAGCTTCAGCATCAGTCCTTCCAATGAACATTCAGGACTGATTTCCTTTACAATTGACTGGTTTGATCTCTTTAATAATCTTACTAAAGATTATTGGTTCCATTTTTTAACCTGCTTCAGTTTTCTGTTTCAGGAATGTTTAACCCCAGCAAAGTCACAGCATTATGGTGCTATTTAAAGAATTCCACACCTGTTAACAGATTCTACAAAGGTCCGTTCTTGCCACTTGTTAAGCAAGAATATGTGGTACACACAACAGAATATTTAGTTCAGTTCAGTTCAGTCGCTCAGTCGTGTCTGACTCTTTGCGACCCCATGAACCACAGCACGCCAGGCCTCCCTGTCCATCACCAACTCCCAGAGTCCACCCAAACCCATGTCCATTGAGTCAGTGATGCCATCCAGCCATCTCATCCTCTGTCGTCCCCTTCTCCTCCTGCCCTCAATCCTTCCCATCATCAGGGTCTTTTCCAATTACTCAGCCACAAAAAAGAATGAATGAAATATTGCCACTTGCAGCAACATAGATAGACCTAGAGATTGTCCGACTAAGTGGAGTAGGTCGGACACAGAAAGACACATTCCAGACGATATCACTTATATATGGAATCTCGGAGGATGAGTGACTTCACTGGCGGGACAGAAATAGACTCACAGACATAGAAAGGAGACTTAGGGTTACCAGAGGAAAAGAGAGCCAGGGATAAATTATGAAGCTGGGATTAGCAGACACAAACTACTCTCTATTAAATATATAACCAATGTGAACTGCCCTGGCGGCTCAGATAGTCAGGAATCCGCCTGCCAATGCAGGAGACCTGGGTTCAGTCCCTGTGTGGGGAAGATCCCCTGGAGAAGGAAATGGCAACCCACTCCAGTATTCTTGCCTGGAGAATCCCATGGACAGAGGAGCCTGGCGGGCTGCAGTCCACGGGGTCACAGAGAGTCAGACACGACTGAGCGTGTAAGAACACAGCAACGCAAACCTACTGTTCGGCACGGGGAACTCTACTCAATATCTGCAGGAACTGCAATATTTGTATACCCCTGTTCACAGCAAACCCTTACTGAAAGACGAAAGCAATTCAAGTGTCCCTCGCTGAATAAAATGGATAAATGCAGTGTGGCCCTTCCACATGAGAGACTGTGGTTTAGTTGCTCAGTCAATTCTTTTGCGACCCCGTGGACTGTAGCCCACCAGGCTCCTCTGTCCGTGGGATTCTCCAGGCAAGAAGACTGGAGTGGGTTGCCGTGCCCTCCTCCAGGGGATCTTCCCGACACAGAGGTCTCCTGCATTGCAGGCAGATTCTTTAGCATCTGAGCCACCAGGAAAAGCCCCAAAATAGACCTCTAAATGAATCTAAAGGGATGATTCCCACAAGTATTGTGTGTAGTCTTGTGCGTGAGGTATTGAGCTATGAGTGTGCTATCTCCACGCTCCCAGCAATCACCCTTGTGGAGAGTGTCCCTGTTAGCATCGTAATTACGATCACGGCGAAGTGGAATCATCATTTAATGCATCATTTGCTATGCAAATTGTTTTTCACACAGAGTTGTTTTTGCTCTGACCTTTCTGGGAGTTGTCACCTCGAAGACCCGGTCGTCCCTTATTCTTCACCTCTCAGAATACTGCTCAAGTAGCTCAGAGATGAATTGAAATAGTGGAGGGGTCGCCTGCAGACCATATTTATTTAAACCCAGAGAAGGCAGAAGCTCATGCTCCCGAGAGAAGAACTAGCTTGGCCGGCAGGAACTCATCCTTCTGAGCTCCGTGTTCATCTGGACCCCTGGTCTGTATCAGAAATCATCAACGTTAGAACATGCCCCCTCCAGTATTTGAATATTATTCTATAACTTGCACAATGAAACAGGCAATTCGATTCAACTAGATTGCCCACCCTATAAAACACCCCCTCACCTGAATGTCCAACCAGCAGCAGTCCCCAACCTTTTCAACACCAGAAACCGGTGTCTTGGAAGACAGTTCTTGCATGGATGGAGGGCAGGGGTTGGGGGGATGGTTTTTGGAATGGTTGTTCACTGCCTGCTTGCCTCCTCAGGCCCTCAGTCATGTCTGACTCTTTGCAACCCCATGGATGGTAGCCCACCAGGCTCCTCTGTCCGTGGGATTCTCCAGGCAAGAATACTGGAGTGGGTTGCCATTTCCTCCTCCAGGAGATCTTCCCGACCCAGGGATCGAACCCACATCTCCTGCATCTCCTGCATTGGCAGGCGGGTTCTTTCCCACTGAGGCAAGAAGGTGCACTGTGTCTCTATTAATTGTATCAGCTCCAGATCAAATCAGCCATTAGGTCCTGGAGGCTGGGGACCCCTGTTCAAAAAAACGAAAGTTTGATGAGATCAACCATCATTTTTCTGGCTTTTATGGAGAGGTAACTGACACGTATGATTCTGTACATTTCAGTTCAGTTCAGTTCAGTCGCTCAGTCATGTCCACTCTTTGCGACCCCATGGACTGCAGCACGCCAGGCTTCCCTGTCCATCACCATCTCCCGGAGTTTGCTCAAACTCATGTCCATTGAGTCGGTGATACCATCCAACCATCTCATCCTCTGTCGTCCCCTTCTCCTCCTGCCCTCAATCTTTCCCAGCATCAGGGTCTTTTCCAATGAGTCAGTTCTTCGCATCAGGTGGCCAAAGGATTGGAGTTTCAGCTTCAGCATCAGTCCTTCCAGTGAATATTCAGGACTGATTTCCTGAATATTTCCTGAATACAGGATGGACTGGTGGAATCTCCTTGCAGTCTGAGGGACTCTCAAGAGTCTTCTCCAACATCACAGTTCAAAAGCATCAATTCTTCAGTGCTCAGCTTTATTTATACTAATAAAATATAAGCTTTATTTATACTAATAAAGTATTAGCTTTGTTTATACTAATATTGCAGTCAGGCTAACAAAGTTTCTGTCTCTATTTTGCATTCTCAGAGTACATTTCTGTCTCTTCCTTAAAGCTAGGAACCGTTTTTTATTCATCTTGCTTCATCCTTGGTGTCAAGCCGAGGTCATCACACAGTGAGTGTTGGAAATGAAGGAAGGGGAGAAGGAGGCAGGGAGAAAGGATGGATGGGTGGAAGGAAGGAGGGAAAAATGCAGGAAAGGGCAGAATACAAAGGAGATCTTATCTCAGGGTTGTTATTAGCCAATTTTTCACAGACTTCCCTTTAATTCCTGTCACTGATAGTGATAAGCTTTACCATTACAACTCAAGAACATCTCATTGATAGATGGCTGAATGCCTTAGGGACAATATCTGCATGATGTCATAATAATTTCCTCTATTTTTATAGCTCACCAAAGTCCTAACTCTAGTGGAACACAGTGGTGAGATATGATAGCCCCCATTATTCAATCTGGCAAAAAAAAAAAAAAAATTTCAAGAGGCAAAAATAACATTAACAAAGCCTCCTGGAAATTTATGTTTTTCTACAGTACTTCCTCAGTAGCAGAATATTTGCAACCCTGTTTCACGCATATTTTACAAAGAAACAGGGAGAGGCCATCAAAATGTTAATTCAAAATAAATAGCTGCTTGGGTCCCTGCTCCAGACCTCCAACTGTGCCACACAATTTCATGCTAATGGATTATTAATTACAATGCCCTCTGCATATTAATTGATGCCTTGCAAATATTTTCATTGCAAGTGGTTTGTTCGTAAAAGAAACAACAACCAAAAAAAAAAAAAAAAACCCCACACAAAACCAAGTCTACATTATCTTTTTTATTGAAATATAGTTGATTTACAATGCTGAGTTAGTTTCAGGTGTACAACAAAGCTATTCAGTTACACATATAACTATATATATATGTAAATATGGGGCTTCCCAGGTGGATCAGTGGGGAAAGAATCCACCAGCCAATGCAGGAGATGTAGATTTGACCCCTGGGCTGTGGGAAGTTTCCCTGGAGGAGTAAACGGCAACCCACTCCGGTATTCTTGCCTGGAGAATCCCATGGACAGTGGAGCCTGGCAGGCTACAGTCCATGGGGTCGCAAAGAGTCAGGACATGACTAAAGCGACCGAGCACACACCTATATGTAAATATGTATTCTTTTTCAGATTTTTTTCCATATAGGTTATTACAAGATATTGAATGTATTTCCTTGTGCTATACAGTAGGTCCTTGTTGGTTATCTATTTTATATATGTGCCCATGCTCAATCGCCCAGTCATGTCCGACTCTGTGCGACCCCATGGACTGTAGCCCACCAGGCTCCTCTGTCCATGAAATTCTCCAGGCAAGACACTGGAGTGGGTTGCCTATGCCCTCCTCCAGGGGATCTTCCAGACCCAGGGGTCGAACCTGCCTCTCCTGCCTTGGCGAATAGATTCTTCCCCACTGAGCCACCACATTTTATATCTAGTACTGTGCACCCATGAACCCCAAATTCCTAACTGATCCCTCCCAACCTTTGGTTACCCTGCATTTGTTTTCAGCACAAAATCACCCCATCTCCTAGAAACGCAGAAAGCTGTATAGTTTTGCCTTGAGTTCGCTCTGATCATCACGGTGGATGCCGCTGAACAAACTTGCAGAGAACTTCATTAGTAATTATTAAGCGTTTCGAGGTGAACTTCCCGTGATACGAACCGTGTTCAGTGGACGGAGTCGAGGTTCTTCCAACAGGGGGGCTACTTGTATAAATCAGGTCCCCAGAGTTGGTGGCGGGGTAATGGAGAGACCGACATTGAGTTACCGCTTCACAGGAATATTGAATCCTTAAATGAACTGTACACTCTCATTTTTTAATAGGAGCGAGCAGTAGCCAGGCATAATAAAAATAATTGAAACGAGGGTTCGGATCCATTAATCTGCTGAGAAGCGCCTCGGAGAATAAGTGAGGCAGAAAAGGCGGCAGACGGTCATGACAGCCCCCGATAGATGTCACTGGAGCCTAATGTTCTCAGCGGTCATCAATAAAAAGGGCTGAACGGTGTAGATAATGCGGAATGAAAGTTGAAGACAAATTCCTGCCCTGGAAGGACAGAAGAGAGAACAGGAAAAGTGTTGGAGGAAGCAGACGTGCCTCTCCACTGCAGTCGAGAAGGAAAAACAGGGTCCTGTGTGCAGACTGTGTTGTGTGGGCTAAGTCGTTCCAGTCGTGTTGGAGTCTTTGCAACCCTGCGGACCGCAGCCCGCCAGAATCCTCTGTGCTTGGGATTCTCCAGGCAAGAATACCGGAGTGGGCTGCCTTGCCTTCCCCCAGGGGATCTTCCTGACCCAGGGATCGAACCCACCTCTCTTGTGTCTCCTGCACTGGCGGGAGGGTTGTTTACCACAGCCCCAGGTGGCAAGTCCTTGCATCTATGCAACGCACAGAATTCATGCGGAGACACAGAGAGCTACCGGATGACAGATTTCCCTGGTGGTCTAGTGGCTAAGACTCCGAGCTCCAAGGCAGGGGGGTCTGGGTTCCATCCCTGGTGACTGCACTATATCCCACACGCCACAGTTAAGAGTTTGCATGCTCCAAGGAACACTGAAGATTTGGCTTGCTGCAGTTAAAATCTGGCACAGCCAAATAAATGAATAAATAGAAAAATATATATTTTTAAAAAAAAAAAAAAAAGAGTGGCACTTTTTATCAATTACAAAAAAAATTCCTACTGGATGAACATAATTCTTTTACCCCTCCCTTCTGCCATGTATGCGATATACAGCAATATGTAAATCCATCCTGGAAGAAATATCTATTATTGACTCAGAGTTCACCTGAGCCTTTTTCCTGGTGTCTGAGAAGGACATGGCCACCCACCACGCTCACAGGTGGTGGATGGTTCACCTTCTAAACGGTATCTTCTTTTTTTGTTTTCTTCTCATGAATTCTTTTAGTTTGGGAAATAGAGTTGTTTTTCATAAAATTATCTATTTATAGACAGACGATACTATAACATAGCATT
This sequence comes from Odocoileus virginianus, assembly GCF_023699985.2. Taxonomy (NCBI): domain Eukaryota; kingdom Metazoa; phylum Chordata; class Mammalia; order Artiodactyla; family Cervidae; genus Odocoileus; species Odocoileus virginianus. The sequence goes on from NW_027224323.1 coordinate 1,515,116, forward strand.
ATCTATATTAGCATGTAGTAATTTTATTGTTATTTTAAGATGAATTAACACATAAATGCACTTCCCTGGTGGCTAGGTGGTCAAGAATCCAGCTGCCAATGCAGGAGATGTAAGAGATGTGAGTTCAGTCCCTGGGTGGGGAAGATCCCCTGGAAAAGGGCATGGCAACCCACTCCAGTCTTCTTTCCTGGAGAATCCCATGGAGACATGAACCCATGGGTCTATGGTCTGTAGGGTCTCAAAGAGTCGGTCATGACTGCAGCAAATTATCATTCATGCAGCTCATCAATACTGAAAAAAATATCTGTTTCCATTTCCTCCATGGTCAACATCAATAGACACAATTCAAATAGACAAAAGTTCTTTGGGATCCTCAACATTTTTTCCCCCCAGCTCTACTGAGGTCTAATTCATTAGTTAAGCTATGTATATATTTATCTTTTAACTTAAATGTGTTTATTTTTAATTAGAGATTGCTTTCCGATATGGTGATGGTTTCTGCCATCCTTCACCATGAGTCAGCCATAAGTATACGTATTCCCCCCCCCGCCCCGAACCTCCCTCCCTAAACACTAGCTTCCTAAGAGCATCTTCTCATCTTCTCTCAGACCTCTCCAGGTACCAATTTTTCCAGCTGGACCTCTGCAAAACTGGACACGGAGATGGATCTTTGGGGGAGTGGGGGTGGCGCAAGCTGTTTGTGAGATCAAGAACGATAGAGCAGGTCCAATCTAGCTTTGCCAGGTTCTGCAGCCAGCTCCCCGCATCTGAGCTGAGCCATAGCGGCCAATCCTTTAGAGTCTAGATCCCATCGCTGGACACGGACAGCCTCCCGAAAGAAAATCAGGACCCTGGACAGCGAGTTCTTTCCGGAGGAGGAAACTAGGCATTGTTTTTCTGTATTTACAACAGGAGTTATTGTGCATGTATGTGTTTAAATATTTATGTGTTTACTGGGCTGTATTGGGTCTCAGTCGGGGCATGTAAACTCTTAAGTTTTGGCATATGGGCTCTAGCCCCTCGACCAGGGATCAAACCTGGGTCCCCCATATTGGGAGCACAGGAGTCTTAGTCACTGGACCATCAGGGAAGTCCTAGCGTGACTGTGTTTGATTGCTTTGGGCTCCCCTGGTGGCTGAGATGGTAAGGAATCTGCCTGCAAAGCCGGAGATCCAGGTTTCATGCCTGGGTTGGGACACTTCCCTGGAGAAGGGAATGGCAACCCAGTCCAGTATTCTTGACTGGAAAATCCCACAGACAGTGAAGCCTGGCTGTGTATAGAGTCCATGGGGTCGCAAAGAGTCAGACACAACTGAGCGACTAACATCTTCAATTTCATTTATAAAAATCAACTCTGTCCTTGTGTGTGAGTATCGCTCAAATGAATGAGTTTGTATAGGAGCAAGCCAAGTTATAAACATCATTCAGGAAGACTGTTTTCAGAGTTATAGTCCTGCATTTGTGACTGTTTCCTTTGTTTCTGTAAGATCTTTACAACCAGGTAACACGGGATTGTTAAGGAATCAATTTGCTCCACTGTCTTGTCCCATTGTGATTCATTAAATACTGTTCATGGAGTCAAATCTCACCTACAGAAGGATGAAGGGTTAATTCAGGGAACTATCATTTTAAAAAAAAAATTGGAGCCTCTTTAAGGCATTTTGTTTAACAAATGAATCACTGAGGACTCAGTCTTGCATTTCTTTACAATCTCATTGAAACAGAAAACCTGTTGCGTATTGTGAACCCCTTTCAATGTCACATGTCCTGAAGCATTTGTAGCTTATTTAATTGCTTTCAGTCACTCCAACATCAGTATTTGAAAATCTTAAAAAAAAAAAAATAACATCCGCTATTGAAATCCTTCAGACGAAAGTAACTAGCGTGTCCTCAAAAGTACTTGAGACCAGATTTCCCTGCTTAAACATGATGTGATCTTTTTCTTTTTTGCTGAAGTGTAATTGATTTACAATGTCAAGTTCGTCTCTGCTGTGCGGCAAAGCGTCTCAGTTTTATATATTTCTATATATCTAATTCCTTTTCATAGGCCTTTCCTTTATGGCTTATCACAGGATGTTGACTATAGCTTCCTATACTGTGCAGTACCATCTTGCTGTTTGTCCGTCCTATATGTTACAGTTTACGTATTCTCACCCCAAACTCCCACGCCTTCCCTGCCCACCCTGCCTCCCCCTGGCACCCACAGATCTGTTCCGCGTCTGTGAGCCTGTCTCTCCTTTGTAGATAAGTCCACTTGTGTCACTTTTGAGATTTCAGGTGTAAGCGACATTGTACGATATCTGCCTTTCTGTGTCCGACTTGCGTCAGTCAGTATGACAGTCTCTAGCTCACCCATCTTCCATACCCTTTTCCATCGTACGTATTGCAAGATGCTGAATATGGTTCCCTCGCCTATACAGTAGGACCTTTTTTTTAAAATCTATTTTATACAGAGTTGTGTCTGTATGCTAATCCCAAACTCTTAATGCATCCCTCCTCACCTCGCCTCTTTAGTAACCGCAAATTTGCTTTCTATGTCTATGAATCTGTTTCTCTTCCATGGATAAGTTCATGTGTATCATATTTGTAGTTTCCACGTATGTGATACAATGTGATATATGTCTATTCAAAACTTTATTAATATAAATACAAAAACTGATACAACTATAACTTAAATTGTATTATATTGAGTGTGATGTAATATATTGTGTGTAATTATACATGGGCTATGAGCATACGATACAATATCTTTGCATATATCTTTTACATGTACATTATTATACATGTAATAATATATGCATATAATATACATATAATAATATATGCACTCTATAGCACTCTGTATTTGTCTATACAAAACTATACTGATATACATACAAAATTGATACAAATATAATTTAAATTGTATTATATTAAAAAAATTGTATTATATCGTGTGTAATGCATAATTATATATGTGATATGGACATATGATACAGTATCTTTACATGTAGCACTATATGTGTAATAACATATGCATATAATATACATACAATAATATATGCACTCTAAAGTATGAGGTAACAAAACTTTATTAATATAAATACAAAAATGGATACAAATATAATTTTAATTGTATTATATTCTGTGTAATGTGTAATTATACATGTGATGTGGGCATACAATACAATATCTTTACATATATCTTTTACATGTACATTATTATACATGTAATAATATATGCATATAATATACATATAGTAATAAATGCACTCTATAGTACTATGTATTTGTTTATACAAAACTATACTGATATACATCCAAAATTGATACAAATATAATTTAAATTGTGTTATATCATGTGTAATGTATAATCATACATGTGATATGGACATATGATACAGTATCTTTACATGTAGCACTATATGTGTAATAACATGCATATAATATACATATAATAATATATGCACTCTAAAGCATGATGTAACAAACTATATTAATATAAATGCAAAAATTGACACAAATACAATTTTAATTGTATTATATTGTGCGTAACGTGTAATTATACATGTGATGTATACATATGATGCAATATCTTTACATGTAGTAGTCTGCCTGTAATAATATATGCATATAATATAGGCATAATAAAACATGCACTCTATAGTACTAAAGGACTACATTTCTATTAATATATAAATGTAGCGATAGTAAACATTTTACTTGTATAAATACATATAATAAAATACAAACATGATCGACATGAGCAGGGCATGGCAACCCTCTCCAGGACTCCTGCCTGGAGCATCCCATGGACAGAGGAACCTGGTGGCCAGAGAGCAGAGAGCAGACGCTCTATCTGATCTGCATGCCTGTGTGGAATAGTGAGTTTGAACGTGTTCAGCAAGAAACGTTAATTACTTTATTTTGGGCTGTGTGAGTCCACCTGTGTCGGGAGTACCAAGCCGACAAAAATATGCTTGAGATCGCTCCTTTGATTAAAGGGGCGTCAGATGAGGCTGATTAAAGACAGCAGAAAGTCCTGAACATCTGTCCTTTTTGACACCTTGGGGAAGAGACGCCCACCCCTCCTTAGACACTGATGAGGCCAAGAACAAAGCTTGGGGAATCATCTTCCAGCCAATCACCCTGACAGCAGGTGCTGGCAGCCCCAAGCCCCTCACACAGACCAGGCTGGGAAGCAGTCCAGAATATTCCCCAACTTGAAAGGGGGACTATTCATCGTAGCCCTAAGGAAGTTCTGAGGACCACGCTTTGATGAAAAGTGAAAATCGCTCAGTCGTGTCCAACTCTGTTCCACCCCATGGAATTCTCCAGGCCAGAACACTGCAATGGGTAGCCATTCCCTTCTCCAGGGGATCTTCCCAACCCTGGGATCGAACCCAGGTCTCCCGCATTGCAGGAGGATTCTTTACCAGCTAGCTACATGAAATGCCACAAAGCAAAGCTTTGGAAGCGCTCTCTCTGATAACATCTTTTTTAAGACCCTCGCCATGTACATGAGAAGCTCTGTGACTCATCATGTGCGGATTAAAATGCCTCCTGAACTCCGCAATCAGAATTCTAAGACAGATACCCTGCCCTGCCTGGGACTCGAACACACAGCCTGAAGACCCTTCTCCGGCAAGGACGTTCCACCTTGTCACTGCCTGGCCGAGGTTTTCTATCACGGTTCCAAACAAGGACCAAGAAAGGGTGTCCACAAGAAGAGATGAGGTCTATTTAGTCTCACCAAGGTGCCGCCCAGGTGATGAAAATTTGCTAAACACTCTGCCAGACCTTTTCATTTAAGTGGTAAGTGTCTACGCTGACAATTCTTCAACCCATAAGAGGGAAGAGGGGCTTCCCTGGTGTCTCAGATGGTATAGAATTTGCTTCCAATGCAGGAGACCTGGCTTTGATCCCTGGGTGGGGAAGATCCCCTGGAGGAAGGCATGGCGACCCACTCCAGTATTCCTGCCTGGAGAATCCCACGGACGGAGGAGCCTGGCGAGGCTAGAGTCCATGGGGTCGCAGAGAGTCGGACACGACTGTTTCCACTGTTTCACGACTGTTTCACTTTTCCTGGTCTCTTGTACGGAAGGAACCACTTCGTGTCAGAAAGAATGGACCGGATGTTTCTTATGGAAATGTGCTACACCTGATCTTGCTTGGATTCACATGATAAATCGGCACTTATTGTTTCTTTTTCTTTTATGACTATGAATAGAACCGCACAACTATCAGTTAAAGACCAACGTAAGCAAAAACGGCATCTTTAAAATATGAAACTTTCAATTACGAACATGTTATACTCCTCTGTTTATTGAAGTCATCCTTTGTTTTTCTTAGTGTTTTATAGTCTCCAGTTCAGAGTCCTTTTGCAATTTTTGCTAAACTTCTAAACCAACTTTGTTGATGCTATTGTAAACGGTATTTTCATTGCACGTTCTATTTGTTGATATGCAAATCTATATTAAGATTTTTATGTATATCAATGTTGAATCACTGAGGATGCACACTTGAAATGAATATAATGTTAACTGTAGTTCAATAAAAAGGATAGATAGATAAGTAAAAATTTTAAAAAGAACAGATTTTTATCCAGTCCCTGAAGTCAGTAACTGTGCTACAGTCACTTATAAATTTAAAGAGTATACAAATAATTTCAAATTTTCTGTATATACAAACATGTCAATTATGAACAAAATTTCCTTTTCTCCAGCTCATAATTTTTTAAACTTTTTGTTTTGTAGTAGGGTATAGCCAATGAACAATCTCATGATAGTTTCAGGTAAACATCAAAGGGACTCAGCCATACATAAACATGTATCCATTCTCCCCCAACCAACTCATCATAGTTTAATCTGATAATGCAACCTTTAGAATTTTGCTTCGATGTTCATGATGACAATTAGCCTGTAATTTTATTCTTATAAGGTCCTTCTCAGACTTTTATTAAACATGTACACTGCCTTCATATAATGAGTTGGAAAAACGTCCTCTCTTTTTCTGTTTTGTGGAAAAGTGTGTAAGACTGATGCTATTTCTTCTTCCTAATGGTTTTGTAAAAACCACTGGTAAATGTCAGTCTTGAGTATTCATTGGAAGGACTGGAGCTGAAGCTCCAATACTTTGGCCACCAGATGCAAAGAGCCGACTCACTGGAAAAGACCCTGATGCTGGGAAAGATTGAAGGCAGGAGGAGAAGGGGACGACAGAGGATGAGATGGTTGGACGGCATCACCGACTCGATGGACATGAGTTTGAGCAAACTCCGGGAGTTGGTGATGGACAGGGAGGCCTGGCGGGCTGCGGTTCACGGGGTTGCTAACAGTGAAACATCACTTCATGACTGAACAGCAACAAGAAAAAGGCAACTGTCCTTGCTAACATTTTAAATTAGATTCAACATCTTCAGTGGATAAAGGCCTTTTCCTAGTTGAAAAAAAGACAGGGACGGGTCCCAACTTTATGTTTGCCTGGGGTGCCTCAAATCCCTATTTTTCACCTGAATCATCTTTGCTCAAGCCGTGGGTCTGGCTTTCTGCAAAGGAGCCCTGCTATGGTGCACTGAATGTTGCCCTGGGTTTCTCTGATGCCGAAGGACACACGTCAACACCACGCTGGCCTCCAGGTCTCCACCAAACTGAAGGCCGCTTTGTTTGAAAACCGACAGCGTCCACTCATGCCCTCTCCCCATCCGAGGTCACGGTGTGTCTTAAAAGGAAGATAAATGCCTCGTGGGGGGGAACAAAAAGTCTTTTGAGTTCTGAAGCTACGCAGCTGGAATAGCAAAGGAGCTGTGAAGGAGAGAAAACAAAACAAACAAACAAAAAAAAAACCTCTCTTAGATGCCCTGTTATTGTTGAGCTGCTAAACAAAACTGGCACATCCTTAGCGGTGCTAGCCTGGGACCCTGTTGCTGGGCAGGACGTTTTAGGAAAAAAAAATTTTTTTTTAATTGATTTTTGGCTCTGCTGGGTCTCCATGGCTGTGCCAGCTTTCTCTGGCTGCAGCAAGCAGGGGTACTCCCGAGCTTTGCCACACGGGCTTCCCATTGAGGTGGCTGCTCTTGTCACACGGCCCGGGGTCTAGACCCCAGGCTCAATAGTTGGGTTGCACAGACGACGTAGTCTCCCCACGGCATGTGGGATCCTCCCGGCCCAGGGATCGAACCCGGGCCTCCTGCCTCGGCAGCTGAAGAGGCAGGAAGCTTCGAGCCATGGGCAAGAACAGCTGTCTTAACAAATCTTTCCAGCTGCTTGAAACAAATGCTTTCCCCAGGGCAGGGGGCTGGGGGTTGGGGTGGGGACATGGATGGATGCTTCGTTTTGTCACCCACGGGGATACACAGGCTACAGGCCAGGTATCGGCACAGAGCAGGCAAGATTTGGATGGACAAAGGTGTCGCTAGGAAGACTGCTCTGTGCGTGACTTTTGCCATTGACGAGAAGAGTCCGCTGGGCACTTTTCCTCTCTCTCAGCTCCACTGGACGGGGGAGCATGGCAACCCACTCCAGTATTCTGGCCTGGAGCATCCCATTGACAGAAGGGCCTGGCAGGCTTCGGTTCATGGGGTTGCAAAGAGTCAGACACGTCTGAGAGAGACAGGTAACCCATGCCCTTGTTTCTTCTCTCTGCACATGTTTTTTTTTTTTTTTTAATTTGTTTCAAAGAGGTGTTGTTTCTTTCTATTACTTAAAGATCTATTTACTTAACATCTGCGCTGGGTCTTCGCTGCTGCGCACAATCTTTTTTTTTTTTTTTTTCCCTAGTTGCGGCGATCGGGGTTACTCTCTAGGCGTGGTACGCGGCCTTCTGATTGCGGTGGCTTCTCTGCTTGCAAAGCACTTTCTCTAGGGTGCTGGGGTTTCAGGAGATGCAGCCCACGGGCTCAGGCGTCGCGGCCCGCAGGCTGGAGAAGACAGACTCAGTCGTTGTGGAGGACGAGCTGCGTCGCTCCAAGACGCGTGCGATCTTCCCGGACCAGGGAGCGAACCTGCAACTCCAGTGCCGTCGGGCGGGGTCTTTACTAGACCCACCCCCAGGGAAGCCCTCCGCGCAGGTGGTGGCCCCAGCGAGAAGCGAGTCTGAGTTTCCAGCGGCAGCGAATGGATGAACCGGAAGCCACACACTGCAAGCCCTCCTGAGACTCTCCCGGAGCGCTTCCGGCTTCGACCTTTGCGAGCGGGGTGTGCCTTCGGGGCCGCAGCGCCTCGGAACCCTCCCCACGGCCAGCATCGCAGAACCTGCTCGTCGCGTCCCCGCGAACTGTCATAGCTCTTCCTGGCTTGAGGCCCCGCTGGCTTTTTCCTTGGCGTTTCTTTGTTCGAGGGAGAAAGGGGAGGTGTCGGAGCTCCTCGGATTGGCCGTGGGGCTTCCGTGGAAACACAGCTCCACCTGCTGTTGCGGTGTTTATCCGCGTGAACCAAACGGAAGGAAGGGTAACCAACCCGTCCAAGGGCAGCTTCGCTCGCTTCTTGGGGCCGTGAAAAGGCACAAACACATCCGATCAGATCGGCCAGGCTGCAGAGAGGGTGGGTGAGTTTCGATCTCACGCCCGCTGTAGCATTTTCCTCGGTATCAAAGATTTTAAAGTCGCCAGCCCAAGAGATACTGAAACTGCATTTTCTTAAGTTGTTGTTGTCTGGTTGCTCAGTTGCGTTCGACTCTCTGCGGCCCCGTGGACTGTAGCCCGCCAGGCTCCTCTGTGCATGGGATTCTCCAGGCAAGGATACTGGAGTGGGTAACCATGCCCTCCTCCAGGGGATCTTCCTGACCCAGGGATTGAACCTGGGTCTCCCGCAATGCAGGCGGATTCTTCACCAATGGGCAACCTGGAGACTGTCTCAGCCGTGAAGTTTCTGATGCTCCAAGAATATCCGGTCTCACATGGCAGCTTTCCTTGTCCTTGATATGCTAGGTGTCTTACAATTTTATTAGCATCTATTAAAATAGTATCATATCCTAAGACGATAAAATTTCATCACTTCTGAATTATTTGAGAACTTGGTTTAGATGACTCTCTTTGTGCTATTATTTATTCTGCCTCCTGAGAGCCTTTATTCCTAATATTTATTTATGTAATGTTTATTTTCGAATAGTTATTTTTTCTATTATTTGTTGCCACTTTATTTTTATTTTTATTTTTTTTGATTGCACTGATGAAATAATCCAAAAACTTTATTGACCTATAACCTGATTAGAATATGCCAGATGAGAATCAATATTGTACAGAAAGTTGTACAGAATTTTTTACATAGAAAACTTTACATCTGTACCATATACATTTACTTTAATATTTATTTAGTTACTTGTTTGGCTGCACGGGTCTCAGTTGCAGCTCCCAGCATTTTCAGTCTTCGTGGCAGTCCTCGGGCTCTCTGGCTGAGTCATGCTTCCGGATCAGAAATTGAACCCAGGCCCGCTACACTGTGGGAGCTGGACCGCCTCAGCCACTGGACCAGCAGAGAAGTCCCATGCTTTTTAAGATGATCTCTGTAATTCTTGATGTATAGTATGCATGCCTTTTGCATATATAATGAGCTACTCCGTCTCTTAATTGGGTTACAATATCTTGCCTGGAAAATCCCATGGACGGAGGGGCCTGGCAGGCTGCAGTCCATGGGGTCGCTAAGAGTCGGACACGACTGGGCGAGTTCACTTTCACTTTTCACTTTCATGCAATGGAGGAGGAAATGGCAACCCACTCCAGTGTTCTTGCCCGGAGAATGCCAGGGACGGGGGAGCCTGGTGCGCTGCCGTCTATGGGGTCGCACAGAGTCGGACACGACTGAAGCGACTCAGCAGCGGCAGCATATGCCAGGGTTGGAGGGGAGGGGGGCTTCCCTGGTGGCTCAGATGGTAAAGAACCCACCTGCAATGCAGGAGACGCGGGTTCGATCCCTGGGTCGGGAAGATTCCCCTGGAGGAGGGCATGGCAACCCACTCCAGCGTTCTTGCCTGGAGAGTCCCACGGACCAAGGAGGCTGGCCGGGCTGCAGTCCAGGGAGTTGCAAAGAGTCGGACACGACTGAGCATGCCTAGCCAGCATACGCCAAGGGGAAAGGAAATCTTAAAAATTTGAATAAAGATCCCTGATCTTGTCACTGGGACCTAATGAAATGCAGACATGAACTGGGGCGGGCCTTGTCTAATCAGGTGCAGCCTCATGAAGAGGGTCCTGACGTTGCCCGAGAGGAGTGTGTGTGCATGCGTGCAGTGTGTGTAATGGAATATCACTGAGCCACAAACAGAAGGACATCCTTCCATTTGCAGCAACACCGGTGGACTCGAGGGGCTTAGGCTGAGAACGCTGAGGCAGACAGGGAAAGACAAGTACAAAGCTATGGTTTTTTCAGTGGTTGTGTACAGATGTGAGAGTTGGACCATAAAGAAAGCTGAACACCAAAGAATTGATGCTTTTGAACTGTGGTGTTGGAGAAGACTCTTGAGAGTCCCTTGGGCTGCAAGGAGATCCAACCAGTCCATCCTAAAGGAAATGAGTCCTGAATATTCATTGGAAGGACTGATGCTGAAGCTGAAACTCCAATACTTTGGCCACCTGATGGGAAGAGCTGACTCACTGGAAAAGACCCTGATGCTGGGAAAGACTGAGGGCAGGAGGAGAAGGGGATGACAGAGGATGTTGGATGGCATCACCGACTCGATGGACATGAGTTTGGGTGGACTCCGGGAGTTGGTGATGGACAGGGAGACCTGGTGTGCTGCAGTCCATGGGGTCGCAAAGAGTCAGAGACGACTGAGCTACTGAACTGAACTGATATGGTACTGCTTGTATGTGGAATCTAGAAGCAACCACCCAATACCTAGATGCAGAAAGCAGATTGGTGGTTACCAGAAAGAAGTGATGGGGTGGGGTGGGATGGGGAGGGAGGGGAATGGATCAGAAAGAAACAAGAAGGGAGGAAGAAAGGGGGAGACAGAGAGAGAGAGGGAGGGAGGAAGAGAGAGAGAGAAACGGAGAGAGGAAGGAAGGAGACAGATGCAGTGTAGACAGCCCACGGTGGGGGGTGGGAAGCATAGTTGGGAGCCCTAATCTTGGGTCTCAGCTCACTTTCTGTGAGTGCAGAAGGTCCCTAAACATCTATTCTGAGTACTGACCTGGCTTCCATCACAAACCAAATGCCTTTCCATGAAAGCTTCTCCCTCAGCGACAAGCATTGCTTTGCAAGAACATCTCATTTCCTACTTGGCATCTTGCTAAGTCTCAAGATCTAGTCACACGTCTCAAGATCTAGTCACACGTTCACGCAATGACTGCCCTGGAACTGCACATTTTTAAAAATATTCTGTGTTGCTGCCGTGGGATCTTTAAGGCTTCCCACGTGGCTGGGTTCATTGAACGCCTTGCGTTCTCTCAGAGCTCCGAATTAATTCACTTCTTGAGATGTCTATACGGTGAGCTTCTGCATGCGGGCTAAGTGGCTTCATTCGTGTCCGACTCTCTGCGGCCCCATGGACTGCAGCACGCCAGGCCTCCCTGTCCATCACCAACTCCCAGAGCTTGCTCAAACTCATGTCCACTGAGTCGGTGATGCCATCCAACCATCTCATCCTCTGTCGTCCCCTTCTCCTCCCACCTTCAATCTTTCCCAGCATCAGGGTCTTTTCCAATGAGTCGGCTCTTCTCATCAGGTGGCCAAAGGATTGGAGCTTACGTGTATACATGGGGCCAATAGACATACAAAGGTTCTCAACATCATTAGTTACGGGAGTGAAGCAAATTAAAATGAAAGTGAGACATACAATTATCAGGAATAAGATAGCTCAGCCGTGTCCGACTCTTTGCGACCCCATGGACTGGAGCCCACCAGGCTCCTCTGTCCATGGGATTCTCCCAGGCAAGAATGCTGGAGTGGGCTGCCATTTCCTCCTCCAAGGCATCCACTCAACCCAGGGATGGGAACCGAGTCTATTGTATATACTGCATTGGCAGGCGGGTTCTTTACCACCAAGCCGCCTGGGAAGCCCATAAAATAGCTACAAGGGTATACTCTACAACACAGGGAAACTAGCCAGTATTTTCAAATAACTTTAGAGGAAATATAACCTTTAAAAATTGTGAATCAGTATATCATACACTGGTACCTTACATGATATTGTACATAATATTACTTCAATTTAAAAGAAAAAATAAATTAGACAAAATGACAGTGAGATACCACCACCCAAACACTAGAATAGACAAAATTTAAAAGCCTGACAATAACAAGCAATGCATGTATACCCGGTGGAATTCTCATGCCTTCCTGGGTGGGATATTAAATGATACTACTACTCATGAAAAATAGCCGTCTGGCATATGAACCAGAAATTTCACTCCTAAGTAAGGAACCAAGAAAAAAAAATGGCTGGGGGAAAAAACGAATTTTTTAGTGCCAAAAAAATAAAAAGATTTCTGTACTAATGTTATTGTAGTTTCATGCTCAGGCCGTGGGTCAGGAAGATCCGCTGGGGAAGGGACTGGCAACCCACTCCAGTGTTCCTGCCTGGAGAATCCCATGGACAGAGGAGCCTGGTGGGCTATAGTCCCTGGGGTCGCAAAGAGCCAGGACATGACTGAGCAACTCAGACTGTCACTTTCACGTGAATACCCAAACAGATAAATTGGTTATACAAACTATGGTCAGCACAGCCATCACACACACAAAAAAAGTTTCTTATTTATTTGTTGTTCTTTTAAAGTCTTTACTAAGTTGATGACAATGTTGCTTCTATTTGAAGTTTTGGGGGGGGTGTTTTTTTTTTTTTTAATGCACGGTACCTGAGATGTTAGCTCCCCAACCAGGGATTGAACTCACACCCCCTGAATTGGAAGGCAAAGTCTTAGCCACTGGACCCCCATGGGAGTCCCCCACAAAAACAGAGAGAGGTGTCGATTCTGCTCACAGCGATGCATGTGTGCCAACGCATTCTCGTGTCCGACCCGGCGATCACAAGGACCGTAGCCGATCAGGCTCCTCCGCCCATGGGACTCTCCAGGCAAGAGCACTGGAGCACGTTGCCATTCGCTTCTCCAGGGGATCTTCCCCACCCGGGGATCCAACCCCGGGTCCGTTAGGTCTCCTGCATTGGCAGATGGGTTCTCTGACGCTAGCGTTTACCTGGGAAGCAAACCCATTACACCTGGGCCTTCCAGATCCCCACCTTCCTCCTGTCTTTCCTGCCCGGAATCACCCCCGAGAGGCGATTAAAAAAAGCCTTTAGTCACCCTTTGATTGACCTCACTCGGAGGTATTAAAGCTATTCTCATATCCTAAGCCCACCGGGGGGACCTCTAATGTGATGATTAACATGCCACAGGTGGACCTCTAAAGTGATGATTAACATGCCGCAGGTGACGGTCCGTGAGCCAGGTGGAGCCTTTCCATTCCAAATTATCACCAGTGCACGTTTCCACCTACCTGCTGTCTCCAACGAGCTTTTAAAAACTCTTAACATGTGTCCAAAATAATGTTTCTGAGTGAAATAAGGAAGAAAAAAAAAAATGCTGGTGTTTGCCGCCACCTAGCGGTAGCGTTTTGCTATGACGCCACTTAACTATTTCTTGACCGCTATTTCTTGACCATTAACAGAAGGAAAACAAGAAAAAAAAATTTTAAGGGTTTTGTTTTTTTTTTATGACGTGGACTAAGACGAAAGAAACTGAGATGTGTCCAAAATAATGTTTCTGAGTGAAATAGGAAAAAAATCGCGATACTATTTAAAAAAAAAAAAAAAACAATGAGATACCATTTTTCAGGACCAGATGAGCAAAAATCTATTAATTAGAAATCACCCATTGTAAGAAAATGGATATCTCAATACATGCTTAATGCACATTTATATTGATATAACCCTTTTTGCAGAACAGTACCTGAGTTAGAATTTTATTTAATTTTATTTAATTTTTTTTTTCTGAGTTAGAATTTTAAATGTGCAGTCCTTTCAGTCTAGAAATTCCACTCCTACAAATCTGTTCTAGGGTAATGTTTACACATGCACACGGGAATACACAATAGCATTGAGTGTCAATATTAATATTAAGTATTAATACTGATGTGTTGTGGGTGCCAAGTCGCTCAGTCGTGTCTGACTCTCTGTGACCCCATGGACTGTAGCCCACCAGGCTCCTCTGTCCATGGGATTCTCCAGGCAAGAACACTGGAGTGGCAGTAGTGTTTAAAAGACTATAGCGTAATGTATATGGAATTTAGAAAGATGGTAACGATGACCCTATATGCGAGACAGCAAAAGAGACAGATGTAAAGAACAGACTGTTGGACTCTGTGGGAGAAGGCGAGGGTGGGATGATTTGAGAGAACAGCATGGAAACATTTCTATTGCCGTATGTGAATCAGATCGCCAGTCCAGGTTCGATGCATGAGACAGGATGCTCGGGGCTGGTGCTCTGGGATGACCCAGAGGGATGGGACGGGGAGGGAGGTGGGAGGGGGGTTCAGGATGGGGAACACATGTGCACCCATGGCTGATTCATGTCACTCTATGGCAAAAACCACCACAATATTGTAAAGTCATTAGCCTCCAATTAAAATAAATAATTTAATATAAAAAGACTATAACATAATTACACTAATAATGTATTATATTAAATCTACTATCACATCAAGTGTAAGATCCATCATTTAAAAAAAATAGTTTATTGAGGTTAAAAAAAAAACCTTCGAGCTTTACTGATATACAAGGGACACGTAACACTGTATACATTTCAGGTGTAGAGTGTGACCCTTTGCTATGTGTATAGATTGTGCTAGGATCAACCCCAATCAAGTTACTTCACACACCCATGACATAGCTCGCTTTTCTCTGCGTCTGTAGTGAAAACACTTGAGATCTACCGTCTTCGCAAATTTCAAATGCAGAATGCAGGGGGGTGGTGGTAGTTTCGTCGAGTTAGTCGTGTCTGACTCTCTGCGACCCCGTGGACTGCAGCCTGCCAGGCTCCTCTGTCCGCGGAATTCGCCAGGCAAGAACACTGGTCTCCTGCATGGGCGGGCGGGTTCTTCACCACGAGCGCCTCCTGGGAAGACCCATCTGATGTATATTCACAATTCCTGGTGCCTCAGACGGTAAAGAATCTACCCGCCAATGCGGGTAGACCTGGAGAGACCTGGCTTCACTCCCTGGGTGGGGAAGATCCCCTGGAGAAGGAAGTGGCAACCCACCCCAGGATTCTTGCCTGGAGAATCCCATGGATGGAGGAGTCTGGTGGGGCTGCAGCCCGTGGGGTCGCGGAGAGTCGCATGCAGCGGAGGGACTAACACTTTGACCTTTATCACAATTACACATCTTCAAGCCAGGAGAGTACTGACTTCAGAAGCATAGATACAAAATGCAAGAGCCGAAGTTCAAGTGCTCTGTGTGTCCTGGGTCCGTGTGTTCTTGGATGTCCCCCGGCCGGGCTGCCTGACGAAGCTCTTTGTCCGAGTGTGGCCTGGAGGGACCTCCTGACTAAGATGTGAAGGTCGTTTCCGAATGCCGGTGGCCGCGATACGATTTGCTTTTTGACTATCGACAGCCCCAACGTGCTTCTTTCCTGCCCTCTGCCATCCCTCCGCAGAAGCAAGGTGGGGTTTCCCGTGACCTAGAAACCGGTGGGTGATGCAAAACCACTGTCTCAGACTCCTGAGATTACGCAAAGTGAAACAGGAAGAGGGCAGGACGCGACTCTGAAAAGAACGACAAAGCCTGAGGACAAAGCGAAAACTGATTAGACTCGAACGGGCCCAGGGTGGCGGCCAAGCCAACGGGGCCAGACCTTGATCCTCCGTCTGCAAGCCCAATGACACGTCCAGGGGCGTCGCGACACTTCCAGGTGAGGTGAAAGTCGCTCAGTCGTGGCCGACCCTTTGCAGCTTCATGGATCGTATAGTCCATGGGATTCTCCAGGCCAGAATACTGGAGTGGCTAGCCCTTTCCCTTCCCTGGGGGATCTTCCCAACCCAGGGGTGGAACCCAGGTCTCCCGCATTGCAGGCGGATTCTTTACCAGCTGAGACACCAGGGAAGCCCAAGAATCCTGGAGTGGGTAGCCATTTCCCTTTCCAGCGGATCTTCCCGACCCAGGAATCGAACCTGGGTCTCCTGTATTGCAGGCAGACTCCAAAGCACTTCCAAGGCACTGTCAAAAGACCAAAGAGTGGGCGGGTGGCCGACTTCCTGGAAATCTCCACCCCTTCCCCAGAATAGTTGGAATAATCCTCCCACTCGTTAGCCTGTGAAATTACCCAGCCCACGGAAACTACCCACGCCACGTTTTGCAGCCGCTGAGCATGCCCTCGGCGATGGCCTCCAGTCTGTCTGTGGACTGTGTTTCTCTCTGAATAAATCCACTTCTTACCTATCACTTTGTCTCTCACTGAATTCTTTCTACGATGAGACATCACCAACCTGAGCTTCATGACGTCCTGAAACCAATGTCTGTGATCTCAGTTGGAAGACGATGGGTTTTGGCCGGGTTTGAGTCCCAAGCCACGTAGGTTCAAGTCCCCATCGGAGGTCAGTACCTTCAGTCACTCCGTCATGTCTGACTCTTTGGGACCCCATGGACTGCAGCACACCAGGCCTCCCTGTCCATCACGGACTCCCGGAGCTTGCTCAAACTCATGTCCATGGAGTTGGTGATGCTAACTCTCTCATCTCATTCCAATCTGAGGTAGACAGTTTCAAAAGGAATCCCAGGACTGTGGACCAAAACAAAGTCTGGATGAAACTTCTTTAACCAGGGCAAGAGTGCCCACAATGCAGGCAGTGACGGTCACGAAACTATAATCAATCTGCAGAGCAATGTTCCAGGTATGATAGTCCACTCAGGAAAGAATTGAAACTGAGGAACTCAGGAATTCACAGGATGAGATGGTTGGATAGCATCACCGACTCAATGGACATGAGTTTGAGCAAGCTCCAGGAGATAGTGAGGGACAGGGAAGCCTGGCATGCTGCAGTCCATGGGGTTGCAAAGAGTCAGACACAACTTAGAGACTGAACAACAACTCAGATTGGTCTTTTTTTTTTTTAACTGAAATCACACCTAGTCTTCTCCAATAGTCATGTATGGATGTGAGAGTTGGACATAAAGAAGGCTAAGCACCAAAGAATTGATGCTTTCGAGTTGTGGTGCTGGAGAAGACTCTTGAGAGTCCCTTGGACTGCAAGGAGATCAAACCAGTCCATCCTAAAGAAAGTCAACCCTGAATATTCATTGGAAGGACTAATACTGAAGCTCCAATGCTTTGGTCACCTGATGTGAATTGCTGACTCGTTGGAAAAGACCCTGATGCTGGGAGGGATTGGGGGCAGGAGAAGAAGGGGACGACAGAGGATGAGATGGCTGGATAGGCATCATCAACTCAGTGGACGTGAGTTTGAGCAAACTCTGGGAGTTGGTGATGGACAGGGAGGCCTGGCATGATACAGTCCATGGGGTCGCAAAGAGTCAGACACTACTGAACAAAAACAATGGACTCTTTCCGTTGATGGTGGCGAGAGAACGCCCTATAGATAAGCACGGGTCTCCGTGAGCACCTTCTCAGCCTACAAGGATATGACACCCTTTGGTCGGTCCTTTCCTGATTAGAAGTGTCAGACCTTGAACATCCTCTTTGTCATAGAGTCCTCTCCCCTGGCCCTTCAGTTAATGCAGAGCTACTTGGGCTGGTGCTGGCATTGTTCCTAAACAGCCCCGGACGCTGTGAGGGGTTCACAAATTCAACTGTGCCGATAGCATTTCCCTCGGTGTTTCCATTAACTAACATTTAATTCTGGTTGGCAGCCACACCCCTACTGAGACTAACCAGAGCTTCCTGAGTTTCAGGAGAGTCTTTGTCATCGGCAGCCTCTGCATAGAGAATACCAAATCAGGGATAGAAGAAAAAAAAATTACAAAGTGACAGAGCCTTCGGAATCAAGGGGTAAACATCAAAACCTTAGCAATTCCTTAGAAATTTCATCATGAGGGCAGTTGTGGGGATGGGGGCATTTAGAGACAATACGGGCTTCCCTTGTAGCTCAGTCAGCAAAGAATCTGCCTGCGAAGCAGAAGACACGGGCTCGATTCCTGGGTTGGGAAGATCCCCTGGAGGAGGGCATGGCAACCCACTCCAGTATTCTTGCCTGGAGAATCTCATGGACAGAGAAGCCTGGCGAGCTACAGTTCATGAGGTTGCAGAGAGTCTGACATGACTGAGTGACTAACACTTTCTCCAGTCATTTCAGTTCAGTTGCTCAGTCGTGTCCGACTCTCTGCGACCCCATGGACCGCAGCATGCCAGGCCTCCCTGTCCATCACCAACTCCCAGAGTTTGCTCAGACTCATGTCCATTGAGTCGGTGATGCCATTCCAACCATCTCATCCTCTGTCGTCCCCTTCTCCTCCCGTCTTCAGTCTTTCCCAGCATCAGGGTCTTTTCAGATGAGTCAGTTCTTTGCATCAGGTGGCCAAAGGATTGGAGTTTCAGCTTCAGCATCACACCTTCCAGTGAATATTCAGGACTGATTTCCTTTAGGAAGGACTGGTTGGATGCCCTTGCATACAGGTTTGATGCAAGAACCTTTCTTGCATACAGACAAAACATTTGTATCTTTCTCCTTGGGAAAGTGTAAAGAAGGAAGTGAAAGGGTTAGTTAGAGTCGTGTCCAAATTTTTGTGACCCCATGGACTGTAGCCCCCCCCCCAGGCTCCTCTGTCCAGGGGATTCTCCAGGGGAGAATACTGGGGTAGGTTGCCATTCCCTTCTCCAGGGGGTAATCCTGATACAGGGATGGAACCCCGGTGTCCTGCCTTGCAGGCAGATTCTTTACTGTCTGAAGTACCCAGGAAGCCCTCCTTGGGAAAATCTGTTGCTTTTGTGTAAATTATGCTTCTGTAGTTAAAACATGATGACCAAGTGAAGTGGTCCTGTGTGGGGGATCCAAGAGGTATTGTCACAGTATTGCTTTCTCCTCGATTTTGGAGAGAGAGCTGATTAAAGACTTTGTTTTCTTGCAGTCTTAGGACTTCTCTGGTAGTCAAAACCCTTATTGTTTTCTCAGAGAGAAAGGGAAATGAAGCCAGCGTTTGAGATGAGATTACTGAAGGATTTTTATGAATGTCAAGAGAACGTGATGAATCCTACGCAGGAAAAGCAGAACGCCAAGCAGTGTTCTTCCCCCAATGCAGCAGCAAGGTGGTGCCTCAGGCAAATGCAAACTCAGCTGTAGTGCATGCACACAGGTCCCTGAGCAGAGAGCAGAGAAGCAGCTTCTGTCATCAACACCATCACGGTGCTCATAATCATCTCATCAATACTGTCATCACCACCATCATCTTCACAACCACCATCATCACCATCATCACTATCATCATCACCATCATTATTGTTACCATTATCATCATGGCCATCATCACCACCATCATCATGGCCATCACCACCACCATCATCTTCACCACCATCATCATCGCCACCATCATCATCTGATCATCATTATCACCACCACCATCACCATTACCAGAACCGTTCATCACCAGCACCACCATCATTATCATCATCACCACCACCACCATCATCATCATCATCATCATCACCATCACCACCATCATCATTATCATCATCACCATCACCACCATCATCATTATCATCATCACCATCACCATTACCAGAACCATTCATCACCACCACCACCATCATCATCATCATCACCATCACCACCATCATCATCATCACCATCACCATTACCAGAACCACTCATCACCACCATCATCATCATTATCATCATCCTCATCACTACCATCACCATCACCACCATCACCATTACCAGAACCACTCATCACCACCATCATCATCATTATCATCATCCCCATCACTACCATCACCATCACCACCATCACCATTACCAGAACCATTCATCACCACCACCATTGTCATCATTATCATCACCATCACCACCATCATCACTACCATCATCATCACCACCAGCACCATCATCATCACCATCATCAAGATAAATGCCGGGCAGATGTCTGCATCGTACTTGCAAATGCACATATAACAGGTTTAAAGTAAATCAACTCAGGAGGTGCCTGGAATAGGCAACTTCATAGACATAGTAAAATTCTGGTTCCCAGAGGCTGTGGGGGGAAGAGGGGATGGGGAGCTGGTATTTGACGCGGACAGAATTGGCTTCCCAGGAGGCTCGGTGGTCATAAACCCGCCTGCCAGCGCAGAACATGTGGGTTGGATCCCTGGGTCGGGAATATCCCATGGAGGAGGAAATGGCGACCCACTCCAGTGTTCTTGCCTGGAGAATCCCATGGACAGAGGAGCCTGGCAGGCTACAGTCCACGGGGTCACAAAGAGTCAGACACAACTGAGCACGCGGGCATGCAGATGGACTTTTAGTTGTGAAGGTGAAAAAGTTCTGGAGATGATGGTGTGATGGTTGCACCACCATGTAAATATGCTTAATGCCTCCTCCAAACTGTGCACCAAAAAGGGGCTGACGTGGAAGTTTTTGTCAAGTGTATCTTGACTCAATTAGAACACACATATGTGAACAGTTGGATTTATCTTTGACCTCTGATTTCAGGCATTCCTCGGAAACTGTCCTGTCTTATCACCTCCCCTCCACAATGCCCCGATCCCATCACAAGCTGCGTGATACACATCTCCTTCCTATTATTTGTCTTCTTCCCCCAAACCCCTTAAATAATTATTTTTTGGCCTCAACCATCCCTTCTTGTTAACCAGGAAACTGTGTTCTGGAGGAAAACCATACAAGTCAGATTCTTTGGGGACTGGAAGGAACTGCTTCTATCTGAAGCTGGATGCAAAGCCTTCTTGAGCTAACAGGAGCTGCTATCTGTCAGCACCAATACTGGCCAAATCCCAGGACTCAGACGGCTGATACTACATCATCGGTCAGCCTGATAATTGAGTCTCCAAGGAGAGGGTCTCTCCTGGGAGCGGGGATGCTCTCTCCCCACCAGGACGATGAAACGGGTGTGATTTTCCTTCTGAATCCCTAGGGCTCCCAGGCAAACCTCACGATTAGCCTGCTGCTGCTGCTAAGTCGCTTCAGTCGTGTCCAACTCTACGTGTGAAATAAACACAGTTCCCATATCAGAACCTGTCTCCATGCAGAGAGCTTAAAATCACAGCACCCCAATACTTCAAGGGTGATCAGAGACCTGTGACCACGTGGGAAGATCTGAAATATGTCAGTCCAATACCTCAAGGGTGACCAGAAACCAACCTCTGTGCAGAAAGCTTTAAAATATGGCCCTCCATCTGAAAGGCCAACTCGTTGGAAAAGACCCTGATGCTGGGAAAGACTGAAGGCAGGAGGAGAAGGGGGCGACAGAGGAGTGAGATGGTTGGATGGCATCACTGACTCAGTGGACATGAGTCTGAGCATGCTCCAGGAGATGGTGCGGAAGAGAAGCCTGGCGTGGTGCTGTCCACGGGGTCGCAAAGAGTCGGACACAGCTGAGCGACGGAGCAGCAACTAATACTTCAAGGGTGATCAGAGACACGTGTCCACGTGGGGAGTCTGAAAGCATGGCACCCCAGTACTTTTCAAAAGTGACCAGAAGCCACTTAACAAACCAACACTTGAAGGGTTAAATGATTAGATTTTAAGGAGGCACCCACTTGACATAAGGAAATTTTCATTCTCTTCTACCTCGTGCATAAAAAGGCAATCGGAATGATGCTGGAAGCAAGCTAAGAAGCGCTGACCCAGGTTCAACCCTTGGGGCCCGCTCTTCTTTCCTGGGGGCTCAAATGGTTAAAAAAAAAAAATGCAATACAGGAGATTCGGGTTCCATCCCTGGGCCGGAAGAGGAAGACCCCCCTGGAGAAGGAAACGGCAGCCCACTCCGGTGTTCTGGCCTGGAGACAGGCAAGGCGTGGCGGGCTGCAGTCCCTGGGGTTTCCGAGTCGGGACACGACTGAGTGACGAACGCTTTCGCCTTTCACCCTTTCTTTCCACAAGAAAACTGCCTTTTGGAGAAGAACATGAGCTTAGCTGTGCCATATTGGAGAGAGGAGGTCCTGATGAAAATACGTAGTTACCCAAGGACGTGCATTGAAGGAGCACCAGAGGAATTTCCCCATCCCAAAAGAAAATGACATTTGGGAATCAGCAGTCACTTTGCTTTCTTTTTCCTAAAGGAGGGGAAAAGGAAACAGCCCATGATTCTACCTCGGTTCTGCCTCTAACCTACCTCTCTGTTTATTACATGTCACGTGGCATCAAATCTGACCGTGGTCCAATCTTCCAAAGCTGCCAGCATCACCCACGAGCTTGTTAGGAAAAGAAACATCCCACCCAGGCTTCTGAACTCAGCCTGTGCACTTTATTACAATCTGCAACTGATCCCTTTGCAAGTTAATGATTGTGAAACACTTAACTTAGAGGGCATTTCCTTAATCTGCTCGAACTCCGGGGTCTAGACCAACTATCCTAGCTGTTCTAGCACCCGTTCTCAACCAGGGGTGGTTCTGCCCACCATGGGGACCCTTGGAGATTTCACAGACATTTTTTTTTGGCTGGGAAGCCCATACAAATAGTGTGTATGATACATGTATCTTTGAAATTTTTGAAAATTTTTGAATTTTTACCTAGCTAAAAAATGTATGGCACTTTGATTCCACTTGTTTGGCTTAGTATGAACAGAATGCTAGATTTCTAACTTTAAAAAAATAAATGCACAACAAACAACAAAGGTTTACTCTATAGCACAGGGAACTATAGTCAATATCTTGTAATAACATGCGATGGAAAATAATCTGAAAAATAATATCTGTGTATATGTACAACTGGGACTTCCCTGGTGGCTCAGAGGTAAAGAATCTGCCTGCAATGCAGGAGACCTGGGTTTGATCCCTGGGTCGGGAAGATTCCCTGGAGGAGGAAATGGCAACCCACTCCAGTATTCTTGCCTGGAGAATCCCATGGACAGAGGAGCCTGGCGGGGCTACAGTCCATGGGGTTGCAAGAATCGGACATGACTTGGAGACTACACCACTACCGTATGTATAATTGAATCGCCTTGCTGGGGAACTAAAACACTGTGAGTCAACTATCCCTCAATTACATATATTCATATATAAGCGTAACTCTCAGCTTTTGGGTCGTGAACACTGTTTCAGTCCACAGCCTCCTGCCTTATGCTTCCCCCCACCCCGGGCTCCGCGGCTCAGCCACGTCTGACTCTTTGCAGCCCCATGGGCTGGAGCCCCACCAGGCTCCTCTGTCCATAGGATTCCCCAGAATTCTAAGAATACTGGAGTGGGTTGCCACGTCCTCCTCCGGGGGATCTCCCGACCCAGGGATCCACTGCGTCTCCTGCATCAGCCGGCAGATTCTTTACCGCTGAGCCGCCAGGGAAGCCCAAATCGCCCCCCAAACGGCCCCTTTTCTCCACTACAAGAAAAATCCACCCGAAAAAAAGAACCACTTAGAGCCATGGCTCAGAGCCAGAGAAAACTCACCTTACAAGCGCTGCAGGGGGGTGGGGTGGGGTGGCGGAGGGTGGGGAGGGGAGCTGGCCTCGCCCCCATCACCTCCCAGTGGGGGCTCCCGGGTCCCTTCACAGCCCTGGGGGGCAGGGCTGGGGGCGGTCTGCAAAACCTCCTGCGGCTCCATCTGGGGCAGAGCCTTTAGCAGACAGATGCACTGGAGTCAGGCTTCAAAAGGATCAGCCTGAAAGGTCGGCGGGGGCGGGGGTGGGGGGCCTCACCGGCCCTCTTTTTCAGGACCCCTGTGGGGTTGGATTGCACCCAGGGCGCCCCAGCTTTGTTGGGAGAAGTCCCAAGGGGCTCAGAGGAATCAGGTCTCTTTATTTTCCAGGCCTTTGGAGTGGTCTCCAAGGGAGGCGCCTCTGTGGCATCAATTTACAGAGCGCTGGAGAGAAAGAGAAGGTGGGAAGAAAAACACTTAAGGGAAACCAGGCGCTCAGGCTGGTGCGTCTTCCCCGTTCATCTCGGGAAACGGGGCGTAAAGGAAAGGCAAAACCAGCCACGCCCCACCCCCCGAAAGTCAGACGAATGGGACCGCTCACTCCAGAGCCCTTAGCTCTGAGCTAACCCTCAAGTTCCTTTCTCCTACCTGTTTATCTCCTCCGACGGGAAACAGGCCAACGCGTGTGGAAAATTCCTCCGGCGAAGCACTCAGCTCGCCCAGGGGTCATTCCAGGCGCGATTCACACCCACGTCCCTCTTTGCAAATTAAGCCAGCTTTCCAGCGAACGAGGAGACGTCGAAGGGGACAAAGCTACTCTGGTCCCCGGTGCCTCCAGGTCTGTTCACTCACCCTTCCTATTCGTAACGTCCAAGTCAAGTTCATTGTTCTAGATTCCGTTTATAATGGGACTGAAGAATTTATTTACAGGGCAGCAATGGAGAAAGAGATGTAGAGAATGGACTTATGGACGTGGCGAGAGGGGAGGAGAGGGGGGGAAAAACAGTCAAGCTCGTCGTGGATTGCACACACCAGGACGTGCTTTCCTGGCCGGTTCTAAAGTGTCTTTCAAATGGCTCCCATATTTAAAATTGGCTTTGGCACAGGACATCAGTCCTGCATAAAAGGTTTTGTTTCATGTTAAGCTTGAAATGGGATTTGAGAAATGGAACATTTCCTGCTGTATGTAGACAGCATATGAAAAAGCAGAGACATCACTTTGCCAACAAAGGTCCGGACAAAGTCAAGGTTTGGTTTTTTTTTTTCCAGTAGTCATGCATAGATGTGAGAGTTGGACCATAACGAAGGCTGAGCTCCAAAGAACTGATGCTTTCAAACGGCGGTGTTGGAGAGGACGCTTCAGATTCCCTTGGACTAGCAAGGAGATCAGACCAGACTATCCTAAAGGAAATCAGCGCTGAATATTCATTGGAAGGACTTATGCTAAAACTGACCCTCCAATACTTTGGCCACCTGATGGGAAAAGCTGACTCACTGGAAAAGACCCTGATGTTGGGAGTGACTGAGGGAAGGAGGAGACGGGGGTGGCAGAGGATGAGATGGCTGGATGGCATCACCGACTCGATGGACATGACTTTGAGCAAGCTGCAGGAGTTGGTGATGGACAGGGAAGCCTGGCGTGCTGCAGTCCATGGGGTCGCAAAGAGTCAGACACAAATGAGCGACTGAACTGACTGAATGGGTTTATGTTAAATGCAAACTCTTAAACTAATTGCAATTCAACAGAAACCAGCCTTTTTTTCCCCTGTCATTTTGCCCAGAAGTTAAAAGCAGACCCATGCAGTCCCAAAGTCATTCTTTGCCCAGAGAGAAGCCCCGATATCTCTGCCCCAGATCATTTCTAAGAACTGAAGAAAAAAAGAAAAAAAAAAGACCTCACAAAACTGATAAGAGCTGAAACACTCACCCACCCCCAGGAGCAGGAAACAAGATCCCCAAATGGATAAGCACCCTGACTCCCTCCCTTATTCAAAATATAATCATGTGGATTGAATGGTAGCTTAAAAAAAATTGAGCAAGCCTCAAAACAATGGCATTTGAAGCAATGGTTGAATGACAGTGGTCATGGATTGAGCATCTTGTCTCTTTGGGGAAAGAACACAGTTGGATTCACTCCACGGCCCTGGAAGACCTAACCCAGGACAAGCTGGAGGAGGGCAGTGAGACCTTGTGTTCCCGTGATGGCTTACTACAGGATGTCGGATATAGCCCCGGCGCTACACCGCGTGTGGGTATGTCCTCACTCGCTCTGTGTGACCCCGTCGACTGCAGCGCTCCAGGCTCCTCTGTCCATGGGATTCTCCAGGCAACAACACTGGAGTGGACTGCCATCCCCTCCCCCAGAAGATCTTCCAGACCCAGGAATCGAAAATACTGGAGTGGGTTGCCATGTCCTCCTCCAAGGGATCTTCCCAACCCAGGGGTTGAACCCACATCTCTTATGTCTCCTGTATTGGCAGGCAAGTCTTTTACTGGGAAGCCCAACCTCAAGCATAACTTGTATCTATTTAATTGTTTCCCTCTTGTTTTCATTGACACCCAAACCCCAAATAAAGGTCTCCCTGTCCTTGGGAACCTTGCTTTGACGTCTTATATTCAAGGAAAGAACACATAGAGAATCAGGACCAATTACTTTGGTGAGAAACCCAAGATGAGTACAACACACATTTTCAAAATTGCATTTAAAACCTGCGTCTACGGCATACATTCCGGTTCATACAAATGCCACTCTATTCATAGCTGGAACAGTGAAGAAACCCAGATGATCGCTTACTCATAATACACTTTCATAGAGACAGCTCTTTCCTGGCAATTACAGGGATGCATTGAGTTGAAGACTGGTTTGATCTATTGCTGCTTCTTCTAGAGAGAAATTTAATTTCTCCTGTGTTTCTCAGAGCACACGTCAAGAGAAATTCTCTTTCATCCGTTTAGTAGAGTCCAGCCATCCTGGGCACCAGGGGAGAATTGTGGAGACAAAGAAGTGTCCTCCACAGGAAGCAGATGATAACTAAGATTTCCTTCACAGGAGCACTTGATTGATTTTTGTACACGTTGTGCTGTGGGTGAGCATACTCCGAACCAAAGGGAGGAGGAAGAGGTTTGTGGCAAACATCATTTCACAAATGCTCCCTGGGCAGTTCTGCCTTTTTCCTACTAAGAACTGTAACCTTGGAGAATCATGAGTGAGAGATGAAAGTACCCCTTTCTGTCTTCCATACATGATGTTGCGATTTCTCCTTTTTTTAATAAGAAGATTTTTTTTTTATGACAAACCTAGACTATATTAAGAAGCAGAGACAGTACTTTGCCAACAAAGGTCTGTCTAGTCAAAGCTATGGTTATTCCAGGAGTCACGTATGGATGGGAGAGTTGGAACATAGAGAAGGCCGAGTGCCAAAGAGTGGATGCTTTTGAACTGTGGTGTTGGAGAAGACTCTTGAGAGTCCCTTGGACTGCAAGGTGATCAAACCAGTCAATGCTAAAGGAAATCAGTCCTGAATATTCACTGGAAGGACTAATGCTGAAGCTGAAGCTCCAATACTCTGGCCACCTGATATGAAGAGCCGACTCATTGGAAAAGACCCCGATGCTGGGAAAGATTGAGGGCAGGAGGAGAAGGGGACGACAGAGGTCAGTGAGACGGTTGGATGGCATCACCGACTAGATGGACGTGAGTTTCAGCCAGCTCCGGGAAATAGTGAAGGACAGGGAGGCCTGGCGTGCTGCACTCCATGGGGTCACCAAGAGCTCGACACGACTGAAGGATGAAAAATACCAAGAAATGAGGCATTGGTATCTTCCCTCCCAGACCAGAGATGGAACCCACGCTCTTCCTGCAGTGGAAACCGGAATCTTAACCCCTGGACAGCCAGGGAGGGTCTCTCCTCTGTCTTCTTCCATCTCTTCGAGGCAAGTCGTTTGTCAGTTCAGGCAAGCTTTCGATTGCTTAGAACAGGAACTTCCTCTGACAGCCATCAGCTCCAGAATGAAATGTGTCCACAGGGCGCATTCTCTGCTTTGCATTCTTTGATGCATACACACCAGTATGAGTTGCTGAGAAATCTTTTTTTTTTTTTTTTAATGTGGACCATTTCTAAAGTCTTTATTGAATTTGTTACAATATTGCTTCTGTTTTACGTTTTGGTTCTGTGTTCTCAAGGCCTGTGGGATCTTAGGTCCCCGACCAGGGATCAAACCCATACCCCTGGCATTGGAAGCTGACGTCTTAACCGCTGAATCACCAGGCAAGTCCCTCAGAAACCATTTTAATTCACTCATAAGTTCACAGGGAAACATTTGGAAGTCTACCTTCCTTGATGTCTGCACACCAGTATCAGCTGTTGAGAAATCCTTTATTTTTTTTTTTAAGATTTTTTTTTTTGGTCTTGTTTTTGATTTGGTCCATTTGCAAAGTCTTTACTGAATTTGTTGCAATATTGCTTCTCTTTTACATTTTGGCTTTTTAGCTGCAAGCCAAGCTCCATCTTAGCTCCCTGACAAGGGATGGGACCCCCCCACCCTAACCTCCTGCATTGGAAGCACAGTCTAACCCTTACTGGACCACCAAGAAAAGTCCCTGAGAAATCTGTTTATTTCACCCAAATGTTCACAGCGGAACAGTGAATCACATACACTCCCGTAAAGAACAAGTCTTAAAAGTGAAAACAGAGTGCATAAAAAGAGAAACGTTTTCTAAACGTCACCATGTCAACTATTAAACTCTATTTAAGCTCTATTAAAGCTCTCAGAATAAAGCCCACAGAAGACCCAGTATCTATTTAGCAAAAAAATAATAATTACAAAGAGAAAAAAAATTGCAATTTAAAATAACATCAAAGGAACTTCCTCGGTGGTCCAGTGGTTAGAACTTTGTACTTCCAATGCAGGGGGCAGTGGGTTCAACCCCTTGTCAGGGAATTAAGATCCCACATGCTATGCAGTATGGCCAAATAAATCTAAAATTAAAAAAATAAATAAAAAATAAAACAGCACCCAAAAAAATTACATTCATGGGAGTAATTACAAGCAGATACATAAGATGTCTGTGAAAAAAACAATGAAATATTATTGGTAAAGATAAATGAGAAGACAGGTATATGCAGGATCAGATTCCTGTATTTCTTCCACCTGCTCTCATCCGTTCATCCTTCCTCCTCTTCTGACCTCCGGGAAATAGATGACACGGGCGAGCCACCTTGTCTGAAGGCACTGCATCAGCTCGTAACCTGCTTCCACCGCGAAAGATAACCACAGAGGGAGCTCCGCGATGGACCCCTCCCAGGAAGCAGTTGCATTGTCACCTGCAGACCACTCCCCTTGCACAGTCTGGGGTCTTACATACCCCCAGCTGTGCCCGTCACAGGATGAAGCTTCCATCCAACATCATACAAATGAACTGATTTACAAAGCAGAGAGAGACTCACAGACTTAGAGAAGGAGCTTACGGTCACCAGGGGGAAGGATGGGGGAAGGGACAGTCAGGGAGTCTGGGATGGACATGGACACGCTGCTGGATTTAACATGGAGAACCAGCAAGGACCTGCTGGACAGCTCAGGGAACTCTGCTCAATACTCTGTGATAACCTGATGGTCACCAGGGGGAAGGATGGGGAAGGGATAGTCAGGGAGTCTGGGATGGACATGGACACACAGCTGTGTTTAACATGGAGAACCAGCAAGGACCTGCTGGACAGCTCAGGGAAGTCTGCTCAATACTCTGTAATAACCTGATGGTCACCAGGGGGAAGGATGGGGGAAGGGATAGTCAGGGAGTCTGGGATGGACATGGACACGCTGCTGTATTTAACATGGAGAACCAGCAAGGACCTGCTGGACAGCTCAGGGAACTCTGCTCAATGTCACGTGGCAGCCGGGATGGGAGGGGAGTTTGGGAGAGGATGGATACGTGTCCACGTATGCCTGAGTCCCTTGGCTGAAACTATCACAACGTTTTTAATCAGCTATACCCCAATACAGAATAAAAAGTTAAAAAAATTAAAGCTAAGGTTCTTTTTTTCTTCTTTAAAAAAAATTTTTTTTTAATTAGTTGGAGGCTAATTACTTGACAATATTGTAGTGGTTTTTGCCATACATTGATATAAGTCAGCCATGGATTTACATGTGTTCCCCATCCTGAACCCCCCTCCCACCAAAGCTCAGGTTCTAAATGTGAGTTTATTGTACCCAGTGCTATAGAGAACAGACCAGAACGGAAACACAATGTCAGCACCATCAAACACTGTCCTTTGGGAAACTTTGCTGTCAGAGATAGGCGTATTTTCATTACTGGTGAGAACCAAAACCCACCCCAGTCCATCCTAAAGGAAATCAACCCTGAGTATTCACTGGAAGGACTGATGCTGAAGCTCCAACACTTTGGCCACCTGATGAGAAGAGCTGACTCACTGGAAAAGACCCTGATGCTGGGAAAGATTGAGGGCAGGAGGAGAAGGGGACGACAGAGGATGAGATGGTTGGATGGCATCACGAACTTGATGGACATGAGTTTGAGCAAGCTCCGGGAGTTGGTGATGGACAGGGAAGCCAGGCATGCTGCAGTCCATGGGGTTACATGACTGAGCATGTGTGCATGAGGGTGGAGGGAGATGGGTTGGTAGCAATAAACTGGTAGAACTAAAAAAAAAATAAATAAAAAAGAATCACAAAGCCTTCTAAGCAGTTTCCAAAGCCAGTTCTTGTCCCAACAGCATCAAGGCAACCTAGAAACTTGATCCAAATGCAAGTCTTCAAGCCAGCCTGCAAGACCCACTGAAATAAAAGCTGTTTTCAGGGTTTCCCTGGTGGCTCAGTGGTAAAGAATCTGCCTGCCAAGGCAGGAGACACAGGTTCGATCCCTGGTCCGGAAAGATCCCACATGCCTTGGAGTGGCTCAGCCCGTATGCCACGATTATTGAGCCTGTGCTATAGAGTCTGGGGGTCACAGCTACTGAATCTGGTGTGCCCTAGAATCTGTGGTCTATGAGGAAGCACAGGTATGAACAATTAACCCACAACAAAGATCCCCAGCTCATCGCAACTAGAGGAAAGCTTATACCCAGCAACCAAGGCACAGCGCAACCAAAACTAAATAAATCAGTACACAGCCAAAAAACAAATACTTAAAATGACTTTAAAAAAAAAGCTTTTCACAGGTCCTGCGTCTTTCTGAACCATCCTGACGTTCGAGAACCACCACGTCTGGCGTCCCTTTCTCGTAAAGTAGTTTCATATCATATTTGGTGTCTGGTTTCCGGAATCACATTACTGTTCCAACACAGCCAAAACCACAATGAGCAGAAGCCGTTCTGGAGATAATGGCTCAGACGTCTGTGTGTCTAATGAGATGAGGAAAAAAAACAACAACAACAGAAAAAACACAGACTGCCATCAGGGAGACAGGGCGTTTAGGCAAAGATGGATGAGCTTGTCTCTAATCCTGGGACGAGAGAAATTGCGTTTTGGGACAGAGCATCATCTTGAAAATGACGTTTGCCTTGAACTTGCCTATGAGGGGATTTGGAGGGTGGAGGGTTATCAGGTACGGTCACGGATACGACCTCCTTTATACGTCACCTGGTGTGGTTATTCTAACTTGACAGTGGGTGACCGTCCCTCATTTTAAATGAATAAAAGTCCACATGTCCCCAGGGAAGGGCTCCACTGGTGCCTCAGACGGTCAAGAGTCTGCCTGCTCATACGGGAGACCTGGGTTCCAGGTCTTCCTGGGTCACGAAGATCCCCTGGAGATGGAAATGGCAACCCACTCCAGTCTTCTTGCCTGGAGAGTTCCCAGGACAGAGGAGCATGGCGGGGCTACAGTCCATGGGGTCGCAGAGAGTCGGACACGACTGAGCGCCTAACACACGCACATCCCCAAGGAAAATGAAACGTGTGTCTCAAAGAGATTTCTGCCCTCTGACATCCGTTTCGGCCTCATTTGCTGGTTTATTTTTTGGCTGCCCTGGGCCTTCCTTGCCGCCCTTGGGCTCTCTCTAGTATTCTAGTTTCTCTAGCTGTTCCTCACATTGGCTTCTCGTCCTGCAGATCACAGGCTCTAGAGCGTGCGCTGTGGCTCTCGGGCTTAACTATTCCGTGGCAGGTGGAGTCTTCCCGGACCAGGGATCGAACCCATGTTCCCTGCACTGGTCGGCAAATTCTTATCCACTGTCCCAGCAGGGAAGCCCCCACTGCATTATTAACATAAGTCATTAACACATGGAACAATCTAAGTGTCTGCTGCTGGATGAATCAATAAAGAAATTTTGGTGTATGTATGTGTGTGTATATATATACATACGCAATGCAGTATTAGTGAGTGAGTGAAGTCGCTCAGTCGTGTCCGACTCTTTGCGACCCCGTGGACTGTAGCCTACCAGGCTCCTCCCTCCATGGGATTCTCCAGGCAAGAATACTGGAGTGGGTTGCCATTTCCTTCTCCAGGGGATCTTCCCAACTCAGGGATCAAACCCGGGTCTCCTGCATTGCAGGCAGACGCTTTAACCTCTGAGCCACCAGGGAAACCCAATGCAGTATTATTCAGTCTTAAAAAAGAAGAAAAGTTCAGACATTTTCAACAACTTGAACGAACCTGGAGGACAGTATGCTAAATGGAGTCAACTCATGACCAACCTAGACAGCATATTAAAAAGCAGAGACATTACTTTGCTGACAAAGGTCCATCTAGTCAAAGCTATGGTTTTTCCAGTAGTCATGTATGGATGTGAGAGCTGGACCACTAAAGAAAGCTGAGCACCAAAGAATTGATGCTTTTGAACTGTGGTGTTGGAGAAGACTCTTGAGAGTCCCTTGGATGCAAGGAGATCCAACCAGTCCATCCTAAAAGAAATCAGTCCTGGGTGTTCATTGGAAGGACTGATGCTGAAGCTGAAACTCCAGTACTTTGGCCACCTGATGTGAAGAGCTGACTCATTGGAAAAGACCCTGATGCTGGGAAAGATTGAAGGCAGGAGGAGAAGGGGATGACAGAGGATGAGATGGTTGGATGGCATCACCGACTCGATGGACATGAGTTTGAGCAAGCTCCGGGAGTTGGTGATGGACAGGGAAGCCTGGCGTGCTGCAGTCCATGGGGTCACAAAGAGTCAGACACGACTGAACAGCAACCGAGAGTGACCTGGGTGGATAGCTTGGAGAGATTTCCTGCCCTCTGGTTTCCCGTGAGTCAGAAAGGAGGGGTTTCCCAGCAGAAGAGAGGAAGGTGAGAGCAGATTGCAGGGGGTGGGGGCGGGGGGTGCTGACCACACAGCCCTCTAAGCCTCCAGGTTCTGGGAACCCTTCTCCCTCCCAGGAAGACAAAGTCCTTTGTGACGCAGACTTTGGCATTCTTTTTTTTTTTTTTTAAATAGTTGGTTATTTCCTGATACACATTTACCTTTTTCTTTTACAGGTCTCATAACTCATTTCAAAGCCACATTCAGGTTGGACGCCACTCCCTCCTTATACTGTGAATTGTTGCTGTTGTTTTAAATTTATTTGGCTTTCCGGGTCTTATGTGCACCTCATGGAGTCTCCATTGCATCACAGGTGGGGTCTTTGCTTGTGGCATGTGGTCCTCTAGTTGTGGTCCACAGACTTCGTTGTTCCAGAGCCTGTGGGATCTTAGCTCTCCGACCAGGGATTGAACCCGCGTCCCGTGGGTTGCAAGGCAGATTTGTAACCTCCAGACCACCAGGGAAGTCTCCTGCTTTATTGCCTGTGTCTTTCCTAGACTTTTGAAATGAGTTTCCTGTCTACAAGCCATCCTCAGATCACAAAGCTCAAGGCTCGCGTGTATCCCCACCCGGGACCACCCACTTAAGTGTCCCCCACGTTTGGATGAAAACTTGCTGGCTGGCTTCCGTGTTTAGACGTGGAGTGCCTCACGTGACCGTAACCCCGTAACATGAAACCCACCTGCTGCCAACATGTTCATGTTCTGCCCTGTTTGTGGGTGGGCCTGTTGACCGTGGTTTCTTTCTGCTTATCTCAACAACCACAGAAACGCCGTTAGGTGATTTGAGATGGTGTTTGAAGAGCGGATTTCAAATGACTCACGGGAGACTCTTGAAGAGAAAAGGACTTAAGGTCTGATGGACGCGGACAGCCCCATGCATTATTTATATGCTGTGTGAAACCTGTAATTATGAATAGAGCTGATAGTATAATGCTCACTGCAGGGAATAAAGAACAATTTCTACAGTCATGCTCTTATAATGTACTTTGGTTTTTAAGACCAACGGGTCACGGGCAGGGAGTTGCAACTCTTTTTTTTTTTTTTTAAGTGGATCATTTTTAAAGTTTTTATTGAATTGGTCACCACAGTGCTTCAAGGTTATGTTTCGGTTTTTTGGCAACGAGGAATATCAGATCTTAGTTCCCTGACCAGGGATGAAACCCACACCCCCCTGCATTGGAAAGCAAAGTCTTAGCTACGGGACCGCCAGGGAAGTCCCAGGACTGGAAACTTTGGAACCCAGCCAAGGGTACCTAGGAGAACTCTCACTGTATCACGAGACATTTCAGACTGGAGGAATTCGTGCAAACTGAAGCATCCCAACGATGTTGACTCCTTAACATCCATTAGGAGCAAAGCTGCTACTGAAAGAGGCTGATTTGGGAAAGGAAGCCTTGCATGTTTGCAGAAATTAATGGATATTTCAGGTATTTCTGGCTGGAATGAACAAGTAAAAAGACTTAGTCCTTCAGTTGCACTTTCCATGTGTCTTGGCATTTAACCATTGCATTATAACAGCATCTCACTGCAGTCAAGTAGGTGTGGGAAATATTGGGAGTGGAGTGGGGAAGGTGAATATACCTGTTCAAGCTTTACACACAGACAGTGAAGACTTCCCAACCGCTCATTTTTACCTCCAAAGCCATGGACACAGAGGGTTCTGTCTGAAAGGCAGTGAAATTAGATCAAATGGAGAAGTGTTGGCCAATGTTTTCTTTCTTTCTTTCCTTTTTCTTTAAGTCTTTATTGAGCTTATTATAATACTGCTTCTGTTTATGTTCTGGTTTTCTGGGTGGTGAGGAATGTGAGATCTTAGCTCTCTGAGTGGGGATCAGACCCATTCCCCCTGCTTTGGAAGGTGAATCCTCAACTAGCAGACCCCCAAGGAAGTCCCAGCAGATGTTTTCTGCAAAAACAGCCACAAAAAAAAACAAACAGTGACAAAAAAAAAAAAAAGAATAAACGGGACTCTCAAGAGTCTTCTCCAACACCACAGTTCAAAAGCATCCATTCTTTGGCGCTCAGCTTTCTTTATAATCCAACTCTCACATCCATACACGACCACTGGAAAAACCATAGCCTTGACTAGACGGACCTTTGTTGGCAAAGTAATGTCTCTGCTTTTTAATATGCTGTTTAGGTTGGTCATAACTTTCCTTCCAAGGAGTAAGTGTCTTTTAATTTCATGGCTGCAGTCACCATCTGCAGTGATTTTGGAGCCCAGAAAAATAAAGTCTGACACCGTTTCCACTGTCTCCCCATCTATTTCCCATGAGGTGATGGGACCGGATGCCATGATCTTAGTTTTCTGAATGTTGAGCTCTAAGCCAACATTTTCACTCTCCTCTTTCACTTTCATCAAGAAGCTCTTTAGTTCTTCTTCACTTTCTGCCATAAGGGTGGTGTCATCTGCATATCTGAGATTATTGATATTTCTCCAGGCAATCTTGATTCCAGCTTGTGCTTCCTCCAGCCCAGCGTTTCTCATGATGTACTCTGCATATAAGTTAAA
This sequence comes from Odocoileus virginianus, assembly GCF_023699985.2. NCBI lineage: Eukaryota > Metazoa > Chordata > Mammalia > Artiodactyla > Cervidae > Odocoileus > Odocoileus virginianus. Next base: position 1,550,328 of record NW_027224323.1, read on the forward strand.
TAAGCAGGGTGACAATACATAGCCGTGACGTACTCCTTCTCATATTTGGAACCAGTCTGTGTTCTATGTCCAGTTCTAACTGTTGCTTCCTGACCTGCATACAGGTTATTGCATACCCATATACAAATGAATGTATGCAGCTGTGTCCTAATAAAACTTTATTTATAAAAGCAGACCGAGGGCCGGACTTGGCCCACGGTTGCTTGGCCTATGGATGCTTGACATAGAGCAAGGAAAACACTTCTAAGCATTTGCTGAGAGCTTACAGCTGATATGTGAACTTCATGTAGGGCATCTGTTTCCCAGACACTGAGTTACCTTTTCCATTTTATTTTCAAACTACGAATCTCTGACTGCACACCAGAGCTTGATTGCAAATCCATTTAAATTCTTAATATGGAGAATTGTAGAGACTCTCAGGGAAGCACTTTGCTGTTCTCTTTGCCTTCTGCATTAGTGACCACAGAGGCCCTCCAGGACAACGCCCTGATCATCACCAGCAATCGAACTTTCCAGCTCTAAACTTTCCGTACTGAGCAATTAAAGTAAAACCATCAAAGGGAACCTTGCCTGTGCTCAGGTCTACTTCCAATTATTATTTTTAAGATGTGGACTTTTTTTTTAAGTCTATATTGAATTTGTTGGGGCTCCCCAGGTGGCTCAGATGGTAAAGAATCTGCCTGCAATGCAGGAGACCTGGGTTCAATCCCTGGGTTGGGAAGATCCCCTGGAGAAGAGAATGGCAACCCACTCCAGTATTCTTGCCTGGGAAATCCATGGACAGAGGAGCCTGCAAGGCTACAGTCCATTAAGTTGCAACAGTCCAACAGAACTTAGCAACTAAACCACCACCACTTATGGCGTTTGTTACAGTAATGCTTCTGTTTCACGTTTTGGTGTTTTGACTGCAATGCCTGTGGGATCTTATTCCCGGACCGGGGATCGAACCCTCAGCCCCTGCCTTGGAAGGCACAGTCTTAACCACTGGATTGCCGGGGAAGTCCTTTGGACTCTGCTTCTTAAAATACATACAGAAAGAATGAATATAGGTAGATGCATAACTGATTCACTTTGCTATACACCCGAAACCGACAATACATTGTACATCAAATTCTGCTCCAATATGAAATAAAAACTAAACTAGAAAAACACATACACAGTCTGAAGCAAGGCAGTGCGCATGTGAGCTTAGCTGCTCGGTCGTATCTGAGACTTTGTGGCCCCGTGGACTGTACCCTGCCAGGCTCTTCTGTCCCTGGGATTCTCCAGGCAAGAATACTGGAGTGGGTTGCCATTTCCTCCTCCAGGGGATCTTCCCGACCCAGGGATCGAACCCGCATCTCCTGCATTGCAGGAGATTCTTTACTGTCTGCCACCAGGGAACCAACGCAGAAGTCTCAGTGAACCAGCCTCTAGGAAATTCCCAGATGAAACAGTCTGATTTGCCTCAGTCTCTCTCTCTTTTTTTTTCTTATCACATAGTCACTATGGAAGGATGCCTTTTATAAAGAAAAAAAGGAAAAAATTAGTTTCGGATTCCATGACATACTTATAAAGCCAGGGCAAGAGGAAAAATTTCAAATGTACAGATGGACAGCTCATCTTAGTTCCCTTAAAGGAATCATCCATGAGGCCCTTCTTTCTGGCTTGTGCTGAAAGCAAGTCATCAGCCCAGCCACCCCCCACCCCCCACTTCCTGGTTCTGCCAGCAGGTCAGAACCCTCCGGATGAAACCCCCTCTCTCTCTCTTTGAACTTCGTCACTCAGCAAATGGAGGTGACTCTTCCCTTCAGCAACTCTTGGCTGCCCTTACAACTGTTCTGCGTTCCGTTCTGCATTCCAGAACCTTGGACCTTAACCATCGAGATCTGCGGAACCAAATGAGCCACTCCCTGTCCCCTTTCTAAGATGATCACCCCGAGCAGATAAGTCTCTTTGCCAGGCTTCTTTCACCCCATGTCGTCGTTCAGTCTCTCTGTCGTGTCCGACTCTTTGCGACCGCATGGACTGTAGCCCACCAGGCTCCTCTGTCCATGGGATTCTCCAGGCAAGAACACTGGAGTAGGTTGCCATGCCCTCCTCCAGGGGATCTTCCCAACCCAGGGATCAAACCCACTTCTCCTGCATTGGCAGGTGGATTCTTTCCCACTGAGCCACCAAGAAAGCTCATCAAGCAGAGTACCAAACATGAAATTTATTATAAGGATTATTATTATTATTCAGTATGCAAAGCACCACAAAACTGATTATTATTGTCATTGTTAAGCAATCTTTATTTTTGGTTACTCACCAGACGTCAGACGTTATCATAAGCTCCTTATAGGAAATATCTTGTCTTGTTTTCATCACATGGGTTTGTCACAGAGGCGTAGCCAGGATGCAACATCAGGGTGGTTGGACTTGAAGGCCAGTTTTCTTAACCCTGACAGTCTGATAAGAACAGAAACATTCAATGCAAAACATGCTGCTATGTGGGACTTCCCTGACAGTCCAGTGGTTTAGACTCTGAGCTGTCAATACAGGGGCCACGGGTTCGATCCCTGCTCAGGAAACTAACATCCTGCATGTCAAAAGATTTTAAAAAGATAGAAAAAAATGCTGCTATTTATCCTGAGTTTGATCCCTGCATCAAGAAGATCTGCTGGAGAAGGAAATGGCAACCCACCCCAGTATTCTTGCCTGGAGAATCCCATGGACAGAGGAGCCTGGTGGGCTACAGTCCATGGGATTGCAGAGAGTTGGACATGACTGAGTACACACACACATGCATTTATAACTACACCTATTTTAAGAGGTTGTTCAGTCGCTCAGTCACGTCTGACTCTTTGTGACCCCATGGGCTGCAGCACGCCAGGCTTCCCTGTCCATCACCAGCTCCCAGAGCTTACTCAAACTCATGTCCATCGAGTCGGTGATGCCATCCAACCATCTCATCCTCTGTCACCCCCTTCTCCTCCTGCCTTCAATCTTTCCCAGCATCAGGGTCTTTTTCCAGTGAGTCAGCTCTTCCTGTGAGGTGGCCAAAGGAGAGGGACTCCCTAAACAGAAATCTTGATGTTATTATGGGTCTTATGAGGGACTGAATATGTGGCTTGGGGAGAGCAGGGTAAATTTTCAGAATCAGTGGGAAAGGAGAAGAACTTTCAGGAAGCCAGAGGATATGTTTACAAACAGGAAGCTTTACCTGGGTGAAAAAGTGTTTGCGTTTCTCCATCATAAACTATCTCCACCTTCCCTGGTCAGTAGAAAAAAAGGAGTATTAAATTCAATTTTGGCTTCAAGATACATAAAGACAAACAGAGAATAAAAGATGGATAGATGGATGGATGGGTGGGTGGGTGGGTGGATGGATGGGTGGGGAATGAAGGATGGATGGATGGATGGATGGATGGGTGGATGGATGGGTGGGTGGATGTGGATGGATGGATGGATGGATGGATGGATGGATGGATGGATGGATGGGTGGATGGATGGGTGGATGGATGGATGGGTGGATGGATGGATGGATGGGTGGATGGGATGGGTGGATGGGTGGATGGGTGGATGGGTGGATGGATGGATGATTGATGGATGGGTGGGTGGATGGTAGATGGGTGGATGAGTGGATAGGTGGATGGATGGATGGGTTATTGGGTGGATGGATCAATGGATGGGTTGCTAAGTGGGTGGATGGATGGATGAATGGATAGGTGGATGGATGAGTTGCTGAAGAGATGGATGCATGGGTTGGTAGATGGATGGATCAATGGATGGATTGTTGGATGGATAAGTGGGTGGATGGATGGATGAATGGATGGATGAATGGGTTGGTGGTTGGGTGAAAATGTGGATGGATGGATGGATGGATAGGTGGATGGATGAGTTGCTGGAGAGATGGATGCATGGGTTGGTGGATGGATGGATCAATGGATGGGTTGCTGGATGGATAAGTGGGTGGATGGATGAATGGATGGATGACTGGGTTGGTGGTTGGGTGAAAACGTGGATGGATGGATGAATGGATGGATGGATGGGTGGATGAATGGATAGGTGGATGGATGGATGGGTTGGTGGATGGATGGATCAATGGATGGGTTGCTAGATGGATAAGTGGGTGGATGGATGGATGGATGGATGACTGGGTTGGTGGTTGGGTGAAAAGGTGGATGGATAGATGGATGGATAGATGGATGGATGGGTGGGTGGATGGATGAGATGGATGGATGGATGGATGGATGGATGGACAGATGGATGGATGGATGGATGGATGGACAGGTGGATGGATGAGTTGGATGGACAGGTGGATGGATGAGTTGCTGGAGAGATGGATGCATGGGTTGGTGGATGGATGGACGTGCATTTATCCATCCCTGGATGGAATAGTACTATCTAAGAAAAATCATTCAGTCTGCTTCATCAGGGCGTGTGATAGTCCAAACAGAGCCCCAGAGGACGGCTGTGGCCAGCACACAGGTACAGGCCCCTCACGGTCCTGGATGGGAGGCTGATGGCCGAGATGAGGGGAGAAAGGTTTCCATCTGAAGGAGCTGATAAGACCACAGTCAACAGGATGTGACCGTGACCCGCATTCAGAAAAAAGAGAACAGAGGCTCAGAGAACGTCCCCTTTAGGACCTGGCATGATTGAAAGGAAACGTGTGTTTATTTATTTATTTTTAATATTGAGAAAAGGGAACTACCAGCTTGAATGGTGGGGGGGGGGGGTGTGCGGTAGAAATGAATTCACTTGTTATTTTTGTGATCCTTACTCTAGACCCTGGTCTTTCACAAGGAAGTAATCAGAATTAACAAATCATGCTGACTTTAAAATACATGTGCTTGTTTCATTTGTTGATTTGCATTATCCGAGATTGCCCTTATTATTATTATTTTTTTTAATTTTATTGGAGGGACTTCTCTAGTAGCCCCAGCGGTTAGGACTCTGTGCTTCCAATGCAGGTGTCTCAGGCTCAATCCTTTTTTGGGGAACTAAGATCCTGCAAGTCGTGTGGTGCCAGCAAAATAATATATAAATATAGATAAAACTTGAAACGAATGTGTTACAAGTGCATTCTTAAATAACTGTAATTTTAGCAAAATTCGATGCTCACTTTCAATGGATTTTAGTAAAAGTTTTTAAACGCTTTTAATGTGGACCACGTGGATCTTTGGTTTGGTTGTTTTTTAAATGTACTTATTCTTCACTGAAGAATAATTGCTCCACAGTGTTCTGCTGGCCTCTGACACACATCAGGAAGCGTCAGCCACAGCTCCATGTGTGTCTTCTGTCTCCTGAGGTTCCCTCCTGCCTCCCACCCCATCCCAGCCCTCGAGGCGGTCGCAGAGCTCCTGTTTGAGATCCCTCTGCCAAACAGCAAACCCCCGTTAGTTACCGATTTCACACGTAGTGTAATGTACACTGCTGTCTACTTTCCTTTCTGCTCCCGTGGTGTGTGTTCTGTTGTACTCTTTGCAACCTCACGGGTCAGACTCTTCTCTTTTCATCTTTCTGACACCAGTTCTCCCTCCCTGACACAAACCCTGGACCTTTCCACGGGACCTCTGCGCATCCCACGGCTGCTAAACCGCTCACGGGGGCACCAAGCTGCCGAAAATGGAACTCCCAAATGTTTTCTCAGGAAGACGAGATTGTCCCGGTACATAGATGGGCGCAGCTGAGTTTCAAAGACAAACATTTGCCCCTCGTGAGGGTCACTCTCTTCTCTCTTCTCGGCAGGGAGTTTGGAAAGAACAGATATTTTTTTCGTTTCTATAGTAGAAAGGCATCACTATAAGAGAAGTGTGGTGGCTCAGTTGCTCCATCGTGTCCCGACTCTTTGCGACCCCGTGGACTGCAGCACGCCAGGCTTCCTGGTCATTCACCATCTCCCGGAGTTTGCACAGACTCCTGTCTGTCGAGTCAGTGATGCCATCCAACCATCTCATCCTCTGCCGTCCCCTTCTCCTCTTGCTTCAATCCTTCCCAGCACCAGGGTCTTTTCCAGTGAGTCAACTCTTTGAATCAGGTGGTCGGAGTATTGGAGCTTCAGCTGCAGCCTCAGTCCTTCCCATGAACATTCAGGACTGATTTCCTCTTGGATTGACTGGCTTGATCTCCTTGCAGTCCAAGGGACTCTCAAGAATCTTCTCCAGCACCACACTTTGAAGCGACAACATTCCCTGAGCCTCTTAGGGGAGACTTGTGTGATTTGAACAAAAGATGCAGGCAGGCAGATGTCCGTTCCTTTCGCTCGTGCTAAAAGCATCTGTGACCGCGTGACTACGTGACCCGAAATAGCACAAACAAGACCCAGAGGGAAAGCACGGAAGGGAATTCGCTCTCATGCCTGTGTCTTCGCATGTAGATGGCATGATTCACGAAAGATGCCAAAAGCTTCTGAGCATCGTTTGGGTGCAAGAGATGGTGGCTTGTCTGTGCTGATTTTGAAGAGGGACAGTGATGGAGAGACTGTTCCTCCCCACCCAAGCCCCCTTGCGTCTTGTCTCTCAAATATATTCTTTTGTGACCCCATGGACTGTAGCTCACCAGGCTCCTCTGTCCATGGGATTCTCCAGGCAAGAATACTGGAGTGGGTTGCCATGCCCTCCTCCAGGGGATCTTCCCGACCCAGGGATCGAACCCACGTCTCTTGTGTCTCCTGCACTGGCAGTCAAGTTGCTTACTACTAGCACCTTTTAATAAAAGGTCCCTAAAGCAAAATAAAGGGCTTTCCAGGTGGCACGAGTGGTAAAGAACCCGCCTGCCAATGCAGGAGACATGAGAGACACAGGTTCGATCCCTGGGTGGGGAAGATCCCCTGGAGGAGGGCGTGGCAACCCACTCCAGGATTCTTGCCTGGAGAATCCCATGGACAGAGGAGCCTGGTGGGCTACAGTCCGTGGGGTCGCAGAGAGTTGGACACAGCTGAAGCAACTTAGCACGCACGCAAAGTAAAACAAAACCCACCTTTTTTTCCAAACCACTGTAATAACACTATAATTACTAATGCAAACACACACACACACACACACACACACACACACACACACACACATTCCTGTCCTTGCAAAGAATGTGGTCCCATTAGCTGGAAAACTTCAGATTCTACTTAACTGTATAGTAATTAGGCTTGTAATGGCACTTTTATTATGCATTGGATTAGACGGTTAGCATAATTATAGCAACGAGTCTGTATCAAAACCATGTAATTGCTTGGTGGGGCTGGGTGATACAACACAGAGCCGATGTTCCTTGAAAAACATAGATGTTAAATCAATTCTCCCCCATGTCCTTAAAAACTCCTTTTCAAGCATGGCTGTTTCTTAAAAAAAAAAAAAAAAAAAAACCCAGCTATTTAAAAAGAATTGAAATGCAGCTCAGAGTTGCCTTTCTTGGTAAAGGATGTTGTTCTGTCACTAACTCATGCCCAACTCTATCCATCCATCCATTTACCCATCCATCCTTCAGAGTGAGGCTGAAAAACCCTGACACAGCATGTGAGACTGTCGAATTATCTATCTAGTTATTCTGGTGGCTCAGCTGGTAAAGAATCCACCTGCAATGTGGGAGACCTGGCTTCGATCCCTGGGTCGGGAAGATCCCCTGGAGGAGGGCATGGCAACCCACTCCAGTATTCTTGTCTGGAGAATCCCCGTGGACAGAGGAGCCTGGCGGGCTACTGTCCATGGGGTTGCAAACAATCAGACATGACTGAACGACTAAGCACAGCATTTATCCTATCCATCCATCCATCTAACCATCTATCCTTCCATACATGCATGCATGCATCCCTCCATTCATCCATATATCTATCCATCCACCACCCATCCATCCACCCATTCATCCATCTATGTATCCATCCATCTGTCCATCAGAGTGAGGCTGAGAAATCCCGAACTAGCACAAGAGATTGTCTAATTATCTGTCTACTGAGTCTATCTTTCTATCCGTCTATCTATATGTACACATCTAGCCATCCATCCATTCATCCACCCATCCATCTCCATCCATCCATCCATCTATCCATCTATCTATCTGTCCATCCATCCATGCGAGTGAGGCTGAAAAATCCTGAACTAGCAAAACAGACTGTCAAATTATCTATCCACTGAGTCTATCTATCCACCTATCTAGCTATATATCCATCCATCTATGTATCTATCCATCCACCCATCTATTTATCTGCTATGGTTGCCATTCTCAACCAGGGACAACTTTGCCCCGAGGGAACATATGACAATATCAGAGGCAATTTTAGCTGCCAAAACTGGGGGAGGGGGTGCTCCTGACACCTGGTGAGTGCAGACCAGGGACACTCCTCAACACCCCACACAGTGCCCAGGACGCCCCACATCAGAGACTTGTCCAGCCTCAGGCGTCAGACATGCTGAGGTTAGCAAAGAGTGATTTCACACACAGTAGATCAATTCAGTTCAGTCGCTCAGTCGTGTCCAACTCTTTGCGACCCCATGAACCGCAGCAAGCCAGGCCTCCCTGTCCATCACCAACTCCCAGAGTCCACTCAAACCCATGTCCATTGAGTCGGTGATGCCATCCAACCGTCTCTTCCTCTGTCGTCCCCTTCTCCTCCTGCCCTCAATCTTTCCCAGCATCAGGGTCTTTTCCCATGAGTCAGCTCTTCCCATCAGGTGGCTCAAAAGATTGGAGTTTCAGCTTCAGCATCAGTCCTTCCAATGAACACCCAGGACTAATCTCCTTTAGGATGGACTGGTTGGATCTCCTTGCAGTCCAAGGGGCTCTCAAGAGTCTTCTCCAACACCACAGTTCAAAAGCATCAATTCTTCGGCGCTCAGCTTTCTTTACAGTCCAACTCTCACATCCATACATGACCACTGGAAAAACCATAGCCTTGACTAGACGGACCTTTGTTGGCAAAGTAATGTCTCTGCTTTTTAATATGCTGTCTAGGTTGGTCATAACTTTCCTTCCAAGGAGTAAGTGTCTTTTAATTTCATGGCTGCAATCACCATCTGCAGTGATTTTGGAGCCCAGAAAAATAAAGTCAGCCACTGTTTCCACTGTTTCCCCATCTATTTGCCATGAAGTGATGGGACTGGATGCCATGATCTTAGTTTTCTGAATGTTGAGCTTTAAGCCAACTTTTTCACTCTCCTCTTTCACTTTCATCAAGAGGCTTTCTAGCTCCTCTTCACTTTCTGCCATAAGGGTGGTGTCATCTGCATATCTGAGGTTATTGATAAACATCAGTGTATTTTAGTTGGGGGTCGGGGGTGGGGTTGGGATGAGTCACATGCAGTTTCTCTGTGCTCACGTCTCATCTCTTAAGCAAGCGCTGTGTTTCAGATCTTCTTGTCCAGAAATAAAACATTTGTGAAATTTTCTCTATCGCTTGCCAGAGAGCAAACACAGAATCCGAAAACACCTTTCAAACGGACCATACAGGCAGACTTCACATTTCAGTTAAGGGTGTATTCATCCTTCCAGTTCAGTTCAGTTCAGTCACTCTGTCGTGTCCGACTCTTTATGACCCCATGGACTGCAGGCTTCCCTGTCCTTTACACTTTGGACCTTTTAAAATTCTTTTTGACTCAGATGTATGGAACAGACTTGTGGACTCTGGGAGAAGGTGAGGGTGGGATGTTTCAAGAGAACAGCATTGAAACATGTATATTATCTAGGGTGAAATGGATAACCAGCTCAGGTTGGGTACATGAGACAAGTGCTCGGGCCTGGTGCACTGGGAAGACCCAGAGGGATCGGGTGGAGAGGGAGGTGGGAGGGGGGACTGGGATGGGGAATACATGTAAATCCAGGGCTAATTCATATCAATGTATAACAAAAACTACTGTAATGATGTAAAGTAATTAGCCTCCAACTAATAAAAATTTAAAAAAAAAAAAAAATAAATAAATAAAATTCTTTTTGGCTTCATTTGTTTGAAGCATTTTATTCCACTCCAATATCCAAACTATATTTTAGGAAATGCATTTTGGTTTGCCAGTGTGTTTTTGTAATACAGGTAAGTGTCTCAGGGGTAGAGCTCATGACTGTATCTCTCTAGGTAAAAATAGAAGATCAGACCTCTTAGGAGAATCAGAGGCTATTTTGATGCGATGGAATAAACACAGCAGTCTCAGGTATCTCAGGAAAGTTGAGAGGATGAAAGCTAAACTCAGCATTGAAATGACAGCATATCTCAATTCCAACTTAAATCAATAAAGGAGGTTTCATTTTAGTTGCTAATTCTACTTTGGCCACCTGATGTGAAGAACTGACTCACTGGAAAAGACCCTGATGCTGGGAAAGATTGGAAGGCAGGAGGAGAAGGGGACGACAGAGGATGAGATGGCTGGATGGACATGAGTTTGAGCAAGCTCTGGGAGTTGGTGATGGACAGGGAAGCCTGGCGTGCTGCGGTCCATGGGGTTGCAAAGAGTCGGACACGACTTATTGACTGAACGACAGTAACAACAACGCTTAGGAAAACATCCAGCTCACCTGTGTCTTCACAGAATTCCACTTAAATAGTACAGATGTACTGATACATTGTTTCACGGTTTTAAAAATCCTTTATTAAAACAACCAAGGTAACATATCTGATTCTCCTTCCTTTTAAAAACTATATACATTCCCATGTATCAAAGAGATAACAAGTGGCCTTCACCCTGCTGGCTCAGACAGATAAAGAATCCGCCTGTAATTCAGGAGACCCCGGTTCATTCCCTGGGTTGGGAGGATCCCCTGGAGAAGGGCATGACAACCCACTGCAGTATTCTTGCCTGGAGGACAGAGGAGCCTGGCGGGCTACAGTCCAAAGAGTCAGAAAGACTATACAGTCCATGGGACTCTCCAGGCCAGAAAACTGGAGTGGGTAGCCTTTCCCTTCTCCTGGGGATCTTCCCAACCCAGGGATCGAACCCAGGCCTCCCACATTGCAGGCAGATTCTTTACCAGCTGAGACACCAAGAAAGCCTAAGAAAACTGGAGTGGGTAGCCTAACCCTTCTCCAACGGATCTTTAATGAACATTTAAATTAAATGAATATTACTCATTTAATAAAAGATTAAATGCATTCATTTTAAATGAACTCGGCAACATCTCTCTGTTCATACAACTAGGCTTTCTCCGTTTTTTTTTTTTTAGGGGGGGGTCCATTGTTAAAAGGACCTCCAGGTCAATCAACAACCCATGAGTCAGACTCCTGACCCTAGATTTTCTCTTCTGAGTCACTGTGAGATAGGCCCTAAAGTTAGGAGCAGTAAGGTCAGCTGACATAAACCCTCTCAACCCCCAGGAAAGGCAGAGACTCATCAGACAGATAAGATTAGAATTCCTTGGACAGATCATCCTTTTGCCCTCTAAGTCGCCATGGCTCCATTTAAACCAAACAGCACAGACCTAAAGAATATGGGCGTGTCTACAGATGCCTTAGGGGTGGTCAGCTCCAACATTTCACATTTTTGTGTTTTGGCCTCGAGGCATGGGGGAATCTTAGCTCCCCCACCCGGGCATCCACCCCACACCCCTTGCATTGGGAGGTGAAGTTCTGACCACTGAACTTCCAGGGAAGTCCTTGAAACATTTTTAAAAGCCTCAAAAGTCAGCACCAGTGTCTAAGTATTTTTTAAGAGTCATCACCGCCTGGCTTCAACCTCATTTTAAGCTGTTCGCTTTAAAGGAAAGTGAAAGCCTTCGTCACCGAGTCATGTCCGACTCTTTCAGACCCCAGGCTCTGTAGCCCGCCAGGCTCCTGCATCCATGGGATTCTCCAGGCAAGAATCCTGGAGTGGGTTGCCATTTCCTTCTCCAGGGCGATCTTCCCAACCTAGGGGTCGAACCTGTGTCTCTTGTTTTGACAGGCGGATTCTTTACCCTCAGATCCACCAGGGAAGCCCATAATAATCTATAGTGGAAAACAATCTCAAAAATAATATATATGTATAACCGAATCACCTTGGTATGCACCTGAAACGCTGTAAATCAACTATACTTCAACTATAAAGAAAGTGAAGTCGCTCAGTCATGTCCAACTCTCTTGTGACCCCTGTGGACTGTAGCCTACCAGGCTCCTCCGTCCATGGGATTCTCCAGGCAAGAATACTGGAGTGGGTTGCCATTTCCTTCTCCAGGGGATCTTCCTGACCCAGGGATCAAACCCAGGTCTCCCACTATAAAGAGAAAAAAAAATGGATTGATTAAGTGGTTTGTTAGTCTCAGGCACTGTGATTTCCAGTTGGATTTCTAGCTACACTATCCTCTATGGAAATATTTCAGCTTCCCTACATGGAGCCCCTTTCAAACTGGAGAGTCTCTCAGAGCTTCAGGAGCCTGCCCGCCTCCCTAAAACACCATCAGGATAAAATACTTAAGTGAGTTTTATTGTCGGAGGGCAAATACCCAGCTACTAGCTAAGTAGGTAGAATTATTACTTAAGATTATTTAAATGGAGACAAATGAATTTTACAGGGTTTTTTTTGTTTTTCTTTCCCAAAATGACAATTGCAAGGGACTTCCCCAGTGGTCCAGTGGCTAAGACTCATGCTTCCAATGCAGGGGGCCTGGGTTCGATCCCTGGTGAAACCAAATTAAAAAAAAAAAATGTTTAACAAAGAGAACAGTGTAGCCAAATTTAAAAAGACAACTTTGGGCTCGCCCCCCTCACCACCACTCCATCTCTCTATCTATCTAATTTGTCTTATTATTATATAATAAATGTCTGATACATAATTTCTCTCTATCTACTTCCCCAGGTGGTGCTAGTGGTAAAGAACCCACCTGCCAATGCAGGAGATGCGGGTTCGATCCCTGGGTCGGGAAGATCCCCTGGAGGAGGGCATGGCAACCCACTCCAGGATTCTTGCCTGGAGAATCCCACGGACAGAGGAGCCTGGTGGACTACAGTCCATGAGGTCGTAGAGAGTCAGACGCCACTGAAGTGACTTAGTACACGAAAGCACCTTCCATCTATCATCTGTATATTCACCTATCTATCAATCTGCCTATCTGTCAAAGCCTGTTTAACACAGGCACATACAGAAACTACAAAAAATACAAAAAACACTGGCTCCTTGGAGGGAAAGCTATGACAAACCTAGACAGTGTATTAAGCAGAGACATCACTTTGCCAACAAAGGTCCGCACAGTCAAAGCTATGGTTTTTCCACTAGTCACATACGAATGTGAGAGCTGGACCATAAAGAAAGCTGAGCACTGAAGAACTGATGCTTTTGAACTGTGGTGTTGGAGAAGACTCTTGAGAGTCCCTTGGATTGCAAGGAGATCCAGCCAGTCCATCCTAAAGGAGATCAGTCCTGAGTGTTCATCGGAAGGACTGATGCTGAAGCTGAAACTCCACTATTTTGGCCACCTGATGCGACGAACTGACTCATCCGCAAAGACCCTGATGCTGGGAAAGATTGAGGGCGGGAGGAGAAGGGGACGACAGAGGATGAGATGGTTGGATGGCATCACCGACTCAATGGACATGAGTTTGAGTAAGCTCTGGGAGTTGCTGATGGACAGGGAGGCCTGGCGTGCTGCAGTCCACGGTGTCTCAACAGCAAAACTGAGGTGTAGCTGATGTACAATGTTGCATTACTTTCATCTGCACAACATGGTGATTCACAGGTTTTAAAACTGATACTCCGTTTATAGTTACTATAAAATATCGGCTATACTCCATGCGCTGCACCATACATCCTTGGAGCTTATTTGTTACAGAGACAACAGTTTGTATGTCTTCCTCCCCTCCCACAGGGGCCTCTCCCCGCTCCCCTCTCCCCACTGGCCTTCACTAGTTTGTTCTTTTTAGCTGTGAGTCATTGGGCTTCCCTGACGGCTCAGTGGTAAAGAACCTGCCTACCGTGCAGGAGACCGAGGTTTGGTCCCTGTGTCAGGAACATCCCCTGGGACTCAGCTTCTTCTCTTGTTCTAGTCACTAGTTGGCGGTATCTTTTTAGATTCCACATATAGGCGATGCGCTCCAGTATTTATCTTTCTCTGATCTGTTTCACTCAGCCTCATCCCCTCCAGGTCCATCTCCGTTGTTGCAAATGGCAAAATGCTGGTCTTCCTTTTTTTTTTTTTTTAATGGTAACAAAACATTTTTTTTTATCAAAAGCCACTCCTGAACCCCTCCAAGCTCAAAGCACACACTGCTGACACATCAGATTTAGGAAAACATCCCATAGCTTTTGACTACAAACCAGAAGCAAGGAATGTCAGGGGCGGGGCTGGGTGTGGGCGGTCCAAGTGCTCTGACAGGTGACGAAGATGCTATGACGAGGCAAAGGGTATGAAATGAAGACCGTGGCTTCCCGGGTACGTGCTGGCCAATGTGCTGCATCTCAGGGCGGAGTCCTTCCAACGAATGACCTCACCTCTCTCCACAGTCCCTGAGACACACACACGTTTGAGTCTGCAGTGGGCTTCGAGCTCCAGAGGTGACCTGACACCTCCTATCCTCACGTTCCTATCTCCCCACGCCTCCAAGAAAGAAACTGAAACACTTAGTCGCTCAGCCGTGACCCCCTGGACTGTAGCCCGCCACTCTCCTCTGTCCATGGGGTTCTCCAGGCAAGGATACTGGAGTGGGTTGCCATGCCCTCCTCCAGGGGATCTTCCCGATCCAGGGATCAAACTCAGGTCTCCTGCATTGCAGGTGGATTCTTCACCATCTGAGCCACCAAGGAAAGACCAATACATACATACATACACACACACACATATATATATAGCCCAGAATGTATATATGTGTTCTTTCTGGTTATGGCTTATCCCAGTCCATAGAATATAGTTTCTTTTGCAAATATGAAGCTCTCTACCCCATCTCTGGATGAACCTACACATGTACTCCTCACTCTTAAAACCTACAGGGAGGGGACATATGTATACCCACGGCTGATGCATGTTGATGTTTGACAGAAAACAGCATAATTCTGTAAAGTGATTATCCTTTGACTAAAAAAATAATAAACTCATATAGGTATATATAAAAGCTAAGGCACTCTGTCTGAAATTCCGTGAAGTCCAGGTCAGCCGAGGTCACGGCACATCAGATTCATTTGTAAGTTGTTTTCCATTCTGTGTCCCTCAAGGCTTCCACAACCACTCGAGATCCCTATCCCACCAAGGTCGTTTTCTCTCTGTATTTACCCTCAGGCTTATCTGCCTCACTTGCCTCATCTCTGTGTTCAACTGAGAGTTCAGGTTCAGTCGCTCAGCCGTGTGGGTGAAGAACCTGCCTGCAAAATGCAAGAGATGCGGGTTTGATCCCTGGGTCGGGAAGATCCCCTGGAGGAGGGCACGGACAACCCACTCCAGTGTTCTTGCCTGGAGAATCCCAGGGACAGAGGAGCCTGGTGGGCTACAGTCCACGGGCTTGCAAAGGGTCAGACAGGACTTAGTGACTTAGCATTGCAATGCAGAGGACATGGGTTCAGTCTCTGGTCTGAGAACTAAGGTCCCACGTGCTCTGTTTGCAGTGCGGCCGAAAACAACCAACCAACCAGAAACAAAAGCCAGGACTTCCCCTTTCACAGAGAGTTCCAAAATCCCATTCCTATCTCTTATCTGGCTTCCTCCGTCGCTCAGTGGTAGAGAATCTGTCTACAGTGTAGGAGACACAGCTTTGATCCCTGGGTAGGGAAGATCCCCTGGAGAAGGAAATGGCAACCCGCTCCAGTATTCTTGCCTGGAGAATCCCATGGACAGAGGAGCCTGGTGGGCTACAGTCCATGGGGTTGCAAAGAGTTGGACACAACTGAGCGACTCACACACCTCTTATCTGGCAGCTTCAGGGAAGCCAGCAAAGCCCCGTTCTAAACGAACAAAAGACTTGATTCCCTCAAAGGTGTCCCAGAATCTTCTCAGCTCAAGTCCAAATCCCAGAGAAGAAGCAAAAGGTTCAACTCTTGGCTCTCTTTCCCAAGTGCAGAGTTGGGTATTACCTTAAAAACCAGCCATGTATTTTCCTTAGAAAGATGTTAGGAGCCCAGTTTATTTTTTTCTCTGAGTGTCTGCTCTCCATCCTCCATCGCGAGGCATCTTTTGATGAGGACGATGCTTATAAATTAAAAAGATAAATAAACAGCAATTAGTGGCGTGATTTTTCATAGCCCATCATTTTGGGCCTCAAGTGGGTTGGTCTAATTATACAGGGGAAACCATAAAAAATAAAAAATGAGGGCTTCGAGATCATTAAACGCATCCAGTATGGACTTGATGGTTTTCTACCCTGTCTTGATTTTAGGTGTTTTTTGTCTTTGCCTCCATCCACTTTATAAATACAGACCAAATCGTAGGAACAACACAAATCATCCTAATTATGGGTCCAGATGTGGTTTTCTTGTATTGTTCAGCCGCTAAGTCCTGTCCAGCTCTTTGCGACCCCATGGACTGCAGCATGCCAGGCCTCCCTGTCCATCACCAACTCCCAGAGCTTGCTCAAACTCATGTCCACTGAGTCGGTGATGCCATCCAACCATCTCATCCTCTGTCGCCCCCTTCTCCTCCTGCCCTCAATCTTTCCCAGCATCAGGGTCTTTTCCAATGAGTCAGTTCTTCGCATCAGGTGGCCAAAGTATTGGAGTTTCAGCTTCAGCCTCAGTCCTTCCAATGAACATTCCAGGCTGATTTCCATTAGGATGGACTGGTTGGATCTCCTTGCAGTCCAAGGGACTCTCAAGAGTCTTCTCCAACACCACAGTTTGAAAGTTTACGTTCTTCATATTCTATTTTTTAAATTGAAGTATATTTGATTTACAATGTTGTATTTCTGCTGTACACCTGTGATTCAGTTGTACATATACAATGTATATATAACATATAATCTATAGAGACATAAGTTGTATATATTGCGGATGCCATGGGTGCTCAATTACTTCAGTCATATTCCATTTTTTTGTGACTCTATGGACTGCAGCTTGCTAGGCTCCTCTGTCCAGGGGATTCTCCAGGCCAGAACACTGGAGTGGGTTGCCATTCCCTTCTCCAGGGGATCTTCCGGACCCAGGGATCAAACCAGGGTCTCCCACATCGCAGGCAGATTCTTCACTATCTGAGACACCAGACACACCCATACATTTCCCCATATGTGTGTAAATATATGACATTTTCTCTGAATAATATTTCCAGCATGACCCCCGTTCTCTGCGCTGTGGAAATGGAATGTGCATTCTGGAGTCTTGTCAAGTGCAGTTCTCAAGATTCTTTCTTTCCTCCCTAATCCCAAGCTGGTTTTCAAAATCGTGGCTTTACCA
The DNA here is from genome assembly GCF_023699985.2 of Odocoileus virginianus. Taxonomy (NCBI): domain Eukaryota; kingdom Metazoa; phylum Chordata; class Mammalia; order Artiodactyla; family Cervidae; genus Odocoileus; species Odocoileus virginianus. The sequence goes on from NW_027224323.1 coordinate 1,567,547, forward strand.
TGAGCAAAGCTAGCTGCCACCTCTCGACCAAACTTAATTTTCCGCATTGTAGAGCGTCATCTCTCGCATGTGTCCTTCAAGATAAGTGTCACTTCGCTTTCTCTGGTTCAAACTGTTGACAAAACTTAGTCACAACCTGAAAGTAGAGAGTTATTTTATTTGGTGGGAATGTTTAGGACTCTGAGCCCAGGAGACAGCATCTCAGTAGCTCTGAGAAAACTGCTCCAAGGAGGCAGGAGGGGGAAGTGTTAGGCTCAGTGGTGTCCGACTCTTTGTGACCCCAAGAACTGTAATCCACCAGACTCCTCTGTCCATGGGATTCTCCAGGCAAGAATACTGGAGTGCGTTGCCATTTCCTCCTCCAGGGCATCTTCCCGACCCAGGGATTGTCTCCTGCATCACAGGTAGACTCTTGACTGGCTTAGCCACCAGAGGGGACTCATGGGAAGGGAAGTCAGACTGTATACAAGTTTACTACAAAGAGAGCAGGTAGTCCCAACATAGAAGATCAGGTATCAGGTTAAGGAATCTAGCATTCCATGAACAGGAGGATGCAAGCTTCTGGGCTCATTGAATTCATTCCTTTCACATGCACCTCAGTTCAGTTCAGTCACTCAGTCGTGTCTGACTCTTCACGACCCCATGGACCACAGCACGCCAGGCCTCCCTGTCCATCACCAACTCCCAAAGTTTACTCAGACTCATCTCCATGGAGTCGGTGATGCCATCCAGCCATCTCATTCTCTGTCATCCCCTTCTCCTCCCGCCTCCAATCTTTCCCAGCATCAGGGTCTTTTCCAAGGAGTCAGCTCTTTGTATCAGATGGCCAGAGGATTGAAGTTTCAGCTTCAGCATCAATCCTTCCAATGAATAATTCAGGACTGATTTCCTTTAGGACAGACTGGTTGGATCTCCTTGCAGTCCAAGGGACTCTCAAGAGTCTTCTCCAACACCACAGTTCAAAAGCACCTTGGTTATCTGGGGCCAAATGCTGCTCCTTGTTCCCCTTGCTAAGTCACTCTTGAACCTCCCTCCCACCTCTGGCCGTCCGGTCAGACCCTTCTAGGTTGTCAGAGAGCACTGGTTTGAGCTCCCTGTGTTACGGCAAATTCCCACTGAGAGTGAGTTGCCATTTCCTGCTCCAGGGGACCTTCCCAACCCAGGGATGGAACCAGAGTCTCTTATGTCTCCTGCATTGGCAGGCAGGTTCTTGACCACTAGCGCCACCTGGGAAGCCCCTAGTTCACCTTAAGGAGTGGCAGAGACAGCAGATGCCTGACTGCTTCTTGCATCCCACCCTCCCCCAGCTCATCAGCAATCACCTTGGGGCAGGAGGAAGTGGGGTGGGGACAGCATCCGTTCGGTCAAAGGCATCGTGTACCATTTTGGGAGCCCTCATTCACATTTGGAGGCCAGGAATCGCTCGTGGCTGTGACATTTCTTGCTCACCGACACAGCAGGAAATAGTTTCATTTCATGGACTTCCCCGGTGACTCAATTGGTGAAGAATCTGCCTGCAATGCGGGAGACCCGGGTTTGATCCCTGGTGAGGAAGATCCCCTAGAGAAGAGAGAACGGCAACCCACTCCAGCCTTCTTGCCTGGAGAATCCCATGGACAGAGGAACCTGGCGGGCTACAGGCCACGGGGTCTGCAAGAGATGGACACAACTGAGCAACTGACTCTTCATTTTCATTTAACCTCCAAACCTCAGAGGGAATGTTACTGTGGTGCTCTGAGGTGTTGGCCTGAATCACACATGAAGGGAGAATTCTAGCCACAGACGCCTTCCTCCAAGGTCTGGGGGACTGTTCCTACTTAGTCACATCTTCCTCATGTCTTTCAGGAGTTTTCAACTTTCCTCTTTGTACTCATAAGTACTGATGACCAACGACAACGATCTTTCTCAGATAAGGATTAATAAACGTTCCTGCTGCCCCTCCTGGAAGTTAAGATAAACTACAGAACCACAGCTTCTGAGCAAGACCTCAAGATAACTCTAATCTAATCCATCACTATTTAAAAATTTAAAAAAGCAGGTTTCCAAGCCTTCCCATCTGTATCTCCTGTGAAATCCTGTGCATTCCAAAACCTGTATTCTCAGGATCAGAAAATCTGCACAACAGAAAATTTACTGTAAAGGTATTTTCTAATCCAGATAAAACGTTTTGGATATTTTCCTACTTTTCGGGTGGGTGGGCCATCTCGTTACATAATGAAGATCAGAGTCTGTTAGAAAATGTGGATGACTATAATACTTCATGGGCTTCCCTGGTTGCTCAGACAGTAAAGAATCTGCCTGCAATGCGGGAGACCTGGGTTCGATCCCTGGGTCGGGAAGATCTCCTGGAGAAGGAAATGGCAACCCACTCCAGTATTCTTGCCTGGAGAACCCCATGGACAGAGGAGCCTGGTGGGCTGCAGTCCATGCCAACCTGCTTCAGTCGCGTCCAAGTCTTTTCAATCCCATGGACTATGGCTCACCAGGCCCCTCTGTCCCTGGGATTCTCCAGGCAAGAACACTGGAGTGGGTTGCCATTCCCTCCTCCAGGGGGATCTTCCCGACCCAGGGATGGAACCTGGGTCACTGCAGGCAGATTCTTTACCATCTGAGCCACCAGGGGAGCTCACTGTGTCTCAGGGCTGCAGTTCACGGGGCTGCCAAGTGCCCGACAAGACTGAGCCACTCAGCATGCGGGCAATCCTAAAAGAAGTGTCCAGCTGCACTCCCAGACCACCCTTTGTCTCTCTCCTCTCTGCCTACACCTGCTATGGTGGGTGTTGAATTGACACCTCATCCTAGGTAGAGGGGGTTGTCATTCCTTCTTGATTACAGAGCTCTCTGTCCCCCATCACAACCTCAAGCTTATCACAAAGGCGGTTATGACTATTTAATGCCTTGCTTAAAAGGCTTTTTTTTTCCCCCCTCTCTCTTTTGCCTTTCAAGAAATATGCTGTGGTTGCTGAAGAATTTTTATGAACCTCGCAGATGAAAGCTGCTTTGTTTACAAGGTGTGGTGAGACTCGCCCAGGTTATTTATAGCAACAGGTATTCAGTTCAGTTCAGTTCAGTTCAGTCGCTCAGTCGTGTCCGACTCTTTGCGACCCCCATGGACTGCAGCACGTCAGGCCTCCCTGTCCATCACCAACTCCCCGAGCTTGCTCAAACTCATGTCCATGGAGTCGGCGATGCCATCCAACCATCTCATCCTCTGTCGTCCCCTTCTCCTCCTGTCTTCAATCTTTCCCAGCATCAGGGTCTTTTCCAATGAGTCAGTTCTTCGCATCAGGTGGCCAAAGTATTGGAGTTTCAGCTTCAGCATCAGTCCTTCCAGTGAATATTCAGGACTAATTTCTTTAGGATGGACTGGGTGGATCTCCTTGCAGTCCAAGGGACTCTCCATAGATGAGATTAACACACCCGTCCCTTGGAGATGTTTTTGCAAGACTGAAGGCCCTTTCAGTTTACTTCCCCAGCGCCTCTCCCTCTCTAGGCTTCATTTAGACTTTAGTTCCGGATTGTTTCTTTCTCTCGGATCTATAAAAGAACCTAGCATCCAGATGCCGATAAGATGCTTATTTGGAGGCGCTAGCCTGCTCTCTCCCAGTGTCCTGGCTCCCCGATTTAAAGTCTCTTCCTTGCCTCAACACCTCCTCGCTCGGATTCCCTGGCCTGTCCGGCCCTTGAGCCGGAGAAGGAAATGGCAACCCACTCCAGTGTTCTTGCCTGGAGAATCCCAGGGACAGAGGAGCCTGGCGGGCTGCCGTCTATGGGGTCGCACAGAGTCGGGACACGACTGAAGCGACGCAGCAGCAGCAGTTAAACAGAGAGAGCTTGGCCTCAGAAGGGGAAGCCGTGCCTCTCCCTGGGTGTAAAGCCGCAGCCTCGACCGTCGACCTCCAACAGCCCGTCAGACCCCCAGGCGACCCCTCTGCGGGACAGAACCTGGCGGGTGGCCTGAGCTCCGGGCACTGGCCTTTGTCCAAACCAGCCGCTGGGGCGAGCAGCCGTCCCCACCTCCCGCGTCCCCCGCCCCGCCCGCTCCCGGAGCGCATTCTTCGCATTCCAGCCCACTGCCTGGCCACCTGCCGAGAGCAGGCGTCACGCCCGGGGGTGAAAGCCACCCACAAGGCCACGACAAGCCTGGGGTGAGGCTGGCCGCAAAGCCACACCCAGGGTTGGTTCTGATTTCCTGCCACCCCCTCCCAGCGGGCCCACGCCTCCTTTCTGAAGTTCTTACCGCTGCGGTAGGCGGTCTCCACCCCGACCCCCAGGACGCAGGGGCCGGACACACCCTTCCAAGGGCGGAAGGGCTGGAAATCCGCCAAACTATAGGCTGGCACGGTGCTCAGACTGTGGGTGCTCAGAATCTGCTGCCCGGTGAGCCGGGCTGGGGGGGTCGTGGGGTGGGGGGGGGGCGGCGGGTGGGGACGGCTCAGAAAGGTTCATTCGAGGCGTTTATAGTTGGGCCAGCCGAGCTGCAGCTGGTGAAGACTCCTGAGAGTCCCTGAACTACAAGGAGGTCCAACCAGTCCATCCTAAAGGAAATCAGTCCTGAATGTTCCTTGGAAGGACTGATGCTGAAGCTGAAACTCCAGTACTTCGGCAACCTGACTCGAAGAGCTGACTCATCTGAAAAGACCCTGATGCTGGGAGAGATTGAAGGCGGGAGGAGAAGGGAACGACAGGGGATGAGATGGTTGGATGTCATCAGCGACTCAATGGACATGAGTCTGAGTAAACTCCGGGAGTTGGTGATGGACAGGGAGTCCATGGGGTGGCAGAGTCGGACACGACTGGGCGAGGGACCAACAACCAGAGAAGCAGTGCCTGGCTGGTGTAAGTGGTATAGCTATAATCATAGGTGGCCTGAGACACAGTTCCACTAGGGAAAAAGAAAACAAAAAGTATCCTTGTGTGTCTGAAATTTGAACGTATCTGATCATCTTGCATTTCTTTCCCCAAATCTTCCCTGGTGTGTTTAAACCAGCTCCCGTGCACATCGTTGGCTTGCTCTATCATCTGCCTCTTAGTATTTTTAAAAATAGTCCTTTTGAAATAATTAAAGATTTATCAGGGATTTCCCTGGTGGTCCAGTGGTCAAGACTCTGTGCTCCCAATGCAGGGGACCAGGGTTCGATCCCTGGTCACGAAACTAGATCCCACATGCTGCAACTAGGACCTGGAGCAGCCTAATAAATTAAAAAAAAAAAAAGAAAAAAACATTTATCTGAAGCAGCCAAGAAACCCTCAAGGGAGGTCCCCGTGGAGCTCCACGCCTTCCCCACTGTGCGCATCTTTGCAACATCACTTTTGTCCAACAAGGCTGGGCTGGAAGTCACCCTGGTCCCGCTGATTACTCGCCAGATCTGTCTACCGCCTGCTGTGGATTAATGGGCATGGCACAGTCAGCTGAGCACCGGGTCAACTCCAGTTTTATTTTTTAGTGTAAAGTGATAGTCGCTCAGTTGTGTCCAACTCTTTGACAGCCCATGGACTATAGCCCACTAGGCTCCTGTGTCCATGGAATTCTCCAGGCAAGAATACCGGAGTGGGCTGTCATTCCCTTTTCCAGGGGATCTTCCCAACCCAGGGATTGAACCGTAGTTTCCCAGCTTGCAGGTGGATTCTTTACCATCTGAGCCACCAGTCATTCAGTCGTGGCTGACTCTTTGCCAGCTATGGACTCTTTGCCGCCAGGCTCCTCTGTCCATGGGCTTTTCCAGGCAAGAATACTGGAGTGGGTTGCCATTCCCTTCTCCAGGGGATCTTTCCAACCCAGGAATCAAACCCATGTCTCCTACAATGCAGACAGATTCTTTACCAACTGAGCTATAAGGGAATGCCAAGGGATCAACCTTGGGAAGCTCTTAGAAAAAGTTATTTTTTAAACTTTGAACCACGCCCTCGGGCTCCTGGGTCGGTGACACCTCTCACGCCCAGTCTCCCAGAGGAGCTTGGCAGGGACTCCACCCTTGGGGTGCCTCGGGATGTGGAGGCTGAGTGCGCACCTCCCCCTATGAGCACTTGCTCTCACTTGCTCCTTGGAAGAAAAGCAATGACAAAACCTAGACATGAAGCCAAAAGCAGAGACATTACTTTGCCTGGAAAGGTCCATACAGTCAAAGCTATGGTGTTTTCAGTAGTCATGTACAGATGTGGGAGCTGGACGATAAAAAAGGGCTGAGCAACAAACAATTGATGCTTTGGAGTTGTGCTGGAGAAGACTCCTGAGAGTCCCTGGGACTGCAAGGAGATCCAACCAGTCCATTCTAAAGGAGATCAGTCCTGGGTGTTCACTGGAAGGACTGATGTTGAGGCTGACACTCCAATCCTTTGGCCACCTGATGCGAAGAGCTGACTCAGTTGAAAAGAGCCTGATGCTGGGAAAGATTGAGGGCGGGAGGAGAAGGGACAACAGAGGATCAGATGGTCGGATGGCATCACCGACTCGATGGACATGAGTTTGAGTAAACTCCGGGAGTTGGTGATGGACAGGGAGGCCTGGCGCGGACAGGGGTCGCGCGGGTAGGGGATGGGGGAGTGGTACCCAGTGTGTGGGCCGGGCGGAGGCGGGGCGTAGCGGACGCGAGCAGCGGCGGAGGCGGGGCTTAGCAGCGGGCAGATGAAGGGGCGTGGAGAAAGGGGCGTGGCGGAGGCGGGGCTTAGCGGAGACTTGCCGGAGGTGGGGAGTAGTGGAGGCGCAGAGGAGGCGGGGCCTAGCGGAGGCGCGGCGTGGCGGAGGCGTAGCATAGCAGAGCGCAGAAAAGGGACGGGGCTCGGCGGAGGCGCGGCTTAGCGGAGGCGTGGCGGAGACGGGCCTTAGGCGAGCGCGGAGAGGGGACAGGGGCTAGCGAAGGCGGGGCTAGCCGAGGTGGGGCGGGCCATAACAACGTAAGTAGGAAGGGGCGTGGTTAACGGGGGCGTGGCTAGCAGAGACGGGCCGTGACCGAACGCAGAGGGAGGCGGGGCTGGCAGGGGCGTGGCCAGCGGTGGTGGGGCGGGGCGGAGGCGGGCCATAGCCGAACGTAGAGTAGGAAGGGGCGTGGCCAGCGGAGGCGGGGCCGCGCCCGAACCGCGCGCACAGGGTCGGCGACGGGGAGGGTGGGCAGTGAAGGTCGGTAGCCGAACGCAGAGGGGTCGTGGCTTAGCGGAGGTGTGGCCAGTTGAGGCGGGGCTAGAGGAGGCGGGCCAGAGCCGAGCGTACAGTAAGAAGGGGCGGGGCTTAGAGGAGGCGTTGCCAGCAGAGGCGTGGCCGTCTGAGACGGGCCGTAACCGAGGGCACAGGGGGCGGGGCTTAGAAGGGCGTTGTCAGCAGAGGAGGGACCAGTGGGGCGTGGCCAGCGTAGGAGGGACAAGCGGAGGCGGGGCGTAGCCGAACGTAGCGTAAGAAGGGGCGTGGCCAGCGGGGGCGGTACCAGCTGAGGCGTGGCGTAGCTGAACTTAGAGTAGGAAGGGGCGTGGCCAGCGGAGGCGGGCCCACGCCCGAGCCGCGCGCGCAGGGTCGGGGCCGGCGCCCGGGGCGGGCGCAGGGAGCGCGCTCGCGGCCCCGCCCAACCCGCTTCCGCCGGCTCTTCCCTCCCTCGGAGCAGCGCGCTCGCTGCGGTCGGCGTTAGGGGCGGCGCACGCGGGCCCCGAGGAATGCACGCGCAGCCCGGCGCCCGTGGCCTCCGGGACCCCGCCTCGCCGCCGCCGTCGCCGCGCACCCGAGCCGCGCCTCCGCAGGCCGCGGGCTGCTCTCTCCAGCGGTCCCTGCACTGAGCGCCGCGCCGCGCCTTTGTCCCCGGCGCGCTCGGCCGTCCCCCGGGACGCGCATGGCGGGGCCCGGCTGATGCCGCCGCCTCCGCGCCGCCCTCCGAGGCTGCGTCCGCAAGAGCCCGGCCCCGCGCGGACCCCTCCCCGCGCCCCGCGCCCCCCCGGGACCTCTGCGCGCCCCACATGGAGGCGCGCGCGCTGGCCGAGGCGGACGCCGCCGGCCCCAGAGAAAGACCCGCGGAGCCCACCGCGGACGCTCCCGAGCCCGAGCCGCTCACCTACCGGCCGGAAGATTTCCACATGCGGGCCACCGTGGGTGAGTTCCGTGCGCCGCCGCCGTCCCCGGAGGGTACTCGGGCCCGCACAAAGGGGTCGCGTGCGCTCGCCTCCCCAGCGCCGGCTCCCGGGACGCGCCCTTCTGGCGCGGTCCCTCCCCGCCTCCCTCCGCGGGAGTCCCCGAGCGCCCCTACACTTGGAGGGCTTCTCCCGCGACTCCCCTGGTCCTGGAGAGCCTTCCCTCTCTCCCGACCGTCCAAACTCTCTTTATTTACATCTCTTCCCCACCCGCCAGAGTCCCCCAGCAACCTTCCCCTTGTCTGGACTGCCCCCAACTTCCCGAGCGCTCCTTGATTTAGAACCCCCTCCCCCTGTCCTTAAGAGCCAACCCACCGGAAAGACCTCTCCGGATCTTTCAAAGTCTCTTCATTGCGATTTCCCGGCCGGTACCCCCCGCCCCCCCCCCCCCCCACCTGCCAGCAACCATCCCCTTCTCTGGACTGTCGCCCCCCACCCCTCCCCAGCGCTCCTAGGTTTAGAAGGTTCCCCCCCCAACCCCGGCCCCTGAGGTCTCGTCTCCCCACCTGCGGGCACTCTCTCTCGATCTTTCAAAGTCTCTTTATTGAGATCCGCTCCCCACCCTCCCACCCACCCCCCCGCGCGGTCTTCCTCAGCAACCATCTCGTGTCTGGCCGCCCCCACCCCCCACCCCGACGTCACAAAGCCTGCCGGGGATCACTTCACACTGGTGGGCTCGCGCGGGCCCTCCCCACCCCGCCCCCTACCCGGGCCGGACTCTTGGGCGCACTGGCAGCTTCCTTGGAGACACCTGCCGACCTCACCTCGGTCAGTCTCCCCTTCCCCTGCCCAGCGGCAGGATGCTCCCGCTTGGACTTTAGAATTCTGGGGTGTCCCGTGGCGTTCTGGGGGGAGGTTCCTTACATCGCAGTTCTTTTCCTGTGTGCATTTGAACATCTTGGGGTGGCCCATGGAGTTTTGGGGGGCAGTGGACGGCATTGGAGGTAGATGACAGCAGACTACACGTTTCGTTGCATCCTGCTCCTTTTCCTGTGTGCATTTGAAACTTGGCTTTTTTTTTTTTTAAATGCAACACTAACTTTACACCTCTACCTTTGTACCTGACCACTCCTACACAACTGAATAGGTCAAGTTTCCCGGTCCCTGGGCGCCTGGGTTGGTTTCTGGAGTCCGCCTCCGAGTGGTTAGAATGTCCCAACCCCACAAGGGTGCTTCATCCAGCCCCCGGGGCTCAAGGCAGCCTGTGACTTCTTGACCACTCGTTGTTGCTAAGGGCCTTGTGCCAGCCTGTCTGTCTTTTGCCTTTTTCATACTGTTGTGGGGTTGTGGAGAGACGGGAATACCGGAGTGGTTGGCCAGTGAAGGACAGGGGAGCCAGGTGTGCTGCAGTCCGTGGGGTCCCAAAGAGTCAGACATGACTTAGCAACAACCATCACTACCCTCTTTTTTCAAGGGAGGAAGCATGGAGTTCAGGATCATGCTTGAGGCATCATAAGACCAAAGGGCACAGCCAGGGTGGCCTTGAAACTTCCCCTTTTTTTCTGTAACCTCTTGCCTGTGTGTAGTCAGTTGTGAGGGAAGGGTCCCCAAGAAACCTGATTTGGGTCAGAGTGAGTGGATGGCATCCTCCGTCTGTCCTGCCGTTCACCTCCTCTCCTTGTCTGCCCAGTTCTCTTCCTCCTTCCATCCACTCTGTCTCTGCCTGTCTTCCCTTTCCTGTCTCTTTCGGTCCCTCCTTCTCAATGTCATCTCTCTCCCGTTTCTGTCTCTCTGTGTCTCTCAGCTTCTCTGTCTCTCTCTTCCTCCCTCTGGGGCACTCCACTGGGCTGATTTAAGAAGCTGCCCGGGTTTTTGTGTTGTTTTTTTTTTTGCAGGGTAGCAGAGGAGGTGAGAAACCCCAGACCCGGGGCAGCCACACCCCCCCCCCCCCCCCCAGCTGTAAAGTGCACATCAGCAATGGAAAGTTGGTGGAGGCCCCGCTGGCCCCTTGGCACACAGCTCTGGCAATTGGATCTGTTTGGGGGCACTGAAGCCAGTCTCTCCTGAAAGATGCCAGGGCGTCGGGCGGGGCCCCCCCCCCGGGGGGGGGGGTGCAGATGGGTGGGCTGCGGGCTTGACGTCACCTGGTGTCTGCAGCATCCTGGGGACACTCTGGATGCTTGCCTGGTGGGCATGGGGAGCCCCGGTGAGTCATCTGGTCCTTAAAAAGAGATCGTCACTGCCTCTGGGGACGGAGCGGGGCCAGGTAGGGTAAGACGAGCTCTCTTTGCCTTTCTTAGTGAAGAAGATGCTTACGCTTGAAGGATAACTTCCTGTGGGCTCCAAGGGTATGAAGGGAGAGCCAGGTCATCCATATTTAGGATGTTGGACTAGGTCAGGGGTGGGACCAAGGCGGGGCGTGGGGTGGGGGTGGTGTGTGTGTGTGTCTGTGTCTGTGTCTGTGTGTGTGTGTCTGTGTCTGTGTGTGTGTGTGGCTTTGAAGCTTTGCTGACTTTTATTTATTTTTTTATTGAAGGATAATTGCTTTACAGAATTTCGTTGTTTTCTGTCAAACCTCAACATGAATCAGCCATTGGTATACTGCTGACTTTTTCTTTCTAAGTCACATTTGTTTTGAAATCACCTTTTGCCAAGACCTTTTTCTTTACTGTTAAAAGATTCAAGTGAGAATCTTTCAACATTATAATGAGGCAAACTGCACTGCCCGAGGTGCTAAGAAACTCAGAACAGGCTTGAAGAAGTCCTAAAGCCTCCGGAGGTGTCACAGTTTCCAGTAACTTTATATCATAAGGTGTCCCGAGCAAAAGCGAGAGGCTGCCTGCCGTTAGCATGCAGTCCAGACTAGCCTGCTGTCTCTTCATGCTAAGGTTCCACTCGGGGAATCTGCAGTTTCCCTTTTCACTGCTTACCAACCCATGCCTCACCAGCCCCCATCACACACAGGCACCCCCAGTATCTGTAAACTGTCTGTCCGCACTCTTCCAGCTGAGGGAGGCCTTTCTGCATGACGTTAAAGGAACCCACACGCAAAGCACAAAGCAAAGTAACCGCTCCCGCAAGCCTCTCAGCCTTTCTTATTGCAGGCCCCACCCCCTCGGAAACTTCCAGAATGAGTCAGGGTGGCCGGACCTGTCCCCCAGCCTGAATGTGTCACTCGCCCTGTTGTGTCCGACTCTGCAACCCCATGGACTGTAGACCCGCCAGGCTACTGTGTCCATGGGGATTCTCCAGGCCAGAGTACTGCAGTGAGTTGCCACTCCCTTCTCCAGGGGGATCTTCCCAACCCAGGGATCGAACCTGGGTCTCCTGCATTGGCAGGCGGATTCTTGACCAACGGAGCCAGCACCCTGAAAGCTGTCTTAGAGTCCTGGCCTCACACAGTCAGGCATTTGCATCAGGTCCCACGTCCACTCTAGTGGGTGAGCTCTTCTGTTTTCTTACCAACACACATTTTTTTCTTTCATCATTTCCTTTTGCCTGTGAGCTGAGCCCCAGGGGGAGTGACCTGTGGGACCGATTTGCTGACTCACCATCCTCCAGGGATGGTTGTGATGACGTTTGATCTCTTATCGCAGGTGGGCACAGGTGTGCTTCTGCCTGATTTAGCAAAAAAAAAAAAGGGGGACCAGGGCTTGTCAGATGGTGGGACACCCCCCTCTGCCCCCCAGCCTCCCCACTGTTGGGCGGAGGGACCATGACCTCAGAAGCCGGCTGGAAGCAGACGGCCCAGTTTGTGGGGAATCCACGACACCTTGGAGGACTAGACTAAGGAAAGTCAGTGAGCAGTAAGTGATCAGATGCTCTTGTTCTGTGCTCCTGGATAAACCCTCTCTGGGAAAACTGTCTGGAATTGTTGACTAGTTCTCCACGAATTCAAACAGCTGGGAAGAACGCTTGGCTTGTGTTGGTGAAAAATCTCAGAAAGGGCATTTTTCTTTATTCATTTTTAAAATGTGTATTTACTTGGCAGCGCCAAGTCTTAGCTGTGGCACGTGGGATCAGGTCCCCCGACCAGGGAGCGAACCTGGGCCCCCCTGCATTGGGAGTGTGGCGTCTTATCCACGGGACCACCATGGAAGTCCATGAAGGGTATTTTTAAAAGGGCTTGGGGCGGTGGGGGTGGGGTGGGGTGGGGTACCATCTTGGCTAAACTGACTTCCTGGATTGGAAGACTCAGGCTCAGTTACAGCAGGAATGGTTGGCAGCCACGCTGGATTTCTTGCCATGAGCACACACAGTGGTCCTGTTAAAAGAAATGTTTGAGAATTATACTAGATGCGCAGGGGATTCCGAAACCCTCACCGGGTCTCGTATATCAATCACAAAGCTTTCCTTCCTGTGACATCTTCGTTAGCTGTCACACGCTATCCACACCAGGAGGTCGGCTATACCTGTGGCTGTGTTTAAAGTAGATAACCAGCTAGGGCCTGCTGGACAGCTCAGGGAACTCTGCTCAGTGTCACGCGGCAGCCGGGATGGGAGGGGAGCTTGGGGGAGAAGGGATACGAGTGTGTGTATGGCTGAATCCCTTTGCTGTCCGCTTGGAACCATCACAACATTGTTAATCCGGTATGCTCCAGTGTAAAATAAAAAGCTTTTTATCTTATTTTTTTAGGAAACGAACCAGGATGTTGGAATGGGTTCCATATCCTGTTAAGAGAGCATAGCCCCAATCACTGTGCCCACTTTTCGTGGAAGCTCTTTTGAGTGTGTGAGATGGGTGTGTGTGTGTATATATATATATATATATATAAACCTGTGCAGTTTTATCCTGTGTGTCTGGCCAGCCCCCGTGGCCGAGATAGAGATCAAGGCACAAAACTCCTTCCCTGACCAGGAAATGTGCTCACGTCTGACTTTTTTTTCCTAGCGTCGCATCACGCTGTCAGAAAGCCCTGTGTTCTTACCTGATCTGGGAGGCCTTCCGTAGTGAATAATTAAACCCGTACTGTTCTCTCTTCCGATCGTTTTCCTCTCAGCTGCTCTGCCTGTTGGTTCCCCAGAATCGACCCTAATCTTGCTCCCTCCCACGCGGACTAGCTTCTGCTCCCAAACCACAACACAGACATAACCTCCGTGGCAGGCGGGATCCCGACGGGCGAGATTTCCCATGCTGCTGAATTGAGTCCTTGTCCGGGCAGTGTCGACAGGAGCCGCCATTAGCAGGGAATGTGGTTTCTTGTGCAAGGATACCCAGAAAAATCTGTTTGTGTTCACCTTTTAATCTTACTCACCTTGCGTGGGTGCGAAGGATAGTTTCATCCTGAGAGCGTCACGGCAACTTCGCAAGTTGGGTTAAAGACCAGAAAAGAATATTGCTTCTTACAGAAGTCCTGCAGGCTGTTTGTCCTCATTAAAAAAAAAAAAAAGCTTTATTTTATTTTTTACTTTTTGGCCATGCTGTGTGGCTTGTGGGATCTTAGTTCCGTGAGCCGGGGTCGAACCTGCACTCCCTGCGTTGGAAGCTTGGAGTCTTGACCCCTGGACCTCCAAGAAATCCCTGTCCCTTCTCAGTTTTTTAAAGATTGCAGTGACACTGATGTAACGTAAAAGGAGCTGTTTTCAAGGAAACCGTCCACTGGCCTTTTGCATATTCACAGAGTTGCGTGGCCCTCCTGTCTATGAGGTTCCAGAACATTTTTGTCCCCCGCAAAGGAGACTCTCTCGCAGCCATCCCCGCCCCCCACCCCAGCCATTTCTTGCTCTTGCAGCCGCTGAGAACCCCCTGTCTGCTGTCTATCTCCATGGTTTTGCCTGTTCCGTGTCATCGTCTTCACATAGCCTGTTTTCTCAGGTTCCATCTCTGCGGGGCTGGGGCCTTTGTAAACTTTTCATCCCCAAGGGTTGGGGTTCCCTCGGAGCTCAGCGGATAAAGAATTCTCCTGCCAATGCAGGAGACCCGGGTTCGATCCCTGGGTGGGGAAGATTCCCCTGGAGGAGGGCATGGCAGCCCACTCCAGGATTCTTGCCTGGTGTATCCCACAGATGGAGGAGTCCAGTGGGCTACAGTCCATGGGGTCGCCAAGAGTCAGACATGACTGAGTGAGTGATGCTTCCCTTTGCTTCAAGAGAACCTTGGGAGAGCAGAGGTGGAAGTTCCCTGCTCGGGAGAAAGGAGAGGAAAATTAACCTGAGGAAAGAAAATTATGGGAGGGGCAGGGCCATCCAGGAGTAGAAACGTGCATCGGAAAAGATTATCGTTCTTATTCTCCCTCGGGGAAAGAGGGACACAGGGATGCTCAAACAAGCCACCGGTACGTCCACACAAAACCCGTGGTCCTGGGTAGGCTAGAGCCCCGGCCACGGACACACAAAATCATGTCCCCTCATAAGCTCACAGTGGAACCTTACTTTGAAACAGGCTCTCTGCAGACGTGATGGAGTGAAGGGTCTGAGATGAGTTCCTCCTGGACGGGGGTGGCCCTAAACCCAGGGACAGGGTCCTTATAAGACACGGAAGAGGAGAGACAGGGACACAGAGGAGAAGCCACGTGGAGACGGAGGCGGAGACGGGAGGGAGGCGGCCACCAGCCCCGAGACTGTAGCCCAACAGGCTGCCTCTGTCCATGGCAAGAATACTGGAGTGGGCTGCTATTTCCTTCTGCAGGGAGATCTTCCCGACCCAGGGATCGAACCTGCATCCCTGACGTCTCCCGCGTGGGCAGGTGGAGTCTTTACCACGTAGTGCCACCTGGGGAAACCCCTTCAGAGGATGAGGCGTTCCCTCATTCACTGCTTGGCAGAGCTCCTTGGGGCAGAGTCTCCACCAGCTTCCCGTGTGGTTAGGCCAGCGGGTACCATCTTGAATCCATCCCAACCTCGATGGCTTGGTGGGCATGGGCCCACCAAGAGCACCAGCCATGGGGTATCTTGTCCGCAACACAGACCAGCTTCTCACGGTTCTGGAGGCTGGAAGGTCAAAGTCAGGGTGGCTGGATTTTGTTCCCCGAGAGGTTTCCTGGGTGGGCTTCTAGCGGTGTCCTTCGGTGCTGGCTAGTAGGAAGTGCTCCCGAGGATGCTAATCCCATGCTCGTGAATTCTTCTCAGCCTCATCCCGTCTCAGAGAGCCACCTCAAGTCACCATCTCGTTGTGTGTGTGTGTGGTGGTTGAACTTCCACCTGAGCGTTTTGAAGGGGCACGCACGTTCAGTCCGTAAGACCAGGGTTGACGTCTCCTGACGTGTTGACCTGCCTCCTCTTGAGGTCGAAGGTTGGCCTGCCTTTGGGGCTACAGGTGGCCGTCTCCGGCAGCTCTAGCACCTCTCCACGTCCTAGAATCCTTGCCGGAGCGCGTGTGTCCTGGGGCTGGGGACCCCTTCTGGGTCATCCGTGTGGATCAGGGCACGGCGGTGTGATGCTGGAGTCAGCCTCGCTTCTCGCGTGGGTACCACCCAGGAGGGCACGTCCGTCTCCAAGGAAAGGGCCAGAACAGCATGTGGCACAGACGTGACCATCCGCTCCCTGGGCGCGCTTGACCCTTGTAACCACCTTGTCCTTCGTGTAGGGGGGAGGGGAAAAAAAAAGCCTCATTCACCATTCTCAAGAAACCTTCCTCATTCGCTTTGGGCTTGACTCTGCGGGTCTTTCCTGATATTTTCCCCAAGTTTTCTTTTTTTGTTTAGACACCCACATCACCACCCTCACACCATTCGGAAACGTTTCCCTTTGTCCTCTTTTCGTTGACACAGCAAGTGTTTTTTCTTGCCGGGAAGAACCAGGCAATACCGGGAAAAAGCAAGGTTCACTTTTTGGGGAGCTCCGGTCCCGAGGAAGACCACGGGCATCTCCCTGGATTTTCACGGAGGTCTCTGGGAGAAAAGGGGGCCGACCGGGGCATTTTGGGGTGTCCTCCCCGGACGCTCAGGATGTGAGCTGATCGGGGTTTGCAGTGACAGCACGTGGCTCCTGGTTTGGCAGATGGCTGTGTCCACAGGTCCTCCATTGGCTGCGTGTCTGCAGAGAGAGAGAGAGAGAGAGAAGAAGGAAGTGTCATCTCTGGGGTTTCCTCTTCTGATGGGCCCTCTTGGATCAGGGTCCTTAAGACATCCTCACTCCTTAGAGGTTTCATCTCCACTTACCGTCCCACCAGGACGCTGGGTCGTCTCAGGCTCTCTACGACCCCATGGACTGTAGCCCACCAGGCTCCTCTGTCCGTGGGATTCTCCAGGCAAGAATACTAGAGTGGGTCACCATGCCCTCCTCCAGGGGATCTTTCTGACCCAGGGGTGGAACCCAAGTCTCCCACATTGCAGGCGGATTCTTTACCAGCTGAGAAGGGAAGCCCAAGAATACTGGAGTGGGTAGCCTATCCCTTCTCCAGGGGATCTTCCCGACCCAGGGATCGAACCTGGGTCTCCCGCATTGCAGGTGGATTCTTTACCATCTCAGCCACCAGGGAATGCCTTGGGACAATTTAAGACCCGTCACAGCCGAATAAATAAATACTGGGGGAAAAAAAGTTCTTCCTAATTACAAATGAGAAACGCGATGAGCAACAGATGGGGCTGGAAGTGGGCGAGTGTGCGCAGTGGGGAAGGTATCCGTGACCACTTGAGGCTCAGGCGGTTCCGGGGTGTCCACCACTAATCACCGCCTCCACCAGGCCCGCCCCTCCCTGATGCCGGACAGGCAGAACCAGTTCTGAGTGTTACAGGATGGCCCCAGGCCCAGGACTGCTCCTGGATAAGCTGCAAAAGCTTCCCTTCTGAGGAGGAGCTTCTGGCTCCGGCATGCGCCTTTAGACATGCAGCTCTGAGCCACGGGTCTCGGAGTGGGGACGTCGGGTGGGCAGCCGCGTGGAATCCCGGAAACCAAGCTCGTATCCACCCGGGCGAGGGAGATGCGGGTGATGGAGGGGGGAGGCTTATTCGCAAGGAGCCTTTAGACTGTTGCTTGATTTGACATCACGAGTCCAGTTACCTCCCTTTTTTTGGTAAGCTTTGTTCAGTCGGGAAGTCCTCTCTGACTCTTTGATACCCCGTCGTGGACTGCAGCACGCCAGGCTTCCTGGTGCTTCACTGTCTCCCCGAGTTTACTTAAACTTACGTCCATCGGTAAACTGGTCAGGCTGTTTTATTTTCTCTGAGGTTACCCTTTGAAGAATAACAAGACCAACACTACAGATACTTATGCGTTTGTGTCAATTGCTCAGTCGTGTTCCACTCTTTGCGACCTCAAGGACCGTAGCCTGCCAGGCTCCTCTGTCCAAGGGATTCTCTAGGCATTCCCTTCTGTATGGGATCTTCCCTACCCAGGGATCGAACCCCAGTCTCCTGCCTTTGCAGGCGGATTCCTTATGGTCTGAGCCACCAGACAAATTAATGAATGCTTGTAAGCTACTCCTGATTGCAGAAGGAGCCTTCCCCACCTTTCATGGCTGGGATCGCCGATGCTATGGTGGATTGGGTAGACAGAATACTGCATCTTTTGCTAAACTCCTGAAGCTGAAGCCCCAATACTTCAGCCACCTGGTGTGAAGAACTGACTCATTGGAAAAGACGCTGTTGCTGGGAAAGATTGAAGGCGGGAGAAAGGGATGACTGAGGATGAGATGGTCAGATGGCATCACCGACTCCATGGACGTGAGTTTGGGTAAACTCCGGGCGTTGGTGATGGACAAGGAGGCCTGGCGTGCTGCGGTTCATAGGGTCGCAAAGAGTCAGATACAACTGAACTGAACTGAAGAGACATTTCTAAGTATGAAGTGAGGAAGGATCAGCAGGTACATGCTTGACTTTATCTTATAATCTGTAAACAGTACATTAGAATATGTGAGTGCAACACCCCTTTTCCAAAGAAAGACCTGAGAGAAAAGTAGCAATAAAGTCATGATTGCGAGTCATCAATCAGATGAAATAATTCAGTTGAAGCGTATCTCTTTCCAAGACATGGGGACTAGGCAGGTGGTCAGGAAGGAAATACGATGTGCTTTTAGCTTTGTGTGAGAAATGGTGTTCACTTCCGTGTTGCTGAACGTAGCTGGGTTTCTGCTGGTCTCTGAATTCTCTCCAGGTGATTCGTGTGGACACTTGCTTGATGAGGCAGCTCATCGCAGGCGGCGGGGTTTGGAGGGAAGCCTCCCTGGGGTTCCTGTGATGAGGCAGAGGATGACTTGGACGGATGGCTTCCCCCTGCTGGCTCCTTCTCTGGGGAGCCTCTTCTCGGAACGAAGGAGCCAGCACATCTGAGGCTGGGTGTGGCCAGCGGGGCTCTGGCTGCAGAGAAAGCCGGCCTTTGTCGTGGTGAGGGCGCCCGGAGTCTGAGTCTGGAGGTGAGGGCGCCCGGAGTCTGAGTCTGGAGGTGAGGGCGCCCGGAGTCTGAGTCTGGAGGTGAGGGCGCCCGGAGTCTGAGTCTGGAGGTGAGGGCGCCCGGAGTCTGAGTCTGGAGGTGAGGGCGCCCGGAGTCTGAGTGTGGACGGACAGACGGAAGCAGGGCTCTGTGACCCTGGATGTGGGTCTGTGCATGTGTGTGTGTGTGTGCGCGCCCGTGCACGCACGCTTAGCCCTGGGGCTTGCAGGAAGCGGGGAGGAGGTGGACAGGGAACCAGCTGATGTTTGGGGGCAATTCCCTCCCCCCCTCAAAAAAAAATTACTTAGTTCAGGTTGAAAACTGGAGCTTGGAGTCTAAAGTAAACTCAAGTGTTAATTTCCTCAGTCGTGTCCGACTCCCTGCGACCCCATGAACTGCAGCACGCCAGGCCTCCCTGTCCATCACCAGCTCCCGGAGCTTGCTCAAACTCATGTCCATCGAGTCGGTGATGCCATCCAACCATCTCATCCTCTGTTGTCCCCTTCTCCTCCCGCCTTCAATCTTTCCCAGCATCAGGGTCTTTTCCAATGAGTCAGCTCTTCCCATCAGGGCCTATTGTATAACGCAGGGAACTCTGCTCAATACTGTGTGATAACCTTATGGTCACCAGGGGGAAGGATGGTGGAAGGGATAGTTGGGGAGTCTGGGATGGACATGGACACAGTGCTGTATTTAAAATGGGAAACTATCTCAAATTTCATCTTTGGGAAATTCTGCTTGAGTGATAGTTTCCACTTATCCTTGACATGTTCATAAAAAAAAAAAAAGCAAATTTCCCATTATAAAAAAACAAACCCACCAAGGAATCAGGATTATGTGGATCCTTGAATGGAAATAGTTCCTGTTGGGATGTGATTTTACTCACAAAGACATTCATTTGGTTGATCCTCAGAAAGATTAGCTTTTTTTTTTTTGGTAACAGATTCTGGGGTATTTGTTGTATCGACTCAGTAGCTTTATTCCTATTTTATTCCTAGTTTTTTTTAAGGACTTTGCATAGTGTTCTCCCAGAAGCCTGTTTCTAAGAGGTGTCCACTTCGGGACAATTGCATGGCTTCCTTAAAAGCAAAAGCAAAAATGCAGGGACTGACAGCTTTCAATATCACCTTTAGGATCGCCATCTGGCACCTGGGATGCTGTTCACGGTCGGGCGTGAGGTTGGGTGGACCTGGCTCTTGACCTCCTGAGTAAGGTGTGCCTTTGGCCAAGAGGAATCCAACTTCTTTTAATTGTCCAGTGATTTCGTGTGCTTTTGTTTCTGCCCACACGAGTGGGGGCATACACCCGTATACGTAGGAAGGTTTCTGCCCAAGGGGCGGGGGAGAACCCTTCTGGCTGTTGAAAACACTCCGGTCCTTTGCATGCTGACAAATAACTCTGGACGAAACCTGAGACCCGCTGCCGCTTGGGACGGGGAAAGCCATCCCCTGCTCTGGGACTCTGTGCCTGGCCTGCCTGTTGAGTCAGGACGCAGGTCGTTCCCACCTGGGCAGGTAGTGCCCAGGTGTGTGTGTGTGTGAAAGTCGCCCGGTCGTGTCCGACTCTCTGCAACCCCGTAGACTGCATAGTCCATGGGATTGCCCAGGCCAGAATCCTGGAGTGGGTAGCCTTTCCCTCCTCCGGGGGGATCTTCCCCACCCAGGGATTGAACCCGGTCTCCCGCTTTGCAGGTGGATTCTTTACCAGCTGAGCCCCCACGGAAGTTCCCAGGCAGACAGTCCCAAACCTGCCCCGGAGGTGGTTTGTACTTGTCCCTTTAGAACGTCTTAGTTGGGAAGCAGCGTGACCTCTGACGGTCGGGGCTCCTGGCTGCTGCGTTCCCAGCCCAGAAGAGATGCCAGGGGATGGTGACCAACATCTCACAGTGACACGAGAGCGGAAGACTGCATTCGTGTAAAGTCAGGATGTCAGCCCAGCCCAGGAGCGACCCAGCACCGTTGAGAGCAGGTGGATTCTTGAAGGAAGGCAGGTTGACAGGCGGGCCGTGGAGACAGAGCGACCAGCCTTTACTAGGGCTCTTGGGGAACGGCTGGGGTGGTCCTAGGAGTGACAGACCCGCCTGCCACGCAGGAGACCTGGGCTCCATCCCTGGGTTGGGAGGGCCCCCTGGAGAAGGGAGTGGCAACCCACTCCCATGTCCTTGCCCGGAGAATCCCCACGGACAGAGGATCCTGGAGAGGGCTACAGTCCACGGGGTCGCAGAGAGTCAGACGCGACTGAGCAGGTGAGCGCGTGTTTTCTCTCCACTTGAGGAATGGAGACGTGGTCTCTCGGCGGCTTTTTATCTGTTGCCGGCGTTGAACTTGACTTCCCCAAGTGGCTTGGCGTGGTGTCGCCCTTTGAAAACAGATCTCTGGCGTGTCCAGACTCTGCTCTGATCTGCCGTGCCTGGGCTTGCAGAACGGTGTGTGCCCTGGGTGATGGCTGTGCGCTCTGGCTCCTGCCGGGCCAGCCTCAGGCCTGCGGCGTTTGGACACACACCGCTGTTTGCTTTTCCTCATAGATGTGTGGATCCCGAGGGCTTGCCCAGAACACGGTTTGCGTGCATCGTGCAAAAATGAAGGGTGGGTGCTTACCCTAGTCCGGGGTCACAGACTAGGGGGACTTTTTTGTTTAATGTGCTGCAGCATCTTTTAAAAAAATTATTCATTTGTGTATTTATCTGACTGCACCAGGTCTTAGTTCTGGCATGCGAGCTCCTAGTCATATGGCATCTGGTTCCTGCTCTTTAGTTGTTAATGAGTGTCTGACACTTTGCGACCCCATGGACTGCAGCACTCCAGGCCTCCCTGTCCATCACCATCTCCTGGAGTTTGCTCAAACTCATGTCCACTGAGTCAGTGATGCCATCCAACCATCTCATCCTCTGTCTGTCCCCTTCTCCTCCTGCCTTCAATCTTTCCCAGCATCAGGGTCTTTTCCAATGAGTCAGCTCTTTGCATCAGGTGGCCAAAGTATTGGAGTTTCAGCTTCAACATCAGTCCTTCCAATGAATATTCAGGACTGATTTTCTTTAGGATGGATTGGTTGGATCTCCTTGTAGTCCAAGGAAATCTCAAGGGTCTTCCCTAACACCACAGTTCAAAAGCATCCATTCTTTAGCACTCAGCTTTCTTTATAATCCAACTCTCACATCCATACATGACCACTGGAAAAACCATAGCCTTGACTAGACGGACCTTTGTTGGCAAAAGTAATGTCTCTGCTTTTTAATATGCTGTCTAGGTTGGTCATAGCTTTTCTTCCAAGGAACAAGCGTCTTTTAATTTCATGGCTGCAGTCAGCATCCACAGTGGTTTCAGGCCCCAAGAAAAGAAAATCAGCCGTTATTTCCATTGTTTCCCCATCTATTTGCTATGAAGTGGTGGGACCAGATGCCGTGATCTTAGTTTTTTGAATGTTGGGTTTTAAGCCTTAGTTCCCTGACCAGGGATCAAAACTGCATGTGAGAAGGTGACGTCTCATCCGCTGAAACACCAGGGAAGTCCTTTTTCTCTCCTCCTTAACAGAAAAAGGCCAGCAACCTCACTGTGACTGGTACGTTGACAGCTGTCCAAGGCTTCGAGAGAGCAGAAGGCTTGAGATCCCGGAACAGACAAAGAATTCAGAGAACCTAAGTGACGATAAGAACCAAGAGGGGAACCTGAGAGGATTTTTTTTTGTTTTTAACAAGTCTCACTTTGACTAATATTTTCAGAGCAGTTTGACAAGATGCTGTGTTCATGAACAAAAGTAGGAAATGGCAGTAAAGTCACAGTCAGAGTTTTTGACAGGCTGCACGGACATGACAGAGGAGAAGGGGCTTATTCATCCTGGTGAATTTTGTTATCGTTCTGGAGCTGGGGGCTCCCAAAGGCACCACTTTCATCCACAGCTTTCTCTTATGGGCTTGAGGGGCTGTCCCCAAGGTGGTGTTTGTTGGGGGTCCGTCTCTCCCTGAACATCCAGGGGTCCCCTTGTGTTAGCTTCCTGGAGCTGTTGTTACAAACCATACTAACCAGATGGCTTAAAGCCACACCCATCCACTCTCCCCCAGCCCTGGAGACCAGACGTCTGAGGTCAAGGGTCCCAGGGCTGGGCTCCCTGCAGTGTCTTGGAGAGGGTCCTCCCCGCCTCTTCCAGCTTCTGGGGGCTCCAGGCGTCCGTCCCTGGGCTGGGCTCCCTGCAGTGTCTTGGGGAGGGTCCTCCCCGCCTCTTCCAGCTTCTGGGGGCTCCAGGCGTCCGTCCCTGGGCTGGGCTCCCTGCAGTGTCTTCAGGGAGGCTCCTCCCCGCCTCTTCCAGCTTCTGGGGGCTCCAGGCGTCCGTCCCTGGGCTGGGCTCCCTGCAGTGTCTTCAGGGAGGCTCCTCCCCGCCTCTTCCAGCTTCTGGGGGCTCCAGGCGTCCGTCCCTGGGCTGGTGGCCGCCTCCCTCCCGTCTCCGCCTCCATCTCCACGTGGCTTCTCCTCTGTGTCCCTGTCTCTCCTCTTCTGTGTCTTATAAGGACCCTGTCCTTGGGTTTAGGGCCACCCCCATCCAGGAGGGCCTCATCTCAGACCCTTCACTTCACAGTGTCTGCAAACACCTTCTTTCCAAGTAACTCCCCGTTCTAAATTCTGGGTGGGCACTGGCCAGGTGGTCCAGTGGCTAAGATTCGACGCTCCCGGCACAGGGGGCCTGGGTTCGATCCATGGTCCGGGAAGCAGTTGCCACATGCAGCTTGTAAGACCGTTTGCAGGCAGGTAAGGTGAAATAGTGTGTGTTGGTCGCTCAGTCCTGTCCAACTCTCTGCGGCCCCCTGGACTGTCGACCACCAGGCCCCTCTTCTCCAGGCAAGAATACTGGAGTGGGTAGCCGTGTCCCTTCTCAGGGGAATCTTCCTGACCCAGGGATCGAACTCCTGGGTCTCCTGCATGGCAGGTGGATTCTTTACCAGCTGAACCGAATTCAATAAATATTAGGGGAAAAAAAAAAAGGTTGCAGGCGGATATGAATCTTGTTTCGGGGACGAACATCCTTCCATCCACTGTATCCCACATCCTCCGCTTGTCCGGAGCCTCCGCACAGACTTGTCGCCAGCTTCTCCCCCAGAACAAAGCAACTCCGCAGACCCCTCTGGACACCCGCCCGGGTTCCCCTGTCTGCGAGGGGACCGTCAGGACCTTCTCAGATGCTTCAGCCACACCCTGTGGTCCTCCTTGCCCTGCCTCCCTCTGCCAACCCCATCCCCGCCTGTCCCCAAAGCAGCATTTTCTCTTTGAGTCTGCGAGGCCCTCTTTTTCGGTTCCTCCCTGCGGCCACAGGGAAATCTCTGAAACAAACGGAAAGCACACCAGAGCTCAGATCAGCCGGGCCACTTCCCTCCTCTCTGCCTCGTGACTTCCTGGAGCCCGTCTCCTGCACAGAACGTGATGGAAGGCTTTCAGAAGGCCTGTCCCTTCTCCAGCCCCGTTCCCTCTGCCCTCTTGAATCTCAGCTGTTGTCTGTGGCCGGCACCCTGTGTTGATTTCAACGAGACCGCAAGCTCCAGTCTTCTCCCTCCTCCCTGGAGTCGCTCAGTCGTGTCCGACTCTCTGCGACCCCATGGACCACAGCACGCCAGGCCTCCCTGTCCATCACCAGCTCCCGGAGTCCACCCAAACCCATGTCCATTGAGTCGGCGATGCCATCCAGCCATCTCATCCTCTGTCGTCCCCTTCCCCTCCCGCCTTCAATCTTTCCCAGCATCAGGGTCTTTTCCGATGGGTCCGTCCTTTGCATCAGGCGGCCAAAGGATTGGAGTTTCAGCATCAGTCCTTCCAGTGAATGTTCAGGACTCATTTGCTTTAGGACTGGCTTCCTCCAAAGACAGTGTCTTGGGACTTCCCTGGTGCTTCAGTGTTGAAGACTCCAGGCTCCCAGTGTAGGGGGGACGCAGGTTTCAGCCCTGGTCAGCTAACTACATCCCACACGCCATGACTGAACGTACTGCGTGCTGAAACTGAGATACAGAACAGCCAAATATAAGTCCTGCCTCCGGGAGGGCTTCCCTGGTGACTCAGTCGGTGAAGAATCTGCCTGCAGTGCAGGAGACCCGGGTTCCATCCCTGGGTCGGGAAGATCCCCTGGAGGTGGAAATGGCAACCCACTCCAGTATTCTTGCCTGGACAATCCCATGGACAGAGGAGCCTGGCCTGCTGCAGTCCCTGGTGTGTAAAGAGTCGGACACGCCTGAGCACGGACCATATGACGTCGTCACCTACCACCCTGGACGCAGTTTACAGCTTCGACTTTGAAAGTGGCCAGCTCCTGTTATCAAAGTACAGAGACCAACCTTTGCCTCTGGGTCAAGAGTTACCAGGCGAGGTTCGGAGCACCTCATATCTCCTTGCAGGGAGCCCAGTGCGCGACCAGGAATTCCAGGCATCTCCTTGTGTAACAGTTGTTAGCAAGTGGGAGTTAGCCTGGCGACTTCCCCTGTTCCTGGTTTTCTTTTGTGATTATATACTTTGTATCTTTGATAGGAGACAGCGTGACTTAAACAGCCTGCAGCTAGAGGAATTGGGTGGGCGCTGAAGTATCTGTTCTATTTTTAGCTTTTAAAAGTAAATATCTTACAGAAGCAAGGAGGCCACTGTGCATCGGAATGCGGCTTGACTCGGCCGCATTTTGAGGGAATGACTGGTTTTTGTTTTTGAAAGCCTGTCTAGACAAGTGGACTCACAAGGGCAGTCTGCCCCACCCAGCACCCAGCTGAACTGTGTCCAGCTTATTCAGCTGATCTTTGAAGCTGAAGACTCCAAGCTTAAAAAAATAAAAAATCTTCATCACTTTATCCAAAGCACACATGTTTTTGAGGGTAGATTTTCCTTATTAAGAGATAATTCCCAAATCAATAAAATTCACCTGTTCGAAGCGTCCAGTTCCATGATTTTAAGTTTAATCAAACTTAGCACACATTCTTTACAGAACACTTGAAGGTCCCCCCCGGCCCAAATGAAACAGGAGTTTGTACTGGTTTGCAGCCAGAAGCCAAATAATTTCCAGAAGCCAAATTTTGTTCTGCGTGTGTTAATCTTTTTTATTTTATGCTGGAGTGTAGCCGCTTAACAATGTTGTGGTGGCTTCAGGCGGACAGCGGAGGGACTCAGCCAGACGTGTACACGCATCCATTCTCCCCCAACCCCCCCTCCCACCCCAGCTGCCACGTGACATTGAGCAGAGTTCCCTGGGCTGTTCAGCAGGTCCTTGCTGGTTCTCCATGTTAAACACAGCCATGTGTCCATGTCCATCCCAGACTCCCTGACTATCCCTTCTCCCTGGCAGTCATGAGTTTGTTTTCTAAGTCTTGTGAGTCTCTCTGTTTTGTATGTAAGTTCATTTTTGTATTGTTGATATGCAATGTTGTATTAGTTTCAGGTGTATAGCAAAGTGAGTCAGTTATACATACATCTCCCCCCCTTTTTTAAGATTCTTTCACATATAGCTCATTACACAGTATTGAATAGAGTTCCCTATGCTATATAGCAGGTCCTTGTTCATTATCTGTTTTCTGTATTTTGTGTGTGTGTGTGCATTCAGCCATTCAGTCGTGTCCGACTCTTTGCCGCCCCATGGACTGTAGCCCACCAGGCTCCTCTGTCCATGGGATTGTCCAGGCAAGAATACTGGAGTGGGTTGCCATGCCCTCCTCCAGGGGGATCTTCCCAACCCAGGGATCAAACCTGGGTCTTCAGCATTGAAAACAGATTCTTGACTGTCTGAACCACCGGAGAAGCCCATTTAAAGCATGAACTCGGTCGTCTTCAAGGAACCACTGCTATTGGATTGGCCAAAAAAGTTCATTTGCCTAGCGAGTCCATTGTTCTGTAAAATTCTTGGAGTGAGAATGAAAAATGTTTCACTCAAAAGTGGATGAACTTTTTGGCCCACCCAGTGCTTCTGAATTTCTGAAACAGGAAGACAAGGTGATTTCTCATCAGGTGAAACAAATAGTTCAGTTCCCTGTTTTTCACCAGGTCACGGGAGATTAAATTCCTGCGTGTAGGGTCTTCTGGTACGTTTAACCAGGCTTTGGTTAAATGTCTGCCTTGATGGGGTTTCTGTCGATTCTGAATTCACCAGTTATCATCATCCTGTTGTTTCCTGTTGTCTTTTCCTTTATTGGTGGAATAACGTTTCTTTTTTTTTTTTTAATAACGTTTCTTTTTAAACGTATCTTCAGATGGCTTGTTTCCGCCCCTTTCCTCACCAGGGGCATGACAACCCACTCCAGTATTCTTGCCTGGAGAATCCATGCTCAGAGGAGCCTGGCGGGCTACAGTCCCCAGGGGTGGTAAAGAGTTGGACACAACTGATCGAATAATACTTTCATTACGCTCATTTTCCTTTCTTCATGAAAGAGTGAATATGTCCTTCATCACGGGGTCTTTTCGTTCTTAAACACAAGAGAGAAATATGTCAGGAAATGCTTCTGGTGTTAAAGGTATTATTATGATGTTATTATGATGTTAAAGGTATTAAAAAAAAAACCAAAACCCTGTGATTCTTCCAAGTTAAATTGTGCCAGAAGTATCTGGATAAAGATACAGAGGCATCACATATTTTATTTGATTCCTGCAGTCTCAAGGGTAAAAAAACACAGTTTTGGGGAAGCAAGACTTTACGTCTTAAGAGACGTGTCACTGTCCATTTTCTGCATGAGACAGCCTGCAGAGACACGTGTAGAAACATTTTTTTATAAGATGAGGAATCCTTTCCCTTAGAGTAATTAAAATGTATTACAGGGCGAGTGAAGTTCGTAAAAAGGAATGTGGACTGTGGCAGCCTTTTTGGAGAAACTTCCTCTTTTAGGAAGTCTGAGAGTTATTCCCCTTTCTAGCCAGCGTGTGTTCCTAGTGAGGACCGCCCAGGGGCTTACCCCGCGGGTGGCAGAAACTCAGCACCATTTCCTTTGCCAAGAAAATGTTGCTATTATTAGCCAGAAGCAGACACACTGCTTGCGCCTGCTTCTTTTGATAAGCTTTTGGAAAGTTCATCACTTTTCCAGAACAGGCTGGCTTCTCTTTTTATGATTTCTGATTGTCTTTCTTTTGATTTTGCCCTCATCAGCATTAATCTGGACAAAGACAGTTGAGCGTGGTGTCCTCACTGTTGGCCTTTAATTTTCCCAGACCATGCCAGCGTATCAGAAGACCCGAGCGGAGATGCACTGGGGCACTTGAAACATGTACATTTCCATGTCCAGACCTGTTCTCAACGCGGAGGAAGATTAAAGTTGTGTTAGGTTCTATACGCAAAAACATGAATGTGTGGTATTAAGTGATTAAACAACAAGGATGCTCGGAGCATTCCTGAGCACTGTTTGGTTGAATTCGTACCCCCTGGTGCTGCCATAAAAAATTTCCACCAAACTGGGAAGCTTGAAACCGTAGACATTCATCTTCTCTGAATCCCGGGGACCAGACGTCTGAGGTCAAGGGGTCCGTGGGCTGAGCTCCCTGCAGAGACTCCAGGGGAGGGTCCTCCCCGCCTCTTCCAGCTTCTGGGGGCTCCAGGCGTCCGTCCCTGGGCTGGTGGCCGCCTCCCTCCCGTCTCCGCCTCTGTCTCCATGTGGCTTCTCCTCTGTGTCTTCTAAGGACCCTGCCCTGGGTTTAGGGCCACCGCCGGTGACTCAGTAAAGAATCTGCCTGCAATGCAGGAGGCTGGGGTTCGATCCCTGGGTCGGGAAGATCCCCTGGAGGAGGGCACGGCAACCCACTCCAGTATTCTTGCCTGGAGAATCCCCACGGACAGAGGAGCCCGGCAGGCTGCAGTCCGTGGGGTCACAAAGAGCCCGTCACTGCTGAGCGAGTTTACGGCAGCAATCGTTAATTGCAGCGTGGCGTTAGTCAGGTGTACGACAGAGTGAGTCAATTACTTATCTGCTCTTTTTCACATTCTTTCCCCATACACAGTTGTTACATGATGTGGACTCGATTTCCCTGTGCCATACCGTAGTAGCTCCTTGTTTGTTTAATATTTTCCATCTAGTCCTGCGTATCTGTTCATCCCAAACTCCTCATTTAACCCTCCCCCAACCCTTTCCCCTTCGGTCACCCTGAGTTTGTTATCTGTGCCTCATCCTGATTTGGAAAAGCGTCAGAAAAAAGACACGTCGAAGGAATGTATTTTGGCACGCTTTTCCATCTGCCTTCACCTGCGTGTGTGTGTGTGTGTGTGTGTGTGTGTGTGTTCTCTGGGGTGACTCATTCCAGGAACGATGGTCAGTCACGCTCATCGAAGGACAATTCAGGGGCAGGTTACGCTTCTTGTCATTAAGTTGCTGAGTCGTGTCCGACTCTTTGCAACCCCATGGACCGCAGCACGCCAGGCCTCCCTGTCCATCACCAACTCCCGGAGCTTGCTCAAACTCATGTCCATCAAGTCAGTGATGCCATCCAACCATCTCATCCTCTGTCATCCCCTTCTCCTCCCACCTTCAATCTTTTCCAGCATCAGGGTCTTTTCCAATGAGTCAGTTCTTCGCATCAGGTGGCCAAAGGATTGGAGTTTCAGCTTCAGCATCAGTCCTTCCAATGAATATTCAGGACTGATTTCCTTTAGGATGGACTGGTTGGATCTCCTTGCAGTCCAAGGGACTCTCAAGAGTGTTTTCTGCCCCACAGTTCGAAAGCATCAATGCTTAGGTGCGCTCAGCCTTCCTTATGTTTCTCACGTCCGTGCGTCACGCCTGGACGAACCACAGCTGTGACTGTATGTAGCTTTGTCATAGAGTGAAGTGATGCTGTGTGTGTGCGGGAATTTAACTTGACCATTCCAGAGGAGTGTCTGTTGCCTGGCGTCTCGTAGGGCATCGAGTCGTGTGACCTGCCTGTCTGCCGTTCCTGGCTGGGGGGATCCGTGGTTGCTGAGCACGCCTCTCCCCCCTCTCTGCCGTCCGCATGCAGGGACAGGGACGTTCGGGCGTGTGCAGCTAGTCCAGGAGAAGACGAGCAAGCATTTCTTCGCCCTGAAGGTGATGACCATCCCCGATATCATCCGCCTGAAGCAGGAGCAGCACGTCCACAACGAGAAGTCGGTGCTCAAGGAAGTCAACCACCCGTTCCTGGTCAAACTGTGAGTCCTTTGCTCCGGGTCCCCTCCCGCCCGCCCACACCCCGCAAGGTGGGATTCTCCTGTGTGTGCCGGGGACCCAGCGTGTTCCCGGCCCGGCGGGCCCTGACACACCTCAAGCTCCCCATCTTACCCGAGGAAGGCTGCTGTTCCCACCAAGTACCTGCCCAAGGTCGGCGGGGAGAAGGGATGCCTGGCTGGCCCCAGCAAGACATCCACGTGGGCTCCCCGCCTCCCATCGCCAGAGCTCTCATCTCCTGGGTTTTCCTCAGTCACCCGCTCGCCTCTGCTCACTCCCATCCTCTCTGGGCTGTCTCGTGGACTCTCGAGTGGCCCCTCCTCTGATAGATCCTGGCCTCATCCCGTTGATGGTGCCCGTCATGCAGTGGATACATTCCTCTCTCTCCCAGGCTCTTTAAAGTTTACTACTTGATTCATGATTTAGGGGCTGAGGTGCATCTTTGTTGGGCTTCCCAGGTGTTGCTAATGGTGAAGAACCCACCTACCAGTGTAGGAGAGACGAGAGATGCAGATTCCATCTCTGGGTTGGGAAGATCCCCTGGAGGAGGGCGTGGCAACCCACTCCAGTATTCTTGGGCTTCTCTGGCAGCTCATAGGGGACAGAATCTGCCTGCGATGCCGGAGACCCAGGTTCAGTCCCTGGGTGGGGAAGGTCCCCTGGAGAAGGGCATGGTGACCCACTCCAGTATCCTGGCCTGGAGAATCCCCATGGACAGAGAAGCCTGGGGTGGGGCGGGCTACAGTCCATGGGGTCGCAGAGAGCCGGACACGACGGAAGCGACTGAGCCCGCGGGCACGGTGACTTTTGAGATGCCCTTACGTCCATCATCCCAGCACAGTGACCCGCAGTGGAAGATGGGGTGCCACCCACGTGGTCAGCCCAGGATCACCCCTCCGCTGTGATGCTTGCCTCCTCCGCCCTGCCCCTCACCCCCTCCCGCCTCAGCCACCCACACCCGCCTTTCTTCCGCAATCCACCCGCCCGGGCGTGCAGACACAGGACCACTTACTGTGGTCTCAGAGCATCTTGCGTGTATCCCCTCCTCCGCCCCCACGCACGGACAAAAACACCCGTAAAGGCAAAACCACTGGACCAGCGTCTC
Organism: Odocoileus virginianus; assembly: GCF_023699985.2. NCBI lineage: Eukaryota > Metazoa > Chordata > Mammalia > Artiodactyla > Cervidae > Odocoileus > Odocoileus virginianus. The sequence continues at coordinate 1,598,119 of NW_027224323.1, forward strand.
GAGACGAGTTGGGACATGTTTGATGGGAGACAGAAGGGAGCAACTGGCTTTTTCTGTGTGTCTGACTTTCCTTTTACGGAGCCAGAGAGCAGTCTGGGGTCCCTGTGGCCGGGTCACTAGAGTCTCATGTTCTGTCTGTGGCCAAGGCATTCTCACATGATTTAGGAGAACTGGCTTGAGCCTTTTTTTTTCTTTTTTTCTTTAACCAAATACAGGAAGTCCTCAAACCAGAAACCCAGGGTGTGTCCCCAAGGGTGCTTTGTGACCCAGTTTTCCCAGGAAGACAGGCGTCCCGGTGGCCGGATTCCTGTTTGTCCTGGAGACGTAGTGGTCTGTTGAGCTGCTCTGGTAGCTTATGTGATGGTTAGAGAATCTGCCTGCGATGCAGGAGACTCAGGTTCAATCCCTGGGTCAGGAACAAGAGAAGGAAAGGCAACCCACTCCAGTGTTCTTGCCTGGAGAATCCCGTGGACAGAGGAGCCTGGCGGGCTATGGTCCATGAGGTCGCAAAGAGTCGGACAGGACTGAGTGACGTAACACTTACGCGAAAGAGAAGCAGATAGACTTGATGGTCAATAGGAAAAGTCCGAGGTGATGTTGTTGAGCAGACAAGAGTTTGCAAAAGAGGCAAGAAGCCGGCGGGAGAAGCTCTTTTCAGGGCTGGGGGTGGCGGGGCGGAGACGCTGAGTTGACCTCGTTGTGTGTGTTCTGTGCTCAGGAAGCATTAGGGTGATGCTCTTGTGAATCTTGGGCTGGGGGGGCTTCCAGCTCTGGATATTCCACCTCTCTGTGGGTTTAATTGTGTCTGCCTCCCAAAAAGATGGGTCTTCCTTGGTGGCTCAGACGGTAAAGAATCTGCCTGCAATGCAGAGGACCTGGGTTCGATCTCTGCGTCGGGAAGATCCCTGGAGGACGAATGTCAACCCACTCCAGTACTCTTGCCTGGAGAATCCCCATGGACAGAGCAGCCTGGCAGGTGACAGTCCGTGGAGTCACAGAGAGATACATATGACTGAGCAACTGGCATCCAAGCCCAGAAACATGCCATAAGTCACCGTGAAAGTGACCTTGTTTGGAAATTGGGTAATTGCAGGTAGAATTAAGTTGTTGAGGTGCTGTAGAAATGTGTTGTTCATCCAATTTGGTGGGTGGCCTTATACCAAGAGGCCTAGCTCGGGAAGATCCCCAGGAGAAGGCAATGGGAACTTTTCCCTGTAATTTAGTCTGCATAGCTGTCCCTCCATGTGTGTCTGTGTCCTGACCTCCTCCTCCTGTATGGACCCCAGTCCTATGGGATCGAGACCCTCGCTAGTGACCTCATTCGGCCTTCATGCTCTCTTTGAAGACCCATCTCCTAATACAGCCATATCGTTAGGTCCTGGAGGGGTCAGCAGTTCAACATACGGATTTGGGATGAGGCAGACGGTAAAAAAGAAAAAAAAAAATCTGCCTGAAATGGCAGGAGACGCGGGGTTCCATCCCTGCTTGGGAAGACCCCCTGGAGGAGGAAATGGCAACCCACTCCAGTATTCTTGCCTGGAGAATCCCATGGACAGAGGAGCCTGGTGGGCTACAGACCATGGGGTCCCAAAGAGTCGGACATGACCGAGCGACTGACACTTTCACCATCCAGCCCAGAACACCAGCTTACTGACTTGCTCAGTGCAGGTCTTTTAGCCCATGAGGGTGTTGTTATAAGGTCCTTGAGGCTTGGGATGTTTTCCGTGGCTTTTCACTTCAGAGACCAGGTTGTGTTTGAAAACTGCGATTGCGTTGATCCAGGGCCGGCAGGCTCTGGATGCGCCCCCATACAGAGCAGCGGGGAGAGGGATCTGTGTGACCAGCCCTGGGAACAGACGGCAGGCGACGCCCACGGCCACGGGGTGGAGCGCGCAGTTGAGTGGGAAGAAGCCGGGAGGCGAGCAGGTGTTGAATCGTCCCAGCTGCGCAGTTTTCTCTTGGAAGGAGTCACTTCTCCCAACATCTGCCTTTTCAAACACTGTCAGAAACCCCTAGTAGGGTTTTCCTTGCATTTACATGAAGCTGCGTGGAGCCCGGAAGATCATGCCGAAGAAAGACTCCAGTTTGAACTTTCTCTTGAGTGGTTTGGCACATTTGCTCGGGGTGTTATCAGCAAGTTTGTGATTTGAAGTGCTACTGGTTGCATTTTTCTGAAAACCAGCCAGGAGGTTCATTACATAGATAATCAGATGACACCTCTCTGTTCTGGGATGAAGCCATTCCGAAGGTCAGTGCAGCCTGTGGAGAGATAATTTTAGAAGAGCTGAGTAACTCAGTGTCCAGGGTGTAGAAGGATTGTGACGCTGTCAGGATTTCCCAGGGGAGGAAGACTTCGGTCCTGTCTGAAGAACGCAACCCTGTGTCTGCTCTCTGTCCTTTCTGCCGTACAGAAATTGCTGGCATCAAAGAGTGGGACCTGGAAAAGAGGCAGCCCACTCCAGTATCCTTGCCTGGAATCCCATGGTCAGAGCAGCTTGGTGGGCTACAGTCCATGGGGTCGCAAAGAGTCTCACACGGCTGAGCCACAAGCACTTTCTGTTCTTTCGAGAGTGGCACCGGGACAGGTGTTCTCAGCGCTGCTGACATTTTTAGGACTTAAGCCCAGGAGGCAGCATCTCTATTAATCCTGAGAATTGCTCTGAGGAAGCAGGACGGGGTGGAGGGAGCAAGGTTATATAGAAGTTTTGCAACAGAGAGCAGGTCATGTCAACATCAGAAGATGATTCTTAATGAAAGAAATCAGATATGTGAAGGTAAGGAATTTAGTGCTTTTCTATGTATGGATGTGAGAGTTGGACTATAAAGAAAGCTGAGTGCTGAAGAGTTGATGCTTTTGAACTGTGGTGTCAGAGAAGACTCTGAGAGTCCCTTGGACTGCAGGGAGATCCAACCAGTTCATCCTAAAGGAAATCAGTCCTCAATATTCATTGGAAGGACTGATGCTGAAGCTGAAACTCCAATCCTTTGGCCACCTGATACAAAGAGCTGACTCATTGGAAAAGACCCTGATGCTGGGAAAGATTGAAGGCAGGAGGAGAAAGGGATGACAGAGGATGAGATGGTTGGATGGCATCACCGACTCAATGGACATGAGTTTGAGCAAGCTCTGGGAGTTGGTGATGGACAGGGAGGCCTGGTGTGCTGCAGTCAGTTGGGGTCACAAAGAGTCAGACACGACTGAGCGACTGAACTGAACTGATGTGTAGGAAGATGCCAAGAATCTGGACTCATTGAAGTCATTCCTTTATTCTGCATCTCAGCTACCTGGGGCCAGTATCCTGTGTTTTCACATCCTGAGTTTCCTCAGGGCTCACCGTGGGGAGTGGCTGTAGTCTGATGGCTGCTAGAAGGCAGGTGTTCTTTCCTGAGTTCCCTTAGGAACTATCACTCATGAATGTGACATCCTTGGTTTACTAATAAAGCTGGAAATAATTCCATTTCTCACGAGTTTCCATAGAGGTTCATTGTGCAGGGTCATCAGTCAGGTGTCATTGGGACCCTAGAAGACATTTCCCCATCAGAAAAGCCCTCTCTGAATGCTAAGCTCTCCCATAAAAGAACAGCAAGGCTGTCATGCCTTTGGGATACTGTGTGCTTCTGTTTGAGCATCATGGCAAGGAACAGGCTGGCTAGACTGAGACATGTCATGATGTGAGCCAGAGAAGGAGTGCATGCAGCCCAGAGAAAGAGACTTGTCTCGATTATAAATGATGGAAAAAAGACGGGCGTCTGGTCACCTGGTTTCTCTAGACAGTGATGCCAGGGAGGAAGACATGTTCCTGATCCTTCCAGGCTTTTCTGGCTGGTCTAGGAATGACATGGATGTGAGACAGATGAACCAGGAGAAAAAGGCACACAAAAATTTAATCTCACATATACATGGGAGAGAGCTATGAAAATGGCCCAACGTGTAGCCTGCATGTTCAGTTGTGTCCCGGCTCTTCGTGACCCCATGGACTGTAGCCCGCCAGGCTCCTCTGTCCATGGGATTTCCCAGGCAAGAATCCTGGAGTGGGTTGCCATTTCCTCCTCCAGGGGATCTTCCCAACCCAGGGATCGAAACCCGCGTCTCCTGCATTGGCAGGCAGACTCTTTACTATTGAGCCAGTTGGGACTCCCCACATGGCCCTAACCCTCCCCTTAAATACTGTCTTCAGCTGAAGACAAAAGAGGATGTTGGGGGTAGTGTTTTGAGATATCAAAGTGGAGGAAGGGCAGTTGACATAGAGACAAATACAAAACAAAAGTTTTATAAATAAATGTTTGCTGGGCCAGGAGAGACATAGAGACCTAGCGTGAACTCTGGCCTCCAGGCTCTGTTCACCCCACCACAGGGGGCCCCGTATCCTATGCAGACATCTCTGCTGAAACTGGAGATTCCAGGACCAACTCCTCTATCTACGTTCTTTTAGGCAGTTCAGGGAGAAGGTCCAAGTTTTCTCTGGACTCTGCTTGACTTTGTCTTGGTTGTTTTCAGCTGGAGATAATCTGCATGCTAGAGATATACTGGGGGAGGGCAGGTTTTGCTCCTTTTCCAGTAACAAAAGCCACAAACCACCCCCACCCCACCCCACCCCACCCCAAGCCCTCTTCCTGCCCCCTGTCTTCCGTCACATCTCAACACTGCAGATCTGAAGCCTTGATACTGGGAGCGGGACAAAGATACACAGGAACTGGGGAAAGAGAAACCCCTGGAAGTGGCTGCCACCGTGCTTCCTAAAGACGCGGGTCCCTGGGTAGCCCGAGCCGCAAGAGGCAGAAATCTAGCAATGCAGAAAGAAAGGCATTTGTAGGAGCGTAACAAAGTGACGTTAGTATATCACTTAGTATGCAGCCCTCAATGTGCATCACTACGCTACACCGTTACTAGGCAACAGGTCCCGCTCAGCCGTTGGTCAGCTCTGCAGCAGCCCCGCCTACAAGCAACCAACGGTCCATTAGCGGCCCTTAGCGGTCCTGCTCAGGCATGGGTTGAGGCCTCAGTGGGCTTAGCCCACTGGCGACCAGCTATGAATGAGCGCCCATCAGTGGTCCCGCTCAGCCATTGGTCGGTGCTGCAGAAGGACCCGCCCAGAGACAATCGTCAATAAGCGACCCTTAGTGGTCCTGCCCAGCCATTGGTTGATGCTTCATGAGCTCCGCCCACTGACAACCAACTGCCAATGAGCAACCCTTAGTGGTCCTGCTCAGCCATTGGTTTGCACCTCAGAAGGCCCCGCCCACAAGCAACCAACTGCCAATGAGCAACCCTTAGTGGTCCTCATCTAGTGGACAGCACCTCAGTGGGCCCCGCCCACAAGCTACTGGCAATGAGCAACCCTTCATGGGTCCACTCAGCCATTGGTCGACTCTGTAGCGGGCCCCGCCCACAAGCAGCCAGCTGCCAATGAGCGACCCTTAGAGGTCCTGGTCAGCCATTGGTCGGCAGAGCAGTGGCCTGCGAAGCCAAGCTTCAGTGAACAGCCCTTAGTTATGCTGCTTAGTCATTGGACGGTACTGCAGTGGGCCCCGCCCACAAACAGCCAACTGTCAATGAGTGACCGTTAGTGGTTCTGCTCAGCCATTGGACAGCACCGAGTGGGCCCCACCCACTGGCCAGCAAGCCTCAAAGAACAGCTTAGTGATGCTGCTCAGCCATTGGACAGTGCTGCAGCGGGCCCCGCCCACAGGTCAGCAGCTGTCATTCAATGATCGCGCCTTAGTGAGGGCCTTCATCCAAAGGTGTGTGGACGGGTGGTCATCGGGTGGATAGAGACCGCAGACGTGGGTCCTGGCCTTCCCCTGGGGGCCCTCCAGCTCACCCAGCCTTGGTCCAGCGGGAGAGCCCGGAGCGCCCAGAGAACAGGCTGCGGGCTTTGGCTTGGGCGGGGGGGCTCCAGGGTGCTTGCCACAGCCACCCACTGGCTGGACCCGGGGCTTCAGGCCGCGGTGACCCTCTCCCCCGTCCTTGGGTCTGTGATATAACTACAGCGGGCGTCTGTCCTAGCTACCCTGCAGTCAGGGACCCCCATGGGACCTGCCTCCCCCATCTGGGCCTGAGAAGCCCAGATGGTCTCCGCCCATCACTGTGTCCATGATCTCACTACAGCAGGCATCTGTCCTGGCTCCCGTGCAGTCAGGGATCCCCATGGGAGCTCATCTCCCCCGATCTGAGCTCCCTGAGAAGCCCGAGGGTCAGTTCAGTGATGACAGCTGGGCAGGGTCTGTGGATCTGTCCCTCAGGGAGCTGGCCGCTGAGCTCTGGCCCTTCTGAGCCAGGCCTGGGACCCTGGAGGGTGAAACCTGTGCCTGGGGACCTGGCCCTTTCTTTCAGAGCAGAGAATATAACGTGTCTGGTAGAGATTTAGCGGAACATTGTTCGCTGACAGTGACGTGCCCTCAAGAGCAAAGGATGTGTGTCCGTGTGAATGTGCTCGGTCGTGTCTGACTCTTTTTGGCCCCGTGGACTGTCACCCCACCAGGCTCTTCTGTCCATGGGATTCTCAAGGCAAAAATACTGGAGTGGGTTGCCATGCCCTTCTCCAAGGGATCTTCCTGACCCCGTGACCCAGGGATCAACTTGTGTCTCCTGCATTGCAGGCAGATTCTTCACCCCTGAGCCACTTAGGAAGCCTGAGTAAAGATTCTGACATGAAGAAGTTGGCAACAGCTAACCATGTCCACCCTTCACCTTCCATACAAAAGGGCTTTGGAGAAAGCTTGCAGTAACTGGGTTTCTTAAGGCGTGAAGCACCCTTCTCCTTGCGCAGCCCTGTAACAAACTTCTGTGTTCCAAACTCCAGTATTCTAGTATTGTTTGGTCTCACTGGGTATCAGGCAAATGATCTTGCATTTATGGTAACAGCTCCGTCTGAGCATAGCAGGCTCCCCAAGTTACCCAGGTGGTAAAGAATGCCGCTTGCCGATGCTGGAGACGCAGGTTCAATCCCTGGGTCGGGAAGATCCACTTGCAGAAGGGAATGGCAACCCACTCCAGGCTCCTTGCCTGGGAAATCCCCTGAACAGAGGAGCCTAGAGGGCTACAGTCCGTAGGGTTGCCAAGAGTAAGACAGGACTGAGCGACTACGCATCTGAGCCTAGCCTCACAGAGTCTTCGCATTTAAATGCACATTCAGAGAAAGCTTCTTGTATGCAGGACCCATATTTTCCTCTAACGGATAACCACGGTGATGAGTGAAATAGACATTCATTTGAACATCAGAACAGTATGTTGTTTTTCCTTTTTGAAAGGCTTTTCTTGGACATGGAAAAGTTTTTCCTTTCTGCAGCCCATCTTTTTTTTTTATTTTTAATTTGCCCACCTTGTGCAGCTCGTGGGATCTTAGTTCTCACACCAGGCTTTAAACCCACGTCCTCAACAGTGAAAGCACAGAGTCCTAACCACTAGACCACCAGGGAATTCCCTCATTTTTTTTTTTTTTAATTGCTTAAACTTATACTTCCCTGTTGCTCACATGATGAAGAATCTGCTTGCAGTGCAGAAGACCTGGGTTTGATCCCTGGGCCGGGAAGATCCCTTGGAGGAGGGCATGTCAACCCACTCCAGTATTCCTGCCTGGAGAATCCCATGGATGGAGGAGCCTGGCGGGCTACAGTCCATGGGGTTGAAAAGAGTCAGACATGACTGAGCGACTTAGCACACATACTTTCCTGACCACTGCACTTGATTACTTGTGATTTTCCTTCCAGTTATGTTTTGGGTCATTGCACACGATCTCCAGCGCTTCGTCTATATATTGATCACACTTTACTATAGGCAGACCTCAGAGATACAGTGGGTTTAGCGGTAGAGCCCGTCAGTAAAGCAGATTAGTGCCGTAAAGCAAATCACAAGAGGTTTTAGGTTTCCCAGTGCGTCTAGAAGTTTTGTTTAGGGGACTTTGTCATTCTTTTTTAGATTCCATGTATAAGTAGTATCATACAGTATTTCTGTGATTCTGTCTGGTTTCACTTACTAGAATCATCTCTTTCTTATGGGTACCTTTTCCAGGGCTGTATCTTATACAGTTGTATTTATTCCAGTATATGGAGAAGGGAATGGCAACCCACTCCAGTATTCTTGCCTGGAAAACCCCATGGACGGAGGAGCCTGGCAGGCTACAGTCCATGGTGTTGCAAAGAGTCGGACACGACTGAGCGACTTCACTTTTCACGACGTATATACACAGACGCGTATACGTGTCTGTGACTATGTGTGTTGTCCAGCGCTTCGTGGGCCCAGGGACTGCAGCACCCAGCTTTCCCATGACTGAGGGCCTTGTGCCGGCTGCTGAATCTGCCAGTCTGTTCTGTTCTTCTCTCTCTTTCTCCAACACCTCTGTCACCTCTGCTTAGAGTCTGTCACCCTCCTATGTAATGAAAACAGGACTTGCAGAACCAAGGAAGTTGTTGTTCAGTTGCTCAGCCGTGTCTGAGTCTTTGCGACCCCATGGACTGCAGCATCCCAGGCTTCCCTCTCCTTCACCAACTCCCGGAGCTTGCTCAAACTCATGTTCATCCAGTCGGTGATGCCATCCAACCATCTCATCCTCTGTCGTCCCCTTCTCCTCCTGCCCTCAATCTTTCCCAGCATCAGGGTCTTTTCCAAGGAGTCAGCTCTTCCCATCAGGTGGCCAAAGTATTGGGAGCTTCAGCTTCAGCATCCGTCCTTCCAATGAATATTCAGGACTGATTTCCTTTAGGATGGACTGGTTGGGTCTCCTTGCAGTCCAAGGGGCTCTCAGGAGTTTTCTCCAGCACCACAGTTGGAAAGCATCCATTCTCAGACACTCAGACTTCTGTCTGGTCCAGCTCTCACATCCATACCTGACTGCTGGGCAGCCCCTGTGGCTGTATCTTCACGTGACCTGTTCACGCACCAGGCCTCCATCCTCTCCCCCCATCAGCCTCTGTCCGTCCGGCCAGCCGAGGCGCGGCGCTCGGTCTCACTGTGATCCCTCCGCGCGTCCCCGGTGCAGGTTCTGGACGGGCCATGACGACCGCTTCCTGTACATGCTGATGGAGTTCGTGCCGGGCGGCGAGCTCTTCAGCTACCTGCGGAACCGCGGCCGCTTCACCAGCAACACCGGGCTGTTCTACGCGGCCGAGATCGTCTGCGCCATCGAGTACCTGCACGCCCGGGACATCGTCTACAGGGACCTGAAGCCGGAGAACATCCTGCTAGACAGGGACGGCCACGTCAAGCTCACCGACTTCGGGTTCGCCAAGAAGCTGGTGGACAAGTGAGTGACCGCTGCTCTCCCCCGTGTCCCCCCCCCACTCCCCGCCCTCTGCCTGGGGCGGTCTCCACTGTGTCCTCTCTGCTGGGAGCTCCTTTCTGATGAGATTCCGCGTCTCGGCAGAAGTGATGGGCGGCTTCTCTGGTGCCTCAGAGAGTAGAGAATCCGCCTGCAATGCGGGAGACCTGGGCTCGATTCCTGGGTCGGGAAGATCCCCTGCAGGAGGGCATGGCGACCCACTCCAGGATTCTTGCCTGGTGAATTCCGTGGACAGGGAAGCCTGGAGGGCTATAGTCCAAGGGGTTGCAAAGAGTTGCACATGATTGAGCATGCACACACAGCAGTATATGTATAGATATACATGCGGTTTCCGTGGTGGCTCAGAGGTACATATTCCACCTGCCAGGAGACACAGGGTCGATCCATGAGTCGAGAAGATTCCCCTGGAGAACGGAATGGCAACCCTCTCCAGTATTCTTGCCTGGAGAATCCCATGGACGGAGGAGTGTGAAGGGCTACAATTCATGGCAGAGAGTTGGCCATGACTGAGCAACTAACACTCACCCTTATAAATGTGATCGTATAGTATTTGTCTTTATCTGACAGACTTCCGTCTGTACGTCCATCCATATAGCTGCAGATGGCATTCTTTCATTCTTTTTCATGGCTGAGTAGTATTCCATTGCGCATATGTACCACATCTTCTTTATCCCTTCCTCTACTGATGGACAATGTGGAAGTTTCCACGCCTTGGCTATTGTCTGTAATAAGGATGTTGAAGTTTTAAGAGGTAGAGGTGTGTTATTTTGCCCCCACAAGCCCAGGACAATCTTACAGACAGCCCCAGTGTCTGGAGGGTCCCCCAATCTTACAGAGAGCCCCAGGGTCCCGTCCTTCTGACAGTCCTTGGGGTCACAAAGAGTCGGACGCAGCTTAGCACGCAGAGGAGCGTGCGGTACTGTATTTCTTGAGGACAAAGATGTGTGTTCCCTTCCTCTGCATGATTTTACTAATTTAATGTCCTAAGCTTGCTATCGAGAGCATTGCTGTCCAAAACAAGTTCAACACAGACCTCCTGTATTATTTCACATTTTTAAGGAGTCGTGTTTCAAAAAGTCAGACCAGGCGTACATGATTTCATTCACAAGCTGGTTTAATTCAGGATGTCCCAGATGGGACCATTTCAGCATATTGTCCATATCCGTGTTGACAGACTCTCCGTGAATATTTTTTGTCCACACCACATGGCATATGGGATCTTAGTTCTCCAATCAAGGATGGAACTTGCGTCCCCCCTGCTTTGGAAGCGTGGGGTCTGAACCGCTCGGCCTCCAGGGAAGTCCCCCATGAATCGTTGGTACTCAGGTTTTGAAATTCCAAACACTTTTTCTCCTTTGGTGTATCTTTAAGGAGGGCACTGATATTTCCCATCAGAAACTCTAGATGTGTGTTTATTGCCCGTGATGTTTGAAACGGTTGGAAAGAAAGCAGATTCACGTCCGTTTTTCAGTCCACGCATTGAGTGTGGGTTGTTACATTTAAATTCAAATTAAAACCGGGTTAGAATTTCACTCTTTACAGTGAAAGTGCAGCTGGTGACTCCCGTATCAGAAGCTAGATCTGGAACAAATACCCATGGTGTCTATTCCTGTGACGAATTAGGGTTGGTTCACGTGAGAACTGTTCCTCATGTTGCAGAAACATTTTATGGCAAACAATTGGGGAGCAGTTTTACATTAAACGAAATCAGTCCTAGAGGAAATTAATCCTGAATAGTCATTGGAAATCAGTCCTGGGTGTTCATTGGAAGGACTGATGCTGAAGCTGAAACTCCAATGCTCTGGCCACATGATGTGAAGAACTGACTCATTGGAGAAGACGCTGATGCTGGGAAAGATTGAGGGCGGGAGGAGAAGCGGACGACAGAGGATGAGATGGTTGGATGGCATCTCCGACTCGATGACATGAGTTTGGGCAAGCTTAGGAGTTGGTGATGGACAGGGAAGCCTGGCGTGCTGCAGTCCACGGGGTCGCAAAGAGTTGGATACAACTGAGTGACTGAACTGAACTGATTTACATTAAATAACTCATGTCTGATGGCTTTTAGACAGGGGCCATCCTGGGGTTACTTTTTCTGATGCAGTTAAAAGTCAATGTCATCTTCCCCTATAGCATTTCATCACTTAACATGGCTGAGAATAAAATGGGGTGGTTTGTGTCTCAGCTGGGAAAGAATCCGCCTGCAGTGCGGGAGACCTGGGTTCAATCCCTGGGTTGGGAAGATCCCCTGGAGAAGGACATGGCAACCCACTGCAGTATTCTGGCCTGGAGAATCCCATGGACTGTGTAGTCCACAGGGTCGCAAAGTTGGACACAACTGAGTGATTTTCACTTTCAGTTTATGTAGAAGTGTGCAGGTAGCTTTAAACACTGTTTTTTTTTTTTTGTTTTTTGTTTTTTTTTCCATTTATTTTTATTAGTTGGAGGCTAATTACTTTACATCATTACAGTAGTTTTTGTCATACATTGAAATGAATTAGCCATGGATTTACATGTATTCCCCATCCCGATCCCCCCTCCCACCTCCCTCTCCACCCGATCCCTCTGGGTCTTCCCAGTGCACCAGGCCCGAGCACTTGTCTCATGCACCCAACCTGGGCTGGTGATCTGTTTCACCCTAGATAATATACATGTTTCGATGCTGTTCTCTTGAAACATGCCACCCTCGCCTTCTCCCAGAGTCCACAAGACTGTTCTATACATCTGAGTCTCTTTTTCTGTTTTGCATATAGGGTTATCGTTACCATCTTTCTAAATTCCATATATATGTGTTAGTATACTGTATTGCTCTTTATCTTTCTGGCTTACTTCGCTCTGTATAATGGGCTCCAGTTTCATCCATCTCATTAGAACTGATTCAAATGAATTCTTTTTAACGGCTGAGTAATATTCCATGGTGTATATGTACCACAGCTTCCTTATCCATTCGTCTGCTGATGGGCATCTAGGTTGCTTCCATGTCCTGGCTATTATAAACGGTGCTGCGATGAACATTGGGGTGCACGTGTTTCTTTCAGATCTGGTTTCCTCAGTGTGTATGCCCAGAAGTGGGATTGCTGGGTCATATGGCAGATCTATTTCCAGCTTTTTAAGAAATCTCCACACTGTTTTATTTTGTGATAGCGGTGATGCCACCTATTGGCAGTCTTGGGTATAAAGTCCACCCTTTTTTAAAAAAAAAATGGTCTTCATTGCTGTACTTAGGTGGCTCAGCTGGTATAGAATCTGCCTGCAATGCAGGAGACCCCGGTTCAGTTCCTGGGTCGGGAAGATCCACTGGAGAAGGGAAAGGCTACCCACTCCAGTATTCTTGGCTTCCCTTGTGGCTCAGCTGGTGAAGAATCTGCCTGCAATGCGGGAGACCTGGGTTCCATCTCTGGATCAGGAAGATCTCCTGGAGGAGGGCGTGGCAACCCAGTCTAGTGTCCTTGCCTGCAGAATCCCATGGACAGAAGGAGCCTGGCGGGCTGCAGTCCGTGGTGTCGCAAAGAGTCGGACAGGACTGAGCAGATTACACAGCTCTTTCTCTAGTTGTGGCGAGCAGGGCCCCTCTCCGGTTGTGATCCGTGGGCTTCTGCAGTGTCTTCTCCCGTTGTGGACGCGGGCTCTAGAGCGGGCTCGCTCACGATGGCACGCGGGCTTTTCACTGCCCTGAGTCATCCGCGATCTTCCTGGAGCAGGGATGGGACCCAGGGACAAAGCAAGGAATCAGGGGTGATGATCACCTGTGACCACCCCCACTGGTGGATTCCCAGTCTCTGAACTTCCAGGGAAGGCCAGTTTTTTTTTTAATCAATTAATTTTATTTTTAAAAATTTTACTTATTTATTTTTGCTTCTATCAGTTTATTGCTACCAACCCATCTCCCTGAACCCTCGTGCACGCACGGTTAGTCAGGTAACCGCATGAGCTGCAGCCCGCCAGGCTCCTTTGTCCGTGGACTTTTCCAGGCAGGATTACTGGAGTGGGAGGCCGTTCCCTTCTCCACAATTTATTTTTTAATTGAAGGACAGTTGCTTTACAGAATTTCGTTCTTTTAAATTTATGCATTTTTAGTTGAAGGATAATACCCTATAGTTGCTGTCTACCAAACATCCACACGAACGTCCTGTTTTTTCTTTTTTCCAAAGTCATTTTGTTTGGAAGCCTGATGCCAACAAACTGTCAGTAAAATGCTTCACAGATGCGCTGGGTGATAACGTTGCCCGACCATCACCGGTTCGCAGCTGAGAAATATGTGGTTCTGAGAGGCGAGACGGTCTGCCCACCTCCCCACAGTTGCCACGCGATAGTGCTTTATGAGCTTCAGGTTAAGTGTATTTCCGTTACCAGGAGCCTCTGTTAACGGAAGCACGTCAGAGGGGCAGTGAGGCGTGGAGTGCAGCCTCGGGGACCACTTGTATGCCTTGGACGCGTGTTTTTGCCCATTTCCAGCGGGTCCGATTGAGTGTGCTGTAGTTGGCGGTCATGCTGTGTTCCCTTGCGTTGCTTATCTCATTTGTGACATGAGCGTTGTTCCTACCGCGTAGGGTGACAGGTAAGGATGGATGGATCTGCTCATTGGAAAGTCTTTCCTAAAAACAGTTCCAATCAGGTAGTGAACGTCGACTAGAAAGTCAGTGCTTCTCAGTTTATCACGTCCACCTTCACGGCACCAACATCATCTCCATAATTGTCACCTTCACTTTCATCACTGCTACCAGCATCATCAGCATCAGTACCCTTATCAATATCACCACCATCATCACCATCAACATCACCATCCTCAATTTCACCACCACCATCATATCAATATCACCATCAACATCACTACCATCATTATTGTCACCACCATTATCACATCAACATTACCACCATCGTCACCAGTCAACATCACCACCATTATATCAGTATCACCATCATAATGTCAGTATCACCACCATCATGTCAGTATCAGCACCATCATCATTAATATCACCATCATCATCATCGTCACCACCATCATCACATCAATATTACCACCATCATCACCGTCTACATCACCACCATCATTATTGTCAGCACCATCATCATATCAATATCACCATCAACAAAACCACTATTGTATCAATATCACCACCATCATCACTGTCAACATCACCACCATCATATCAATATCGCCATCAACATCACCACCATCATTATCGTCACCACCATCATCACATCAATATTGCCACCATTGTCACCGTCAACATCACCACCATTGTATCAGTATCACCATCATCATGTCAATATCAGCACCATCATCATTAATATCACCATCAACATCACCACCATCATCATATCATTATCACCATCAACGTCACCACCATCATCATCGTCACCACCATGATTGCCTCAATATTACCACCGTCATCACCGTCTACAACACCACCATCATTATTGTCAGCACCATCATCATATCAGTATCACCATCAACACAACCACTATCGTATCAATATCACCACCATCATCACCGTCAACATCACCACCATCGTTGTCACCACCATCATCATATCATCATCACCATCAACATCACCACCATGTCAATATCACCGTCAACATCACCACCATCATGTCAGTATCGCCACCATCGTGTCAATATCACCACCATCATCACCATCAACATCACCACCGTCATGTCAATATCACCACCATCATCACCGTCAACATCACCACCATCATGTTAGTATCAGCACCATCATCATATCATCATCACCATCAACAAAACCACCGTCATGTCAATATCACCACCATCATCACCGTCATCATCACCACCATCATGTCAATATCACCACCATCATAGCATTATCACCATCAACATCACCACCATCATTATTGTCATCGCCATCAACATCACCACCATCATGTTAGTATCAGCACCATCATCATATCATTATCACCATCAACAAAACCACCGTCATGTCAATATCACCACCATCATCACCGTCAACATCACCACCATCATGTCAACATCACCACCATCATAGCATTATCACCATCAACATCACCACCATCATTATTGTCATCGCCATCAACATCACCACCATCAGTATCGTCACCCCCATCATCATGACTACCATCGTGATCACTCTCCTTTGCTCTGGACTGCATTTATGTTCCTCCAGAATCCATGTCTTAAAGCACTACCCCCATCCCCCACCCCCCACTGTGGCTTTATTTGGAGATAGTCTTGTTTCCAGGGAAATTAAGGTCAGGTGACATCATGGCAGTGCGGTCTTAAAACTACAGGACGTGTGACCCTGTGAGACATTTGTTACCGCCCCCAGTTCTGGAAGTCCACGATCAGCCTGCTGGCTGACCTGAGTTCCTGATGCCGGTCTCTTCCCGGCTCATCCTCACCGTGTCCTCCCGTGGTAAAGAGAAATCTCTGTCCACCTCTCTCTTCTAACAGGGACACGAATCACGGGGTTAGTCCCAATCTTCTCTTGATTGCATCTTGCAAGACCCTGTTCCAAGCAAGATCACATTCACGGGTACCAGGCTTTCGTTCGGACTTTTGGGTTGAACACAGCTCATCCCAGTATGGCTGCCATGGTGGGCACTTGGGAATATGAACGTAGCACCAGCTGGACGTCTGTTTTCCAGAGCAAACTCTCTCTCCTTGGATAACAGCCTCCTACCCCGTGAATGTGTTAGTCGCTTAGTCGTGTCCGACTCTTTGCGACCCCGAGGACTGTAGCCCCGCCAGGCGCCTCTGTCCATGGGTTTCTCCAGGCAAGAATACTAGAGTGGATTGTCATTTCCTTCCCCATGGACTGTAGCCCACCAGGTTACTCCGTCCATGGGAATCTCCAGGCAAGAATACTGGAGTGGGTTGCCGTGCCGTCTTCCAGGGCATCTTCCTCACCCAGGGATCGAACCCGGGTCTCCCGCATTGCAGGCAGATTCTTTACTGTTTGAGTCTCCCGGGGAGCCCCCTGTCGTAGTGGAAATGCTAACACTGAGAAAAGTAACACCGGTGGGTATCACCTTGCCTTCTCTCCACGAGCTGAGTGAGTGAAAAAGAACACCAGAGCATCGATAATTCACAGCCGGGACCAGCACTTTTCCACCAGCATCGAAAGCTGTTTCTGTCTTTGGCTTTCCGTATTTCCTGCAATCAGAAGCTTGTTTCTAACAGTGTATGCCTCCGTGCCCGAGAGGATTGGGAAAATTTTTTAAGTATAAAGAGAGAATTCTCTTAAGAAGACAAATCTTCCTGCTTTTCAGTAACTGCTATGAACGTGGGTGTACACGAGTCTGTTCAACTCCCAGCTTTCCGTTTTCTTTGGGGATATTAACTGAGGACTGACATTTCTGGGCCTTGTGGAAATTGTATTGTAACGTTTCACGAAACTGCAATACTGCTTGGAGATGTAAACGTTTAAGAAATTTTGCTGCATTCTGGAGCTCTTTCAAGAAAATTTATGCCTCTCTGGCTCCCAGGAAGCCTGAAGCCTTTTTGGAAAAAGGTTTTGCTTCAAACAGATCTGGAGAAGGAAATGGTAACCCACTCTAGTATTCTTGCCTGGAAAAGTCCATGGACGGGGAAGCCTGGCAGGCTGCAGTCCATGGGGTTACATGACTGAGCATGTGTGCCTGAGGTTGGAGGGAGATGGGTTGGTAGCAATAAATTGTTAGAACTAAAAAAAGGAAAAAGGTGTCAGGCTATCTGAGTCTACTTGGAAGACTGCCAAGTCACACAGCCTTCGATGTGTGGGCCCCTCACCTGAGGTTGCCGCCAGACAGAGACTCAGCTTTCCGCCTGTAAGCGGAGACACAGGTATAGTGACCTGCTACCGCCTCCAGCTGGTCTGGACCTCACAGCTGAGCCCCAGGCTTGCAGCTGTGTTCAGGCAACCTTGGATGTGCCCCCAGGCTGGAAATGGAGCACAAACGGGATTGGACCCAGAACTCAAGAATTTGCTGAGCCAAAGCAACAAGGTGATGATAGTGGTTTTTTCAAGCTTGCTGGTTGGATCTCCAGCTTTTAGCCCGATGTGCTGTGTTCTTCGGCCACTGAGTCTTGTCCGACTCTTTGCGACCCCGTGGACTGCAGCACGCCAGGCCTCCCTGTCCATCACCAACTCCCAGAGTTTGCTCAAACTCACATCCGTGGAGTCGGTGATGCCATCCAATCATCTCATCCTCTATCGTCCCCTTCTCCTCCCACCTTCGGTCTTTCCCG
Source organism: Odocoileus virginianus (assembly GCF_023699985.2). Taxonomy (NCBI): domain Eukaryota; kingdom Metazoa; phylum Chordata; class Mammalia; order Artiodactyla; family Cervidae; genus Odocoileus; species Odocoileus virginianus. The sequence continues at coordinate 1,615,606 of NW_027224323.1, forward strand.
GCATCAGGGTCTTTTCCCTGCTGTCCTCTAGGTGGGGCCAAAAGCTAACTTTTCTGCAGGTCTCGGCTCATCTGGGGGAGAAGATCCAAAATTCTCAGCCCCGTTTCAACCCCAAACATCCCAGAGCCCCTTAGCCCGAGGATTTTTAAAAGCCACTGCTGATACTGACGGGACAGTGAACCCACAAAAGGTCAGCACACACTTCAGACCTTTTGCAAAGAGGGCAGAAAAGATACTTCACTGATGTTTCGCTTTTCCTCTCGGACAAGAGAGCCAGCTCGTCTGTTTATAAAGCAGACATACGGGTTCCTGACAGTCACTTCCAGGCACAGCGGGCTTCAGGAGCCAGTGGCTTGAACCTTTTTTCATATCGTTTTATGGGGAATCAGGACTGTGAGGGTTTTGCTTCTGAGCAGCGAAGGGGATCACCAAGAACAGCACACGGCCGTGATAACAGGACTGTGACTTTGAGTCTGTTTTGCTTAATGAGTGTTTATAAAAGGAAGCAGGGCTCCCCTGGTGACTTAGACCATGAAGAATGTGCCTGCCAGTGCAGGAGACCCGGGTTTGATCCCTGGGTCAGGAAGATCCCCTGGAGAAGGGAACAGCCACCCACTCCAGTATTCCTACCTGGAGAATTCCATGGACAGGGGAGCCTGGTGGGCTACAGTCCACGGGGTCGCAGAGAGTTGGATGCGACTGAGTGACGTTCATCATTTCGTCTTGATCATAAAAGGAAGAGATAGTCAGGAAAGACAAGGTTACTGTCTTTATGTATGGGGTAGGATAAAGACAAGGACCTGCTGGACAGCCCAGGGAACTCTGCTCAATGTCACGTGGCAGCCGGGATGGGAGGGGAGTTTGGGGGAGAAGGGATACATGTGTGTGTGTGGCTGAGTCCATTCACTGCCCACCTGAAACCATCACAGCATTGTTCATAGGCTATATGCCAACACGAAGTAAAAGTTAACCTTAAATTGGAAAAGAAGTGTTTATAAAAGGAAAGGAGTCACAGAGGACAGCGTTGCCATGTTTATCTCCGGGGCTGGGGTCTCAGTCTCTGTGTAGGTTAACTCACTGACGGTAGCTCCCCCGCTCCTGAGATGCACGCGTCGGCCAATCACAGCTGAGTTCTGTGGACTCCGCCCGCCCTCTTGTCTTCCCACAGGACGTGGACCCTCTGCGGGACCCCCGAGTACCTGGCCCCCGAGGTCATTCAGAGCAAGGGCCACGGCCGAGCGGTGGACTGGTGGGCGCTCGGCATCCTGATATTCGAGATGCTCTCGGGGTGAGTACCGCTTCCCTGGGGAAGATGCCTGCGGCTCCCCGCCCTGTTCGCTTGCTCTGGGGGGGCTCAGCCCCCGGGATTTGACGCGTGGGGGTCAGCGGACGGACATACTTGGAGTGGGTTGCCGTGCCTCCTCCTGGGGGTCTTCCCGACCCAGGGATGGAACCCACGTCTCCTGCATTGCAGGCGGATTCTTTGCCATCTGAGCCCCCAGGGAAGCTGCGAGCTGGGTAGCAGGCGTGTTGGATAAAGAAATCCTCTTTAGGACGTTCAGAAGGAACAGCGTCCCAGAAAGGAAAGAGTGTGTTCTTTCCTGAAAACCCCAAACGTGCCTCGGGGGATGTTTGGAATTCCATTGACCTCTTCGGTTCAGATTCCAGAGAGACACACCCTATATCAGCATGATTAAGCACTCAAGTCTGGCATTTCTGTGAGGTGTTGCTAGGAATTCCGTGAGGCGGTAAAGAATCTGCCTGCCAGTGCAGGAGAAGAAAGAGGCGGGTTCGATCCCTGGGTTGGGAAGATTCCCCTGGAGAAGGGGAATGGCAGCCTGCTCCACTATTCTGGCCTGGAGAATCCCATGGACAGTGGAGCGTGGCGGGGCTACAGTCCACGTGGTCACAAACAGTCAGATACGACTGAGCCCGCACGCACACCGTTTCCCCACGGGGCAGACAGCACCAGCATCTTCCCGCAGACGTCCGTGGGCCTGATGCTTCCTGGCATCCTGCGCTCACCAGGCTCTTTGTTGGATGCTGCGCTTGGCGGGCAGGTGGGGCGGTGGCGGGAGGGGTGCCCACCCAGGTCTCTCCTCCCCGCCTGCCCCTCCTCCATCCACTTGCCCTTCTCCAGTTCTTTCTCTCTCTGATCACACGCGTCTGTAGTCAACACATAGACCAAAAAAAGCCCTTCCGTGCACCCCAGTCCAGGAAGTCCTGGTCAGAAACACAGGGCTGAAAGGCATTCCCTACGGTATCAGAAATGCAAGATGTTAAAGAGACGTAAACTGTAAAAAGAAATGTAAAAGGCTACATCTTTCTGCACCTGTGTTTGATTGGTGTTCCACCCCTGTCCCGGCAACGGGTGGGTGTGTTCCTTCTTGAACGTTTCTGACCAGCAGAGGGTAGCGTTGCCCAACCGTTGAATCCCAGCGGCCGGAGCACTTTTACTGGAATGGACTTGCTGTGTCTTCTCTTTTGTCTGTATTATTACGGGGGGGAAATAATGTCATTTCACGGAATATAATAATATGGAATATCGTAGCAAAGATCATGTTGGAATGTAGCATACGATTGGAACATATGTTGGAAGATAATGGCATATTATTAGAACATATGGGGCTTCCTGGTGGCTCAGACGGTAAAGAATCTGCCTGCAATGTGGGAGACCGGGGTTCGATCCCTGGGTCAGGAAGATCCCCTGGAGGAGGGCATGGCAACCCACTCCAGTATTCTTGCCTGGAGAATCCCACGGACAGAGGAGCCTGGTGGGCTACAGTCCATGGGGTCAGAAAGCGTGGGATACGATTGAGCGGCCAAAGTGTAGAACAACCTAAGTACGTTCTGATACTACTGGAGCCTCCATATTCTATAGTATGCTAGAACATGCTACAATAGAGACTATCACAAGAGAGTGGGATTAGAACACAGTATTAGGATACATTGCAATGATTATTACATGGTTACTTACCATATCACATGGTTATTCAACCACTTACATAATGGTTGTTATGTAAACGTAATTATTGCGTGTCTAATATTCTAATTACACTGTATCCTAATAGTATCTTAATGGGGTGTGTGCTATATATGTGCCAAGTATAGCTTCAGTCGTGTCTGCCTCTTTGTGACCCCGTGGACTGTAGCCCACCAGGCTCCTCTGTCCTTGGGGATTCTCCAGGCAAGAACACTGGAATGGGTTGCCCTGCCCTCCTCCAGGGGATCTTCCCGACCCAGGGATCGAACCTGGGTCTCCTGCATTGACAGGCGGATTCTTTACCTTCTTAGCCACCAGGAACGTTGAGATAGGTCAAAGATGTCTATTAAAAAAATATCATGGATACATGATGGTGGGAAAAAATGACAAAATTGGCATGTTTTTTTTTTTTTTGTGGCAGGGGGATGGGGCATACTCTGAGGCATGTGGGATGTTCCCGGGTCAGGGCTTGGACCCCTGTCTCCCGAGTTGGCAGGCAGAGTGTTTACCACTAATCCACCAGCGGGGCCCTGATGTACATTTTTTAAAAAGAACACTTATTTGGCTGAATTGGGGGTCAGCTGTCAGCTGCAGCCCGCCGGCTCTTTCATGGCGGCCTGCAGACCCTCAAGTTGTGTCGCTTGGACTCCGTGGATCCAGCACATCAGGCTCACTTGCTCCAAGGTCTTAGATCCTCGACCAGAGATGGAAGCGGCATCGTCCGTGTCATGAGGCGGATTCTCAACCACTCTCGCCAGCACAGTTCCCAGCCATGCATCTTTCTAAGATGAAATGCTGGAGCCTGCCTTCGTGGGGAAGTACACGTGGTCCCTCTGTCTATAGCTCGCCACGACTGACGTCACGATGCAAGTCGTGCCCACATGTGTGGGTGGCACTCACTGCCGGCTTTATTAAGACCTTCACCATGTTGTCACGTAATTATCCTCCAGTTAAATTAGTCAATTAAAAAAAAATACTTGGAAGGAGGCTTCCCTGGCAGTCCAGTGGTTAAGACGCCGAGCTTCCACTGTGAGATACGTGGGTTCGATCCCCAGTCAGGGAACTGTTACCCTGTATCCCATGTCGTGCAGCCAATAAGTAAATAAAGGGGAAAAAATTGGAAGGTTTCCGTTGGGTTAAAGATAGACGTTTGAAGATACTTTCAGATCTGGCTGGGCGTCCCTGATAGCTCAGCTTGTAAAGAATCCGCCTGCAATGCAGGAGACCTGGGTTCCACCGCTGGGTCGGGAAGATTCCCTGGAGAAGGGAAAGGCTGCCCGCTCCGGTATTTTGGTCTGGAGAATTCTATGGACTGTGTAGTCCATGGGGTAGCAAAGAGTTGGACACGACCGAGTGAATAAACACACACGTCGGATCTGGGCACCGTCTCTGGCCGCTTTCCTCACTCCGCCGTCTCGGACACGCCTTCCTTCTGCTTTTTCTCTCCGGCTGGGTCTGTGGGCGCTCCCTCGTGATGAGTTTTTTCCGCTCGTTAAAGCTGCTGCTCACATACCTCTCCCATGACGGTGGCGTATCGTGCCAGCTTTCTCGGAGTTCCGTATGCCGTGTTCTCCGGGAGCCCGTGGGGGAATGTATGACGCGTCTTCTCCCGGCCCGCCTCTCCATGGAGACCGCCCCGCGGTGTGTCCTCATTCAGAGCCTCCACTCGAGGCAGGAACAGCAACCCCCCGGCCACTGTTGGAACCGGCTTCGGGCTCACGGGCGGAGGCCCGATTCGGGGGTTGGTTCACACGAAGGCGTTCACACTCGGCGAGGACTGGGTGTCTCTGGCCCTGCGTAGGTTCGAGGTCCATGGAAGCTGCTTACTCTAGAAGTATAGCTGGCCGGGCTAGTTGTAGTTAAGAGACCGTAGTGGGCTTCCCATGTGGGCTCAGGGGCGAGGACCTTGCCTGCCAAGAGAGGAGACGCAGCAGGTTGGATCCCTGGGCTCGGGAAGATTCCCCCGGAGGAGGAAATGGCAGCCCACTCCGGTGTTCTGGCCTGGAGCATCGCACGGACAGGGGAGCCTGGTGGGCCTACAGTCCCCGGGGTTGCAGAGAGGCGGACGCGCCTCAGTGACCGAACAGCCGTCAGCGAGTGGCCGCACAACTGGTCACAAGGGCTCATCACGGTCATTGCCTTTGCTCCGTTTGCCTGCCCTCTGCAGTTGGGACAGAGGGCTCCGCGCTTGGCGCCTTGGAACCATGCCTTCATAGCTGGCCCTGAGGCATCCGTGACTCCCGGGTGAGAGGAGAGTGCACGCGGAAAAATAAAATTCTCTTCTGCCCATGTCAGGCGGAAGGAGCCATCCTTACAAAGCCTGGGTTTTTTCCCCAACGCTGGCCGCTAAAAATAAGCCGTTCTTGTTTCTAACAGGTTTCCTCCGTTTTTCGATGACAACGCCTTTGGCATTTATCAGAAGATTCTTGCTGGCAAGATAGACTTCCCCAGACATTTGGAGTTCACTGTCAAGTAAGTCAGCCGTCTTCTTCGGTCAGCGGGGGCGTTTATTTCTAAAGCCCCCAAGAAACGCGCCAGTGGACGCGTCCTGCCTGGCTGGGTACCACCCTGGTTTGTCCCGCTGTGATCGGCTGATGCTCTTTGGATGGGTCATCTTTTCCGCCCGAAAAGGGGAAAGCTTTTCATGACTCTGCTGGGATGACACTTCACCTCTTCATGAGTCGCAGCCGTATTTTACATCTTTTGAGATAACGGGTGTGTGTATCATTAGCGAATAAAGGCTGTTCATCATCACATTGAATAAGGAAGCAGTTTTGTTATTCGAGAAGAAGGCCCTTGTTCCTCCCAGCTAGCAAGCTTGGCGGCTGGTGCAGGCGTCCATGACTTTGCGTGCTAAGTCTTGGCGACCCCACGGACTGCAGCCCACCAGGCTCCTCTGTCCGTGGGATTCTCCCAGGCAAGAATACTGGAGTGGGTTTCCATGCCTTCCTCCAGGGGGTCTTCCCCGATCCAGGGATCAAACCCGGGTCTCCTGCATCTCCTGCACTGGCAGGCAGATTCTATACTGCTGAGCCACTGGGGAAGCCCTTGTATAATGTGTAGGTAATGTGAGTGATTACGTTACTTAAATAAAACTTTTAAGGGGGAAACAGAAGGAAATGATTTCTTGAAACATGCTTTGACCTCACTGTGTTGAGTCCTCATCTGCTGTGTGAATACAGGCTTCTCTATCCTTCTGGGTTCTGATTTTTTTGTTCTTGTTGTTCACTTGCTACGTTGTGTCCAACTCTTTGTGACCCCATGGACTGCAGCACGCCAGGCCTCCCTGTCCGTCACCAACTCCCAGAGTCCACCCAAACTCATGTCCGTTGAGTCGGTGATGCCATCCAACCATCTCATTCTCTTGTCGTCCCCTTCTCCTCCTGCCTTCAATCTTTCCCAGCATCAGGGTCTTTTCTAATGAGCTGGCTCTTCACATCAAGTGGCCAAAATATTGGAGATTCAGCATCAGTCCTTCGAATGAATACTCAGGGTTGATGTCCAGTGAGTCAGTATTCTGATACCGTCTGCTATTTAGAAGGAAAATCTCAGTGACCCAGCACACACAAAAATACTTCCCTTGCTTCCGGGAAGGCAAGGATGTCCAGACAAGAATCCCACAGGTAAGTAGACCCACCAGGCAAAGCGTGATAGCTGATTTTGGTAAAATCACACATTGTGTAGTTGGCCGGGGTTGGCCTGGCAGGTATATTTAAAATGAAGGTCAGACATCCCCAGGGCAGACAGAGTTTCTCCTGCTCATGTTCAAAGGCTGTTTGTCTCTGTTGATTTGATCAACCTCTGCGCCTTAGCTGGGTTGCAACTCTGCATCGCATAAATTGTTTAGGTTGTTTAGGAACAGATAATGGTGAGAAAGGGGCTTCGCAGGTGGAGCTAGCAGTAAAGAATCCGACCTGCCAATTCAGGAGACACAAGAGACGCGGGTTCAACCCCTGAGTTGGGGAAGATCCCCTGGAGAAGGGAATGGCAGCCCACTCCAGTGTTCTTGCCTGGAGACTCCCACAGACGGAGGGGCCTGGTGGGCTGCAGTCCATGGGGTCTCAGAGAGTCAGACACGACTGAAGCGACTTAGCACTCAACAGTGGTGAGAAAGGAGCGCTAGAAGATGTTTAGCCAACGTGAAGACCGACCCACTGGGCTGGTGTCCCTGCCAAACAGTGTGGATTTCATTGCTGTTGATCTGCTGTGTTTCCACAATTCAATATATCTCTGTGTCTGTCTCCTTCCCCTCCGAAACAGAGACCTCATCAGGAAACTGCTTGTTACCGACAGAACAAGGAGACTGGGAAACATGAAGGTCAGTATTTGCATCCGCATATGTGGAACGGTAGGGCCTTCCCACGTGATGTTCGTAGTTAAAAGTCCGCCTGCCACTTCAGGAGACGTAAGAGACGCGGGTTCCATCCCTGGACTGGGAAGATCCGCTGGAGAAGGAAATGGCAACTCACTCCAGAATTCTTGCCTGGAGACTCCCCGAGGACAGAGGAGCCTGGTGGGCTGCAGTCCACGGGGGTTGCCAAAGAGTGGGACACGACTGAGCATCTCAGCACGTGTTAAGTGGTACTCACTTTAAATGCCTCTCATCTGACTTCACACATGTCAGCAATGGCAGAACAGTCTTACCCATTCCTTGGCCAGATTTCAGATTTGATTCACCCAGAATCAGGTCTCATCCCTCCAAAGAAGTCAGTGGCTCAGCAGTTATCTATAAGTTAACTGATCATTGCTTGCTTTATTTACTTATGTATTTTTTTCTTTTTAAATTTTCATTGATGGATAATTGCTTTACCATATTACGTTGGTTTTTCTGCCACACATCAGCCCGAGGCCGCCGTAGGAATACCTATGTCCCCTCCGCCTTGACCCTCCCTCTTGAGATTCACGTAGCACGTGGTTTACCCCTTTAAATCCGACAAGTCGGACGGCTTTTGCGATATGTTTGCAAAATGGTGCACCCGTCACCACAGCTTTAAAGAACAGGCTCGTTCCTTCCAAAAGAAACCAGTACCCTGTAGCTGCCACTTTTCTGAAGTTTGCGGATTTCCCTGACGGTCCAGTGGTTAAGACTTCAGGCTTCCACTGCAGGCAGCCCGCTTCCAACCCTTGGCTGGGGAGTCAAAATCCCACACGCTGCAAGGTCTTGAGAAAAAAAAAAAAACCCATCTCTCAAGTGAGACATCCTCAGTTTGCATCATAGTCACGTGACTTAGTCTCTGGGCAGTAGTGAGCAGATGACATCATTTTGTGAACCTCATTTTATACGTTTGTAAAAGTAGCTGAGGTGGTGAAGCTTCTCCCTGCAATGCAGGAGACCCGGGTTCGATCCCTGGGTCGGGAAGATTCCCTGGAGAAGGGCATGGCAACCCACTCCAGTGTTCTTGCCTGGAGAATCCCATGGACAGAGGAGCCTGGTGGGCTACAGTCCATGGGGTCACAAAGAGTCAGACACGGTTGAGGGCTGACTACACACACACACAATGAGCCACAGTTTCAGCTGAAGGAAATTGTCAAGGTGAAAATCCCACTTCACGTTGGGAGGGCCAGGACCATAGTTCCGCTTTGGTCTTTGTGGTCCAGAGCTCTATACGCGTGAACAACATGTTGTGGTTGAATTGCTCACTCATATCCGACTCTTGGTAACCCCGTGGGCTGTACCCCGCCAGGCTCCTCTGTCCATGGGATTCTCCAGGCAGGAATACTGGGGTGGGTTGCCATTTCCTTCTCCAGGGGGCCTTCCTGACCCAGGGATGGAACCCACATCTCCTGCATTGGCAGGCGGGTTCTTTTGCTGAGCCACCGGGTAAGCCTTGAACACCATGACTGAATTTCTGTCTGTAATGAAGAAAAGCACATAATGACGCTCAGATGCGTCATTGGTAGTTTGCTCCGGGGACAGAGGCTCGAGGCCTAGCGAGCCCATGTTTCTCCGTGTGGAATCGCACGGCGCCTCTCTGTGATACGGGCTTTCCTGTCCTGCCGGCCTCCTCTGCGCTGATGACGGGTGTTCCTTTTGCAGAACGGAGCCGAGGACGTCAAACAGCACCGCTGGTTCCGGCTCGTGGACTGGGGCGCGGTCCCCGAAAGGAAGCTGAAGGTACGACCAGACGTCAGTCGGCCGGCTCCTCCCCGGGGGGGCCTCAAGCTCTCCTGGACACAAACGCGGGCTCTGAGTCTGTGGCTCAATTCCTTAGGATGAATACCCAATGGAGTGATTGAAATCGTTACTAAGTTCACACTGTTGAGGGAAGACCCTAGCTGAAGAGTCAGTGGCTTTCCTGGAGGCTCAGTTGGTAAAGAGACCTCCTGGGATGCAGAAGTCCCGGGTTCGATCCCTGGGTCAGGAAGATTCCCCTGCAGAAGGGACTGATGAACCACTCCAGTCTTCTTGCCTGGAGAATCCCATGGACAGAGGAGCCTGGCGGGCTGCAGTCCATGGAGTGGCGAAGAGTCTTAAAAGAACCACCTGTACCTTAATTGAGAAGTTACAAAACAAAAGATACGCCAAGGTCAGTGGTCCCATCAAAGATCAGTGGTCCCAGTTCAGCCCAACAAGTCTAGGCATAAAGTTTGAAATGTGAGAATTATCAGAAGTAACAGAGCAAGAAGTGCGGCAGTGTTGTTGGAGACACGACGCAGCTAGACTTGCTCGATGTTCAGTTTCTGCAAAGCTTCAACTTGCAAGAGACACAGTATGTGCAAAGTGCAATAGAATGAGGCATGCAGAAATGTAACAACTTCTGGGGCAGACTTGCCCCATGCTAGGTTTCTGCAAAACTTTGATTACATCTTTTTTTTAAAAAAAAGAGAGTATGTACATGTGTGTGCGTGCGTGTGTGTGGTTAATCACTCAGTCGTGTCCAACTCTTTGCAACCCCATGGACTGTAGCCCACCAGGCTCCTCTGTCCATGGGGATTCTCCAGGCGAGAATACTGGAGTGGGTTGCCATTTCCTCCTCCAGGGGATCTTCTCAACCCAGGGATGGAACACACATCTCCCGCATGGCGGCTGGATTGTTTACAGTGTTAGCCACCGGGAATCCCAGGAACACTGGAGTGGATAGCCTATGCTTTCTCCAGGGGATCTTCCCGACCCAGGAATCGAACCGGCATCTCCTGCATTGCAGGCGGATTCTTTACCAGCTGAGCTATAAAGTGCAATAAAACTAGGTGTGCCTGAACGTAGCAAGGTTCCTGGTGCAGGCTGGCTCCTTGCAAGGTTTCTGCAAAGCTTTCGTTTATAAAAAAAAAAAAATAAAAAAACATAGTATCTGTATGGTGCAATAAAACTAGGGGTGCCTGAATGTAACAACTTCCTGGTGCATACTTGATCCATGCAAAGGTTTCTGCAAAGCTTTGATTAAGAAAAAACAAAACAAATATAGTATGTTAAAAGTGTGATAGAACTCGGGCTTGCCTGGACCTTAACAACTTCCTGGTGCAGACTGGCAATGTTTCTGCAAAGGTTTGATTTATTAAAAAACAGTATCTGCAAAGTGCAGTCAAACTGAAGCGTGGCTGAATGTAAGATCACCCGGTGAACACAGTTCCCCTCTGACCACGGCGCTGTATCTTTGCTGCTTCCTCAGCCCCCCATTGTCCCCAAGCTGTGCGGTGAAGACGACACCTCCAACTTCGAAGCGTATCCTGAGAACGACTGGGCTTCTGCCCCGCCGGTGTCACAGAAGGAGCTGGATGTCTTCAAGAATTTCTGAGCTTGGGACTCCCCCGCCTGGAAGGTAGATCTGTATTTCATGTATTGATTTCTGAAATATCAAGGCCTCTTTTATTTCATTCATTCATTCTGTCACTTGAAAGTCTGTCAAAGTGTTAGTCGCTCAGTCGTGCCTGACTCTGTGTGACCCAGCAGGCTGCTCCGTCCGTGGGATTCTCCAGGCAAGAATACTGGGGTGGGTTGTCATTTCCTCCTCCCGGGGAATCTTCCCAACCCAGGGAATGGAACCCGGGTCTCCTGCATTGGCGGATTCCTTACCATCTGAGCCACCCAGGAAGCCCTGTATCAGTTGAATTCTGTTTATTTTTAAATTTCGTATATAGTTTTTTTTTTAACATATACATGCATTTCTTCTTTCTCAAATTCTTTTCCCATCTGGGTTATTAGCGAGTACCGACCAGAGTTCCCTGTGCTATAAAGTGGGTCTTGGTGGGTTGAAAGCACACTTAGATTGTGCGTCTGGGCCCTGTAGTTTTCTTTATCATAAAAATGTTTTTGTCTGATGGTCAGGTCCTATGGCAAAGTACCAGGAAACTGGGACCCACTTTTGTTTCTGTCATGAATCTCTTTTCAAATTGTGGACGAACTCGGGCTAGTTCTATGGAACATCGAGAAACCCGCCTTTAAAAAAATGCTTTCAATTTTACTTTATCCGGCGTTCTCGCTCCGTAGAATTCAGGCTTGAGGGCCTTTGCCATGAGAGCGTGAAAGGCATCCTTGGCTTCTTTTGTGCTACCGTTGTTTGTTGTTGCTGTTAAGATGACAAATGTTCCCCAGGTGTTTTGGAAACTTAACAAAATCCAGCCTTCCCTGGCAGTCCCATGGGTTAAGACTCCCTGCTTCCAGTGATGCAGGTTCGATCCTTGATTGGGAAAATAAGATCCCCTGTGCCACACAGGGTCAGCAGAAGATAAAAAAGAATAAACATTTAGAATAAAAGTAACCAGCCCTTTGTTTTATTTCATGCCAGACACAGGGTGATCTGAGCCTGCCCGGACACACAGTGGCCCCCGCGGGTGGGGGTCGGCCCCCATGGCCGACCCGAGGAAGCATCTTCTTGGAGTAAGGATGTTTCTGCCCTTGTGTACGCCCGGATGTGTATAAAGAGATTGCAGAACTGTTGACGTTCGTGGCCCTGGAATTATTTAATCTACTGGAAATCTACTGCACAGTAGGACACTTTGAACTTTTCGATTGGTTGTAGGTTTTCTGCTTTTTAGCGTTGTGTGTTCCTACTGGGATATCTTGGTTTCGTTTTTTGGTTTTTTTTTCCCTCATAGACTTGACTTTTTATGTTTGAGCTGAACTTGTTCAGATTTAACCACAAATTGTGTGTGTGTGTGTGTGTGTGCGTGCGCGTTTGCTCATGTCTGTGTATAAAAAAGGCGGTATGCTTGGAGCACAGAAATTGTGTAGTGATGTACATGTTCCTACTTTCCAGAGATTATATTTATGTTTCAGATTTTTCTTTTTTTTTTTTTTAAATGAATCTGTTCTCTTGCCGGACACAATTTTAAAAGTTATGATATATGCATTTGTTATCATCTTGTATGCGTTTTATGGTTATATCCTATGACGGTCTGTATCCAGTATGTTTGGTGGTTTATATCTGGTAGCCTGGGGTCTTGAAACCAGAAGGCAAAGGAAGGAGATGTGAGTGTGAATTTTACTGCAAGACTAGCCACTGACCGCAGATGCTCTTCGAGGAATCTTGTCTGTGGCATTTAAAAAAATTTCAGACTCTGTAGGGAGATGGCTAGCTGTTCGTATTCCAGGTTCAATCCCTGGGCCAAAAGTGCATCTCCCGATACGGAAGAGTCTTCAGCATTGGCTTGAGGAACTTAGCGCACATGTTTTCCTTTTCCCCTCTAGTTTTGGGGAAAGCCAGGAACGGCAGGGACACGATGGAACCGTCTGACCCTCCCTCAAAGTTTCTGCTCGCTTTCACTTCTCCTCCTCAGCGCTGGCTGTGTTTCTGGTTTCACAGACCTGCCGGGCCGTGCCGAACAAGCCCGGGGGAAGCTTCCCTTTTGCCTTTGGACCCGAGGGGCGGGGGAGGACCGTGGACCCTGTGGATCGCGAACGCTGGGTGTTGAGCGTGTCTCCGTGGGCGAGGGTTGCTGTTGAAGTTTGCGTCTCCCCAGGAGCAGGGCGTGGTCGGAGGTGCCTGGCGTCCGTCCTGCGCCTCACTCCATGCCTTCTTGACCCTCCCTCTCTTCTTTCTGCTTTCTCATGCTGACCTTTGCTGTGAGAAACACCTAAGCGGGCCGAGCTTTTTCTGTCCACTCAGCTGGAGAGACAAGCGTGGCTCGGACCCGCTGTGTGAAATCCGGGCGTAGGGTCCAGCCAGGCCCTTGCCCGGCGGAGGGTCTGTGCATTGAAGCAGTCGGTTCTCGAGCCTTCAGTGGCTGCGGGGGATCACCCACTAGACCTCCGAGACCCCCGCCCGTCCCCTCGCTTTCCCCGCGCAGAGAGCTTCAGCTCCTCGGCCCACGGGGTTGCAGGCAGAGCGTGCCCTCGGGATGTGTCGCTGCAAAGGGTTGGGTGCGCCCTCAGCTCTCCGCTGCTCAGGTCTCTCCAACTCAGGTATCCGTGGGTCACCTGCTCAGTTCTTTGCTGTCGACACTGTTTTTTCCTGTGCTGGGGGCCGGAAAGCTGTGTCTTTCCCAGCTTTTGCTTCCCTCGCTTCTGCAGGCACATTAGGGGTGTGGAGAGCTGCTGTTTGGGAAAGTCATAACAGTTTTTTTTTTTAACGTAGCACAAATGTCAGAGGACATCACGTATATGTCAGATTTGACCAGTTGCACCCTGAAGAATTGATGCTTTTGAACTGTGGTGTTGGAAAAGACTCTTGAGAGTCCCCTGGACTGCGAGGAGATCCAACCAGTCCATCCTAAAGGAAATCAGTCCTGGGTGTTCATTGGAAGGACTGATGCTGAAGGTGAAGCTCCAATCCTTTGGCCACCTGATGGCGCAGAGCTGACTCATTGGAGACCCTGATGCTGGGAAAGATTGAAGGCGGGAGGAGAAGGGGACGACAGAGGATGAGATGGCTGGATGGCATCACCGACTCAATGGACATGAGTTTGAGCAAGCTCTGGGAGTTGGTGATGGACAGGGAGGCCTGGCGTGCTGCAGTCCACGGGGTCGCAAAGAGTCAGACACAATTGAGTGACTGAACAACAAGCAACTCCTGGATCAGAAGACAAGGGGTGTGTGTGCTTGAAGGAGATACGAAGGGAAATGACACCTACAAAAGCTTTGAGCCCAAGGTGCTAAATCACCCCCTTCTCGTAAATGACCTCGTCTTCAAAGAGCAGTCCATTCCATAGGCGAGAGCGAGTCCAAGATTGAAGTAAAATAAACCTTACAATGGGCAACTCATTAAAAATTTACTTTCAAAGGGTGCACTTGGACAAATGTTCCCGGAGAACTGTTAGTTTGAGTCTGTACTTTCCCATCACCACGCTCTTTGGATTAAACGGTGAGCCAGCGGGGACTGAAATTTTATCATGCCATTTCTGAACTATTACGTCGTTGAATGTTAGAAGGTTAAATTAGCAGTGGGAACCTGCACAGAGATAGAGACCCATGAGGAAAAGCATTAAGTCTTGTGTCCTCTGACTGTAAAAATAAATGACTGTTATTTGAAGCCTTACGCTTAAGAAAATACAAAATAAATGAAACACCTTTCTTGAACACAATACAAAAGTTGTAAATACAGACATTGATCCCGATGCATATTTTTTTGGCTTGGTTCTCCCTCTCCAGGATGTAATTTATGAGATGAAAATAGCACAAGAACGCATGAAAATGCGTTGCCTTAATTTTGAAGAACTATGCAGGGCAAACAAAGGTTCAAATACCATGGATGGCTCACTTCTTTATAAAAACATGGTCGTTGACCATCAGCCATGCCAAGCAGATTGGAAAGGAAGAGGAATTCCAACACTGCCAGATGGGGTTTACCTCACCTTTGACACCCCTGGTGCCCATTTAGTCATCGAAAGCATCGTGTGCTGGTGGCTGGGCTGTAAATTAAATGGTCTGACATCATGCAATGCTGGGCATGATCAAAATGAGTCTTAAAGACATGGACGGCTCGCTGCCCTATACAACCAGAAAATCGTTCACTCCCTGGAGGCATTCTGTGATGTTGGAGTCTTGGGTCAAAAGTAATCAGGGTGTGCTAGGTTTTGAAGAAAGTTCACGGCCACGGTGACGACATTCCAAACCGGAAAAGGAGAGATCTGTTTTTTGTTTGCTGCCGTTTGACAAGTTGGCAAAATCTCCTTAAATGACAACACTCTTTAAAATGTCTTGGGACTCCCCCCACCCCATCCCTGGTGGCCCAGTGGTTCAGACTTCACCTTCCAGTGTTGAGGGGGGCGGGGTGTGAGTTTAATCCCTGGTCGGGGGAGCTGAAATGCCACATGCCTTACTGTCAGAAAGCCAAAAATATAAAGCAGAAGCAGTGTCACAAATTCAGTTAAGACTTTAAAATGGTCCTTATCCTCCTCCCATCCCGAAAAAAATTCTTATAAAGTCTTTAGGAAATGCATTGATTTCAAGAGGTGGATCAGGGTGGGTCTTGGTTTCCTCAGGGAAAAAATAAAGCCAGCCTGCTTTGAGAGCCATCTGTAAAGATGCCGAAGGAGATAAAATGCTAGCCGGTCACCACGGCATGTGGCCCGTGGTCCCGGCAGTTGGGATATCCTGCTCAGCAGACGTGTATCATTGGCCAGCAGTTGAGAAAAAAAATAAAAAACACGAAAACCATGATTTCTGCTGTCGATTTGTCAAAATATGCAAAGGAAAAAACAAAAACAAAAACCAGTAACCAGATAACCGGCGTGCACGTCACCCCATCACGATGCTTTAAAACTCCTCCCAGCCTTGCTCCTTGAGCAGGTTTGGCATCACCTGTTTTTCACTGTCTCGGGCGATGTTTGCTTTCCTTCTCTCCATCCGTACATCGGGACCAACCTGCCACCCATCCGAGTCACCAGAAGCGCCAAGCAGTTGAGTGATATGATAGGCACCCCACCCGGGGGAACCCTGAAGACTGCATTTCCTCCTCATCCTAACAGCAGAATCTTTGCTGGAACTTCAGCTGCAGGAAAGATTGGAAATTTTTTTTTTGTCCCTAGCCCTTTCATTTTGCACCACAAAATTGACTGCATCATGTAAGTCTTTCCATCGTTCCCAATTGAGATTAAAATGAGGTGTCTGTCTTGTTCTTTTTTTTTTTTCCCTCCTGTGGTCCCTCTACCTGGAGCATATTCTATACCTGCTGAAACATTGTGCATTCTGTACACTCCTTTATCTGATTCTGACTAATCAGTTCAGCTTGAGTGGGTGCGATTGTACAGTTGTCTTAAATAATATATTTGAGTCTGTGTGTCTGTCTGTCTGTCTGTGTCTTGGTGGAGGTTGAGTGGTGGGCGATGCTTCCACCAAGCATCATGTTTTCATACCGAGCTTGTTCCTGCTGACCCCGTGTGGTCACCGCCACACGCTCCCCTTGATAATCAGAAAGGAAATATTCTGGAACCATTCCCTCTAAGTTACTTTGTCTGCATTCATTTTCTGTGGATACTCTCTTTGCTCTTCCGTGGTGGACTCCTGTGTTATTTAAATAAAACTCATGGCACGTGTGTTTTTTCTTGCAACTGGGATCAGAACCGTTTCGCTCACTGGCTGCCTTTCCTGGCTCCCCGAGACGCTTTCTCTGGCTCTGCGGGGCGGTCAAAGGTTTTTTTCTTTTCTCGAGGGATGAAGCATCCAGGGCTGGTGTTCCTCCTTCCTGCCCGGGTCATACGGGGAGCCCCACCCTGATCATTTCAGCTTCTCAAGTGGTTTTAAAAAGAAAAAAAAAAAAGCCTGTTTCTACACCTCTCCATTCCTTGCACAATGAAAATCACTGTGATTTGTATATATACATATATATACACACCCCGGGAAGATTTTACTGCTGTCTAATTTATGGAATGATGCCATTGATTCCAGGTTCGTTTAATAAAACTTTGTATCTTTTAAGATAGAAGTCTGACTCCGGTTTGATTCTTTGGTCATGGGAAAAGCTACAAGCTTCTCTGCTTTCAGCTAGCCCCGAGTGTCAGCAGTCTTTTTAAATTTTTATGGTTTGCTGAGATGTAAGTGACCACAAAATTATCTTTGTTTCAGATTTACAGCGTAAGTCATTCTACATTTGTATATAAAGCAAAAGAAACAAAAGAAAAAAACCCTCCACTACATCTGGGTAACATCTATCCCCTTACATAGTTACAAAGTGCTTTTCTTGTGCTGAGAACTTTCACACTCTGCTCCTTTGAAACAAGTTGCAGGTATATCATTCAGCCTTGCATTTGCTCCTGCAGAAGGCCAGATGGACAGTATTTTTGGCATTACCTGTGCAGTGTGCAAAATCAGCCTCAGGCAACGTGTACAGTGAAGAGGTGTGGCTGTGTTGAAATAAAGTTTTATTTATACCAGGAGGCTGGGGGGCCGCTGGGTTTGCCGGCCTCTCATCTGCGGCCCTGTGGTGTCTTTACCAAGTCACCTTTGCAGCTAGTTCCAAGTGTGGCTTCGTCATTGTCATCACAAAAATATTTTAAAATTTCATTCTCCTCACTCGCTCACATAGCTTGGCCTGACATGCAACTTTCCAAGTCACCTTTGCAGTGTGGTTAATTAAGAAAAAAAATTCCTGCCTTTCTCACTGTAAGTCAAACCCAGGTGTGATTTTTTTTTTTAACACTTGAATCACATTGTTGCAGTTGAGTGTCAAACTTCACAGGGCTTCCCCGATGGTTCAGACGGTAAAGAATCTGCCTGTGTTGCAGGAAACGTCAGTTTTATCTCGCTGTTGGTAAGATCCCCTGGAGAAGGGAATGGCATCCCACTCCAGTGTTCTTGCCTGGAGAATCCCATGGACAGAGGAGCCTGGCGGGCTACAGTCCATGGGGTTGCAAAGAGGCGGACACGACTGAGCAACTGAACTGAACTGAAGGCAAAAAGCCCTGATTTACTTGAACCCGGGTCCGTCAACCCTTTTGAGAGTCAGATTTATCACCAGCAAATTACCTTCCAAAAATACAGACCAGAGGCTGTTTTATAAGCTTGTGAAGCTACAAGTTTGGATAAACATTTAAAACAATTTTTTTTTTTTAAATCGGAGTATAGTTGAGTTACAATATTATAGTAGTTTCTGGTGTATAGCAGAGTGAATCAGTTATATATATACATTTATCTGCTCTCTTTGTGTGTGTGTGTGTGTGTAAGCAGAGTTTTATTAAAGTATGAAAAGTGACCGAGAAGGCTTCTGACATAGAAATTACAAGGGGGAGGGAGACTGCCCCACCTTGCTAGTGTTAGCAAGGGAGTGATACATGTTTTTAATCGGTTATTACAATAAATCAAAAGAATGTCTCAAGCTTGTAAAAAAATTTTACCAGACCCACTCCCATGGTTTACATTTCAAGATGAGAGGATTAGAACTTAGCAATCGAAAGATCTTACCAGACCCACTCCCATTATACACATTCTGAGATATCAGGATTCGTCAGAAGGTTTCAGGAAGGAGAAGCAGGATACGTACATGGTGGTTATGTAATCCCTTACTGCCGAATTAAACTGAGTTGGTTGTTGTGTAACCATCAGTTCCAGGCTTAGAGAGAGAAAAAAAAAAACCATTTTATGTGACTAAGGCTAAGGAATGTAGAAATAAAAAAGGCGTTTGTCCTTTCCTCCCCGCTGAGAATTCCAGACCCCTGTCTCCTCTTGGAGAGCCCCAGACCCATCTCCTTCTTGGGGACCCCCATCCCCTTTCTCCTCGGGGACCCCGGACTTATCAATCTGCCTCTCTCAACCCCCCCCCCCTTTCTCTTTAGGAGAATTATATTGTCAAAGGAAAGGGGAGTCATTTTCCTTCAGTAACTGCTTCCTGCTGTTGAGGGGCGTGGTCCCTAAATCGTTGAGGCAACATTCTCCTAACCCTCACGTTGAGGGTCTCTGATCCAGGGGCCCCAAGATGGCAAGTTGGAGGAGGTTGCGGACCTCCCCGGAGCCTGGACAAACCATCTGTGACTTCACAGCTTTCAAACAGTCACAAACAGACCACGTTAGGCAGTTACAGAGGTAAGGCAAAGCCATCATTGTCTCGTTAAAGCATAATCAGAAATAAAAGAGACATTGTGTCCGTAGTTACGGTACAATATGTTATACCAGTCCCGTCATGGGATTGTTAGATGTCATCACGGAGTTGAAGAGAGTCCTTTGCTTGAAGCAGAGAAACCCACCATGGGAAGCCTTCGATTGACGGGGCAGTTTAAAAGCTCAAAGCCGAGTCACATCGTTAATTTTAAGGCTTCAGAATCTGTGACAGTATCTACTCACGAAAGCGTTCTGTCATAGAGACAGCCCCTTCTTAGGAACAATCTGAGCCCTCTTTAAAACTACGGGTAAAACTTGAAACAACCTGTCTTGCGTTTCCTGAGTTAGCTTACGCAGATGCCTCTTAATAAATGTAATCAGCCTTTTTAGCTTTTCTTGAAGATTGGGGTCTCTAGGACCAGTCAGTGTAAGGGATTTTCTATTCCTCGAGGTTCTGACACCCCTTGAGTTACAGTAGCTTTAAATGTGGAGCTAGAATTTTAAGATCCCCCTTTTCATCCTGAGAAGTCAGTACAGTAAGACTTTGCTCAACAATAAACTTAGGAGCTTCAGGCATTAGCAAAACAATAGCGGCAATTACCCTTAAGCACTGTGGCTGTAGTCTTTTTTTTTTTCCAATAACAAACTAAACTCCGATCCTGTGGGCCAGCTGGACGCAGGATGTTGCAAGAGAGTGGTTTGAAGATCCTTAAAAGCCTTTTGCATCTCTCTGGGGACCAGACCGGTTTGTGTTTGGAGCTGCTGAGTCTCCGTTATAAGTTTATATAAAGGCCGGGCTAGTTCCCCATAACCCGGAATCCAAATGAGGCCATAGCCTATAATGGCCAAGAATCCTCTCAATTGTCTTAAAAGTCTTAGGTAGAGGATGATTTAGTATAGGTTCAACTCTGGAAAGCAAACTTCAAATCAACGGCTGAAAAATATTTGGCTCGTTTAGGAATTTCAGACAATAAAGTATAAGGATTAGACACTACTTATTCGTGTATCTTAAACAAGTCTCCATTTATCATTTGACTTTTTTACACACAATATAGGAGTGTTTAGGGACTGTTGCAGGGAATTAACAGCCCCTGTTACTTTAAATTTTCAATGATGGTTTTAACCCTTCTCTAACACCTCAGAGCTTTAATGGAAACTGCTGTTGATGTGAGAATAGGAAAGGATGGTAAGGACAGAAACAGTATTTTGTGCTCGACCCACGGATTTTCCATCAGCCCACACTTTAGTATTTACATTTTGTTCAGCATATCTCCACTCTTCTTGAAGTTCTTTTTCCATATAGGTCATTACGGAGTATTGAGAACCGTTCCCTGGGCTATACGGTAGATCCCTGATTGCCTGTGTTATGTTTAGTAATGTGTATATGATTAAACTTTAGAAATTAAGCTGCTTATTTTCTACTGAGCCCAGTTCCCTGAGCTGTCCAGCGGGTCCTTGCTGGTTCTCCGTGTTAAACACAGCAGCGTGTCCACGTCCATCCCAAACTCCCCGACTATCCCTTCCCCCATCCTTCCCCCCCATAACCATAAGTTCTTTCTCTAAGTCTGTGAGTCTGTTCCTGTTTTGTAAATAAGTTCATTTGTATCGTTTCTTTTTAGATTCCACTTGTAAGGAGTACTTAGAATATTTTTGTTTCTTTGTCTGAATATGTCCTAGTTTTTTTGTTTTTGCTTATTTCTAGTTAAATAGAAATAAGTTAAAGTTACCTGAAGTGTTCCTACGATTTAAGGAAGGAATCGGTAAGGGACACATCACATGAGATCTACCCTCAATAAAATGTTAAGTGCAAGAAGTACACAGTCTTGTTAACGTTTGTTGTTCAGCCGGTAAGTCGTGTCTGTCTCTCTGCGACCCCATGGACTGCACCACCCCAGGCCTCCCTGTCCATCACCAACTCCCGGCGATTGCTCAAACTCCTGTCCCCCAAGTTGGCGATGCCATCCAACCATCTCATCCTCTGTTACCCCCTTCTTCTCCTGCCCGCAATCTTTCCCAACATCAATCACGGTCTTTTCTAATGAGTCAGCTCTTCAGATCAGGTGGCCAAAGCATTGGAGCTTCAGCATCAGTCCTTCCAGTGGATATTCAGGGTTGGATTTCCTTTAGGATGCACTGTTGTTACGTATAGATGTTACTGAACACAAGTTTATGTGCCCGACGCGTCGTGAGGCGAAACAAACGGAAAAAGAAATTCAGACTTTGGAGCTGAGAAGGATTTTATTGCAGGGCCAAGCAAGGAGACCAGTAGCTTGTGCTCAAAAAAATCCCCCTAACCCCGGGAAAGGTGTCAGCAAAGCACTTTTAAAGGCAGGAGGAGGGAGAGTGTGCTGAGTTTTTGCAAAAGTTGGTGCTGGAATCCTTTGTTCTCGCAGCTGTCCACAGCAGGCCCCATGTTCCTGTAAACCTCTAATGGGGACAAATGTCACTGTCCTGCAACTTTTTAATCTCTATAGGAATGGAAAGCAGTTAGACTCTGAAAGTCAAGAGCCTTGAGGATGTGTATATATATATATACACATATATATATGTGTATATATATATACAGTGTATATATATATATATATCAGGCTAGGGACAGCATTCTTTTACAGAAGGTGCATAGACTGCCTGAGTAAGCAGAGGAAACACAAAAGTTAAAAAAAGAACAGATTTATTATGGAACCCGATTGCTCTTCCCGGTTTCATAGACTGTGTGTTGGCCAGCATCTCTGGAGGATCCACTGTACTCAGAAAACTGAAACTTTATACCCGTCAAACAGTGAGTGACCCATGCCCCGCTCCCTCCCCGCCCCATTCCCCTCTACCCGCTGACCCTGGGGCTGGGTCTCACATTTCCCCAGAAACCTTTTTCGGTTCTCAAGAACATCGCGGAGAATAGGCTCCAGCTTTTGGTATCTGGGTTACAAAGGTCTGGCTTGGAGCCGGCTGCAAATTCAGCGTTTACGGTTCCCCTGGGTGGAGGGGGGTGGGCCGTGTCTTGGAAAGCCACTGGCTGAACATCATTCTTCCTCATGAATCAGAGTCTGTGTGCAGGCTGTTTAAACACCAGTGTCTTAGAGGAAGGTGGGGGGTGGTGGGGGAGAAATCCAGAAAAGGCAGCGCTTTTTAAATGATGTCATTCCAGTAAGTGAGGGAGGAACAAAGAATAATTTGGCCCAATGAGGTCTGAATTCTGGCAGTTCTTGTCCACTGTGCCTTTTTTTTGGTCCACGTAGAGAATCTCGGCCCAAATGCCCGAAAGGCAGGATGGTAGGATTCACTTTGTGCAGAGTACATCCTGGTACCCAAGAGCTCTCCGCTTCCCGGTAGCCAGATGTTTAGGTCCTTGGCTTTTTTTTCTTGGGATTTCATGCCTTTTCCTGCTACCCGTGAGGAAGGGGGCCTCTGGTCTCCTAATAGTGAGAATATTATGCTGTTTTTTCAGAATATCATAAAAAGAGAATCAGGGCTTCATCAGTTCGGTTCAGTCGCTCAGCCGTGTCCGACTCCTTGCGACCCCACGGACCGCAGCACGCCAGGCCTCCCTGTCCGTCACCAACTCCCGGAGCTGGCTCACACTCATGGCCCTTGAGTCGGTGATGCCATCCAGCCGTCTCTTCTGTCATCCCTTTTCTCAGAGACCCCTTAATTCGTGCTTTCCAGACCTCTGACTGTGGTCCCGGTGAGAGACTGCGCTGGCATATTTGGCAGAGCCGTTTCCGACGCAGGCGTGGACCTTGCTTCGTGTTTGTGGGAGCGCTCTGCCTGACTGCTTCAGATCCGTTTCTCTTTCCACATAAACTCCGAGCTCTGCGTTTCCGAGTTCACCAGGGCCCGAGTGTTAGGCAGGGGCTTGAAGAAGGCTGTGGGCTCCCCGGGAGGCTCCATGGTTAAGAACCCTCCTGCCAATGCAGGAGACGTGGGTTTGATGCCTGGGTCGGGAGCATCCCCTGGAGGAGGGCATGGCAACCCACTCCAGCATTTCTTGCCTGGAGAATCCCATGGACGGAGGAGCCTGGTGGGCTCCCGTCCAGAGTCAGACACGGCTCTGGCAGCTTAGCATGTGTACAGAAGGCGACCGTGGGTCTCTTTTCCCAGCACATCTCTGCATTAAAAACGTGATCCTTTTCTTCTCTTCATTCACATTGTTCACCGTGACACGCACCAGTCACCTGTGAGTTTTGGAGCACGTTTATGACCACGCTGTCTTTGCGGGGAGTCATGGTTTTCTCCAGCCTGTATTCACAACCTTGCAACATCTGTCCTTTGACCAAAAAGTTAGTCCAGGGTTGATTTTCTTTTCTTTTTTTTTTTTTGATTAGTTCTTTTTTTTTTCTTCTTCTTCTTCTTTTACAACTGTTGGGTCAAAATTGCCAGGGCCGTCGCCTGCGGCTGTTTAATTTTTTATGACCCGCTCTGGGATCCTGGCTGGCCGAATTTGCCTTCCTTATGGTGGTGGAAGGTCTTTGTCAGCTCTTGGCGGCCGGACACGAGGCAGCCAGCCCCTCCAAGAGAAGTCTCCAGCTCTCACTGAAGGTCTGTGCAGACCTCGGAGCACTGCGTGCCTGGGAGGGCTCTCTTTTCATTTCTTTTTTTTTTTTTAATTAATTTTACTGGAGTATGTAGTTGCGTTACGATGCTCTGTTAGTGTCTGTTGTATGACACAGCAAGTCAGCTGTGCGTATTCGTATGTTCCCTCTTTTTTTTCGGATTCCCTTCCCGTTTAGGTGGTCACGGCATTGAGTAGAGTTCTCTGTGCTAAACGTGGGTTCTCATTCATTATTTTATACATATACTAGTATAAAAATAGTACTAGGCGTCCCTGACAGCTCAGCTGGTAAAGAATCCGCCTGCAATGCAGGAGACCCCAGTTCGATTCCTGGGTCGGGAAGATCCCCTGGAGAAGGGAAAGGCTACCCACTCCAGTATTCTTGGGCTTCCCTGGTGGCTCAGCTGGTAAAGAATCCGCCTGCAATGCGGGAGACCTGGGTTAGATCCCTGGGTTGGGAAGATGCCCTGGAGCAGGGAAAGGGCTGCCTTCTCTAGTATTCTGGCCTGGAGAATTCCATGGACCATATAGTCCATGGGCTTGCCAAGAGTCAGACACGACTGAATGACTTTCACTTCACTTCTTCAGGTGGTAGTAAGTGGTAAAGAATCCACCTGCCAGTGCATGGGCCACGGGTTTGATCCCTGGGTGAGGAAGATCTCCTGAAGGAGGAAACGGCAGCCCACTCTACTATTCCTTGCCTGGAGAATCCCATGGACAGAGGAGCCTGGCGAGGCTACAGTCCATGGGGTCACAAAGAGTCAGACACGACTGAGAGACTAAACAAGGGCATATATATACATATTTTTTCTCTAAATATGTATCTTTATGTATCTCTGCATGCATGTAACAACATATATATAATTCTAAAAAATGTAACTTCATCAAATTTATCTTTTCTCACACTTGGGTGTCGCTTAGGGTTTCATCCAGATTATTTTATGTGCAACGTGTTTTCTGGTTTTATTTATTTTTACATCAGAATGCTAAAAAGCCTTTGTCATTTATTGATAGGTGAAGTATGGTAGGGATTTTTTTTTTTTGATGGATGGCTTTTCCCACTCCATTTATTCAATAGTCCCATCTTTTCTCTGTGTCGAGTAAGGAACCAACTTTCCCCACATTCTAGCTTCCTGATGTATTTAAGTCTGTGTATTTGCTTCCATGAGTCTGTCTGTAGTCTGTGCCTATAACAGATCTGAGAGCTCATTTCTCTTTGCTCAAAATAGTTGCACTCAAATGGAGTCCTGTTTTGGAGCAAAATTTTTCTATTTTTTTGAAATTACATTTAAGTTTATTCAACATAAGATACATAGGTTGCCATCAGTTTAAGGATAGCCTACATTTCACACACAAAACCATACTTTCATATGGTTGAATGTAACTATATGACTTTTTTTCCCTTAAGGGGAAAGAAAATGTATATTTACCAATTTAGGTACACCATGAGATAGTCAGTTATTCATAAAAGAAAGTCAGTATAGGAAAAATCAATTTAATTAATGAAAGTGCAAGTCCTTCAGTCATATCCGACTATTTGCGATCCCATGGACTGTAGCCCGCCAGACTCCTCTGTCCGTGGAATTCTCCAGGAAAGAGTACTGGAGTGGGTTGCCATCCCCTTCTCCACTGGAGCAAAAATTTTTAAAGAAATCATTAAAAGTCACCCTTCAGTCTTTCTTCAGCTTCTGAACTTGGTAAATGATCCCATGGAAAGGAGCTTTCTTGTTATTTTAGGTTATTAATGCTGCATAAAGCTTGTATTAATTTTATTTATTTTTATTATTAGCACCCACTTTAAGCTTCTTACAGTCCATGAGCAGTGTTTGAATACACGGGAGCAGATGTAGGTCTCAGATCTTTCTATAACATGTGAAAGTCAGCTAGCAGATGTTTTCAGATGTGGTGTTGTTCCTGCCGATTGTTCTGAACAATGGAGTTTACACCGGGTCCTCTTTCTATATTGAGACGATTCCTGTTCTCGAGTTGACTCTTCTGTTTCCCGTTGACCTGAAAGCTGCCCATGGGAGGCAGCTGCCTCCTGAATTTACATGGAAGGTCTTGGGTCTTCTACTTTGGTTTCCGAATTTCAACAGACTCAAGAGTGTTTCCTGGAAGCCTTCCGGAGTTGCATTCCTCATTTATTTTTTCCATTGGTCCCCACCATCAGCCGCATCCTGATCACATTTAGAAAACCATCTAAGTGGCTTTCCAGGCATAAGGAACACCATAAATACTACCCCCCCCCCCCCACCCCCCCCCCCATAAGTATTCTGGGTTCTCTTGAGAACCAAGAATATAGGATCCTACTGCAGCAGTGTTACTGAAGTCAGGCTCTGTGGTCAAAATGCAGTACTCAAGATGTACATGTTGGTTGGAAGGAAAGTTTGCTTTATTTTGGATGTTGGCCACCTGGGGGAGAAAACAGACTCAAGTCCAAAAGCCATCTCCCCCTCTGCCCAGCAGTGGATAGGAACTTTTGAGCGGGAGTTTCAGGGGGGCCACGGGCGGAGGTAGGGGGCTCCTTGCAGAAACAGCATGGTCAGCTCCGACAGGCATCTTGAAATTGGTCATCGGTGGTCGGAGCAATGTCATCTTGATTGTTTTAGGTACAGTTAATCATGAGTTGATGCCATTGAACTGTGGTGTTGGGGAAGACTCTTGAGTCCCTTGGACTTCAAGGAGATCCAACCAGTCCATCCTAAAGGAAGTCAGTCCTGAATATTTATTGCAAGGACTGATGCTGAAGCTCTAACACGTTGGCCACCTGATGCAAAGAACTGACTCATTGGAAAAGACCCTGATGCTGGGAAAGATTGAGGGCAGGAGGAGAAGGGGACGACAGAGGATGAGATGGTTGGATGGCATCACCAACTCGATGGACATGAGTTTGAGCAAGCTCCAGGAGATGGTGATGGACAGAGGAGGCTTGGCGTGCTGCGGTCCATGGGGTCGCAGAGAGTCGGACACGACTGAGCGATTGAACAGGAACAGCAATCTTTAGTTCCAGGATTGGTCTAAGTTCCCCAACCAGAGATGGAACCTGGGACCTGGGCAGCAAAATCACAAGAGTCCTAACCACGGGACTCCCAGGAAATTCCCTTGATGGGCATTTAAAGCAGTTATTATTTTTCTCTCAAGTGCTTTCTATGTTAGTTTTTACATCTTATACAACTTTTAAAGTTTATACCCCACTTACAGTTATTTCAGAATATTGGCTACGTTTCCTGGGATGCACATGTGTCTCACCTGTATTTGCCATGATATGCAATGTATACCCTTGTATATACATAGGATATCCTTGTTTACACATAGTGACTTGTGCCTCTGAGTCCCTTCATGCTATGTTGCTTCTGCCCCTTCCTTCTCCTCACTGGTCACCACTAGTTTCTGCTCTCTCTCTATGAGACTGCTTCTTTTCTGTTCTTTTCACGAGTGCCTTGTGTTTCTTAGATTCCACACATACATAGTCAGTCAGTTCAGTCGCTCAGTCGTGTCCGACTCTGCGACCCCATGGACTGCAGCACGCCAGGCTTCCCCATCCTTCACCAACTCCCGGAGCTTACTCAGACTCACGTCCATCGAGTCGGTGATGCCATCCAACCATCTCATCCTCTGCTGTCCCCTTCTCCTGCCTTCAATCTTTCCCAGCATCAAAGTCTTTTCCAATGAGTCAGCTCTTCACATCAGGTGGCCAAAGTATTGGAGTTTCAGCTTCAGCATCAGTCCTTCCAATGAACATTCAGGACTGATTTCCTTTAGGATGGACTGGTTGCATCTCCTTGCAGTCCAAGGGACTCTCGTTTGTCTGTGACTCATTTCATTCAGCACAGTGTCCTCCAAGTCATTGGTGTCCTCTTGTGGGTTTTTTTTTTTGGGGGGGGTGGTATTTGTCTCTGCATTCCTGAATTGTCTTTCCCGTTTATCCATTTTATCTGTTATTCAGTTTCCGTATCTTCTAACGTCCTGTCCTATATGTTCTGTGATCCTGTCTTCTGTTGTGTGTGTGTACCCACTTATGTCTTAACTCTTTTGTGACCCCATGGACTATATAGCCTGCCAGGCTCCTCTGTCCATAGGATTCCCCAGGCAGGAATACTGGAGTGGGTTGCCATTTCCTCCTCCGCGATGTACATTTTTAGATGAACCGCACTGCCCATCTGTAACGTATTATTTTGTTCATGCGGCTTTTAAAAGGGGGTGGAAAGCCATCTGCTCTTTCCGTTAATTATCTTTTCCTAATAATTGATGTATGCACAACATATGATAAAGAAGGAATTCCATACCGTTGGAGTTTTCTGGCCAGGGGCATCCGTGACTTACTTTGAACAACGGCAGCAGAAATTCCTCCGTAATGCAGTTGCTATAGGGCTTGAGCTGTCTGACTCTTTGTATGAAGCATACTGAGAAATAAGACTAGCAGGCAAAACAAGAAAAAAGTGGCCTGAGAAGTAATCATCCAGTTCGGGTGGGATTTGAAAATAAATCAGAGCGTAACCAATCTACAGAATAAACTTGAAGAGTTTAAAAAAAAAAAAATGGTGGAAGGCCTGTCTTTTGAGCGCAGATTTCTAAGACATGTTGGTATGTCTAAAAGCAATTTGGAGAATAATGACCACGCTGTGCTTTGTTTGGGGGTGACAGTGATGCGTCTTGGGAAACTACACATTTTTCAGCATCTTCACACATTTATTGGGGAGGGGGGGCTTTCCTGGTGGCCTGAGTTTCCGTGATACCTCAGTTGGAAAAGAATCCACCTGCCGTGCAGGAGTCTCCGGTTCAATCCCCGGGTCAGGAAGATCCCCTGGTGAAGGGGTAGGCTGCCCACTCCGGTATTCTTGCCTGGAGAACCCCATGGACTGCAGTTCATGCGGTCACAGAGAATCGGAAACAACGGCGGGACTTTCACTTTGCTGGTGGCTCAGCGGTAGAGAATCTGCCTGCATTGCAGAAGACCGGGGTTCCATCCCTGGGTGGGGAAGACCCCCTGGAGGAGGGCATGGCAACCCACCCCAGTCTTCTTGCCTGGAGCATCCAGTGGACAGAGGAGCCTGGCCGGATACCGTCGTGCATGGGGTCGCAAAAGAGTCAGACATGAGTTATCGACCATAAATTAAACAACAAAATGTGTCTGTAGACCCAGGTCCGTGGGGAAGATGTAGGAAGATACACATCGAGCTAGGGGAAAACTGCAGGCGATCGTAAACAGAAACTTCGGCTTATTCCCCTTTATGCCTCTGTGGCTTCAGTTTGGAAACCAAACCTCACATTAAAATACGCCCGCCAGAATTTATACCGCCGTAGCATTCAAAGGGCCTGTTTTCGCGTCTCTTGTTTTCTCTGGTGGATTCGTTTCTCTTGGCACGTGGGACTCCAGCCTGCAGCTCCGCTGATCCCTGATCACCTCCCAAGAGGAGATAACCTTTCTTGATGCAGCGTTTTCCTTGCCTTTTCATCTGAGTGTCTTCGTTTTTGATTGGAGGATGCTTGCTTTATAATATGGTGTCGCTTTCTGCCACGCCCCAGCATGAATCTGCCGCAGGTGGACACGGGTCTACCCGGCCTCTTGAGCCCCCCTCCCACGTCCCACCCCACCCCACCCCTCTGGGTGGTCACAGGGCGCCCCCGGTTTGAGTCACGCAGCAAATGCCCACTGGCTGTCTCTCTTGCGCGCGGTCCTGCATACCTTCCCACGCCGCCGTCTGGATTCATCCCACCCGCTCCTTCCCCCAGAGGGTCCACACGTGTGTTCTCCATGTCTGCGTCTCCCCCGGCGGCCCCGCAAGTAGGTTCATCCCTGCCGCCCTTCCAGATTCTTTTCTTGAAGTCCAGTTGCTCTCCAATTCGGTCGTGTTTTTCCGTGAAGCCTCCCTTTGCGTTGAAATATCCACCCCTCGCCTTCAGCAGCTCCTTCCCCACGACCCTGATGGGCTCTTGGTCTCTCTGTCAAGAGTTGGGTTGAGGGCTGTTTGTCTCAGATCGAAAGCTGCTTCCTGGAAGATATCACATCCTCCCCTGCTGTGTGGCCCCTGCCCCGTGCCGTGAACCGTGCGTTCTAAAAATACCCTGCGCGTTCACTTATGTGATGACTTCTTCTCTTCGGTGTTAGCAGAGTTGAGCTGAATACCTACTTTTTTTTTTACAGACCTGTCCTCTTCTCCAGGGGTGGCGGGGGTGGGGTTTGAGAGATGCACATGTGTTAGGCATTATAGCCATGCATGCACAAAGACATTTTTTTTTAAAAAAAAGATAAATTACAATCCTTAAAAATAGGCATTGGACCCCGCTTCAATCAGAATAATAGGAAAATGACTATTATTAAAAATTTCAGTCCAAATGATGACAGATTCCACGTAAGAGGAGACGGTTTGCAACGTGCTTATTACAAATTATCGGGGGTGGGGAGTGATTCCACTCTGATTTTTGGCTCACGAAAGAGAGAATTATTATTATAGGTTTTTACGATTTCTAATTTTTTTTTATGGGCCATCAGACCTAAAGTCTGCTCATTATTTCATAAGTGCCTCTTGCCCAGACCGTTGTAGGATCTATTTAGAGGTTACAGTGTGGTCTCTGTGGCATGTGAGACACGTCGCATGTTTTAATTTATTTTGGAAAATTCTAGAACTCCAAGGCATCGTATATTTCTGAAATACATTTGACTGCATCTCAAGTCTTCACTCATGTGGTTGGAAGATGTGGTTTTCTCTTTGCGGTGGTTGAGCCAGCCCTGTGAGATGTGAGTGAAAAATTGACGTGGGCTTGGGCTTGAGTGTATTCCGAATTCCACCCTTTTTTGCAGCTGAGGAGGGCATACACGGTCTCGGTGTAAAAGACCAAAATATATGCGATCACTTTCTGAGTTACTGTTACCTGGAGAAAGGGACTGAAATTTGCAAGCATCAATATGTAATTGCTCCACAGTCTCTCTCATTAGGGAATTGGATAGAAAAGCCTTAATCATTTTTTTAAGTGCTGTTTTATATTGTAGCTGATTAACAGTGTTGTGACAGTTTCAGCTGGACAACCAAGGGACTCAGCCATCCGTATACATGCATCCTTTCTCTCCCAAGCTCCCCCGTCCCACCCCGGCTGCCACGTGACGTTGAGCAGAGTTCCCTGGGCTGTCCAGGGGGTCCTTCCTGGTTCTCCCTGTTAAATTCAGCCCTGTGTCCATGTCCATCCCAGACTCCCCTAACTATCCCTGCCTCCCATCCTTCTCCTCTGGCAACCAAAGTTTCATTCTCTAAGTCGGTGACTGTGTTTCTGTTTTGCAAATGAGTTCATTTGTACCATTTCTGCTTGGATTCTGCATCTAAGGGATACCTTAGGATATGTCTCCTTTCTCTGTCTGACTGACTTCACTCAACGTGACAACCTCTAGATCCAAGCATGTCGCTGCAAATGGCATTGTTTCATTCTTTTTAATGATCAAGTAATACTTTGATGTATGTATGTACCGTGTCTTCTTTATCCTTTCCTCTGTCAGTGGACATTTAGATCGTCTTGCCTGTTGTAAACAGTGAAAAGCCTTTATTTTTAAGCCAAGCCCGGCTGAGCAGTTTAACAGTCAGTAGATAATGAAGACAACTTCAAAAGAATATTTACTAGCCAAGTGAAAGTGAAAGCCGCTCAGTCGTGTCCGATTCTTTGCGACCCCATGGACTGAATTCTCCAGGCCAGAATACTGGAGTGGGCAGCCTTTCCCTTCTCCAGGGGATCTTCCCAACCCAGGGATCGAGCCCGGGTCTCTCGCATTGCAGGCGGATTCTTTACCAGCTGAGCCACTTGGAGCCCGCGTGCTGGAACAAGAGAAGCCCCCCAATGAGAAGCCCGTGCTCTGCACCTAGAGAGGACCCCGCAAATAGAGAGCACCCCGCAAATAGAGAGCACCCCGCAAATAGAGAGCACCCCTGCAAATACGGAGCACCCCCGCAAATACAGAGTACCCCCGCAACTCAGGAGTAGCCTCCACTCTCTACAGCTAGAGCAGGTCATGCCCAACAACGAAAACCCAGCATAGCCAAGAAAGAAGAATAAAGATCAAACATCCGTCAGAGAGACCAGAATCACAGTTATTGAAAAATAAAAACAGCAGTGTACTATTTGTGGGGTTCATGGACAGGGCTGATCCCAAGAGGTCTGTGTAGCTAATTTCCAAAGGATTAGCCGTGTCCAGGAATGGACTTATTGAAGAAACTCCCCTGGGCTGCTAGGGACAACATGTAAATAAATAATTTCAACATCACCAGTACATCCTATCATTATTTATAAATGTGGGCAAAATGCTGGTTTTTTCCAGTGCTTTTGGGAATCCAGAAAAGGCTCGAGGCATATTTCTTCCATTCGGGACTGGATGGTTAGCTGGTCGTGGCAGGACGCACGTATCCAGCGTCTCGCCCATGTCTTTTATAACAATATAAGGTGGGAACCAAAGCCTCATTTCTCCCCTGTTTTATTAAAAAATATGCTTTTTCTCATCAGATCCAATTGTAGAAAGCTTGCCCCTGAAAGGCCCAAAGCAGGTTTTCCCCGTTTAGAATGAGAAGCTTATTAGAAGTATCTCTCTTCCATTTATTTGATCTTACACAGTTCAGTTCAGTTCAGTTGCTCAGTTGTGTCTGACTCTTTGTGACCCCATGAACCGCAGCACGCCAGACCTCCCTGTCCATCACCAACTCCCGGAGTTTACTCAAACTCATGTCCATCAAGTCGGTGATGCCATCCAACCATCTCATCCTCTGTCGTCCCCTTCTCCTCCCGCCTTCAATCTTTCCCAGCATCAGGGTCTTTTTCCAATGAGTCGGCTCTTCAAACCAGTTGGCCACAGTATTGGAGCTTCAGCTTCAGCATCAGTCCTTCCAGCGTCAATCCTTTAGGACTGATCTCCTTTAGGATGGACTGGTTGGATCTCCTTGCAGTCCAAGGGACTCTCAAGAGTCTTCTCCAACACCACAGTTCAAAAGCATCAATTCTTCCATGCTCAGCTTTCTTTAGAGTCCAACTCTCACATCCATACACAGAAGCAGACAAAGTGGTTTAATGTGTTTGGGTCCAAGAAGAGAACGCAGATCAACTGATGTGAGTCTGTTTTCTCTTGTCCCCGCCAAGCCAGCCTTGGTCCTCTTTCATCCCTCTGCTATGAATGGGTTGCCACGGCAACCAGCCTCAAGGGGACAAGGGACAAGGCATCTTCTAAGTTCTTTATACTTCCATCAACGCCACACCTCCTCTAGGAACGTCTGCAGTGGGGGCTGCCATCAGATGTGTATTTAGTTTTTGTTTTTTTTTAATTTTAAGATAATTCATTTGTTTATTTGGCCGTACTGGGTCTCAGTTGCGCCTCGTGAGATCTTTAGTTCCAGTGTGTGTTGTGAGTGGCTCAGTCGTGTCTGACTCTCTGCGACCCCATGGACTGTAGCCCGCCAGGCTCCTCTGTCCATGGGATTCTCCAGACAGGAATACTGGAGTGGGTTGCCATGCCCTCCTCCAGGGGATCTTCCCAACCCGGGGATCAAACCCACGTTTCCTGCAGTGGCAGGTAGATTTATGAACTCTTAGTTAAGGCATGTGGCATCTAGTTCCCTGACTAGGGATGGAACCCAGGTCCCCTGCATTGGGAGCGTGGCATCTTAGCCGCTGGACCACAATGTGTGTGTTTGAATCTAGCCCAGAGTCCCTTGGACTGTAAGGAGATGAAGCCAGTCCACTCTAAAGGAAATCAGCCCTGAATATTCATTGGAAGGACTGATGCTGAAGCTGAAACTCCAATACTTTGGCCACCTGATGCAAAGAGCTGACTCATTGGAAAAGACCCTGATGCTGGGAAAGATTGAGGGCAGGAGGAGAAGGGGACGACAGAGGATGAAATGGTTGGATGGCATCACCTGACTCAATGGACGTGAATCTGAACAAACTCCAGGAGATGGTGAAGGGCAGAGGCACCTGGCCTGCTGGAGCCCACGGGGTCGCAAACAGCTGGACACGGCTGAGCGGCTGAAGAACAGATCTGCTCCTTACCAGAAAAAGAAAAAGGTATTTTTTCAGCTCATAGAGGTAGGGGAGCCCAATAAAAATACAAGAAACGTGCTTACGTTTCAAGCTGGGGTAAATGGTGAATGATTTTTCATCTTCAAACTTGTTACTTTGCTTTGGAGCATAGCTGATTATCAATGTTGTGATAGTTCCAGGGAGACAGGAAGGGACTCGGCCACACATACACACGTATCCATTCTCCGCCAAACTCCCCCCCATCCAGGCTGCCACGTGACACTGAGCAGACTTCCCTGGGCTGTCCAGCAGGTCCTTGCTGGTTCCCCATGTTAAATACAGCAGCGTGTCCATGTCCATTTGAAGTTCCGTATCTCTTTGAATGAATTTTTAAATCCTAAGTTTGTCCCCGATTCACATACGTGCTTAAGAAAAAGTGTTCACTGTTTATCTCATCTTCACATTTAACTGGTGGTCACCGCTGCTGGTAAATGCAGATGTGTCCTACACGTGACATCGGGGACAGACTTGTCCTCGTGGGCGTCCTGTAATTTAGTTCACTAAACCAGCCGCCGTCGGTAAAGGGCGCTGCTGCTGCAAATTGTCCGTGACGAGATGCATAATCATGTCACCGTCCCCAGATGCTTTTACTTAGAAGGAGCTCTCAATAGGATTGACTTAAAGAAAACAATCCTTCACAAGTAAGAGAACAAGGCTCCCATTCATCGCAGGAGACGGGACTGGCAGAGAAAGAAAGAGTCCTTTAAAATAGCTTGAAATGACATTGTCGGTCCACCCAAGATATCCTCCTGGTTCTTGGCTGACAGTCTCCAGTCTTGGCTGACCGGGGTTGGCGTTTACCCCGGTCGGCAACACTCTGAATGCCGGAGAGCAGAAAAAAATACACTGGGCTTCAGTTTGTGTCAGGGCCGGCAGTTCTCTGAGCCGGACACCATCCTACCCAGGAGAAACCGTAAGTGGTTTCAACATCATATAGAGTAATGACCAGATGACCCATCTGGGCTCTTGTACCGCTTCTGTGACTATCCCTATCCCATCTCATCCTGCCATGGCAGCGGATTTCAAGTGTTTCTTCGTGTTGAAAAATAAACACAACGTTCTTCTTCCTGGAGTCCTGAAGACTCTCTAATGAGAAGTAAACAGTCCTGTCCTGGCCATCTAATATTTACACAGATGGGAGTTGTTTCTCCAGGCAAAGGAAAACGTTTTGAATGAACACATGCATCTTCTGAGACGTTTTATTTTCATGAAACAGCGACCTCGAAAGCAAAAGTCTATGCTGAGTCACGGGGTTTTATCACTTTGTCTTGAAAGCGGTACTTTGCGCCGTCTCTGCAAACACAGAGGCGCACAAGTCATCTCTGGATACTTTGCGACCCCGTGGACTGCAGCACGCCAGGCTTCCCTGTCCTTCACCATCTCCCAGACTTTGCTCAGATTCATGTCCATCGAGTCGGTGATGCCATCCAACCATCTCATCTTCTGTCGTCCCCTTCTCCTCCTGCCTTCGATCTTTCCCAGCATCAGGGTCTTTTCTAATGAGTCAGTTCTTCGCATCA
Source organism: Odocoileus virginianus (assembly GCF_023699985.2). Classification (NCBI taxonomy): domain Eukaryota; kingdom Metazoa; phylum Chordata; class Mammalia; order Artiodactyla; family Cervidae; genus Odocoileus; species Odocoileus virginianus. The sequence goes on from NW_027224323.1 coordinate 1,650,615, forward strand.
GGTGGCCAAAGTATTGGAGTTTCAGCTTCAGCATCAGTCCTTCCCATGAATATTCAGGACTGATCTCCTTTAGGATGGACTGGTTGGATCTCCTTGCAGTCCAAGGGACTCTCAAGAGTCTTCTGCAGCACCTCAGCCTGAAAAAGCATCATTCATTAGGTGCTCAGCCTTCTTTGTGATCCACCTGTCACATTGTTGCAAATGTAGAAACGCACCAGGTACTTGTTAAATTGTGTAGGTTACGTGTGTGTAGTTTGCCTTGTAGTCAGCATCATTGCAACAGATAAAAACGTGTGTATCCACAGGACTCTGGAGACAACCAACTTTTCATGGAGATTCTAGGAAACAGGGAAGCCGAACAATAGTATGCACCTTCCCATTGTCTGTCTGCCCACCTTCCCGCTCCTTATAAAAGGAATGGCAAGGAGATAAATATTGGTGAGAGGTATTCAGGGTCTGGGGCTTCCCATGTGACACAGTGATTAAAAATAAATCCGCCTGCCAATGCAGGAGATGCAAGTTGCACCGCTGGGTCGGGAAGACCCCCTGGAGAAGGAAGTTGCAACCCACTCCAGGATTCTTGCCTGGAGAACCCCATGCACAGAGGAGCCTGGCGGGCTACAGTCCTTGGGGGTTGCAAAGAGTCAGACACGACTGAGCGATTTCACTTTCACTTTCTATATGTACTTATATTGACATGTAGGACCCTTTACCTGTAGCATGTGGGGTCTAGTTCCCTGACCAGGGATTGAACCCTGGGCCCCCTGCATTGGGAGCAAGAGTCTTAGTCACTGGACCACCAGGGAAGTCCCTCGGTGAAGATTTCTTAAACAAAATCCTAAAAATGCAGGTTATGAGTAAAGAAAAAAACTAGAGGCATTTCACTTAATCAAACTCAACATTCAGAAAACGAAGATCATGGCATCCGGTCCCATCACTTCATGGCAAATAGATGGGGAAACAATGGAAACAGTGACAGACTTTATTTTCTTGGGCTCCAAAATCACTGAAGATGGTGACTGCAGCCATGAAATTAAAAGACACTTGCTCCTTGGAAGAAAAGCTATGATCAACCTAGACAGCATATTAAAAAGCAGAGACATTACTTTGCCAACAAAGGTCCGTCTAGTCAAAGCTATGGTTTTGAACTGTGGTGTTGGAGAAGACTCTTGAGAGTCCCTTGGACTGCAAGGAGATCCAACCAGTCCATCCTAAAGGAAATCAGTCCTGAGTATTCATTGGAAGGACTGATGCTGAAGCTGAAACTCCAATATTTTGGCCACCTGATGCGAAGAGCTGACTCATTGGAAAAGACCCTGATGTTGGGAAAGATTGAAGGCAGGAGGAGAAGGCAACGACAGAGGATGAGATGGTTAGAAGGCATCACCGACTCAATGGACATGAGTTTGAGTAAACTCCAGTAGATGGTGATGGACAGGGAGGCCTGGCGTGCTACAGTCCGTGGAGTTGGACAGGACTGAGTGACTGAACTGAACTCAACTCAACTCAATTAAAATGAATGCTTTCTGTGAAGCACATCGTAAGCAAACTTTAGTGGACGGTTGAGAGGGTGGTTGGTACCAGTTATTTGTGATCTCCAAGTATATAAAAGGAGGATTCCCTGGTGGGCCGGTGGTTTGGACACTGTGATTCCCACTGCAGAGGGTGTGGGTTCAATCCCTGGTCAGGGAACTAAGATCCCAAAGGCTGCATGGCACCACCAATAAAAAATAAATAAAGAAGCTCAAAAAATAAAAATAAAAAAAGAGATTCTTATCTAGAAGACACGAGACTGCTGCAAATTAATGGGGAAGGAACACCGGAAGCCCTATTAGAAAAGAAAGAAACAGGTGAAATATAGGAAGAGACGATGTACAAAGGAATTGTCGTTGTTTAGTCACTTGGTCATATCCGACTCTTTGCGACCCCACAGACTGCAGCACACCAGGCTTCCCTGTCCTTCACCAACTCCTGGAGCTTGTTCAAACTCATGTCCATCGAGTCGGTGATGCCATCCAACCATCTCATCCTCTGTCGTCCCCTTCTCCTCCCGCCTTCAATCTTTCCCAGCACTGGGGTCTTTCCCAGTGAGTCAGCTCTTCCCATCAGGTGGCCAAAGTATTGGAGCTTCAGCTTCAGCATCAGCCCTTCCAGTGAACATTCAGGACTGATTTCCTTTAGGATTCACTGGTTGGATCTCCTTGCAGTCCAAGGGACTCTCAAGAGTCTTCTCCAACACCACAGTTCAAAAGCATCAATTCTTTGGCACTCAGCTTTCTTTAGAGTCCAACTCTCACATCCATACGTGACTACTGGAAAAACCATAGCTTTGACTAGACGGACCTTTGTTGGCAAAGTAATGTCTCTGCTTTAAAACATGCTGTCTAGGTTTGGTCATAGCTTTTCTTCCAAGGAGCAAGCGTCTTTGAACTGCATGGCTGCAGTCACCATCCGCAGTGGTTCTGGAGCCCAAGAAAATAAAAGTCTGTCACTGTTTCCATCGCAGAAAAGAATAAGCCCTATTCAGTGATGAGTTAATGCGCAGAGATTTGGAGAGGAAAGCAACATCGAGAGAGACTTTTGTGCGCCTTGATGTTGCAGGATGTGCATGATGGAAACACACCTGACCTCCTCAAGGGCCTGAGAAGCTGAGAACACCCCTATGGCGAGGGTGATAGTCAGTATTGTGCCTGCCCTCGTGGAGAGCATTCCGGCCAGACTTTAGATTTTTTTCCCCCAGTGGACTGTCTCATGACCCAGCCGTACCCCGTGTAGGTCTAAAGCCCAGAGGAGTTCTTCACAGATGTGTGTGCAGGAGTTTTTAACAGACACGTCTTGGGTCTCTCCCGTGGCTTCGGGAACTCCAGGCTGCCTGAGGGTGGTCCTCACCCCGTGAACCCTCGCAGGGCGTGTTAGCCGGACACTGCAGACGGGCGTCGAGCCCCGCAGATGAAGGCTTGGCTCCATGATGAGGTCCTAAAAGCATTTTGCTGAGTGAGAGACATTTAGAAAACAGGGTGAGATGTACTGCACCGTCCTATTTATAGAAATGAGAACCACATCCTCGCAGAGTGCCGTGATGGGGTTGACAAGCCACAGGCGGCGTGGAAGACATGTGTCACGCAGACTGCAAGGGAAGCGGGGGAAATGCAGCCTGTGGGGGCTGAGAGCAGGGATCAGGTGAAGGTTGAAGACACGTCGAGAAGGGAGTGATCATGGGTGGCGGCCGATTTTAAATTTTACTGGCTTTGACTTGAAGCGTAATTAATTGCTTTGCAAAACTGTGTCGGTTCCTGCCATCCATCCACATGAATCAGCCACAGGTGTACACGTGTCCCCTGCTTCTTGAGCCCCCCCTCGCACCTCCCGGCCCATCCCACGCCTGTAGGTTGTCACGGGGCTCTGCTTTGAGTCCCCGGGGTCACACAGGAGTTTCCAACCGGCTGTCTGATTTACATATGCTATATGTCTGTGTTTCCATGCTAGTCTCTCTATTCATCCCACCCTCCTTCCCCCAGCATGTCCAGAAGTCTGTTCTCTATGTCTGCATCTGCATTGCTTCCCTGCAAATTGGTTCATCAGTACCATCTTTCTAGATTCCGTATATATGCATTAATAGATAGTATTTGTTCTTCTCTTTCTGGCTTACTTCACTTTTTACAATAAGCTCTCGGTTCATCCATCTCATCAGAGGTGACTCAAAGGTGTCCCTTTTCATGGCTGAGTAATATTCCATTGTATATATGTACCACATCTTCTTTATCCATTCATCTGTCAGTGGACATTTAGGTTGCTTCCATGTCCTAGCGACTTAGCGGCAGCAGCCTGTCCTAGCTATTGTAAATAGCACTGCAGTGAACATTGGATTATATATGTCTCTTTCAACCCAATGTCTTTTTCATTGGATTATGTATGTCTTTATTAGCAGTTTCCTCAGGGTATACGCCCAGTAGTGGGATTGCTGATTTATAAGGTAGTTTTATTCCTAGCTTTTTGAGGAATCTCCATTCTGGGTGATGGCAGTTTTAAAGGACAATCATTCATCTCTTGATAACTGTCGTCCAGCTGACGACAACCACAGAAATATATGCATAACTGGCATTTGGCCAAGTCAGCTCAGAATGGAGGCAGAAAAGAGGTCGGAGGTTAAGATAACATGAGAGATCTAGTTCAGAGTGTCTTCACCTTGGAACCTCTAATGTTTAGGGGCTGGGTAATTCTTTGTGGAGGGGGGACGTCTGTCCTGTGTGTTGTGGGGTGTGGAGCAACATCTCTGGTCTCCTCCCATGAGGTGTCAGGAGCACCCCCCTGCCCTAGTTCTGACAGCAAAAAATGTCTCCATGCCTTATCATACATTCTCTGAGGGGCATGGTCATCCCCAGTTGAGAACCACAGCTGTAGACGCATGGATAGATATAAAGATAGACAGATAGGAGAGGTAGACACATGGATAGATGAAAGGTAGATACATAGATTGATATAGATAGGTAGATGACATATAGATAGGTAGGTTGTAGAGACAGATAAATGGATAGATGGTAGATTACATAGATTGATAGTAGAAATAGATGATAGGTAGGTAGTAGAGACAGATGGATAGAGAGACATGATAGATGATGATTGAATGGGTGGATAGATAGACATGATAGAGGATGGTTCAATGGATGGATAGATGGATGATGGGTGGCTGCATTGATGGATAGAAATGGTAGATTGATAGATGATAGATAGTGCAGATAGATAGGTTGGTCGATGATAGAGAGTACAGACAGACCGATAGATACGTTGATAATAGAGATAGGTGATGGATAAATAGTTGAGAGTTAGATAACGGATTGACAGGGAGTACACATAGATAGATGGATAGATTGATTGTGGTTGTATAGAGATGAGAGATGATTGGTAGATGATGGGTGTACAGATAGATAGTAGACATAAATGAATGGATAGATAGATTACGGGTGGATGGATTGATAGAAATGGTAGGTTGATAGATGGTGGATAGAGATTGATTCAGAGATGATTGTGGAGATGGACATTGGATAGATAGTAGACATGGGTGGATGGATAGATAGATGATGGGTGGACGGATTGATGAAAATGATAGATTGATGATAGATAGTATAGCTAAATAGCTTGATAGATGGTAGATTGATTGTTAGTATGGATAGATGATGGATAGATAATAGAGATTGATAGATGATATAGATAGATAGGCAGATACACAGATAGTCGAGATAGATGATGCATGGATAGTAGACATGAGTGGATGGATGGATAGATATATGATTGGTGGGTGGGTTGATAGAAATGATAGATGATAATACAGCCAGGTATATTGATAGATGATGGGTTGATAGTACAGATAGCTACATAGATAGTAGTGATAGATGATGCATAGATAGTAGACATGGATGGATAGATGGATGGATAGGTGATGGATGAATGGATACATAATAGACATGGATGGATGGATGGATTAGATAGATAAAATCTTGACTTCATGGTCAGTCACAGTTTCTCAGCCTCAGCACTCCTGACATTTCGGGCTGGACAGCTGTCTGATGTGGGGCAGGATTAATGGGTTACTTATTTCTCACTTCTCTAGATCCAGTGGACGTCTTTCATCTGTGGGCTCATGTCTACCAAGTCAGGAACATCTTTTGTCTGTGGGATCATTTCTACTAGCTCAGGAACGCCTTTTGTGTGTGGGTTCATGTCTGCCAACTCAGGAAGGTGTTCTTGGATTATGCGTCCTGGACTGTCTTTTGGTTGAATAGGCTTGTCTTCTTGATTCCTCTTACACGGAGGCACTCAATCTCTTCTCTGTATTCAAACAAAAACAACAGCACATTTCTTGCCATTTTCCCTGCATTAAACCTTTCCTCTGGGGTCTACAGTTCCATCTGCGTTTGTCTTCTGCCTCTCGGAGGTGATTTTCTGTAGGATGTGATCTGAGAAGTGTGCCACTCTGCGGTCACTGATTTTCATGCGTCTGGGTTTTCATGTGGCAGCCCACTCCAGTGTTCTTGCCTGGAGAATCCTGCGGACACGGGAGCCTGGCGGGCTGCTGTCTGTGGGGTCGCGCAGAGTGGGACACGACTGAAGCGACTTGGCGTGCGTGCATGTGCTCCATCCTGCTCTCAGAACATTTCTCCTGCTTTTCCTGTAGATGTGTCCCAGAAGTAACCAATTCTTCTCACCTTCTGAAATCCTTTAGCACACCGTCCTCCTTTGGATGGGGAGTTGTTTTTTTTTCCCCTGTGTTTACAGAATTGGCTGCAAAGGGAGCTTTCTTCGTGCTATCTTCACCCAGGAAGTACATGCCACTATTCTAGGGACTTCCCCGGTGGTCCAGCAGATAAGACTCCATCTGCCAGTGCAGGGGACACGGGTTTGATCCCCGGTGGAGGAAGATCCCACATGGTGCAGAGCAACTCCGCCCGAGCAGCGCAGCTGCTGAGCCCACGCTCTAGCGCCCAGAAGCTGCGACTTCTGAGCCCACGTCCCAAAACTACTGAAGCCCGTGTGCCTGGAGCCCACGCTCCACCACCAGAGAAGCCTGAGCGTCGCAACTAGAGGGTAGCCGCCGCTTGCCACAGCTAGAGAAAGCCTGCTCAGAGCGACAAAGACCCAGTGTAACAGCACCAGAAAACACCACTGTTCTAGCCTCTGGGAGCCTGCATATTCAACCTGTGCTGGGTCCTTTCTCGCAGCCTCTCCAAACCACCTTCTGTACAATGTTCTCTGCCAACTCTGAAGCCTGTAAATTCTTTGGCATTTTGGACATAAGGCTGTTGTGTTCTGCCCACTTCGAACCTTTGGGGGTCTTTGGGCTTGGATACCCAATCTCGTGCTTATTAAAATTTTGCCTGGAAGTTGGTTGATATTTTCCGAGGACTGTCTCCGTGTGAAAGTGAAAGTTGCTCAGGCGTGTCTGACTCTTTGCGACCCCATGGACTATACAGTCCATGGAATTCTCCAGACCAGAATACTGGAGTGGGTTGCCATGCCCTTCTCCAGGGGATCTTCCCAAGCCAGGGATGGAACCCAGGTCTCCCACATTGCAGGCGGATTCTTTACCAGCTGAGTCACCAGGGAAGCCCTTATATGTCTCCCTGTATATATTACGAATTGGGCTTTCCAGGTGGTCTGTTGGGCGAAAGAGATGCGTGTTTGATTCCTGGGTCGGGAAGAGCCCCTGGAGGGGGAAATGGCAACCCACTCCAGTATCCTTGCCTGGAGAATCCCATGGACAGAGGAGCCTGGCAGAGCTACAGTCCATGGGGCTGCAAAGAGTCAGATACCATTGAGAGACATAGCACGCACACACCCACACATGGCAAATTATGTGAATTTCTGTTCTTACATTTATTCCACACTGTGCCCAAGATGAGGCAAGACTTGATGATTATTTGTCTTTTGAACTTACCAACAAAACAGAAATAGAGTCACAGATGTAGCAGTCAAACTTAAGATTTCCACGGAGGGGAAGCGGGGAGGGGTAAATTGGGAGATTGGGAGATTGACATACACATTATATATATATTAATTAATTAATAACGTATCAATATATTGATAAAATAGTTGATAAAGTCCTACTGTATAGCACGGGGCTTCCCTTGTAACTCAGTCGGTAAAGAATCCGCCTGCAACGCAGGAGACCTGGGTTCAATTCCTGGGTCAGGAAGATCCCCTGGGGAAGGAAGTGACAGCCCACCCCAATATTCTTGCCTGGAAAACTGCCGTGGACGGAGGAGCCTGCTGGGCTACAGTCCGCGGGGTCACAGAGGGTCAGACACGACTGAGCGCGTGCGCACGTACATAGACACTACAATATATAAAATGGGTAAGGACGTACTGCTGTGCAACACAGGGAATTCTGCACGATACTCTCTAATGGCCTATGTGGGAAAGGAATCTAAAAAAGAACATGTGTGTGTGTGTGTTCACTTTAGTGAACTCAGTTCAGTTCCGTCACTCAGTCGTGTCCGACTCTTTGAGACCCCATGAACCGCAGCACGCCAGGCCTCCCTGTCCATCACCAGCTCCCGGCGTTTGCTCCAACTCATGTCCATCAGTCAGTGATGCCATCCAACCATCTCATCCTCCATCGCCCCCTTCTCCTCCTGCCCCCAATCCCTCCCAGCATCAGGGTCTTTTCCAGTGAGTCAGCTCTTTGCATCAGGTGGCCAAAGGATTGGAGTTTCAGCTTCAGCATCAGTCCTTCCAATGAACACCCAGGACTGATCTCCTTTAGGATGGACTGGTTGGATCTCCTTGCAGTCCAAGGGACTCTCAAGAGTCTTCTCCAACACCACAGTTCAAAATCACTAATTCTTCAGTGCTCAGCTTTCTCTAGAGTCCAACTCTCACATCCATACGTGACCACTGGAAAAACCATAGCCTTGACTAGATGGACCTTTATGGACAAAGTAATGTCTCTGCGTTTTAATGTGCTGTCTAGGTTTAGTGAATTAGTGATATATATATATATATCTGTTTATCTATATGTTACTAATTCACTTTGCTGTATCCCTGAAACTAACTCAGCTATAGTAGGAGATCAACTATACTTTTAAATAAAACTTTTATTTTATAATATATATTTAAATAAACCTTATTTAAATACATATTAAATAAAATCATATAATAAATAAAACTTCTTTAAAAGAGATTAAAATATTATTTGTCTAATTCAGCTTCGAAAAGGCAGATTTCCATGTAAGCAGCAGACCAAACAAGCAGGAAAATATCCCCCCTCACCCTTGTACTTGACAAAATGCAGCATGTTTTTGATGAAACCCTTCTGTGTAGAAAGTTGCTGATGCTAATAAAAAAGCATTGCTTATATTACTTTCTCTGATGAAGGAGATTACTTCAACAGTTTGCTAAAAAGAGGAAAACTAAAAATAGGGCTTTTTTGGGGGGGGCAGAGTATCCTTTTCCCCAAATTGATCCAATATAAATGTAATTTTTGTGTGTGTGTCCAGTGGGATGACCTTTGTGTGCTGGGACATGAAAGCTGCAGGCTGGCCCCTAAACTTGAGGAAATGAGCTGCAGGACGGGGCCCGAGGGAGCATGATGACACCCTGAAAACGCGGGCAATGACTTTAACCGCAAACAGCTGTCTCCTCTGCAGACCACCGAGCCACAGTCACCAGTTTGCAAACATTCGGTGTGGTTGGTCCCGAAAACGGCATCATGCTGACTTTGTTGTCAACCACTCTTGGGAAAGGTCAGTGGCCATATGTATGTAGCAGAACCCAGGATCTCACCCTGATTGCAAACAGTGCTCTGATTTCCGTTTGTGCTGTTTGCAGTGACTTTATTTTCCTAAGGACGACCTGAGTCCCACCATCTGTTTCCCCATCAGCTGTAACATCCGGGCGTGAAACCCACAGCCATCTTCATCCGACGTCCTGTGAGGCACCAGATTGCCCAGGAAACCCACAGTTGATCCTCCCCTCTGGAAGAATGTGGATCCCTGTCTGCAGAGAGAGAGAGAGAGCGGCATTGGCCAGATAGCATCCCCTGAAACATTTCAGGAGACCAATTGCACTAGGATTTGATCAACCCCGTATCAATCACGATAGAGATTGAAGAGACCTTTGTCATATACAGATGTGAGAGCTGGACTGTAAAGAAGGTTGAGCGAAGAATTGACGCTTTCGAACTGTGGTGCTGGAGAAGACTCTTGCGAGTCCCTTGAGCTGTAAGGAGATCCAACCAGTCCATCCTCAAGGAAATCAATCCTGGATATCCATTGGAAGGATGTATGCTGAAGCTGAAACTCCAGTCCTTTGGCCACCTGATGCAAAGAGCTGACTCCTCTGAAAAGACACTGATGCTGGGAAAGATTGAAGGCAGGAGGAGAAGGGGGCAGCTGAGAATGAGATGGCTGGATGGCATCACTGACTCGATGGACATGAGTTTGAGCAAACTCCAGAGATAGTGGAGAACAGAGAAGCCTGGTGGACTACGGTCCGTGGGGTTGCAAGAGTCAGACAGGACTTAGAGACTAAACAGCGACAACAAATGGATAGAACGTGTGAGTGAGTTTACAACCACAGTGTATTTCTCACTTCTTTCAAGAGGGCAACATCTGGGGAAGACCTTGACATATTAACTCATTATTGACTGGTGGATTTTTGCAGAAACTCATGTCCGTGGCTGGCGATTTTTCTTTTGGTCAGCCAAAGATTTAATTCTGTTATCTCACTAACACGTTCCTCTGTATCGTTTCTTTTTTAGATTCCGCGTATAAACGATGCCATACCGTATTTATCCTTCTCTGACTGACTTTACTCAGTGTGAAAATCTGTAGGTCCGTGCATGTTGCTGCGTATGGTGTTGCTTCGTCCTTTTTCATGGCTGAGTAATATTCTGTGGTGTGTATGTATTCTGTCTTCTTGATCCATTCATCATTTTGATTGACAGTGATATGACATATGATAGTCTTCATATGACTGACGTATGATTGCAGTACCCTGCCCTCTGGGACACCTGAATTAGATGGTTTTGCTTCTCTGTAAACGTCATTTCGTGCCTCGCTTCATTCACAGCTTGAGTTTTTCTCATCCTGCTGATTCTCTGGGTCTTGTCCACCAATGAAACCCATCTTTCAACACTTGAGTGGGAACGGCGGTTCCTCCACGGACCCGTGTTGGACACTTTCCATTTCCCACCGTGCGTGGTTTTTATATATACCCCGTACCCAGCTATCACCTGCCGGCTCCTAGTACCTCATTTGCCCAGCGGACTGTGAACCCTACGTGTGTACATGGGTGGCAGGACAGCCCCAGAGTCCCAGCAGTTGACACCATTGAGGACCGAGGCCATCTCTACGTTCTTCCAGACACATGGTGCCCAGATGCAGCAGCAGCTTGAGCTTCCAGTTTTAAATCTCGCTTCCACGGCAGAAAGGAACACTCAGAGGGGTGACGTGGAGGGGGAGCCTGTCTGTCGCCAGCAGCGTGGGTTCAGCCACGTAGAGAGATGGCTTAAATCCGTTAAACATAGCACACATCCGCACGAAGCCTGAGCACAGTGGGGAGGCCGCTGCTCTCCTGTCTGTTGAACTCTCTCTCCTCTGCCGCGTGGAGGCTCTTTCAAGACAGCCCCTTTCTAACCTTCTGTAAAGAGATCCCCTCTCTGTATTAGACAAAGGGCTTGCCGGTGGCTCCGTGGTAAAGAATCCACCTGCCAATGCAGGAGACGCATGTGCGATCTGGGGTTTGGAAGATCCCCTGGAGGAGGGCATGTCAACCCACTCCAGTATTCTTGCCTGGACAGTCCCATGGTTGGGGGAGCCTGGGGGGCTGCAGTCCATGGGCTCGCAAAGAGGCAGACACGACCGAGCGACTAACACACTGCTTACAATTAATTTGAACATGGACGAGAAGTCACCGTTAGTCTTGAAGGGACGTGATGGCCCTGGGAAGCCTGTCGGCAGGTGGAAGCTGGTACATTCAAGGGAGGTCGTGTCTCTCCAGAGTGGCCGCGTTGAAGAGTCGAACCAAGGTCCCCTTGGATTTCAGAAGGGATTTCCCTTGGACTAGGGGACGTTGGACCGTGGGGAAGGAATGTATTCATTTCAGATGAGATTCTGTTTATCACCTGACTCGGATAAAGTCATCAGATGACTTTGTGGCTTAATCCAACGTGGTTATTACCCAGCTAGTTTTCCCCTCCGTGAAGGCACGGTTAAGATCCCACCTGGTGTAGGGAGCAGAGACACACCATCTCGGTTTTTGTGGGGAAGTGGGCGTCTGAACCGTAATTAAAGCTTTTGAGGTCTTTCTCTTTGTGTAGTTGATATGTCTTCATTGATCTTCTCCATGAAAGACGAGAAGGTGTTTCTCTTTGGAGAGCTGATATTTTTTCATTGAGCTTTTTGATTTTTTTTTTTAACCCTTCCTTTTCTTAACGCTGAAATCCTTATGTAATCTCAGGGAGAATCAGCCTGTTTCTGATTTATATTAACTCACTGAATATTTTTTCTATGTACAAAAAAAGGCTTCTGAGAGCATTTAATATACTATTTTGATCTTTCTTAGCTAAAAGCATGAAGCCATATTTTTTTTTCCCCCTAAGGGTACAAATCTGGAAGAAATTTAAATTATGATCAAAACAGCAAACTCATCAAGTTTGAATGGTTTCTAAACTTGGAGAAAAGAATTTCTCGAATCCCTTTTATTTCAGGAGAATGTCAGATTTGGATTCCCTGGCATTCCATGAAATGTACACACTTTTGTTTTTTCAATCTGCATATGATTCCCTTACACGAGGCATTGATTTTTCCTACCAAATTCTATGTAACCTCGTGAAAACATTTCAAAAATATGTAAATAACCTCGATGATGTTAAACATTTTCCCCTGGCCTGAGGAGATACTTAAAAAGAGCTATAGGATCTCAATGTGGTGGTGATGTTTCAGGAAAATTGAATCATGTTTCTTCCAGTGAGAAAGTAGACATTGAACAAAGTGAGGAAAAGCAGAAATAGGAAAATGAATTTTACATCCAGTTCTTTGTCCACATGTCAATGGGAGAGGCCTGAAGAATCAGGGACAGAAAATTTCCCCCCTTCCACTTTTTTTGTAGTTCAATCAATCGTGTCCAAGTCTTTGCGGTCCCATGGACTGCAGCACACCAGGCCTCCCTGTCCATCACCATCTCCCGAAGTTTGCTCAAACTCATGTCCATCGAGTCGGTGATGCCATCCAACCATCTCATCCTCTGTCGTCCCCTTCTCCTCCTGCCCCCAATCCCTCCCAGCATCAGGGTCTTTTCCAATAAGTCAACTCTTCACATGAGGTGGCCAAAGTATTGGAGTTTCAGCTTCAGCATCAGTCCTTCCAATGAACACCCAGGACTGATCTCCTTTAGGATGGACTGGTTGGATCTCCTTGCAGTCCAAGGGACTCTCAAGTGTCTCGTCTAGCCCCACGGTTCAACGGCATCAATTCTTTAGCACTCAACCTTCTTTATGGTCCAACTCTCACATCCACATGAGGCTACTAGAAAAAATATCAGAGAATTCCCCCAAAGCAGGCCCCGTATGTGCACACATATACCAGGAAGCATTGTAACCAAGCAGTCACTTCCTTGGCCCTGAAATAGAATCAGATGCACTGGATTTGCTGTGGGGGAAGGTCTGGTTGAAAAAAAAATGGCAGGACTTGTCTTTTATTGTGTTTTGTGCTCAAGGGGGCTTCCCACGTAGCTCAGATGGTAAAGCATCTGCCTGCAATGGGGGAGACCCTGGTTTGATCCCTGGGTTGGAAAGATCCCCTGGAGAAGGAGATGGCAACCCACTCCAGTATTTCTTGCCTGGAGAATCCCATGGACGGAGGAGCCTGGCAGGACAGTCCACGGAGTCGCAAAGAGTCGGACGCGACTGAGCGACTTCCCTCTCGCTCTTTCTATGCTTAACGGACTTTGAGGACTAGGCTGCCTTCAGCATCCCTTTCAGCTGTCCCCTGGACCTGGCGACACACTCCCGTGTGTTGCGGGACGGCTCTCGTGGGTGGAGAGTCCGCATCCTCCGTGAGGGCGCCCTCAGTAGCAGCTGTGAGAAGAACTGAGGAACGAGGGCGTCTGCCCGGACATGCGCAGAGCGGTCGCGGCCGCCGGCGTTGGTCCCCAGGTCCCCAGGACCCGCCGATGCAGGAAGGCCGGTGAGTATCTGGGAGCGCGCCGAGGGTGGGGAGGCGGCGGTCCGGGAGGGCTGGACGTACCACCGGCAAACAGAGAAGACGTGATGAACAGTGGAGCCAGACGTGCTGAGGGGCCAGGGAAGGCGGCCGGTTCTGCAAGCCAGGCTGGCCACGGGGGTGGGGGGGGGGGATGGGGGCAGGGTACGGTGGGCAGGGGCGCTGCCCGAGAGACGCCCCCACCCCCGCTGGTGCCTGGCAGCGCTGGCCACAAGAGGGAATCCAGAGGGAGTCAGATCCATCCCTGGCTGAGTCCTCTCAGAGCTGGTTCTACCATCACGTGTTACTCTGCGGCCCTCCCAAAAGTGTTGCATTTTAAGTGCAACTATCTGTCCATCTATCTATCTGAGATATAAATAGACAAGGCTAAATAGAATAGATAAGTCACGATATATAATATGGAACAGATGGCTTAGATTTGATAAACGGTGGTGACCTGGAGGAAGGAGTGGTAACCCACTCCAGTATTCTTGCCTGGAGAATCCTGTGGACAGAAGAGCCTGGTGGGCTGCTGTCCATGGGGTCGCACAGAGTCGGACACGACTGCGGGGACTTCACACGCAACTGAAAGTGATAGTCGCTCAGTCGTGTCCAGTTCTTAGAAACTCCATGGACAGCAGCCTGCCAGGCCCCTCTGTCCGTGGGATTCTCCAGCAAGAATACTAGAGTGGGCTGCCATGCCCTCCTCCAGGGGATCTTCCCCGCCCAGGGATTGAACCTGAGTCTCTTGTGTCTCCTGAGTTGGCAGGAGGGTCCTGTGCCACTGAGCCACCCAGGAAGCTGCAGCCGTTGGTAAGTGTGCCCGGGAGGGTCCCTCATGTCCATCGAGGACCACTGGCTCAGGGTGAACACGCTGAGCTCCCTTTAGAATATGATGCATTTGCGTCTCTTCCCTGCCATGCCCTGCAACCAGAAAGGGCAAAACAGACCAGGACCTTCTTTCTCCTACTTCTTGCATCCGAGACGTTCCTTTCCAACACTTCGGAAAGTCCCTGGCTCTCCAAGTGGGCTCACATTCAGCGATGAAGTATTACGAAATACTTTTTCAGTTCCGAGAAATGCTTGCGGAACCAGGAATAATAATAATAATCAAAAAAATCACTGGGAGGACTGATGCTGAAGCTCCAACGCTTTGGCCACCTGATGCAAAGAGCCGACTCACTAGAAAAGACCCTGATGCTGGGAAAGATGGAAGGCAGAAGGAGAAGGGGACGACAGAGGGTGAGGTGGTTGGATGGCATCACAGACTCGATGGACATGAGTTTGAGCAAGCCCCGGGAGTTGGTGATGGACAGGGAGGCCTGGCGTGCTGCGGTCCATGGGGTCGCAGAGAGTTGGACACGGCTTAGACCTAACAGCAACCAAGCAGAATGATGTAGGTATGGGAAAACCCTACCCCTCCTCTGTCTCTTGGCTTCGGGGGTCTTTGCACCTCTCAGGATGCTTCTAGTCATTGTTAAAAACTTCCCCACAGGCTCCAGGCATGATTCTGTGGTTTTTGATGGATTGTGTAGCCGCTGTCCAATCTTACAAAACTCTGCAAAGATAAAGTACACCCAGCAGATTTAAACTTGGCCAAGTTGAACATTGAAAGAAAAAAAAAATCCGTCATTGCCTAATCTCCCTGCAGAAAGGAAGAAATAGTTTACTCGAGAGTCATTTGAACTTCCAGCGTATCAGTCATTTGTATACAAAGAATCTGCTGACATCGGCCATTGTGGTTTTTCTGCCTGATTATAACAACTATATAAATTAACAAGAGACACGAGCAGAGTTCTCCTTTCTCTTTATGCAGGAAATAACCCATTCGCAATCGAAAACTATTTTGTGTCACGGGCCTGAAGTGTCTTTTTTTTGCTCAAATCATGTCCACGAGAGGGCAGATGAGAGTCTTTGCCTTCGGGGATTTGAGAGGTATTTTTATGTCTTCGGTAGATTTCAGCCAGTCGGATTTAAGAGTCACTTTCTTACTAGGCCTTTGCTGCTGGTCCAGCGGCTAAGACCCTGCTCCCAATGCAGGGGGCCCGGGTTTAATCCCTGGTTCAGGGAACTAGATCCCACATGCCGCAGCTAAGATCGAAGATCCTTCAGCTGAGTCTAAGCACATCCAGAGAAATAAATTGTTGTTGCTGTTGAGTCACTTAGTTGTGTCCGACTCTCTGCGACCCCATGGACTGCAGCACACCAGACCTCCCCGTCCATCACCAACTCCCGGAGTTTACTCAAACTGATGTCCATCAAGACGGTGATGCCATCCAACCATCTCATCCTCCATCGTCCCCTTCTCTTCCCACCTTCAATCTTTCCCAGCATCAGGGTCTTTTCCAGTGAGTTGGTTCTTTGCATCAGATGGCCAGAAGATTGGAGCTTCAGCATCAGTCCTTCCAGTGAATATTCAGGGTTGATTTCCTTCAGGCTGGCCTGGTTTTGGAGACACAAATAGTTGTTGTTTCAGCCCTCCTCATCTGGAGTACTTTATTGTGACAACTCTGGCAACGTCTCCAAGCGTGGTCTCCATGCCCCCAGGAATTTGACCTCTTTGTGGCTTCTTAGCTCATTTGGCAGTAAAGCGATGCTTGAAATACTGTTTTTTTCGGAGACTTGGTGCTGTTGCGGAGGAAAGACCCAACCTTGAAGACATTCCAGGTAGCCAGTCCCTTCCTTCCAGCTCAGATGAGGACCAGAAGTGTTGATGCCGCCTGGAAATCTTACTGTCTCACCTGCAACCCTGGCTCATTTTGTTTGCATTTGGGCAGCACCTGAGAAGCCATGGCTGGCTTCTGATTTTTCCATTCTGCCTGAGCTTCATGACACGCGATGATGAACTGATGGACGTATTTTTCTTGGTGCGAAAAAAAACCTTTTTTTTTAAAACAAAATATTTAATGCAGTTTCTAGTCTGGCTGAGGAAAGTGGAAAATTTTAGGCGGTGGTCCCAGGGTTTCAGACCATTTCCAAACTCTCGCTTTTGAATAAAAATAGTGTAGGTTCCCCAATTTTTTTTTTTTTTCTGTGATTGTTCCAGATTGGCTTTCCCTTTTCATCACATTCCCTGGGTCACAGATGGGGCTGGACTTTCTTTGCGTGCCTGCTGCGTTTTGCTACCTTCAAAACATGTTCTTTGTGTTTTTACGTGAAGTGACATTTTGAAACAGCCCACCTCAGAATCGGCGTGTCCGCGTTTGCACACGTGCCCCGAGGGGAGGGTCTAGGCGTCTGGTTCTTCTCACACCTGGGATGTGCCTGTTATTGGCCGGGACGCACGGACCTCAGCGGGACGGAACAGCAGTGTTTGGCCAGTAAAATAAAGGCCCACATCTTTGCAGTTCACACGTGCGTAGGATTGAAGGTGGGTGGCTTAAGACGCCTTGTCTAAGCTCATGAAGTACTAGACAGGTGGACAAAGCCACCTAGAGCGTGTGAGAGCATTGCTATGTTACTGCAGAGATAAAAAAACAAAACCCCCACAAAAACAGGATACTCTCGACTCAGCACACATGTGCTCACTTTGTGTTTTGTTGGCATCTGTCCTCCAGCATTTTCCTTCCGAGAACATCGATTGCCATAAACGCGCCCTACTTTATGGGGCGCTCAGACCTGAACGCCACGCCCACCGGAGATTCAGACGGTCCGATGGAAATTGCACTGGTGATTTAAATGCAGGCGAATGAAAGTTGTAAGAGTAAGAAAGCACAGAGAAAAGTCTCTTTCCCCTGAAGTCTCTGGGGTGGTCAGTAGGGAACTGGAGCGTTCCCCTGTCTTGGCCATATTGCAGACCCGCTCTTGTAAGGATGTCCACACTTAGGGCTTGTGGAAACTTGGCCACGTTACCTGATCTCTCTGCTTCTGTTCCCGTAGGCGTCAGTGGGAGATGGTACAAGCCTGTCCCAGGATGTTGGTACAAACCTGTCCCAGGATGTAGATGACTTTACGGCTTACCCAGTCTCCTAAGAGGTTAGTGACATGCCTTTATATATTAGGAAGAGCCAGTGGCTGCCGTCTCTTCGTCTCTCTCATCTGTCTCTCTCTTAGCATCTTGGATGTTTCTCATCTGTCTCTCTCTTAGCATCTTGGATGTTGTCATCTTGTTCACGTAAGAAAGTGTGATTTGGTCCAAATTCATCGTAGAGAAAAGCCTTGCTGTTTCTGCAAACTTTGTTGAAGTACGGTTGGCGTGCACAGTTGTGTTTAGTTTCAGGTGTACAACAGCGTGATTTAGTTATACATTTCGGCGGATAAAGGAGCTGCCTGCAGTGCGGGAGACCCGGGAGACCCAGGGTCGATCCCTGGGTCGGGATGATGCCCGGGAGGAGGAAATGGCAACCCGCTCCAGTCTTCTGGCCAGGAGAATCCCACGGACAAGAGGCGCCTGGCGGGCTACAGTTCATAGGATGGAAAAGAGTCGGACTCGACTGCGTGGCTGAACAGCCGTCCACCTAAGACTTTGCTTACGTCCAAGCTTTCTCAACTCCTTCTGGTGAACCCAGCACCCGTTTATGTCAGAAACAAATCTTCCCCATTTTTGACTTGGCTCTTTGAAGTGAAATGCAGCGCATTTGTGCAGCGGATATTCTTCTGGAGGGTACATAATGATTTCTTTTTTTTTTTTTCTTTTTGAAATGTGTGCTCGCCAGTTATCCTAAATCATGACTTCGGCCTGTGACAGTGGGGAAACTCTTTAAACACGCGGCATGTTGAAACATCGTCCCGTGAGTGTGTTTCCACACATGCTGGTGTCGAACAGAGGACAGACCTGATACCCTGAAATTTAACGGTGCTTTAAAAGGCATCAGCAAAGCACTGTGCATGCATGCATGCCGATTCCCTACAGTCGTGTCCGACTCCTTGCGACCCCATGGACCGCAGCACGCCAGGCCTCCCTGTCCATCACCAACTCCCAGAGTTTACCCAGACTCATGTCCATCGAGTCAGTGATGCCGTCCAACCATCTCATCCTCTGTCATCCCCTTCTCTCCTGCCCTCAGTCTCTCCCAGCATCAGGGTCTTTTCCATTGAGTCAGCTCTTCACATCAGGTGGCCAGAGGATTGGAGTTTCAGCTTCAGCATCAGTCCTTCCAGTGAGTATTCAGGGTTGATTTCCTTTCACGTTGACTGTTAAGATCCCAAACAAGTTGGTTGACAGCAGTATCTAGCCACACGAACTGTCATTTAAGGAGCAGAATACATCGGCCACAGTTGGTCCAAGTTGAACCTCTGGTTCGAGTTGCTAAGGAAACTTTTTCTTCTACTTTAGAGGTGAACAAAGCCCACCTGTTTTATAGCTCTTTTGAGACATGAGGTTATCTTCCTTTATAGATCTGACGTTTCTAGAAACTAGAGTCTGCCTGACAACGCACATGGAGATAGTGAATGCTTTTATCATCTATAAACAGGATCGCACATGGGAATTTCAGATCAAGTGCAATTATCTGGATGCTTTCAACAAAACCCTCTTCTTTCAAAACAAACCGAACATCTTAAAAGCCAAGCGTGCTTTATCCTCAGATGATCTCAGAATATCCCTAACTCCCCATTTGACTGGCCCTCTTTCAAGTGAATTACTCATATAATGCTGGATTTGGGATTTATCTTTCCAAAATGTGTTTTTTTTTTTTTTTTTAATTTTCTTGCCTACCTAAATGTGTTTGCATTTTCTTGTCCCCTTCAAACGATGAAATAGTGCAGAGTCTATCATTCATGCAAAGGAAATAGTTCAAAAGACGTTGCCCATCTGACAGGGTTTGGACTGATCCAAGGTTCTGAATGACTTAGCAGACAAGTCTGGCTCCCCTTACTGAGTCACTGGAACTTTTCCTCCGTACAGATACCAGCTCATGGTCCAAGCCTTCTGTGGTCAGTTTCCAAAGGTCAGAGCAGGGATTGACCAGCTGCGTGTAAAAATTTCCAGAATCGCTTGTCTCCAAGGCCACCCGTCGGACGTTGTGATGATCTGGATGGCCAGACCTTCTGCTCTTGGGTTGGATGATGGTTGGGCTCATTGCAAACTCTGTCACCTTCTGTAGAGTTTGTTGTAAATTCAAGTCTGTCCCAAGGATCGGGCCAGATCAAGATGCACTAGAACATCTCGGTCACTAGAAAGTCCTTCCTGTGTCTTTCCGGACCCACTGGGTTTTTTTGGGGGGCGGTGTTAAAAACACACTCCTTTTCCGTAAGCTTTGCACTTTATTTTATTTTTGGCTGTGCTGGTGTTTGTCGCTGCTCAAGGGCTTTCTCTAGTTGCAGCGTGCAGGGATTCTTCTCTACTTGTGGTGTGCAGGCTTCCCATTCCGGTGGCATCTTTTGTTACAGAGCACACGGGCTTCGTTGCTCCACAGCATGTGGGGTCTTCCCGGACCAGGAATCGAACCTGCGTCCATTGCGCTGGCAGGCGCATTCTTCACCCCTGGGCCCCCACCTGGGGCAAGCCCACGAGCACACTCTTCAGGACCCGACTTGGAATTCTTGACTGTGACGGCCACTCTTTACACGAGGTGCTCCGGGCTCCCAACATCCCATGCCTGGTCCGTACCTTGGAACGGAGTACTCCCCTGGGTTCTGAACATCTCAAGACCGTAATGTGAGAAAGATGCCTTCCTTTCATGACGCTGTCTTTCTACCAGCATTATATTCGCTCGATAACCTCCAGCTAGGGTTTGAGTAGATGCACCACTGAGTCTGTTGGACGTGAGTTTGAGCAAACTGGGAGATAGTGAAAGACAGGGGAGGAAGCCTGGTGTGCTGCAGGCCATGGGATTGCAAAGAGACGGACATGACTGAGCAACAGATCAGATTTAAGGGTGGTTAGACCTGCTTGGGTTGGTTTGATTTAGCCTTTAATATAATTCTTCAATTCGGGGGGAATTTTCAGCTGTTAACGGGTGCAGATAGTCTCTCTTTCCTCCTCCTCCATTCTGTTTTTTCTGTCTGGGGCGTTCGTTGGATTATCGCTACAGTTTTAAAACATGGTCTTCTGGGTATCTTTCAAAAGGCTCTTTGGAGAAGCACCTTTTTCCGTTGTATTTCTGGTTCGCCAGTTCTCTAAGTAATGAGCACTCTATAATCAATGTCACATGTTGAATTATTTATCACAATTTTTATTAAAAAAATTTTTTTTTGCCTACCCCAAGGCTTGCAGAATCTTAGTTCCCCAACCAGGGATTGAACCCAGGCCATAACAGTGAAGGGTCAGACTCCTAACCACTGGGTTGCCACAGAACTCGCCTACCAAGTGCTTTTAGAAAGAGTGAGAAGCAGAAAAGAAGGCTCATGTGTAGTTTTTCTGGATTCCACAAATGCATGTTAATCCACGACTCTCTTTCCCTTTGTGACTTACTTCACTCCGTATGACAGACTTTAGGTCCATCCACATCTCTACAGATTACTCGGTTGCACTCCTTTTCAGGGCCGAGTAATATTCCGTTGTATAAACACACCACATCTTTTTCACCTGTTCCTCTGTTGATGGACACTTGGGTTGCGTCCACGTCTTGACTGTCATAAATTGCGCTGCAGTGAGCCTTGGGGTAAATGTGTCTTGGTGAGGTGTGGTTTTCTCAGGGTTATATGCCCAGGAGTGGGATGGCTGGCTCATATGGTAGATCTCCTCCAATTAAGGGCTTCCCTGGCCTGCTCAGCTGGTAAAGAATCCGGCTGCAATGCAGGAGACCCCTGGTTTGATTCCTGGGTTGGGAAGATCCCCTGGAGAAGGGATAGGCTACCCACTCCAGTATTCTTGGGCTTCTCTTGTGGCTCAGCTGGTAAAGAATCCACCTGCAATGTGGGAGACCTGGGTTCGATCCCTGGGTTGGGAAGATCCCCTGGAGAAGAGAAAGGCTACCCACTGCAGTATTCTGGCCTGGACAGTCCCATGGGCTGTATAGTCTATGGGGTGGCAAAGAGTCAGACACCCCCGAGCGACGTTCATTCTCACTTTGCAATTAAAGAAAAAGAAATAAAAGAATAAGCAGACGGTGAAGAGAACTCTCCATAGCTTCTTATGCTGTGAGACCATCTTCAACAGAAGGGTCAGTCTGGGACGAACAGAACCAACCACCCTCCACGCTGTGGCTTTTGCTGGCAGTCCTCTTTGTGACAATGTTCTTTTAAATTTTCTTTTCTTTTTTTTTTTTTAGAGTCCAGCCCCATCCGACATCTGGTATTTATTGTAGCGTTGTTGATGGAAGCGCAGGAGGAGAAAAGGGCAGAGCAGGGTGTCGGGGAGACACCCCACCCGGCAAGGAGTGGGTGGCAAGCGGTGGTGCGCCGGGCAGGAGACGTCTGTGGTCAAGACGTGAGTCATGACGTGGGCGGATGGGGAGCCTGGAAGGAAAGGAGGACCCTGGGGTCTGGGAGGACGGCCGGATGCTCAACGCTGGACTTAGGAAGACCCTGCCAGCAGCTCGCCGTCTAAGACGGGCGTGGTGACGCTGATGTCCTAAAGACGACAGCGTCGCCGACAGTGGTCCCCATTCTCAGCGGCCTTGATAACGATGACCAGAGGTCCTCCTTGCTGGCTTTTGTCCTCCTCTGTGCTAACTGAGCTTCTTAAGTTAGAAGCTGTTGCTTCTCCCCTTTCTCTCTGCTTCCTTCTTTTTTTTTTTTTTTAAACTGCACAGAATTCCCAAAGTCCTTATCGCCCTGCAGGAGTCAGATTGATGTCATCCCACCCATGTGCTTTTTATTAATGATGGAAATTTTCCTTCCCCGCACCAAAGGAGTTTTTATGAGAGACCTAAGGCTGTCGGTGAAACTGTTATTAAAAAATAATAATAATATTGACCCGTCTCTTTGAATTATCTGGAGATATGAAAAGATACAGGGAAAATTCATAAGATGAGATCTTACACTCTTTGTATGAGACGTTCCCTCCTCTTCAATAAACCGTCCTCTCTCAAGGAACGAGAGCCAAGCCTTCGGCACCTCATCAGGGCATCTTGAATTCATATGGAGAGGCTGCGGATGCGTCCATTATTTTTGAAATATGCTCAATAGACAGATTCTGGAAGCTCCAGATGTGCGAAGTTTAAAAAGAAAGAGAGTGTTTCCCTTGGAATCCTGTCAGAATCTTTTAGGATTTGTTCATCTTTCTTACTTTTGTTTGCATGTGTGTTGTGTCCAACTCTTTGCAACCCCCGTGGACTAGCCCGCCAGGCTCCCCGGTCCGGGGGATTTTTCCAGGCAGGAATACTGGAGTGGGTGGCCATTTCCTCCTGCAGCTTCTTTCATAGCAGTGTTTTATTTGCTACTTTGAGAGAAGCTGGTTATCGTGAAGGCGTTGGTGTCTTTCAAAGGCTGTTAAAGATTTTCTTTTTTCACTTGCAGAGTTCACAGTCCTTTGCCTTTTATATCTGTTTACTGTTGGCTGTGCCATGTGTTCATTTGCTGTCCGTGGGCTTCCCTCTAGTTGCGGCGACTGGGGGCGACCGACTCTCTAGTTGGGGTGCATGGGTTTCTCGCTGAGGGGGTTTCTCTTCGTGTGGAACAAGAGCTCTGGGGTGTGTGGGCTTCAGTAGTTGTGGCATGCGTGTTTACTTACAGTTGGTAAAGAACCTGCCTGCCAATGCAGGAGGCGCAAGAGAGGTGGGTTCCAGCCGTGGGTCAGGAAGACCCCCTGGAGGAGGACATGGCAACGCACTCCAGTATCCTTGCCCGGAGAATCCCCACGGACAGAGGAGCCTGGCGGGGCTACAGTCCCCGGGGTCGCAAAGAGTCGGACACAACTGAGCGACTAAACAGCCACAGTGGATCCTGCTTTGTCCCCGGGGGACCTCACAGCCACGTCTGTAGATGCTGAAGGGCAAGCTCCCGAAGGTCGTTTTCATTCTGACCCTGTTTTGTTTGCGTTCCAGCAGAGAAACAGACGGTCACGGCCCGGCCACGCGCCCGTCTTCGCTAAACACTGATGGGACTGGTACTCATTAAAAAAGCGTAACCCTTCAAAATTGTGACAGCTTGTTTCTCTCGTGGCCTGAGTCCATGTCCAAAAACATATTAGGTCCCACTGTCTAGAATCTGGGAACGTGATGTTTTTTGGGAGAAGAAGTCCTTTCAGCCCTGCCTGAAAATCCCAGCTATTCAAGGTTAGAATTTTATTTTATTTTATTTTGGCTTTTATGTATTTACGATTTAATTTTTTATTGAGGCGTAGTTGGTTTGCAATCTTATATTACTTTGAGGCGCACGACATAGTGATTCGTAGTTGTCACAGATGGCTCAGAGGTTAAAGCGTCTGCCTGCAATGCGGGAGACCTGGGTTCGATCCCTGGGTCTGGAAGATCCCCTGGAGAAGGAAATGGCAACCTACTCCTGGCCTGGAGAATCCCATGGACGGAGGAGCCTGGTGGGCTACAGTCCACGGGGTCACAAAGAGTCAGACGTGACTGAGCAACTTCACTTTCACTCTCACTTTCATACTCCATTTAATGTTATTATAAAATATTGCCTCTATTCCCCGTGCTAGACAGCGCATCCTTTAGCGTATTATTGCAAGTACAATGTATCCTTCTAGATTATCTGTTTTATACATGGTAGCTTGTCCCTTGTAATCCCCATCAGCTATCTTGCCTTTCCCCTTCCCTCTCCTCACGGGCAATATCTGTGGGTCTCTTTCTGTGTTGGCATATTCGTTCATTTGTTTTACTTCCTTCTTAGATTCCGCATGTAAGTGACAACATAGAGTATTTCTCGTTCTCTGTCTGCCTTCACGTAGTATGATCTTCCCTAGGTTGACCCATGTTGCCGCGGATGGCATGATTCCGTTCTTTTTCACGGCTGCGTAATAGTCCACCGCATATATGCACCACATCTTCCCAATCCCTTCATCTGCTGATGGACACTCAGGTATTCACTTCCGTGTTTTCACTGTTGTACACTGTGCTGCCTTGAACATCGAGGCGCGTGGTATCTTTTCTAATCGGCGTGCCCTTCTTCTCCAGGTGCGTACCAGGTTTGAGAAGCGAGCATGAAGATGACCATGGGAAGGGACAGCCTTGGCAAATGTGCTCTGGGAATAGAAGCACGATGTCCCCCGAACCACTCTGGTCCTTGATTGCTGAACTCTGACCCTCCGGGAAGTCCTTGTCCACCCAGACGCCCGCCCTGCCCGAGCTGTTGCCTGGGAACCGGGAGGCTCTGAAAATGCCGAGGGATCGAGGCGAGTCATCGGCAGAAACTGGAAACAGACACTCAACCTTTAGATTCAGGTCAGCGCTCCTCCACGTCAGTGGAGAGCACAGCCTTCCACGTCGCTCTGGTGTGTCTGCCGAGCAGACCTGGCACAGCCTCTGCCAGAAGACGTCGACGACGGGCGAGGTCAGCCTTGAGAATGATTTTCCAAACGCATTGGAGCTCCAGATCATCCTTTCCACGTGGAAAGCCTAGAACTCCATTATTAACAGCCTGGAGACGTTTTTCTTCTAGGAGCAAATGAGAAGCACGTGGTCATCTCCTGCAGGCAGGCAAGACGCAATAGGAGGTGGTGTGAAGCCCCCTCGCTCAGAGGGACTAGGGGTTGCTTTCAGAGGTATCATTCCTATTTATGGTGGTGGTGGGGGGGGGGTGTCATCAGTTCTTCTCAAGTGGGTGTGCCAGCAAACTGAGAATTTTTAACACATTAGGTTTCTAAGTTTGATCTAAAAGACATCCCTGGTGGCTCAGGGTTAAAGAATACACCTGTCCATGCAGGAGACATGGGTTTCCTCCCCCTGGGTCGGGAAGATTCCCCTGGAGGAGGGCATGGCAACCCACTCCAGTATGCATGCCTGGAGAATCCCATGGACAGAGGAACCTGGTGGGGCAACAGTCCCTGGGGTCACAGAGAGTTGGACATGACTGAGCGACTTTCACTTACTTACAGGAGTTGTAGGAGACCGATGATTCTTTTCCCCCAGCCCCTCCCTCGTATCTGGAATGAATACCAAGGGCTGCCTTCACCTAGGAGGTGATGTTCTCATCGTTGAGACTCTGGGAGGAGAGCCCATCTTGTCTTATTAGCAGGAGATGACACCTGCTTAGACCAAGAGGGGGTGTGACCTGTGATGTGTGTTGATGATTCTCCCTTTGTCTCTGTCTGTCAGTCTCTCTTCTCTATCTGTCTGTATGTCTATCTCCCTCCCTGCCTATTGTATCTATCTGTCTATCATCTATCTTATCTATCATCTATCTTATCTACCTAACTACCCACCTACCACATCTATCTGTCATCTTGCCTAGCATCTATCTATCTATCCATCTGTCTCTCTATTTGTCTGTCTACCTATCTGTGAATACCTACCTACCTATGTATCGGGCTTCCTGTGTGGCTTAGCTAGTAAAGAATCTCCCTGGGTTTCTTTACCGATGGGGGAGACCTGGGTTCAGTCTCTAGGTTGGGAAGATCTCCTGGAGAAGGGAAAGGCTACCCACTCTAGTATTCTGGCCTGGAGAACTCCATGGACTGTATAGTCCACGGGGGTCGCAAAGAGTCAGACACGGCTGAGCGACTTTCACTTCACTTCACCTGTGTATCATACCTGTTATTCACCTTAAGTGTCATTTATCTTATCTGTCTGTCTGTCTGTGGGTCTGTTTGTCTGTCTACCTACCTATCATATCTATCATCTTAGCTACCATGTGCCTTGTCTGTCTGTCTATCAAATCTAATCTGTGTGTCTGTCTGTCTCCCTTTGTGTCTGGGTATGCTTAGCTGAGTCCAACTCTTTGTGACCCCATGGACTGTGGCCTGCCAGGCTCCTCTGTCCATGGGATTCTCCAGGCCAGAATACTGGAGTGGGTTGCCATTTCCTCCTCCAGGGGATCTTCCCAACCCAGGGATTGAACCCAGGTCTCCCACATTGCAGGCGGATTCTTTACCATCTAAGCCACAAGGGAAGCCCAAGAATACAGGAGTGGGTAGCCTATCCCTTCTCCAGGGGATCTTCCCAAGCCAGGCATTGAATTGGGGTCTCCTGCATTGCAGGCTGATTCTTTACCAACTGACCTTCCAGGGAAGCCCATCTACCTACCTATCATATCTACCTATCATCTGTCTTATTACCTGTCTGTCTGTCTACCTCTCAGATGTATCTATCTGACATCTACCTATCTACCTACCTACCTATCATCTAATACCTACATATCTCGTCTCTGGGACCCGAGACACCCACAAACCCTAGAGACGATGCTTACGCTCCATGTTTTGTTTCCTTTTTGATGCCACAGCCGCTTCCACGATCCCGCCTGCATCCTCTCAGCTCCCTTCTTGGAGATGTTTCCCCATCAATCACCTCCTTAGTGCTCCTCCTAAATCACCCACGACGCTGTCCCTCTGGAAGGCGCCTCGGTGGTCAGGGCTGCCCTCCGGGTTTAAGCTCTTGCAAAATGGGTATTTACAGTAATCCATTTAGCAAGTAGGATTACCTCTGTTTGTGGGAGCTTGGCAGGGAGCGGGCATAGCGGCCTGGACACTCTGCGGGAGGAAGAGGGATGGACTGAGGTTTCCAAAAGGAGATGACTCATGCCCGTGAAAGCTGTGCAGAGTATGGCTGTGTGATGCTACTGACAGGGAAAAAGTCCCTGGGTCAGGAGGATCCCCTGGAGGAGCATGACAACCCACTCCAGTATTCCTGCCTGGAGAATCCCACGGACAGAGGGACCAGGCGAGCTACAGTCTAGTTCAGTTCAGTTGCTCATTCGTGTCTGACTCTTTGAGACCCCATGAACCGCAGCACGCCAGGCTTCCCTGTCCATCACCAACTCCCAGAGTTCACCCAAACTCATGTCCATTGAGTCAGTGATGCCATCCAACCATCTCATCCTCTGTCATCCCCTTCTCCTCCTGCCCTCAATCTTTCCCAGCATCAGGGTCTTTTCCAATGAGTCAGCTCTTTGCATCAGGTGGCCAAAAGATTGGAGTTGGAGCTTCAACATCACTCCTTCCAATGAATATCCAAGACTGGTTTCCCCCAGGATGGACTGGTTGGATCTCCTTGCAGTCCAAGGTACTCTCAAGAGTCTTCTCCAACACCACAGTTCAAAAGCATCAATTCTTCGGCGCTCAGCTTTCTTTATGGTCCAGCTCTCACATCCATACATGACCACTGGAAAAACCATAGCTTGACTAGACGGACCTTTGTCGACAAAGTGATGTCTCTGCTTTTTAATATGCTGTCTAGGTGGGTCATAACTTTCCTTCCAGGGAGCAAGCGTCTTTTAATTTCATGGGGTCGCAAAGAGTCGGACACAACTGAGCGACTAACATGACTAACACAGGGTAAAAGGGATTTCTTTAGGGACATGCCTGTTGATGGCAACGGCTGGGGTCTGTCAGGGGTGGCGTAAGCGTTGCAGACGAAGTGTCCCCAAAGGTGGAAAAGCGTCTTCCATACGAGACTTCTGCAGGAAAAGATGTCTTCCTAGTGCCACAGACAAGGAGCAAATACTTGTTTCTTAAGGTTTCTGCTGGAATTCCCAGGAAAGAAAACTATGACATACCCAGACAGCGATTCAAAAGCTGGGACATCACTTTGCAGACAAAGGTCTGTATAGTCAAGCTAGAGTTTTTATAGTAGTCGTGTATAAATGTGAGAGTTGGACCATGAAGAAAGCGGAGCACTGAAGAATAGATGCTTTTTTTTAAAATCAATTAATATTTTACAATGTTAATTAATTAATTTAATTGGAGGCTACTTACTTTACAACATTGTAGTGGTTTTGCCAGACATTGACATGAATCCACCATCTCTGGTGTTGGAGAAGACCCTTGTGAGTCCCTTGGATGGCAAGGAGATCCAACCAGTCTATCCTAAAGGAAATCAGTCCTGAATATTCGTTGGAAGGGCTCATCTGAAACTCCTATTCTTTGGCCACCTGATGGCAAGACCCGAGTGATTGGAAAAGACCCTGATGCTGCGGAAAGATTGAGGGCCAGAGGAGAAGGGGACAACAGAGGATGAGATGGTTGGATGGCATCACTGACTCAATGGACCTGAGTTTGAGCAAGCTCTGGGAGACAGTGAAGGACAGGGAAGCCTGGCGTGCTGCAGTCCATGGGGTCGCAAAGAGTCAGACACAACTTGCAACACCAACCTATCATCTGTCTAGCTGTCTTTTTGTGTATCTATCCATCCATCCATCATATCTACCTATACATCCATCCATCATATCTGTCTATCCATCAATCCATCATGTCTATCCATCAATCCATCATAGCTGTCTATCCATCCATCATGTCTATCCATCAATCCATCATATCTATCTATCCATCCATCATATCCATCCATCCATCATATCTATCTATCCATCCATCCATAATATCTATCCATCCATCGTATCTATCTATCCATCCATCGTATCTGTCTATCCATCCATCATATCCATCTATCCATCATCTCTATCCATCCATCCATCCTATCTATCCATCCATCATATCTATCTATCCATCATCTATCCATCCATCCATCCATCATATCTATCCATCCATCCATCATATCTATCCATCCATCCTATCTATCCATCCATCCTATCTATCCATCCATCATATCTATCTATCCATCATCTCTATCCATCCATCCATCCATCATATCTATCTATCCATCCATCATATCTATCTATCCATCCATCATATCTATCTATCCATCCATTGTATCTGTCTATCCATCCATCATATCTATCCATCATCTCTATCTCCATCCATCCATTATGTCTATCCATCCATCCATCCTATCTATCTATCCATCCATCCATCATATCCATCCATCCATCTACAGAGAGAGATGGAGTCTCTTCTGAGTAGTTGGCTCCCATGATTAGGGAGGCCCAGACCTCCCACCATCTGCTACTTGCAGGCAGGTGACCCCTTCCCACTCGCCTGCCTGTACAAGAGAGGACTGAAAGTTACTGCTGCGTGTCCCAGGCTGCTTGGACAAAGCCCAGCACAGCACAGCACCCAGAACCCATGTGGTTCTGCGGCAGGCGTACCTCCTGTGAGCTCCACGAAGGGACTCAAACTATTTCAGCAGCGGTTGACCCTCTGCAGCGTGTGAGGGGCTGTGTTTAGACAGCCTGTTTTTCCCGTATCCGAGCCAAGTCCACTGCACACGTGCGCGAGTTTTCTGGCAGCCTCGTCTTGCACAAACATCCTTAATACCTGTGGTCTGTGAACTGGGAGGTCAGGATCAGTGACTTTTTATGGAGACGTTGAAACCTCAGACGCCGAGTGGGATGATCAGTCTATGACTTCAGGTCTCAGATTGTCAGGAGATCAGAGCATCCAGAACTGAAATCCTTTTTTTTTTTTTTTTTTTTTAAGGTTCTATTTTTTTCCTCTCACTGAGATGGTTTTGCATTCATTACAAGTCAAGCTGTTTCACAGATGCCCGTTGGACAGAGAAAGGAAGCTGCTTCTTCTCACCAGCCAGGCGTCTCCGAGGATAATCGAAGACCCCAGGGGCGTTGGAGAAGACTCTTGCGAGTCCCTTGGACTGCAAGGAGATCCAACAAGTCCATCCTAAAGGAAATCAGTCCTGAATATTCACTGCAAGAACTGATGCTGACACTCTGATCCTTTGGCCACCTGATGCGAAGAACTGACTCATTGGAAAAGACCCTGATGCTGGGAAAGATTGAGGGCAGGAGGAGAAGGGGACGACAGAGGATGAGATGGTTGGATGGCATCACCGACTTGATGGACATGAGTTTGAGCAAGCTCTGGGAGTTGGTGATGGACAGGGAGGCCTGGCATGCTGCAGTGCAGTCCATGGGGTCGCAAAGAGTTGGGCATGGCTGAGCAAGTGAACAACAACATCCTCAGCAACAAAGGTACATGGATACCCACAGAAAATTCTGTACACTAGTCTAGTGTCCTTCAGAGTCAGGGCACAAATCCATTTATCCTGGACATGGTGCTCCCTAGAAGTTCTAAAAACCCCAGATATGAAAGAGCTAAATCCTGTAAAATTGCCCCAAATTGCTATATATGTTTATGTACGCCTGCTCCTACACCAGCTACATAGGATAGCTTTAGAAGTCTGCAATATATTTACATGCACATAGACCCTGGTGACTCAGACGGTAAAGAATCCGCCTGCAATACAGGAGACCCAGGTTCAGTCCCTGGGTCGGGAAGATCCCCTGGAGAGGAAATGGCAACCCACTCCAGTGTTCTTGCCTGGAGAATCCCATGGACAGAGGAGCCTGGTGGGCTACAGGCCCATGGGGTCACAGAGAGTGGGACACATCTTAGAGACTAAACAACACCAACAATGTGCATATTCTCATGTTTTCTTACATTTATTTTACATTTTCTAGGTGAGCAAAGGACAAGAAGAATCAGGCTTCCCAAAAGAGGGATCACGTAGGTGAGTAACCCATTAAAAAGTGAACCAGTCATGTTTGAAAATGAGACACTTTCTTTGGGATGCAGCTTGCTATCTTTGGAACTTTCTTTGGGATGCAGCTTGCTATCTTTGGAGGTGCAGGAAAAGAAAGCGTGAGTCGCTCAGTCATGTTTGACTCTCTGTGACCCCGTGAACTGTAGCCCACCAGGCTCCTCAATCCATGGGATTCTCCAGGCCAGAATACTGGAGTGGGTTGTCATTTCCCCCTCCAGGGAATTTTCCCAAGCCAGAGACTGAACCTGGGTCTCCTGCCTTGCAGGCAGATTCTTTACCAGCTGAGCCACCAGCAGTGCCCAAGAGATGGAACCACTTAAGAAGTCAGGGGCTGTCTTGGTGAGAGTGATGCCAACTGCTTTGACAAAGACGCCCCAGAATTTTGTCGTCTTACCGCAGTAAGTCACAGCTGACTTCTCATTTCAGTGACTCATCCGCTCCAGGTGTTCCTGCTTGGGTAGATTGCTTCCACGTGGTGAGTGACAGGTCGAGCATCCTTGCCAAACTGGTCCTGTGCCATCTTCAACACCTGCCTCCCAAGGTCCTCCTGTATTCATTTGTTGCTTCCTTGCCGTTGGTGTTCGTGTGTCTGTTGCTTGAACGCCATCCAGCTGAAACAGCTGAAACACATGCACGCTTACCACCCATGGGAGGTTTCCACGGAGTTCATCCTTCCCCTGGCCAGAACGTCACCACACAAGACACATCCAACCCTTGAGAGCAGGTGGGATGTGTGCTCAAGCTGAGGTGGTCATCTCAGTGTGGCATCACTGAGTATGCTCTCAGTGAGCAATGACTGTGGAAATGAACGTGTTAGCTGCTCGTTCGTGTCCGACTCTTTGCGACCCCGTGGACTGTAAGCCCTCCGGCTCCTCTGTCCAAGGGGATTCTCCAGGCACGAAGACTGGAGTTCGTAGCTATTCCCTTCTCCAGGGGGTCTTCCCGACTCAGGGATGGAACCCAGGTCATCTGCATGGCAGGCTCATTCTTTACCCTCTGAGCCAGCAGGGAAGCCCTCTGCCCGTGGGTGCAAACCCTCTGCTGATGCATGTGCGAACGGTGATAGCAGTCCTCCCTTGCAGCCAGGACTGCGTGTTGGTACAATCGCTTTGGAAGTCCGTTGGGCGCCACCTTGCAAAGCTGAAGGTGACCCAGAAGTTGCCGTCGTGGGTAGCATCTCTGGAGAATCCCTTGCCTGTCTGTCCACGTGTTAGCCTGTTGTCGGAGTCACGTCTCTGATATTGAAACCTGCAATCCACCCGTGTGTTTGTGGGCGGGAGGGTGGGATATGCCGAGTGTGAAATGATTGCAGAATGGCATGTGGCACAGACGTGAAGCGAGTTGGCTCAAGATACAAGCCACGCCCTCGTGGATTTCACTTTATGTTTCTTTTATAATTTTTATTTGTTTTTGGTTGCGCTGGGTCTTTGCTGCCGTTCGGGGGCTCTCTGCGTTCGTGGCGAGCGGGAGCGACTCTTGGTTGCGGTGAGTGGGTGCACAGGTTTCTCATTGCAGTGCGTGTATTACTTATTCCCGTGGCTTCTCTGGTTGTGTGGCAGCGGCTCTGGGTGCCTGGGCTGATAGCTGTGATGCACAGGCTAGGTTGGGGCGTGGCATGTGACGTTTTCCCCAACCAGGGATCCAAGCCACATCCCCTGCGGTGGATGAGAGGTTCCTCCCTGGCGTCTTGGATCACATCCTCCTTTGCCCCCGTGACCAGATCCATAGCCGTGTGTCCCTGACCTGTAGGAGAAGGCCGTCAACTGGTCAGACCAGGCCCACCCGCCCTGGGGAGGGCAGTCTGCTTGACTCAGTGTCCTGGCCCCAGTGTTAATCTCATCCCACAAGGCCCTACTGCAGGCCACGGGGAGCTGCGTTCAATATCCTGTAATAACCTGTTAATGGGAAAGAATCTGAAAGAGCATAGACGTGTAACTGAACCACTTTGCTGTATGCTGGAAGCTAACACAACATTGTAAGTCAACTATGAAACTCCAGTGAAAAGGAAAATGTTCATCGCTCAGTTGTGTCTGACTCTTTGCGGCCCCACGGACTGTAGCCCCGCCATGCTCCTCTGCCCCTGGGTTTCTCCAGGCAAGATCACTGGAGTGGGTTGTCATGCCCTCCTCCAGGGATCCACCTTCCTGATCCAGGCATAGAACCCAGCTGTCCTGCATTGCAGGCAGATTCTGTACCGTCTGAACCACAGGGGATGCCAACATTATAAATAAACTACACCTCAGTGTGAAAAATTTTAAAAATGTGATTCTCATTCAGAAACACTCTCTACCAGACACAGGCAGAATCATGTTTTACCAAATATTTGGGCACTTTGTCGGCCAATCAAGACACAGAAAATTAACCTTCATAATGTCTGTGTGTGTGTGAGTGCGTGCATGCATGCATCTTACAATGTGTTAACTGCCGAGCCAAACAAAAGATATAGTTTTCGCTGCAAAATATGTGCGCTCTAATAATATTCTACAGCCTTCCTGAAACATCACTGGCAACATCCAAATATGGATTAAGTGAAGGATCTGAAAAAAATGAAAGGATGCAGCCAAGTTGGCCAGACAGTGCAGAATGCAGACACCCTTGATGCCACACCAAAATTCCTAAAGGGCCCCAGGAGGTTTCCCTGAGTTCTTCTGCCTTCAGTGCTGAGGAAGCAACACCTTTTCCATCTCCCCTTTATGGTCACGTAGTTTGGAGGAACTGGTCGCTGGCAGCCCTCGGGGCTGTGAGGTTCCTAGAAATCTGTGTTCCTGTTTCAGGGACGCACGCTGGCTGAATCCGCTGGCCAGGCACCGTGGTAATCGTGTGCGTGCGTTAATTTTACGACGGGAGGTCCTCCTGGGAAGGAGCTCGGACGCAACAAGCCATCCCCCTAGGGGAGAGTTTGGGAAAGGTCAGAAGAAGATGCCACGTGTCTTAGCATTTCCTAGAATCCTTCTCTCGGGCATCCTTCTTGGCCGAGGAATGCGTGTATCCCAGATCAGAATGATGGGGCAGAGAAAACGCAGAAAGTAATCTCATCTCCGTAAAACCTAGGACTGTGAGCCAGGAGGCAGAGCCGTTTCTCTGGGGCTTCTGACGCTCACAGCTCTCCATCCAGGCGCCCTTTCCCAATCAGGCCTCTGCTTGGGAAGCTGCTGTGTCTCCTCGGAGAATTCTTTTCCAAGCATCAGGCGAGATCCCACTCTCGGACCCTGGAAGGGGGTCCCCCCACTCCTGTAACATTCCCAGTTCACGAAAAGAATGCAGGGCCTTATTTCATTCTTTTGTTATGGCTGAGTCACATTCCAAGGTATAAATGCTCAGGTAAAGATCGCAGTCTTATTTCATTCCTTTGTTACGGCTGAGTAATATTCCAAGGCATAGATGGTCAGGCAAAGAATGCAGGGCCTTATTTCATTCCTTTGTTATGGCTGAGTAATATTCCAGGGTATAAATGGTCAGGTAAAGAAAGCAGCCTTATTTCATTCCTTTGTTACGGCTGAGTAATATTCCACCACATAAATGTACTGCACCCTTTTTTTAAAATCCATTCATATATCGATGGACACTCAGGTTGCTTCTCAGCCGTCAAAGACAATGAAACAATGTCATTTGCAGCGACCTGGCTGGACCTAGAGATGAAGTGAAGTGAGTCAGACTCAGAAAGACAAATAGCATGTGATATCACTTATATATGGAATTTTTTTCTTTCTTTTTTTTAATTCCAGAAAAATATTTAATGTCAATTGTTAATATTAGTTCTAGTCATTAACTATATTAAGTTTGGTTGAAAATAAAATACAATCTTTATACCACTAAACACAATGGTATTTTAGGTAACAAATGAAGCTACTATTTACAGAGACTTTGCCCAGAAAACCTCCATTGCCCATTAGGTGAGACTTACTGATGGAGACCTCTGTCTCTCTCTCTCCATCATTTAAAAAAGCCAATTTAAAACACTTTCCAATTAAATCTTTGAAGTGTTGTCACTTTGATGGACACTTTTAGTTCCAAAAAACAAATTGGTGGTGCTGGTTTAGTTGCTGTGTCTGACTCTTGTGACCCTATGGACTGTAGACCACCAGGCTCCTCTGTCCATGGGATTTTCCTGGCGAGAATACTGGAGTGGGTTGCCATTTCCTTCTCCAATATGTGGAATTTAAAAAAAATAATACAAAAGAACTTATAAAACAGAAGCAGACACATAGAAAACAAGCGTATGGTTACCAGATGACTAAAGGAGGGGGAAAATTAGGAGTTTGGAATTAGCAGAGACACACGACTATATATATATATTAATGAAATAAATAACCAGACCTACTGCATAGCACGGGGAACCATAATCAATACCATGTAATTCCCTATGATGGGAAATAATACAGAAGCGAATATGCATATATATATATATATATATATATATATGTATAACCGAATCCCTTTTCTGTACACCCAAAACAAATACAACATGGTACATCAACTATCCGTTGATGAAGCAATAAAATAAGAAAAAAAAAATTCAAACTCGGCTGAATTTTAAAATGACACAGGTGACCACCTCGGGCAAAAGAGGATTCCTCGCTTCTTTTCCAGAAATGAAACCGCTGGCTTCCCAATCCAGTGCCACAAGCTACACGTGTGTGTGAAGAGTGTGGTCTCATTTGGTTTCGTCAAGCAGCTGTTTTAACCGCCCCATGCATCTCAGACTTAACTCCCCTAGACCCCAGAGTTCCTTTAACTTCGAAGGATGGACAGCTTGTAAATTGTATGTCAAGTCCAGACGAAAAAGTCCAGATGACACGTTTTTGCAGAGCCTGCTAGAAATAGTCATCGCAGCCTATTCAGATGAGAGACTCACAGCACCTGGAATCTTTAAGCAGTACAGTTCATTAGCTCTAATTAGATGGTTATCAGTGAGCATCTAATGAATGAATCTTTAAGCATGCTCAGTTGCTTGGGTCATGTACAACTCTTTGCGGGCCTATGGACTGTATAAGACCTCCAGGCTCCTCTGTCCATGGGATTCTCCAGGCAAGAATACTGGAGTGGGTTGCCAGGCCTTCCTCCAGGGGATCTTCCCCACCCAGGGATCGAACCCACGTCTGCCCGTGTCTCTAGCATTGAGGGGGGATTCTTTACCCCCAGAGCCACCTGGGGAGCCCCAAACACAGGATCAGTTCAGTTCAGTTGCTCAGTCGTGTCCAACTCTTTGCATGGGCTGCCGCACGCCAGGCCTCCCTGTCCATCACCATCTCCCAGAGTTTGTTCAAACTCATGTCCATCGAGTCGGTGATGCCATCCAACCATCTCATCCTCTGTCGTCCCCTTCTCCTCCTGCCTTCAGTCTTTCCCTGCATCAGGGGTTTTTCCAAAGAGTCAGCTCGTCACATCAGGTGGCCAAAGTATTGTAGCTTCAGCTTCAGCATCAGTCCTTCCCATGAATATTCAGGACTGATTTCTTTTAGGATCGAGTGCACCCACGAATATTGCAAGAGCTTCTAACATATGCCTTCGCACCCCCTGTGTCTATATACAGCACACTAGCTTCATGACTTATATTTCAAACCACAGCAGACTTTATGCCCAGGATCTTATCAGCGAGAATTCCACATGGCCAGCAACAGTGACTGCCTCTTTGTTTTGGAACTCTGAGGATGCATATGTCTCACTGATAAGCATCCAATTAGAGCTAATGAACTGTTATCCTTGTAAGAATCCTATAACAAGATAGGTCAATCTGTGAGTCATCACAGATGTCTCTTCTCTGATATTAGGCAACCAGCATTTTATGTCTCTTTGTGTCATTTAGCGGTCTCAAAACTTGGCAGGGAACTTTCAAGACCGGAGTTAAATCTTAAACAAAACTTGATGCACCCCATTTGCGATTTTTCTTGAACATGAGGCTTCCACCATAACAAGGTGGATTCGCTCAGCCTACAGAACCTCAGTAACCAATTTAGTTCTGGTTTCCTAAAGGTCATCAACCCTGATTATTCATCAGAAGGGCTGATGCTAAAGGTCCAGTACTTTGGTCACCTGATGCAAAGAAATGAGTCATTGGAAAAGACCATGATGCAGGGAAAGATTGAATGCGGGAGGAGAAGGGGACGACAGAGGATGAGATGGTTGGATGGCATCACCTACTCGATGGACAAGAGTTTGAGCAAGCTCTGGGAGATGGTGAAGGACAGGGAGCCTGGCGTGCTGCAGTCCACGGGGTCTCAAAGAGTCGGACACGACTGAAAGACTGAACTGAACTGAATGTATATATAAGGATTTATATGTAGCTGAATATATATATATATTTATATGTAGCTGAATGTAAAAGTATATTATGGAACTGAATATATATAAAATAACATTTATGTAGCTGAATATATATATAAAAAGATATATATGTAACTGAAGCACTTAGCTCTGCACTTGAAACATTGTAAATCAGCTCTACTATTGTTTATAAAATAAATAAAAAGGACCTAACAGATATTGAACTGTATCTAATATCTTGTAATTACCTATAATGAAAAAGAACCGGGAAAGTGTATATATATTCAGTTATGTATATAGCATATATACACTATATATATATTCTTATATATGTAAAAGAATATACATATAATTATATCCTTAATATATGTAACTTAATATATATAGAGACATGTATGTGTAATATGTAATAACCAATAGTGGAAAAGAATCTGAAAAGTATATATATAAGAACATATATGTAACTGAATATATGTGTGTACACATATGTATATGTAATAATCTATAATGGAAAAGAATCTGAAAAAGTATACATATATGTGTATATATGTAACTGAATATATATACACATATATGTAATGTGTAATAATCTATATTGGGCAAATGTGAAAAGTGTATATATATGTGTGTAACAGTATATATAAGAATATATATGTAACTGAATATATATAGATATACAAGCACACATATATATGGAATATGTAATAACCTATAATGGAAAAAATCTGAAAAGTATGTATATATATGTGTGTGTATAACAGTATATATAAGAATATATGTGTAATGGAATATGTATATATATATATATACACACACATATATGGAATATGTAATAACCTATAATGGAAAAAAATCTGGAAAAGTGTGTATATATACATGTGTGTGTATAAGAATATATACATAGCTGTATATATGTGTGTGTATGTGTAAGAAAAGATATATAAGAATATATATGTAAATATATGTATATATACATACATATATATGTAATATGTAATAACTTTTAATGGGAAAAATCTGTAAAGTATATGTGTAAGAATATATATTAACTGAATATATATACACACGAACATATATATGCTTGCTCAGATTCTTTTCCTTTATAGGTTATTACATATATACGTGTGTGTATGTATCCTTTCGGGTATTACAGGATACTGGATGTAGTTCAGTATATATAGGGTCCTTATTTTTTGTTTTATATATGCTAGTGTGTATCTGCGAATCATAATCTCCAAATTTATCCCTGCCTCCCCTTCCCCTTTGGTAAACATACGTGTGTTTTCTATCTGTGTGAGCCTGTTTCTGTTTTGTAAATTCATTTATTTAACCTTTTAGATTCTGCATACAAGTGATATCTTATGACCCTTGGCTTTCAGTTGCTTCTCTTAATATGATGGTCTCTAGATCCATCCACGTCTCTGCAGATGGCATGATTTCATTCTTTTTCATGGCTGAGTAGTATTCTCTGTGTGTGTGTACCACATCTTTATCCGTTCATCTGTCAGCGGACACTTGGGTCAGTTCCACGTCTTGGCTGTCGTAAATAGTGCTACTGTGAACATCGGGTGCACGTTTAGTTTTCTAGAGAACCTCCATCCTCTTCTCCATGGTGGCTGTACCGACTTACACTCCCGTTAATGATGTGCAAGGGTAAGGAAATCACATTTTTAAACAGACAGGGAGCCTAGGACTTGCTCAACATGCCTCGTCAAGTATAAACTCAGAAACCTCCATCTGCCTTCATTTTCACTTTGGCCGATGTAGAGGGGGGAAGTGGCAAGACTATGGAAATAACACTGTCTGTATTGGCGCAGTAAAAGAAAAATAAATACATAAAGCTTTCACAGAATGTGGCTGCGGTTTTGCTCTCAGGAAACTTCTTTTTATTTTTTTAAGCCTTTTTTTTTTTTTCTGTTGGCAGATTTTTGTTTTTCATGAGAGAGGTCTTCTTCTCAAATGCCATCAATCCCAATCAGTTAGCATCGGCACTTCAGTGGTTGGGACTTTCCCTTCCAATGCGGGGGTGGGATGGGGTGCAGGGTTCATCTCTGGTTGCGGGGAGCTGAGATCTCACACGCCTCAGGGCCAAAAGACCCAAACCATAAAGCAGAAGCAATATTCAATAAAGAGTTTTGTTTTTTTTAGAGGGAAAAAAATTCTTAAGGATCGGTTAACATTGTCCAATGTACCAGAGTTGGGCGTGGAGTGCAGATACAACATAGCTCTCTTGCTATGTTGCCTGGAGGTGAAAGCATCACGGCTGTAAGCTTTCCCCAAATTCCATGTTTCGATCCTCAAGCTCCGTGTTCAAATAGTGAGCGTAATCTTCTTCGTTGCTATTAAAACATCGCAGCGGTTCTAAATACTCTGTTAAATGGGCGTGCAGAGTCAGCACAGTACCCAGGTCATGTATGTCTGCTATGTATCAGGGCCCGTGTTGTGCTGGAAATAGAATAAAGGTCCTACTTTAGGGACTAAAATGTGCTGTCTATATTCAAAAAATCAGGTTCACATTCCTCGGTCCATCTGATGATTTAGTTGACTTTGAATTCTGGAGATATCTCTCAGGTTTGTCGAGAGTGTGAATTTATGATTTCAGGAGCATATGACCTATGGAAAAGTAAGGAATGACCATACCAATTAGATAAACACTGGACTTTTTTTTTTTCCTTGTCTTTGCCGCTTTGCATAGTATTTAATAATTTCTGTTGTAAAAAAAAGTACAGATGAATGATTGCTTCAGAAAATTTGAAATTATGGTTTGAAAAATCCACATTTGCTCTGACCGCCAAGATAAGTCGATCTGGATCTCATTTTCAGTAATACTATTTTTGCGTTTGCTAGCAGACTTTTTGGTCCATGAGAATAAATGGCAAATGCAAACAACAGTGAATTCCTTTACTTATCATTTCTCCATAAAATAACCTTTTTTTTTTTTTTCTCTTGCTGCTCCAGACAGGTATTTATATAACAGACGCTGTACCATACAAAGCTAAATATTTGGGTTTGTGTCTTAGTAAATTTGCTGCTAGACTTACAGACAGCATTTTAAGTTCCACATTGCATTTTGGGAAACAAGCTTTTCAGGATTTTTACAATCTTCAGATCATATTTCTTAGATTTCTTTGTGAACTGGCTTCAGGAAGGCTGCTTCCCATATTAATGAGGTACTGGGAAGCGTTTAAAGCCAGATTCTGGGAGATTTTATACAAGCCATTGTTTCTGGATTTTTTTTCCAGCTGCTTCGATATTTTTTCCCCCCACTAAGTAACACTTCTGTGTATCCACTAGACAGCGTTACAGAAGCAAAACAGTCAAGTGTATTTGCGTGGGAAATCTTTAAGCAGTGAAATTGCTGCTTTATCTGTCTTGTTCAGTCGGAGGATGGTATAGGTTGTGCCTCTTTAGGATAAGTGAATCTTTAGGCTCAGTGGTGATGTCTTCTGTCTGTCTAAAGTGTGAACGTACTGTCAGTGAGAGGGAAAAATGTGGGATGGAGCGTAAGAAATAGGGAATTACATCTCTGAGTCTCTGTCAAAGTTTGGTTACTCCTGTGTTACCCGCTCCTTCACAGACCGGGGTCTGTGCATTCCCTGGTCACTCACTGGAGAGATTTCTTGGGCCCCCACTGGATCCCACGCCGGGGTCAACCAATTGATTTGTTCCCTGTATCCAGTTTATTTCTCTTTTCCCTGGAGAGGGACAACGAGGGCTGAGAAAGGAACTTATGCTATTCTCGGGAGCAATTCCGGGCACTTCTAAGGGTAGCTTGAGAAGGAAGACCAAAAGAGAGCTTTTGTATCATCCGCCAATCTTATATAACTCCTGCTGCTTGAAAACCAAAAAATTTTTTTTAATTTTGGTATCACTGATTACGTTACATTAGTTTCTGGTGTGTGTAATTCGAAATTTTTATAGATTATAGTCCATTTATAGTTATTGTAAAATATTAGCCATGTTCCCTGTATTGAACTATCCTTGTAGCTTATTTATTTTATGTGTAGAGTGTGTGTGTGTGTGTGGGTGTATGCTGTGTGCTTAGTCATGTCTGACTCTTTGTGACCCCATGGACTGTGGCCTGCCAGGTTCCTCTGTCCATGGGATTCTCCAGGCAAGAATACTAGAGTGGGTTGCCATTTCCTTCTCCAGGGGACCTTCCCAACCCAGGGGTCGAACCTGCATCTCTTGCATCTCCTGACTTGGCAGTCAGACCTTTTACCGGGGAAGCCCTTATACACAGGTCTCCCACATTGCAGGCGGATTCTTTATCCAGCTGAACCACCAGAGAAGCCCAGGAATACTGGAGTGGGTAGCCTAACCCTTCTCCAGGGGATCTTCCCAACCCAGGAATCGAACTGGGGTCTCCTGCATTGCAGGCAGATTCCTTACCAACTGAGCTATCAGGGAAGCCCCCTTATACATAGTAGATTGTCCCTGTTAATCCCTGACCCTGTCTCTCCTCTCCCCCATTCCGTCACCCCACTGGTCACCCCTAGTTTTTTCCCTAGATCTATGAGTATGTTTCTGTCTTACTATATTTATTTGTTTTACTTTTTAGACCCCACATATAAGTAATATCACAGGATGTCTTCTGACTTCATGGAGTGTGATCATCTCTAGGTCTATCCATGTTGCTGCAAATGGCATAATTCTTTTTCATGGCTGAGTAATACTCCACTGTGGCATCTATGTACCACTTTTCTCTTTCAGTTCCTCTGGGGATGGACACACATTGCTTCCATGTCCTGGCTGTTCTAAAAAGTGCTGCTGTGGACTTGGGAATGTATGTGTCTTTTTGAATTTGTGTTTTCACTTTCTGCAGATACATGCCCAGGAGTGGAATTACTGGGTCATACAGTGGCATTATTTTTAGGTTTTTTTTCTGAGGAACCTCCATTCTCCTGAAACCCATATTTATGTATAGATCCTTGGTATATGTTCCTGCTGATGAAATACAAAAGGCATATTCTTATTGTTGTTAACCTCAAGGTTGTATCTATTTGGACTTCTTACAGTTTGGTACTCTGCACAAGTTAAATAAGCAAGGTGACAATTTATAGCAGAGTTCATCATGAGAAATGCTGGGCTGGATGAAGCACAAGCTGGAATCAAGGTTGCCGGGAGAAATATCAATAACCTCAGGTATGCAGATGACACCACCCTTATGGCAGAAAGTGAAGAGAACTAAAGAGCCTCTTGATGAAGGTGAAAGAGGAGAGTGAAAAAGTTGGCCTTAAAGTTCAACATTCAGAAAACTGAGATCATGGCATCTGGTCCATCACTTCATGGCAAATAGATGGGGAAAAGTGGAAACAGTGAGAGACTTTATTTTCTTGGGCTCCAAAATCACTGCAGATGGTGACTGCAGCCATGAAATTAAAAGACACTTGCTTCTTGGAAGAAAAGCTATGACCAGCCTAGACAGCATATTAAAAAGCAGAGACATTACTTTGCCAACAAAGGTCTGTCTAGTCAAAGCTATTGTTTTTCCAGTGGTCATGTATGAATGTGAGAGTTGGACTATAAAGAAAGCTGAGTGCCGAAGAATTGATGCTTTTGAACTGTGGTGTTGGAGAAGACTCTTGGACTGCAAAGAGATCCAACCAGTCCATCCTAAAGGAAATCAGTCCTGGGTGTTCATTGGAAGGACTGATGCTGAAGCTGAAACTCCAATCCTTTGGCCACCTGATGCAAAGAGCTGACTCATTGGAAAAGACCCTGATGCTGGGAAAGATTGAAGGCAGGAGGACAAGGGGATGACAGAGGATGAGATGGTTGGATGGCATCACCAACTTGGTGGACGTGAGTTTGAGTAAACTCCGGGAGCTGGTGATGGACAGGAAAGCCTGGCGTCCATGGGGTCAAAGTGTCCTATACGACTGAGTGAGTGAACTGAACTGAACAGTTTGGTAATAACACTTCGCTCTTTTCCTCGTTGGTGAGTTACCTCTACATGAACACCAGCTGTATAGTTTGGGTGTCCTCAGGGAGACAGGGTGAGGAGAATACGCGCTATGTAGGATGAGAAACAAAAGAGACACACACCATCATATTAGGAAGTTTCACACAGGAAATTAAGTGGGCAGCTGTCTCATCCTTTTCAAGTAGGACACATCTTTATAAGTATAATTTTCCACTTTCCAGTATAATGAAAACAATACTTCAGGGTACTTAAGTTTACTATGCATCCTCGCTGGCAAAATTAACAGAGGTTTTACTTTAAAGATCGTGAAGAATACAGAATGTGTTTATTTTTTGAATTTACTTCTACGGTCACTGGAAAGCATTTGAATATCTCTCTCATGAGATATCAAAATATATCTGGTAATATGTCAAAATATATCTCGTGACATATCAAAAAAAAACCCCATTTTTTTGATGGGGCATATATTGTTACCATTTGTTCTGTGGGAAAAACTGCTTCTGGAGTCTGCCTCAGAGTAGAGTGGCAAGCTGAAAGAATGTTCTGGTGTGTGTCGGGGAGCTTTCCTGGTGGGCCAGTGGTTAAGACTGCACTTCACTCCAGGGGACACGGGTTCAATCCCTGGTCAGGGAAATCAGATCTCACGTGCCAGGCGGAGCGGCCAACAAAATAGAAAAGAAAAGGAACATTCTGTCTCCCGCTATCTGTCTCCCCAGGAAAAAAACC
This sequence comes from Odocoileus virginianus, assembly GCF_023699985.2. NCBI lineage: Eukaryota > Metazoa > Chordata > Mammalia > Artiodactyla > Cervidae > Odocoileus > Odocoileus virginianus. Next base: position 1,694,615 of record NW_027224323.1, read on the forward strand.
AGCCTCCGGGAGCCCAGCCAAGAGTATTCTGATCGTAAACAGCGATGAGTCGGCCACGACCGAAGTGAGTTAGCTCAGGCACACGCGCCTGTGGGTTTCCAGCTTTCCGCTCACGTAAGAAACGAGGTGTGGTGGCCTGGCCTTCCTTTTCTGTATTGAGAACATAGTCACTGTGGAACAGGTTCTCTTGAGAGGGCGTGGGATTCCAGATGCTCCCGGCTCAGAGCGCAGGGTTCAGCCGTCAGGAAGAAATGGAAATACAGGGAAGAGCTTCCGTCACACGTGGGGAAAGAATGCTCCTCCCAGAACCAGCGTGTGATGACAAGTCGCAGAGCCAGCAGCCAACGGGGAGAAGCCATGAGAGGCAGACGCGGACCTCAGATGACGGGTTCTGCTTCCAAGGCCGAGGAGGACAGAAGCTTCGAGGCTCGACTGCATCCGCTGACCTTGTGATGGATGGGGACGGCGTGAACGCGCACCTGTTGCGCAGAGAGGCCACGGGAAATGCTAGCCCTCGGAGAGAGGGGGGAGCGGATTTCGCCGCTGCTGAGGAGTCGCAGAAGAGAACATCATTATGGCACAATAGGAGAGGCAGGGTGGAAGGGATTCATGCGCTGTATTGGTGGGTGGACATGGGCGGACAGGATATAAGAAGACAGCCCCAAAGAACTCAGAGATGGGATTGGGGCAAGGTAGGCTTTTTTTCAGCCGCTCAGCAGTGTCCAAGTCTTTTTGCCCCCGTGGACCGCAGCACGCCAGGCCTCCCTGTCCATCACCAACTCCTCCTGGAGCTTGCTCAGACTCATGTCCTTCGAGTCAGTGATGCCATCCCATCCAACCATCTCATCCTCTTGTCATCCCCTTCTCCTCCCGCCTTCAGTCTTTGCGAAGATCGTGGTCTTTTCCGATGAGCCAGCTTTTCTCATGAGGTGGCCAAAGTGTTGGAGCTTCAGCTTCAGCATCAGTCCTTCCAGTGAACACCCAGGACTGATCTTTAGGATGGACTGGTTGGATCTCCTTGCAGTCCAAGGGGCTCTCAAGAGTCTTCTCCACACCACAGTTCAAAAGCATCCATTCTTCTGCACTCAGCCTTCTCTGTGGTCCAACTCTCACATCTGTACATGACCACTGGAGGAAGCTAGCCATAGGTTTGTGCGGAGCTTTGTCAGCAAATGATGTCTCTGCTTTCAAGTGGCACTGTCTAGGTTTGACATAGCTTTTCTTCCAAGGAGCAGGCGGCCTTGAATTTTGATGGACGTTTTGATCATGCAGTCCCACTCTTCGGCATATATCCAGACAAAACTCTTCTTTCAAAAAAGACACATTGACACCCCAGTATTCACAGCAGCACGATTCACAGTCGGCAGGACGTGGAAGCGACTTAAATATCCATCAATGGAGGAATGGATAGGGATGATATGGTACATATATATAGACCATGGGATGTTAGCCAGCCCCCCAAAAACAGTGAAATAATGCCACTTGCAGCAATGTGGATGGACGTTGAGGCTACCGTTACTGAGTGAAGTAAGCCAGAGAAAGACAAATATCATATGATATCGCTTAAATGTGGACTCTAAAAAGCAATGCAAACTGAATATAACAAATAAGAAGCGGACTCACAGAGAGACAGAACTTACTAGTGGCTCCCTGTGGGGACAGGCAGGGGAGGGGGTAAGATGGGACAGGGGACTGACAGATGCAACGTTATGTATAAAAGCGATAAGCTACAAGGATATACTGTACATCACAGGGAGCACAGTCAGTACTTAACAATAACAATCAATGAAGCAAAGACTACAAAATTTTGAATCACTTTGTTTGCAAGAAACTAATATCACGTTATAAATTACCTATAATTAAGAACAGAGTTACAGGAGTGTGGGGGGAAGAAATACAAAAGAAACGATGAAATGATTCCCAGGGCGGTTAATGTGCAAAAGTCAGCTAATCTGAATAATTTGTGTATTAGTAAATGTTCCCCTCATACATATTAAAATCTTAAAAACATATGAGAGAGACCCCATTCTATTTTTTAATTTATTTTTTATTAATTTATTTTTTAATAACACCTTTTAAAGTTTATTTTTAATTGAAGGATAATTGCTATACAGAATTTTCACAACACTGTTTGAATATTCATAAGTTTTAATAACTTAATATTTAAAATAAATATAATATTTAATAATAAATAAAATAAAATAAAATAATAAATAAATAAAATAATGTAATAATCATAACTTAATGGTCTTAATAACAAATGTCAAAAGATTAAAAATGACAAAAGGGGAAAAAAACAAGATAAAGAAAATGTGCCTATTTTTCTACCCTTTTTTTTCTTCTTCAGTTCAGTCGCTCAGTCGTGTCTGACTCTTTCCGACCCCGTGGACCACAGCACGCCAGGCCTCCCTGTCCATCACCAAGTCTTCAGAGCTCACTCAAACTCATGTTCATTGAGTCGGTGATGCCATCCAGCCATCTCATCCTCTGCCGTCCCCTTCTCCTCCCACCTTCCATCTTCCCCAGCATCAGGGTCTTTTCCAAGGAGTCCGTTCTTCACATCTGGTGACCAAAGACAGTTGTTTTCTTTAACTGATTATTTTCTGGGCATGTTGTGTGTTCCCCTGGGCTTTCTCTAGCAGCAGGAAGCGGGGGCTCCTCTCCGGGTGTGGTTCCTGGACTTCCCGTTGCAGGGGCTTCTCTCAGTGAGGGTCACGGGCTCTACGGCTCAGACTTCAGTACTTGTGGCACACGGGATTAGCTGCCACGAGGCATCTGGGATCTTCCCGGAGCAGGGATCGAACACTGTGTCCCCTGCCCTGGCGGCAGATTCTTATCCACTGAACCCCCAGAGACGTCCACGTTCTGCTCTTCAGTGCTAGAATGGTCGTCGTGTGTCTCTAGACTTGAAAGAAGCCTTGGAGCTGGTCTGACTCAGAGGAGAAAATCAAGAACCAGAAACGTTGTGGGGTTTTTGCTCTTTTTTTAATGTTAAGGTCCCGTCATTGGTGGGGCTTCCCAGGTGGTAAAGAGCCTGCTTGCCAATTCATGAGACTTTAGAGATGAAGGTTGGGAAGGTCAGTCGCTGGGTCGGGAAGGTCCCCTGGAGGAGGGCGTGGCAACCCACTCCAGTATTCTTGCCTGGAGAATCCCATGGACAGAGGAGCCTGGCGGGCTACAGTCCATGGGGTCGCAGAGAGTTGGACACGACTGAAGTGACTTAGCACAGCATGGCACTTCATTGGCAGGAAAATCAGGTCTTTATTACTGTCTTAGATTTGAGGCTCAGGTGCCCAGTTGCCTGACCCCAGGAAGGCCGGCAAAATGTTTACGAAATGTAGACTCCGAGCTCTTGAATCATGTTTTTTTTCCCTAGGTTTTGATGTCTATGTTTTAAACATCGGAGTTTAGAATTTATGACAAGTTGGGGTGGGTAAACCAGGAGCAGACCCCACGCTCGATGAGGCAGGTGGCTGGGTGGTGGGGCGGGCCATGCAGAAAATAGTTATCAGCACAGAGATGAGGCTTAAAAAGCTGGCAGTTTTCAAGAAACTACAGCTTTCCTCGCTCACTCAGATGGGTTACTCCTGAAACAAGTCCCGAAGGTGTTAAAAAAGCAGCTGATTCTGAGCCACAGAAGTTGTGCGGAAATAAAAACCTGCACAGATTAGATGTCCGTCACGCAGCAGTCTTAAAATATCATGACGACCCTTTGTTGGTTCCCTCGTGATGTTAAACTCGAGGGTCACTTGACGTTTTACTGAGTTGATGTCGCTTCCCAGGTGGCCCAGCATCTGCCAAAGTGGGAGATGTAGGAGACCCAGGTCTGATCCCTGGATCAGGAAGATCCCCTGGAGGAGGACGTGGCAACCCACTCCAGTATCCTTGCCTGGAGAATCCCAGGGAGAGAGGAGCCTGGGGCACTAGTCCATGGGGTTGCAAAGACTCACACATGACTGAGCAACTAACACTTTCAAGCTCATCTTTGAGTTAATTGACTTTTTGACCACTGCATGGAATCTAAGGGGCTTGACATAGTGAGTAGGCTCTGGGCGGGGTGAGGGGGAAATGGGAGTCTTCCAAGCTCTCTCGCCCTCCTGCCAGAGCCTGATATACCTTCAGTTCAGTTCAGTTCAGTCGCTCAGTCGTGTCCGCCTCTTTGCGACCCCATGGGCTGCAGCATGCCAAGCCTCCCTGTCCATCACCAACTCCAAGTCCACCCAAACTCATTTCCATTGAGTCGGTGATGCCATCCAGCCATCTCATCCTCTGTCGTCCCCTTCTCCTCCCGCCTTCAATCTTTCCCAGCATCGGGGTCTCTTCAAATGATATACCTTAGCCCCCCTAGAACACGTGGGATCCATTCAGAAGGATTTTTGCAAGGCTCTGAAGAGACCTGGGAGACAGAGGTTGTCCTACTATCGCTGTATTTTCATGGAACCCTGGGACGCAGTCTTGGGAACGACAGCCGCAGTGTTGCCCTTTACAAGAAGGGTCGCCTGAATGAGAATCTTTCACCCGCCAGCCACTTGGAAAATGACAAGTTCCACGCCGAAAATAAACACACGGCCCCGGAATCAAAACCAGATGGTGGCAGCTCCCAGGATGTCTCTGGGTGCGTCTATCCTCTTCTTCTTGTTTTGCTTTCCTTCTGAAGTGGATGTGCTGTGCCCCTCCTGGAAATTCATTTGCATAGCGAGCTCTGTCATTGGTTTGGGGTCAGCATCCTTCAGTGGACAGGTAGATAGATTCCAGAGTTCTGACTCAGCTGTGGGGGTGGAGACAGAACTGTATGGTACGTTCGAGGACACGTCTGGAACAAATCAATGAACGTTTGTGTGTTTCCTCACACCACTACAGGCAGTAGCCTAAAAGCAATTTCTGGATCTCCTGCCCCCACCAATCAATTCCTCTGTTTAGGACGGTCACAACTGGTGCAGATCTTTCATCCAGTCGGCAAGACCTTGACTTTTCTGCGTTTGACACTTTTATTTGAGATACTGTAGTCTCGCTGCTCTTGTAAAAACTATTGCCTTACTGGACGCCCCCCCACCCCCCCACCGCCCCGCCAAAAGAAAAAGTTAGAGCGATCTGTGAAATGGACCAGTAGAACTGGAAATGTGTAAGGGATTCCGCAAGCTCATTGGTTTGACTTGTCCTTCTGGGTGTCGCTGTTGTTCAGTTGCTCAGTCGTGTCCGACTCTTTGCGACCCCGTGGACTGCAGCACGCCAGGCTTCCCTGTCCTTCACCATCTCCTGGAGTTTGCTCAAATTCATGTCCATTGAGTCAGTGATGCCATCCAACCATCTCATCCTCTGCCATCCCCTTCTCCTCCTGCCCTCAATCTTTCCCAGCATCAGGGTCTTTTCTGATGAGTCAGCTCTGTTCACATCAGGTGGCTAAAGGATTGGAGTTTCAGCTTCAGCATCAGCCCTTCCAATGAATATTCAGGATTGATTTCCTCTAGGATTGAGTGGTTTGATCTCCTTGCTGTCCAAGGGACTCTCAAGAGTCTTCTCCAGCACCACAGTTCAAAAGCATCAGTTCTTCGGTGCTCAGCCTTCTTTGTGGTCCAGCTCTCACATCCGTACATGACTACTGGAAAAAACCATAGCTTTGACTAGATGGACCTTTGTCAGCAAAATGATGTCTCTGCTTTTTAACATGCTGTCTAGGTTGGTCATAGCTTTTCTTCCAAGCAGTAAGCGTCTTTTAATTTTATGGCTGTGATCACAGTCCTGTTAATTAGGATGAATGTGGACTTCCTTCATGGTCCAGTGGCTAGGACTCTGGGCTTCCACTGCATTGAACATGGGTTTAGTCCCTGGTCAGTAAACTAAGATCCCACATGCTATATGTCACCACCAAAAAGAAAGGAAGGAATGCTAATTGGAGTAGATTTTTCTTACAAGGAAATGTAAATCATTGAATTGCTTCTCTAAGAAAAGTGATATGGAAATAGAATTTCAGAGACTAGAAAAATACATGAGGAACTTCTGACCTGTCAGATTGAGTTTGTTCAAGTATTCTGTGCTGGGAATCAAAATGGATACATTGCAATTTTCTGTAGACTTACTTTACAACTTTTTAGACTTAGGATGAGGAATTTTAGAGGTCAGCAGAAATTTCGGAGAAGGGATATAAGTTTTCAGAATTTGACTTATGGCCTCTGACTTAGAATCAACCAAAATAATACGAAACCTGGTCTTAATTTACCAGCAGATATTTTACGTAAGAGTTATTTTTTTGTTTTTAGCTACAAGGAGGAGCCTGGAGCATTTTCATCTTCTTTTCAACTACGGTGGTTTTCTAATTGTACATTATGTGTGTAACTTTGAGGCAATTGAGTACAACTGTGAAAGAAGAAAATCTTGTTTTGGTATACTTGGCAGAAAATGGATGTGGTTTAATTTTATTATTATGTCTAAGACCAAATAATGAAAGCTGGGGGAAAAAGAAAAAAAAGAACTTTTCCCCAAAAGGGGCAAGGTTACAGAATGAGGAAAAGAAGCAGAACAGAATAGAAGACCAAAATTCAATAGATTTCCAAAGTTTTTTGTTCTTTAGTTAATTTATTTATTTGCATTGGAGGCTAATGACTTTACAGTATGGTAGTGGGTTTTGCCTTTCATTGACATGATCAGCCATGGGTATATATGTGTCCCTTGATTTACAAAGTTTTAAGGCAGGAGAATGGGGGTGTCCTCAAAAAAGAACTAGAGAGATTGGATCTTGCCAGTGGCTAGTTAGAAGTCACCTTGACACGCATCACTTGATCTTTTGCCAAAGATGACGATGAAATAGCTCAGGGAGCAAGCTGCTCTGGCCGACTGTGTCTAATATTCTTTTCCAGTAAGCGTACTCAGCCTCCACCAGAGACCATGAGCTGGATTTCGGGGAAAAACCCAAGAATATTCAGCATTTCTCCTAGGATATTCCCAGCAGAGCACATTCCCAGGTCTGGAAGCACTTAACCATCTCTCGCTTACTTGAGAAAAGTCAGAAAGGATTATTGAAACAGATTGGAATGTTGAACCGAACTTGTCACTGTTGCTAAGCGGTGTTTGTGAACCGAAAAAAAGATGCTGAAACAGGAGAAACAGTGAACCTGGGAACATAGCTATGAATGCACTTCCCCACTCCCAAAGGGGAAAGGAGTTGTGAATATTTCAGAGAACAGAATATGTTGGCCGCTGACAACCAAGAAAATAAGAGAGAGAAGTTGTCCAAAGAAAATAAAGTTAACTTTCTCCTTCTCATCATTGTTCAGTTGCTGACTCATGTCCAACTCTTTGCAACCCCGTGGACTGCAGCACACCAGCTTCCCTGCCCTTCACCATCTCTCAGAGCTTGCTCAAACTCTTGTGTGTTGAGTCAGTGATGCCACCCAACCATCTCATCCTCTGACATCCCCTTCTCTTCCTACCTTCAATTTTTCCCAAGATTAGGAGTGGTTCCATTGAATATGGAGGGCTGGGGGAAGAAAAAAAAAGATGGGAAAAAAAATGAAACTGAGAACTCTTACTGATTATGATGTCAGCTCCTTGGGTGAATGTGAAATGGATTCATTCATCAGATAAGACAGGGCTTGGAATTCAGCACATCAATTGCACAAATAGCTGTTAGATCACCTCGTGCATACAGATCAACGTGCTGCTTGTGGGCAAAAGTTGAGTAAAGATGGAAATGGGATCTTGAAGGGCTTCCCAGACGGCATTAGTGGTAAACAACCCACCTGCCCATTCAGAGAGAGTCAAGAGACACAGCCTCAATCCCTGGGTCAGGGAGTGCCCCACTCCAGTATTCTTGCCTGGGAGACCCCATGGACAGAGGAGCCTGGCTGGCTGCAGTCCGTGGGGTCGCAAAGAGTCGGGCAGGACTGAACACACACAACACTTCTGTAGGAAACGGGAAGATCCCGTGGATGCTCGAACCGTATCGCACGTAGGATCCTTTCTGCTTGGGGAAGGGAGGCAGCCCGAAGGTGAGGCAGTGATTCATTTCTTCCACACAGAGTCCTGCAGGGAACGTTACAAGTCAGATGGTAGACCAGACAGCCCCTTGGTTATGCCCATGCAGACTTTACACAGTATGATTTTTGAAAATCTTTTAACTCATTTATTTGTTTTGTCTGTGCTGGGTCTTCACTGCTCTGTGCGGGGGGCTTTCTCTGGTTGTGCCGCGCGGGCTTCTCATTGCGGTGGTCTCTCTCATTGTGGAGCTTGGACTGTAGGTCACATGGGCTCCAGGAGTCGCCACCCCCAGGCCCGAGAGCAGAGGCTGAATAGTTGGTGGTGCACGGACCCAGTTGCTCCGAGGTAGGGGGGATCTTCCTGGACCAGCGCTCGAGCCCGTTACCTTGCTATCTATCTACTGAGCCACCGGGGAAGCCCACATTACGATTTTTGAGTAGGCTCAGTTCTCTGCTTGTTATCAACACCATCAGGGAGAAGAAACAGAAATAGGGAATCTGATGAAGATTAAGGGAAGACGCTAGAGGTGGGGTGTCCTTCCCTTGTGGCTCAGCTGGTAAAGAATCCGCCTGCAATGAGGGAGACCCCGGTTCGATCCCTGGGTTGGGAAGATCCTGCTGGAGAAGGGAAACACTACCCACTCCAGTATTCTGGCCTGGAGAACCCCACGGACTGTATCATCCATGGGGCTGCAAAGAGTCGGACGCGACTGAGCGACTTGCACTCCGCATCACTTCACTAGAGGTGGAAGATTTTAATTTCAGCTGCAGCAAAGTGCATGACCGCTTTTTGGATGCAATTGGACAGGGAGAAATTAGGAAATAAGACATGGGGACGATCTCACATTCAGAAGTTACTCGAGGTGCCCCAAATCACATCAGTGCAGTTCAGTTCAGATCCTCAGCTGTGTCCGACTCTTTGCGACCCCAGGTGACTGCAGCAGGCCAGGCCTCCCTGTCCATCACCAACTCCTGGAGTTTATTCAAACTCATGTCCATTGGGTCGGTGATGCCGTAATAAGGACAAAATTAGGAGTAGACTCACAGTTAAGGTCTGGCAGGGACGCTTTACTCATGAAAGCCTGGCTACCCCTCTTTATGGGAAGTCCAAGGGTCCCCAGACAAACCCTACTAGCTCAGTGTCAACTCAGAAATTCTAAAGTGTCCAACGAGGAACTTCCAAGAAGAGTTTCCAGTAGGGAAAGAAAATGCACATCAGAAAAGAGGGGTTTTCTTGGAAGTCTTTCTGTTAGGAGAGCACTCATGCTGGTTCGTAAAAGTCTAACTAGTTACTTTTGTGTATCCTGAATCAAAAGTTATTTTCCTCGAGAAGTTAAAAACATGGTTTTTAACTCACTCCTGTCAGAGGACTTTAAAGCAGTTTTATTCTAAAGTCACTCCTGTGCTCCCAGGGAAATTCTAAAGCTGAGTTTCCTTCCTGCCATTGTCAGAGAAATTACATTAGATGGGTGTGAACCAGAAGTCGTGACAATCAGACATTGTTTCTCCATAACTCTTAGATGTATATTTTCACATGTATTTTTTTTTCCCCTGCATGCATTGGTTTAAATATAGTAGTTTGTTCCAAAGATGGTGGTGGCTTGAAGATGTAAGTCACAGCCTTGTCCCCTCCTGCATGGGAAGTGGTCGTTTCCTGCACATGCAGGGAAGGTCATTCTTTTCCTGACTCCTTGGTCCTGAATGGTGCCACAGGTGTGTGTCACAGACAAATGTAATAGAAAAAGCAGCTGGAGATTCAGGGAGGCGTGTGCTCATCAGATATGTTGCACTGCAGTCAGCTTGAGGCATTTGTTGTATAGTCGCCAAGTCGTGTCTGACTCTTTTGCGACCCCACGGGCTGTAGCCCACCAGCCGCCTCTGTCCATGGGATTCTCCAGGCCAGAATACTGGCGTGGGTAGCCTTTCTCTTCTCCAGGGGATCTTCCCAACCCAGGGATCAAACCCAGGTCTCCCGCCTTGCAGGCGGATTCTTTACCAGCTGAACCACCAGGAAAGCCCAAGAATGCTGGAGTGGGTAGCCTGTCCCTTCTTCAGCAGATCGTCCCAACCCAGGAATTAAACCAGGGTCTCCTGCATTGCAGGCGGATTATTTACCAACTGACATAGCAGGGAAGCCCAGATAGATGATAAATGCTTAATAGGTGATAAATAATGAAAAGGTGATAGAGACAGATGATGGACAAATAAGTATATAGATGATAGATGTAGGTAGATGATAGATAAAATAGAGACAGTTATAGTTTATACATACATGTTAGAATAGCTAACTAGAGAAACAGAAAGATAATGGAGATGATAAGTAGATTGATGATATTACTAGATAGATAGGTATTGATGGGATGAATAGGTAGATGAATAGATGGGTATATGAATGGGTGGAGAAAGAGGTGAAAGATGGATAGATACAGATGAATGGACAGATAGACTGGATGATAAAGGGATGAAAAACAGATTAATGGATGGATGAATGGATAGATTATATGGAGAGAGAGAGAAGATAGTAAATAGATCAAGGTAGCCAGGTAGATACTTAGATGATAGATATCTATACATCATTTATTTATTATCAATCCATCATCTAATTATATATCTACCTACCCTGATCTATTTACCTATCTTCTATCTCTCTCCATATAATCTATCCATCCATCCATAGGTAGATAGATACATAGACATGATAGGTAGGTAAACAGATAGAAAGACAGATACATAGATAGACAGATGTCATAGGTAGGTAAATAGAAAGATACGTGGATGGATAGATGTCATAGGTAGGTAGATAGATACATAGATAGATGTGATAGACAGGAGGGTAGATGGAATGATATGATAGGTAGGTAGGTAGATAGAATGATAGATACATAGATAGATGTCATATTTAGGTAGGTAGAAGGATAGATACATACCTCAGTTCAGTTCAGTCGCTCAGTTGTGTCTAACTCTTTGTGACCCCATGGACTGCAGCACGCCAGGCCTCCTTGTCCATCACCAACTCCCGGAGTTTACTCAAACTCATGTCCATTGAGTTGGTGATGCCATCCAACCATCTCATCCTCTGTCGCCCCTTCTCCTCCTGCCTTCAATCTTTCTCAGCATCAGGATCTTTTCCAGTGAGTCAGTTCTTCAGTGACTTCAGCCCTTTCTCTCTCTGTGACTAAAAGTTTTGGAGTATTCACTGGCCAAAGTGTTGGCGTTTCAGCTTCAGCATCAGTCCTTCTGATGACTATTCAGGACTGATCTCCTTTAGGATGGACTGGTTGGATCTCCTTGCAGTCCAAGGGACTCTCAAGAGTCTTCTCCAACACCACAGTTCAAAAGCATCAATTCTTTGGCGCTCAGCTTTCTTTATGGTCCAACTCTCACATCCATACTTGACTACTGGAAAAACCATAGCTTTGACTAGATGGGTCTTTGTCTGCCAAGTAATATCTCTTCTTTTTAATATGCTATATAGGTTGGTCATAGCCTTTTCTTCCAAGGAGCAAGCGTCTTTGAATTTCATGGCTGCAGTCACCATCTGCAGTGATGTTGGAGCCCAAAAAAATAAAGTCTGACACTGTTTCCACTGTTTCTCCATCTATTTCCCATGAAGTGATGGGACCAGATGCCATGATCTTCGTTTTCTGAATGTTGAGCTTTAAGCCAACTTTTTCACTCTCCTCTTTCACTTTCATCAAGAGGCTTTTTAGTTCCTCTTCACTTTCTGCCATAAGGGTGGTGTCATCTGCATATCTGAGGTTATTGATATTTCTCCCGGCAATCCTGATTCCAGCTTGTGCTTCATCCAGTCTGGCATTTCGCATGATGTACTCTGCATTTAAGTTAAATAAGCAGGGTGACAATATACAGCCTTGACGTACTCCTTTCCCGATTTGGATCCAGTCTGTTGTTCCATGTACATACACAGATAGATGTCATAGGTTAGGTAGGTAGAAAGATAGATACATAGATAGATAGATGTGATAGGTAGGTAGGTCAATAGAAGGATAGATAGATGTGATAGGTACATAGATAGTTATGACAGGTAGGTAGATAGGTAAGTAAGTAGGTAGGTATATAGATGTGATCAGTAGGTAGGTAAGTAGGTAGATAGGTATTATTTGTAGGTAGATCGATAGATTGATAGGTAGGTAGGTAAATAGAAGGATAGATAGATGTGATAGGTAGGTAAGTAGGTAGGTAGATAGATTGATCCGTAGGTAGGTAGGTAGGTAGGTAAGTAGATATTGGTAGGTAGATCAATAGATTGATAGGTAGGTAGGTAACTAGAAGGATAGATAGATGTGATAGGTAGGTAAGTAGGTAGGTAGATAGATGTGATCAGTAGGTAGGTAGGTAGATATTATTGGTAGGTAGGTAGATTGATAGGTAGGTAGGTAGGTAGACGTGATAAGTAGGTACTTAGAACGATAGATAGATGTATCTAATAATAGGGATTTCCTAGATCTCTCTCGTGCTGATGTGTTAGGTACTTTGGAGCCGTGAATGCATATATATTGAAACCATGCTCATTAACATTTGAGACGTGGAAACACGAAGCTCATGCGAAGTCCCAGGAGGTCCGTCATACGTAGGGTTCCGTTCGCCCAGAACTAAAAATCCACCACAGAACGGCAGCCGCCCACGTGTCCCTGAGCCCCTTCTCTCTCTGTGTGACGCTGCCCTCTTGCACCATTAATCTTTCAAATGTCCATTCCGGGAGCATTTTATTACAGCGTCACCTCCCGCCGTGAGCCACAGCACAGCTCTCACACCCGGGAGGGCAGCAGGTCGAAGCCTGACCGGGTCCAGGCAGGTGGAATTAATTACAGAACATCACCACCCCAGCACCCACGTAAAGGAAACCAGTGAGACACACATTCTCTGGTCCTCTGGGCAAAAGCAAACGCTGAGGAATGAAAAAACACAGCCTGCACACGTTCCTGGGAGCTCTCCCTTGCTCCTGGGGGCGGGGCCAGAAACCCACCCCAAACATGGTAGTCAGGGACACGCAGAGTCTCTGCACAGCCTCCCTGCCAAGTCAGTAAAAACTGAAGTGTTGGTCACTCAGTCGTGTCTGACTCTTTGCGACCCCATGGACTGGAGCCCACCAGGCTCCTCTGTCCATGGGATTCTCCAGGCAAGAACACTGGAGTGGGTGGCCATGCCCTCCTCCAGGGGATCTTCCCGACCCAGGGATCGAACCCAGGTCTTCTGCATTGCAGGCTGCAGACTGCTAGCCTCCTGGTTCTTTGTCCCAGGCGGTCCCAGCCACAGGCCCCTTCGGCCACATCCCACATTTGGTTCTGACCTGGGGACCGTCTTTCACCTTTGTCTGTCTGATTGTCTGTACGTGTGTGTTTCTGAATGTGTTTGTGTGTGTGTGTCTGCATGCACCTGTGTTTGTGTGTATGCCTGCATGTGTTTAGGTTTGTGTGTAAGCATCTGTGGGCATCTATATGCGTGTGTGTGTTTCTGCATGTTTCTGAGTGAATGCAGGTCTGTGCATGTACTGATGTGTCACTGTGGGCATGCGCGTGTCACTGCATGCCTCTGTCCATGTATGTCTTCATGAACATATGTATGTGTACCTGTCTCTCTGTATCCTCGAAAACAATGTCATGTCTTCTGGAGAAATATCGTATGACATCCCTTTATATATGGAATCTAAGAAGACATGATGCAAAGTAACTTACTTATCACACAGAAACAGACTCACAGGCTTAGAAAGTGAACTTATGGTGCCCAGGGGGAAGGATGGGGGAAGGGACAGTCAGGGAGTCTGGGATGGACATGGACACACGGCTGTGTTTACCATGGAGAACCAGCAAGGACCTGCTGGCCAGCACAGGGAACTCTGCTCAATACTCTGTAATAACCTGATGGTCACCAGGGGGAAGGATGGGGGAAGGGACAGTCAGGGAGTCTGGGATGGACATGGACACACGGCTGTGTTTACCATGGAGAACCAGCAAGGACCTGCTGGCCAGCACAGGGAACTCTGCTCAATACTCTGTGATAACCTGATGGTCACCAGGGGGAAGGATGGGGGAAGGGACAGTCAGGGAGTCTGGGATGGACATGGACACATGGCTGTGTTTAACATGGAGAACCAGCAAGGACCTGCTGGACAGCTCAGGGAACTCTGCTCAATACTCTGTGATAACCTGATGGTCACCAGGGGGAAGGATGGGGGAAGGGACAGTCAGGGAGTCTGGAATGGACATGGACACACGGCTGTGTTTAACATGGAGAACCAGCAAGGACCTGCTGGACAGCACAGGGAACTCTGCTCAATGTCACGTGGCAGCCTGCATGGGAGGGGAGTTTGGGGAGAATGGATACGTGTGTATGTGTGAGTCCCCTTGCTGACCCCTGAAACCACCACAACACTGTTAGTCAGCTGTACCCCAGTACAAGACAAAAAGTTTTCAAAAAGCAGTCTCCTTCTCACCGTTTTTCCTGCATGCTTTTCCACTCCCCAAATGCTTTTCCAGATAACGAGGAAAAGAAAGAGGTCGTCAGAATGTCCCTCGTTGGTGAAGCTCACAGCACATCTCAACGGCATTTGTTTTTATGTTGAGAACAGAGACTTGAAAGGACAACATGAAAGGTTTATGTTAACATAAATCCTGAGTTACTCCACACCTTCAAACATATTTTCAAGAGGAAAAAAAAAAATGTTTACCCGGATAAATGTCTTGACAGATAAATGAGAACTTACTTCAGTGCCTCGAGATCATATCTGAAATTTCAGGCAGTAAACACATCCACAGCAATGCAAGTCATCTATAAATATTATGAGGTTGGTTATTGCCAATCGGTTTGTCTCCAGGGCGTTAGGATGACATTGGATATCTCCATGTGCACGCTGGTTAATCTCATCTAAAATGAATGCTATCTCACAAACACACACAGATATAGAGAGTGCTGAAGCCCAAATTCATCACTTCTATCCACCATCCTCCTATAGCTCACGGTGACCTCTGAGAAAGATAAGGAACAGATTCTGCCCTTCTAAGTGTTACATATGCTTAAACTCAGAACCAGAGATCCATGGTGTGAAATGGAATATTTCCTGCTATATCACTAAAGAAAGGGTGTCACAGTCATCAAAATTAATGCTTTTGAACTGTGGTGTTGGAGAAGACTCTTGAGAGTCCCTTGGACTGCAAGGAGATCCAACTAGTCCATCCTAAAGGAAATCAGTCCTGAATATTTTTTGGAAGGACTGATGCTAAAATTCCAATACTTTGGCCGCCTGATGGGAAGAGCTGACTCATTGGAAAAGACCCCAATGCTGGGAAAGATTGAGGGCGGGAGGAGAAGGGGACGACAGAGGATGAGATGCTTGGATGGCGCCACCGACTTGATGGACATGAGTTTGAGCAAAGTCTGGGAGTCGGTGATGGACACGGAAGCCTGGCGTGCTGCAGTCCGTGGGGTTGCTGCGTGTCCTGGGACACGACTGAGCGACTGAGTTGCACTGAGTCATCAGCTCTTGCAACCACCATGGATGGTGAGCTGGTGACTCCCGAGGAAACTCAGGCAAGAAGGAACAGCTGCTGTCCACCAGCCATCAGACTCTGGCCAGTCCCCACGGAGAG
Source organism: Odocoileus virginianus (assembly GCF_023699985.2). Classification (NCBI taxonomy): domain Eukaryota; kingdom Metazoa; phylum Chordata; class Mammalia; order Artiodactyla; family Cervidae; genus Odocoileus; species Odocoileus virginianus. Next base: position 1,710,195 of record NW_027224323.1, read on the forward strand.
CCCTGAGGAAACTCAGGGTTCAAAGACACAGGATACTGGTCCCACGTAGCTGTGCGCTCAGTCGTGTCTAACTCTTTGTGACTCCACGGACTGTAGCCCACCAGGCTCCTCTGTCCGTGGGATTCTCCAGGCAGGAATACAGGAGTGGGCTGCCGTTTCCTCCTCCGGCGGATCTTCCGGACCCAGGGACCGAGCTCGTGTCTCTATGTCTCCTAGACTGGCAGGCGGACTCTTTACCACTGAGCCGCCTGGAGGCTCCTTGGGAGCTGTGGTACAGATCAAAGGAGTGATTTCAGCGAGCCCAGACCCTTGCGTCTTCCTGTAAACAGAAAAGCACAAAATTCCCTAACTTGAGATATCTGATCTTCCTTCCGTTAGGAATAATCGTCTGATGCTCAGACTACCTGCCCTTTCTTGCAAAACTTCTATATCATCTGATTCCTCCCCTTGCCTCCTTGGAGCAGTTCTCTCAGGGCCGTTGGACATGCCACCTCCCAGGCTTAAAGTCCTAAAAATTCCTGCCAAGTGAAACATAACTCTCAGCTCTTAATGTGAATGTTTCTTAAGTACGCAATGGGTAGCTCTGTCCCACAGATAACACAGCTTTGCATCAGGGCTTCCCTGCTGTGTCTGTCGGTAAATAATCTGCCTGCAATATAGGAGACCCAGCTTCAATTCCATGGTTGGGAAGATCCCCTGGAGAAGGGAATGGCAACCCACTCCAGTATCCTTGCCTGGAGAATCCCATGGACAGAGGAGCCTGGTGGGCTGCAGTCCATGGGGTCCCAAGAGTCAGACATGACTGAGCAACAAAACCACCTCCTGGCAGAGGTATATTTGGGGGGTAATGCATTTCAGACCCACAAGGAGCAGAGGGAAAAGGTACATCACGGTGACCATTATTTTGAGTGTGGGTCCTCGTCGGGTACGGCTGCCGCGCATGGCTGTGTTAAGAGTTCCCTGTATCAGCTACAAATTGGCTCTCGGCATCTACTTCTACAAAGATCAAATCAAGTGCTGATGCAGCTGCTGACCTTCAACATCCCCCTGAAAGGAGTTGAGGGTGGAGAGCAGGAATCAGGCATTTCTGCTCCTGGGAAAACTGGCAGGAGCGGTCTTCAGATAGTTAGATATTTTTCAGGAGCTGATTTTATGAGCCCAATTCTTGGATCTCCTCATATCTAGAAAAACACTGAAGTCCTTCATGGTGATGACTCCTCCTTGTGACTAGCACAAGTTTCAGAAGACCCACAAAAACTTTCTACAAAAATGGTTTGCGTGAACTCCCCCTTTGCCAAAATCATTTATATATTGACCTTCCTCCCCTGGCTGTTTGGAGCCGTCTCAGAGCTATCTGAGGTGTTGTCTCAGCCCTCATTTTGCCCCTAACACCTGATGGGAAAGAGCCAACTCATTGGAGAAGACCCTGATGCTGGGAAAGATGGAAGGCAGGAGGAGAAGGGGGTTGGCAGAGGATGAGATGGTTGGATGGCATCACCGACTCAGTAGACACGAGTTTGAGCAAGCTCTGGGAGATACTGAATGACAAGGAAGCCTGGTGTGTTGCAGTCCACGGGGTCGCAAAGGGTCGGACGCGACTGAGCGACCGACCAGTGCCAACAGCAAAATATGAACTTGCAACTCTCGCCTTTTTTAGTTCGCCCCCCTACTCCGTCTCCATGGAAACACAGTCCCTGAAAGTCACGAGGCAGGAATGAGTCCTTGCCTGCGACGGATGGTGCGGGCAGACAGCTCAGGTATCAGACACAGTAAGCTTGGAGATTTATCATCTTGGAGGTTTGCACTCCGCTCTGCGCCTCTGGGCAGACAGCTGCGTCCCAGCCCTTCCAGGGGAGGTGACGTAACTGGGTCTGGAAAAGGCAGGCAGAGCGCTGCTGAGTCTAAAGCCTGTGGTGTCTGCAGAAAGTTGGGAGGAGATCTTACACCCTTTATCGCTCTTATCTACCCGCCTTTGTAGCCAAAAACCCTCCCCGGGGGCGTTCACATCTTCCTTGTGAAATCTCCTGATATCACCAGCTGGGGTGGGGCGGGGGGCGGACATAGCCTGTCGGAAAGTGTTGTTTTTGCAAAAGCATCCTCTTTTAAGATAATGTGTTGGAGCGACAAAGAGGGTCTGGCTGGCAGTCCACACTTACTCACTGCTCTGGAAAAAGAAAGAAACTTGGAAAGATTTAAAAAAAAAAAAAAAAAAAACATTCAGAGAATGGACTGTAGCCTGCCAGGCTCCTCTGTCCATGGGGATTCTCCAGGCAGGAACACTGGAGTGGTAGCCATTCCCTTCTCCAGGGGATCTTCCCGACCCAGGGATCAAACTGGAGTCTCCTGCATTGCAGGCAGATTCTTTACCGTCTGAACCACCAGGGGAAGCCCATGACCCTAAAGCAAAGGCAACAGAAGAAACATAAATAAATAAATGGGACTGCACCCCAACCAGAAACATGTGCGTCGAAAGACACTCGAGAGGAGGAAAAGACAACTCCCAGAATTGGGGCAAAATATCTGCAAACCGTGGATCTAGTAACAGATTCCTGTCTACAATGTGTGTAGGACTTCTCCAAGGGAACATCAACAGCAAATCAAAGACAACCCAGTTTTTAAAAACGGGCAAAGGACTCCAATAAGTGTGTGCAAAGCCGTACGAGTGGCCGATGCATCCGTGAGAGTCAAGTCGCCCAGTCGTGTCCGACTCTTTGCGACCCCGTGGACTGTACCCGCCAGGCTCCTCCGTCCGTGGAATGTCCCAGGCACATAGTCCTGGAGTGGGTTGCCGTTTCCTCCTCCAGGGGCTCTTCCTGACCCGGGGATGGAACCCGAACCCGGGTCTCCGGCCTTGCTGGCGGACGCTTTACCAGCTGAGCCAGCAGGGAAAGCCCCGGAACACACGATGAGATGTTCAACAGCTGTCGTCGTTAGGGCGGCGCAGATAAACACTGTGAGGTGCCACTTCACACAAAACCAAACCACAAAAAAGAGTGGAAAATCAGAGCTGTCGATGAACATGGTACAGATGAACCTGTCTTCAAAGTAGAAGTGGAGACACTCTAGACGTAGAGAGCAGACATTTGAACGGAGTGGGTGGGATACATTGGGAGGTTGGAATGGACACACAGACGCCGTGGATACTGTGGATAGAACAGATGAGTAATGAGAACCTGCTTCACAGCACAGGGCTCTGTGGTCCCCTCAATGGAAAGGACATCCCAAATATGAGGAGGTGCTTGGATCCGTGGAGCTGATTCACTTCACGAAACAGCAGAAATTAACCCAGCATGGTAAAAGCATCTCTGCTCCCATAAAGTAATTTTTTTTTTAAATAGAAAAGGAGGAGGGTATGCATTCAGAGAGCAGCCCTGATATATACACTCCACTGTGTGTGAAATAGACAGCGAGTGGGAAGCTGCTGTCCCGCCCAGGGAGGTGGAGGAGCGGTGGATGCGGGGGGTGGGAGGAAGTCTCAAGAGAGAGGGGATCTATGTACAGTCATAGCTGATTTCGTGTTAATGCCGAGCTGCAAATAACAACAGCATTGTAAAGAAATTATCCTCCCATTAAAAAAAATATATCAAATATTGATGCATCTATATGGAATCTGAGAGCCAGGTGTGGGCAGGACTGGACCCTCTCCTGGGTGTGTAGATGGCTGTGGTCCTCAACGTGGTCATCCCTAGGGGTGTCTGCATCCTCACCCCTTCTTATAAGGATCCCAGCCCTATGAGGCCAGGACCCACCCCTGTGACCTCATTTGACCTTCATCCCCGCCCCTCCTCCCGTTTAAAGACCCTCATCTCCAAATACAGCCACATCCTTAGGTCCCCGGTGTGGGAGGTGGGGGTCAGGATTTCAACCCAGGAATTTGGCCCAAAACCCCAGTTCAACCCACCCGTCTCCATGGGGAGTTGGGGTTTGTACAGACCCACTGAGGTCAGCACTTTTTAATTCTCGTCTCCCGTCAAAGAATGCAGCCCTCCCCTCTGGGAATCGTTCCGGGGGCCGGGGAAGAATTCACTTGACTCTTGCCAAAGGAAGCCGAAACCCTGCTCGCGTGGTTTTTTTTTCGTTCCTCTGCGCTTCCCTCCCAAGAGCGTGTCCTTGAGTCTGTCGGGGTTCCCGGGAAAGAGGGACGGAGGGGACAGTTGGGGTGAGGGCAGCTCTCACTTGTCCCGGCTCGGGGGTGCATCTCTTCCTGTGGTTGTGGTCCCTCATTGAGAGAATTCACCTGGTGTCTCCCATCCCAGGCTTTGAGGGACTTGGAGACACGTGTCATTTCACACCAGTGGCGCTCTCATAAGACGGAACCTATTGGCAGGGCAGCGATGGAGACGCAGACACAGACAACAGACTTGTGGACCCAGAGGGTGGAAAGGGGAGGGCAAGATGAATTAGGGAGAGCCGCGTGCAAACACACACACCACGGCACATAAAACAGAAGGCCAGGGGGAATTTAGGGCTTCCCTCGTGGCTCAGATGATAACGCATCTGCCTGCAATGCAGGAGACCCGGGTTTGATGACCTGATCTTTTTTCTTTTTTTTCCAGAGTTGGTTTCTTTTTATTCTGCAATAACTAGACCAACTTTCCTTAATGTGGAAGCTGACCGGTCAGTGTCCAGAATCCAAGTGGACAGTGAAGATGATATCCATACTCCACCCTGTAGTTTGCTTTTAGTTACAAAACTGTGAGAATGTCTTTTCCTAGACCGTTCACGGCAGCGGTCTTCATTTCACTTCTAGCTCCTGCCGGGGTTACTGGGATTTGCGTGAGGAAATACCAATGGGTATTATGAGCCCAACACGGCGATCTGGAATAGGGATAGAACGTTGCTTATGGCCACGTCTTGCAAAGTGCTGAAAGCTCAACCGAAGCCCTTACAGAAAGCTAAAAAGTCGTGACCACCGGAGTGGGTCAGGTTATACAAACCACGGTTCCTACTCCCTCCTCCCCCAACACCAACTAGCCACCTTATGAAGACAATATAAGATAAATGGTCTTCAAGCCAAGAGACGTCCATGTAGGCGTTCTAAAACAGGCAGGAAACCTCAAGGTCTGGTTTTGACTGGGGAATAGTGAATGAGTCCCAGATTACACAAGACTCCAAGAACTCGGGAAGAAGCTTATCTGGAAGGGAAGAAGCCGCGTAGCTGGTATTATGTGGTTGTCGATAAGTCGTGTCTGACTCTCTGTGACCCCACGGACTGGAGCCCACCCGCCTCCTCCGTCTATGGGATTTCTGCAGGCGAGAATACTGGAGTGGGTTGCCATTTCCTTCTCCAGATCCATGGGCCTTTGACCGTCCCTTTTTGTCATGAAACACGACCCAGGTTTTACTCTAAAATAAGCCCATGTGTAAGATTTCCACCTAGAATCATTAAGTGGGTGATTCGTTAAGTCTGTACTTGACCGTATAGGAATACAGATTATTATACATTCTCATTCTACTTCGGGAAAAGGTACAATTATTTTTACATGCTGTGTGCTGTGCGAAGTCACCTCGGTTATGTCTGACTCTCTGCTTCCCTGTGGACTGCAGCCTGCCAAGCTCCTCTGTCCGTGGGACTCTCCAGGCAAAGATCCTGGAGTGGGTTGCCATTCCCTTCTCCTCCAGGGGATCTTCCTGACCCAGGGATCGAACCCATGTCTTATATCTCCTGCTGCCTGCTTTGGCAGGCGGGTTCTTTAGCACTACCTGTGAAGTTGCTCGGTCGTGTCCGACTCTTTGCGGCCCCATGGGCTGCAGCCCACCAGGCTCCCCCATCCCTGGGATTCTCCAGGCACGGACACTGGAGTGGGTTGCCAGTTCCCTCTCCAATGCGTGAAAGTGGAGAGTGAAAGTGAAGTCGCTCAGTCGTGTCTGACTCTTTGCGATCCCATGGACTGTAGCCTACCAGGCTCCTCCGTCCGTGGGATTCTCCAGGCAAGAGTACTGGAGTGGGTTGCCATTTCCCTTCTCCAGGGGATCTTCCCGACCCAGGGATCGAACCCAGGTCTCCCGCGTTGCAGGCAGACACTTTACCATCTGAGCTACCAGGGAGTCTTTAGCACTAACACCAAATAAAGTCTTTCCTGGCTTCACATGCTAATACTACCTAATACTGTGTTTCTGCGGTTCTCAGTAGGAAAACTATAACATCCTACTGCCTGTGTTGTATGTACAGACTTAGAAAAAAAGAGCTAACCTGTTTGAAAAGTCTGCTAAACACCTTGCCTCTTTTATGTACATCGTCTTGTTTATCTCTGCCCGCTCTGGCTCTTCCTTCCTTGTCGGCTTTTCCTTAGTGGGGGCTGCTCTGTAGCCGTGGTGTGCATGCAAGCCTCTCATTGCGGTGGCGTCTCTTGTTGCAGACACAGGCTCTAGGGCGGGCGGGCTTCAGTCGTTGCAGCCCATGGGCTCAGTGGCCGATGCTCCCCGGCCCAGCAGTTCTGGTACACAGGCTTGGTTGCCCCGTGACAAGTGTGATCTTCCCGGACCAGGGATGGAACACATGTCCTCTGCGGTGGGCAGGCAGATTCCTTACCACTGACCACCAGGGAAGCTGTGTCTTGCCTTAAAGAAGGAAAACCAACCGAAAATAGGTTCAGCACGGAGGGGATATATGTGTCAGTTCAGTTCAGTCACTCAGTCGTGTCTGACTCTTTGCAAACCCATGGACTGCAGCACACCAGGCCTCCCTGTCCATCACCAACTCCCGGAGTTTACTCAAACTCATGTCTGTCGAGTCGGTGATGCCATCCAGCCATCTCATCCTCTGTCGTCCCCTTCTCCTCCCACCTTCAGTCTTTCCCAGCATCAGGGTCTTTTCCAATAAGTCAGTTATTCTCATCAGCTGGCCAAAGGATTGGAGTTTCAGCTTCAGCATCAGTCCCTTCCAATGACTCCTCAGGACTGATCTCCTTTAGGATGGACTGGTTGGATCTCCTTGCAGTCCAAGGGACTCTCAAGGTCTTCTCCAACACCACAGTTCCAAAGCATCAATTCTTCGGATATATGTATTCCTACGGCTGATTCATGTTGTTGTACGCCAGAAACCAACACAAAATCGTAAAGCAATTATCCTTCGAGTAAAAATAAATTAATTTTAAAAATAGGGAGGCTCTTTTATTTCCCTGGTGGCACATATGATACAGAAGCTGCTTGCAGTGTGGGAGACAGAGGTTCGATCCCAAGGTTGGGAAGATCCCCTGGAGGAGGGCATGGCAACCCACTCCAGTGTTCTTGCCTGGAGAATCCCATGGACAGAGGAGCCTGGTGGGCTACGGTCCCTGGGGTCGAATTGGACGCGACTGAATGACTTCCACTTGCTACTTAACTTTCTGTTGGGTTCATTGCTACCTTCTTTGGACTTACAGCCTCCTATAATTTTCACTTTAACTTTGCGACTCTTTCATCGAGCAAGCCCAGCTCGTATCCTTTGGTTTTGCTCAGTCACTCAGTCGTGTCCGACTCTTTGCGACCCCATGAACCGCAGCACGCCAGGCCTCCCTGTCCATCACCAACTCCCAGAGTTTACTCAAACTCATGTCCATTGAGTCGGTGATGCCATCCAACCATCTCATCCTCTGTCGTCCCCTTCTCCTCCTGCCCTCAATCTTTCCCAGCATCAGGGTCTTTTCCAATGAGTCGGCTCTTCGCATCAGGTGGCCAAAGTATTGGAGCTTCAGCTTCAGCATCAGTCCTTCCAAGGAATATTCAGGGTTGATTTCCTTTAGCATTGAGTGGTTTGATTTCCTTGCGGTCCAAGGGACTCTCGTGTATTCTGTACAGAATGCAACAAGTTGAGAAACACATCACAGACTCAAGCCAGAATAGGAACCATAGAAGGTAAGAGAATTTGTATATCCATCTTACCAAATCCATCTAGACATCACCTCAGAAGAAACGGTAATGTAAGATGGCACGTTTTGGGTCTTACCTCCAGCATCAAAATGCCACCATTTATAAAATCTGTGCACTGCATGCCTAGGAATGAGGTGTTTTCTCCAAGAAATGACTCTTTTTATTACTGTAACCCATATATACATTTGTCCTGATCCTTACAAATACTTTTGAATAGGAAAAACAATTTCTGTTTATACCTGAAGACATTTTTTTTAAATAATGTTTTTAGCAGATATGGATTGCCTAGAATAGCTTATTTATTCACAGTATCGGGACAGGATTTCAATGGAAATTGCAAAATAGGATTTTGTGCTAAACACAGTATTTGGTGTTTGTGATGTGACTGCTTCTGTCACTGAATGTATTTTATTAAAGTGTCAGGGGTAAATTGAACAGCAGTCTATTTTATTGTCTTTTTAACATCTCTGAACACCTCTTCATTTTACTATTTCATGTTTTTACAGTCTCTCTGTGGGATAAATAAGCCAATGACATCCATGCAAAATGTCAAGTGTGCTTAAGACTAATGTAAGTCGTCTGCCTGCAAAGGAATTCCATTCCAAGAGCACGTTCCTAAGTCCACTTTGTTCGCAAGTCCAGCAAAGTTACCTGTGTACCCAAAGTGATAGGAGACGGAGGGCAGTCTGTGATGTCACTCATTCCTGACTTTGAGGAAATGCATGTTTGAATCTTTGAAAGTTTGCAACTTGAAGGTTCATATGTAGGGGACTTACTGTATTTCAAAAGTGAGTCTTGCGCTTGGCATTAGAACATAGCTATCCAACGTCTTCTGGAGAAGACTCTTGAGAGTCCCTTGGACTGCAAGGAGATCCAGCCAGTCCATCCTAAAGGAAATCAGTCCTAGGTGTTCATTGGAAGGACTGATGTTGAAGCTGAAACTCCAATACTTTGGCCACCTGATGCGAAGAGCTGACTCATTGGAAAAGACTCTGATGCTGGGAAAGATTGAAGGCGGGAGGAGAAGGGGACGACAGAGGATGAGATGGTTGGATGGCATCACCGACTCGATGGACATGAGTTTGAGCAAACTCTGGGAGATGGTGAAGGACAGGGAAGCCTGGCGTGCTGCAGTCCACAGGGTCACAAAGAGTCAGACACGACTTTGAATTGAAGGCCCTAAATAGCAACTTATTTCCCCACAGTGAAAAAAAAGAAAAAAATACTTTTCGAAAGATAAAAGTTAAAAACTATATGGCAAATCTCTTTTTTTCACTTGACAGTGATTATCATTGTAGCTTTATCCAGGTATATTCAGTGCTTTTAAAGACATTTATTATAAGCAAAGGAAGCTCTGTTTCCATTCACATGCCCCAAAGCCCAAGTTCCTACGTGTCCCTGACAAGCGGAGCTTAACACGGGATATTTCCGTAGCTTTTCCGTCATTAGCACAGATGCCTGCTGACACGATGCAGAGGTAGTTGGTGCCCTCTATAGCAGGGCACAGCTCGTATCCTGTCCACATGGGACGTGTAAAAACTGGAACCTCCAAGACTCCGTGTCAATGAGCAATTTGAGCAGAATGCCCTCTTGTTCACCTGGTGCAAAGCAGGCTTTGACGTTGCATGAAACACAAAATCGGGTCCTTTGCAGAGACCTGGATGGACCCAGCGTCTGTCACAGAGTGAAGACAGCCAGACGGAGGAAAAACAAATACCATATATGAATGCATATGTGTGCAGGCTGAAAAAATGGGTACCGACGGATCTTTATTTGCAAAGCAGAAATAGAGACACAGAGGTAGAGAGGAAACGTATGAGGGGGTGGGATGAATTGGGAGATGGAGACGGACGTGTATACACTATTGAGACTCTGTGTAAAAGAGATAACTAACGAAAACCTACTGCACGGCAGAGGGAACTCTATATTCTGTGGTGGCCTAAATGGAAAGGAAATGCAGAAAAGAGGGGGTCTATGTGTGCACGTAGCTGATTCACTCTGCTGGACAGTGGAAACTGAATACTCTAGAGCAACTATGCATGCGTGTGTGCTAAGTCATGACCCACTCTTTGCAACCCCATGGACTGTAGCCCACCAGGCTCCTCTGTCCGTGGGATTCTCCAGGCAAGGTTACTGGAGTGGGTCACCATGCCCTCCTCCAGCGGATCTTCCCCACTCGGGGATCGAACCTGCCAGACCCATAAGACGTGTCTCTTCCGTCTCCTGCCTTGTCAGGCGGGTTCTTTACCACTAGCGCCACCTGCGAAGCCCAAGGCAGTTATACTCCAGTGAAAATGTTTTGAAAAATAAACTTCCATGAACACCACGGCTCCTTTTTCTAACCTGACACCACCTGGCTTTGTCAGTTCCCGGTCACATCCGTCCACAGAGAATGCCAAAACATACCTCTGCAGAAACCCATCTAAACTGTGTATTAAAAAAAAAAAATTAAATCTCAGTTTTAAGGTAGCAATCTGACCAGGGCTTTTTAAAGATTATGCAGAGAAAATAATATTCCTATTTTACCAAATGTCATCAAACCATTATGAATGTGTATTACCTTCTGAAAGCTCCATTAAACGCTTGCCACGGACTTCCCCGGTGGTTCAGGGGTAAAGAATCCACCTGCCAATGCAGGAGACGTGGGTTTCGGCTCCCTGGGTCGGGAAGATCGCTTGGAGGAGGGCATGGCAACCCGCTCCAGTATTCTTGCCTGGAGAATCCCATGGACAGAGGAGCCTGGCAGGCTACAGTCCATGGGATCGCAGAGAGTCAGACACAGCTGCGTGACTGACGCTAGACTAGCAGTCTCTACAAGAGACTGTGTGTATTTCTTCCTTTTTCTTAGGAGCACATATGTATGTATGTATATGTATACGTACATATACACAGAGAGGTGCTTCCCTCGTGGCTAAGCTGGTAAAGAATCCACCTGCAATGTGGGAGACCTGGGTTCCATCCCCGGGTTGGGAAGATCGCCCTGGAGACGGGAAAGCCTCCCCACTCCAGTATCCTGGCCTTGGAGAATCCCATGGACTGTACAGTCCCAGGCTCATCTCTGCCAACACAAACACACTTTCTGGTCTAGCTGAGACTCACCTACTACGTACTAGTGAGAAGCATTTACCGAGATGAAACACTGGACAGCACTTCATTAAGATTATACCATCTGAAGCCACTTGGCTTCCAAACACTTAGCTGTTGTCATGACCTCGGGTCTATTTACTGATGAAGAAGAATTCAACCAGGCTTCATCTTTTTTTTTCTTTTTCTTTTTAATTCTCTTCCTGGATTAAAAAGACTCTAAAAGAAAAAGTTTTTCTCTAAGAGTTAGACTTGTCAAAAGGTATGTGCATTCGTTTACTGCAAACAGAATCCAAACTCTGAATTTTCATCTTCCCCATCCTAATTTTTTTTTTTTTTTCCAGCTCTCTTGGCATGGTGTCACCTATTTTTCTCTCTGGTTCCGAAGGCATGTCCAAAAAGCACTCCCAGAAAATAATTTAACGAGTTTTCTCTTCCTAAAGTATTTTCATAATCTATCATGTCAGTGTGCTTTCTTGTTAAAATTTGTATATTTTACACAAAGGGGGAGAAAAAAAAATATATATATATGATGTTACTGGCACACGAAGTTAGACTGACAGTCTTGATCATAATAAAGTACACTTACCCTGAATGCCAGAGGAATGAAGAAAACAGATTCTTGTGTCTCCGGTAACCTTAGAAATGCCTTCAGTTATTTTTATGGCTTCTCTGGGCCAGCTGAGAACGCCAGTGGTATTCAGGTTGGGTCGTTAGGATTCTAATGTTTTGTGAAGTTTGTAAAAGCTCAGGCCTGCTCCCCCTGAGCTGTCTTCAGTGTGCGTGCGTGCTCAGGGATTTCCGTCGCGTCTAACTCCTTGCGATCCTACGGGCTGTAGCCCGCCAGGCTCTCTTCGGTCCACGGGATTCTCCAGGTGAGAATACTGGAGTGGGTTGCCAGGCCTGCCACCCCTCAGTCGCCTTTGATTTCATGAACCCCAAGTCATCTTTCCCTTGACGTCCCTCAGCTCTTCCGTTTCCAGGGTCACACCTAGGGTGCTGAACACCACCACCGCATCTGAAACCGTGGGCCCCGAATCTCCACTTTCTAACCCCCACTCTGGCATCACCGTTTCCACAGTCCTCCTGCGTCGATAACTTGGACCAGTCCGGTTGCATTTCCACGTCTTGGCTATCATCAACTGTGCTGCTGTGAACAGTGAGTCCCTTGGACTGCAAGGAGATCAAACCGGTCCCTCCTAAAGGAAATCAGTCCTGAATATTCATTGGAAGGACTGATGCTGAAGCTGAAGCTCCAATACTGACTCACTGGGAAAGACCCTGATGCTGGGAAAGATTCAGGGCGGGAGGAGAAGGGGACAACAGAGGATGAGATGGTCCGATGGCATCACCGCCTGGGTAGACATGAGTTTGAGCAAGCTCCGGGAGATGGTGAGGGACAAGGGAGCCTGGCGTGCTGCAGTCCGTGGGGTCGCAAAGGGTCGGACGTGACTTATCGACTGAACAAAACAAATGGCAAGTCGGGAGAGTCTCGGCAAAAGTGACCTGGTAGAGTCACTGATCCTAAATTAAAGCCTAAGGTGAATCTCAGGGGACTGTTTAAACTTGGCAAGCCACTTAAGCACTGTATCTTTATCAGCCTATTGAAAATGGGATTAGTTAGCAATGGTAGGCACTCAACTCCATGATAGCCCAGTTGGTAAAGAATCCGCCTGCAATGCAGGAGACCCCAGTTCGACTCCTGGGTCAGGAAGATCCCCTGGAGAAGGGAAAGGCTGCCCACTCTAGTATTCTTGGGCTTCCCTTGTGGCTTAACTGGTAAAGAATCCGCCTGCAATGCCGGAGACCTGGGTTCGATCCCTGGGTTGGGAAGATCGCCTGGAGAAAGGAAGGCTACCCACTGCAGTATTCTGGCCCGGAGAATTCCATGGAATGTATAGTCCACGGGGTCGCACGGGGACACGACTGAGCGACTTTCACTTTCACACACTCAAAACAGTTTCACTTTCTTTAAAGACTGGGCTCTTGAATTAGTGGCAATATTTCAGTTAAATTTATGTTAAAAAAGAAATGAATTGTCTTCTGAAATGTGGGTTGGGTGAGAGGCCCATACACATGGTTCTATGTATACTTCCCTTGCAGTTATCAGTTCAGAGAATTCGTTTTTCCAGATTTCTTAACCCTGCTAGACAGGAACTCCAAGAAACAGAGAAAGTCCATATGCATTTTCATTCTTAGGGGATATTATCCTTTTACCCAAACGTGGAGGAAGCAGAATTAATCTCTCCTGGAAAAACAGGTGTATCTCCCATTAGACATTTTTCATCAATCGCCTGCTTTTTACGGCTGTTCTTCATTTTCTTAGAATTTACTGAGCACTGAAGTGACTTTTATTTCAAGATCATAAAATATATGACAAAATCCAGACCCTTCTTCACCAGTTTACAGGCATTTGCACATAAGCTCGTGAAGAAAATGTCTCTTGGTGAGTGTTAAATAGTTGGACACGACTTAGCGACTAAACAACATCAGTGAGTTCGTTGACCACCTCACATCGAGATATTCTGGAGGGCTGAATGCCCTCAATGGTGAATCCAGGAGTAACTGTCAAGCTAAAAATAAAATTGCTAATTAGAGAGGTTCTGTTTATGCCGGTGGATATTTCTACCAATGTGTGTATGTGTATCTGGTATCTGAGTCTGGGAAATTAATAGGGCGACTTTGGGGTGATCCACTATTTAGAATCCATGCTTCTTGGCAGGCGGCACACGTTTGATCCATGGTTAGAGAACTAAAATTCCTGTGTGTGTGTGTGTGTGTGTACGCTCAGTCGTGTCCAACTGTTTTGTGACTGCATGGACTAGAGCCCATCAGTCTCCTCTGTCCATGGGATTCTCCAGGCATAAATACTGGAGTGGGTTGCCACGCCCGTCTCCAGGGGATCTTCCCGACCCAGGGATCAAAGCTGCATCTCCTGCACTGGCAGGCAGATTCTTTTTTTGTTTGTTTTTTTACCACTGAACCACCAGAGAAGTCAAGATCCCTTTGGTGCAGCCAAAAGTTGTTTAAAAAAATAAATGGGCCAAGGTCCATAATGTTTATAGAGAAGAAGCTTACTGTGGGCTGAATTCTGTCCCCTGCAAAATCCTTCCCTTGAAGCTCTGACCCTCAGGGCCTGAGAATGAGGCTGTATTAGGAGATGAGAGTCTTCGAAGCGGGGATGAAGGTGGAATGAGGTCAGTGGGGTGGACCCTGGTCCCATAGGACTGGGGTCCTGATAAGAATAGTACCTAGAGCCTGTGCTCCACAATGAGAGAAACCACAGCAATGATAAGCCTGCCAGCCCCAGCTAGAGAGCAGCCCCCGCTCACCACGACTGGCAATGAAGACTCAACACAGTTAAAAAAAAAAGAAAAGAAACTTGCATGGAAAGAGTCTGGAAATTATCTCTTTAAGGAACAAAAATTTCCCCAGAAAAATAATTGCAGTTTGTTGCCAAGATAAACACAGTTGTTAAAACCCTTGAGATGGATAACATTGGCAGGTACTCCTCTTTGCCCTGAATGCATTCATTTATTGATTTGCAGTGAATGAACTCACATATTAATTAATGTATGGGCAGCACCTGCCAAATTTGTTCTCTACCCCCAAAGGGACTGTCGAGAAAAATTCACCATCACAACACTGGGAAACCGACAAAGCTTGTCCCACCTTCAAAGGACGCCTTGTGCTAGAAGATGATTGATTTTAATGGTTGGTTGTGTCGGTGAAAAAGAAAATCCCTCTGTGACAGAGATGAAACCACCTGGCTCTCCCCCGTCTTGCAGGGGATTAGAATAGAGACTTTTGCAGGAGTAGGCTTGCAACTTTCATGTTACCTTTGCACGGAAGACAGAAATGAATGAATAGGTCTTTTTGGCACACACCAGCCAAACACGCCTGCACGTGTTAAACAGTTTTAGTTTATGGTTTTTTTTTTTTTAGCTATTCCCAGGTGTCTCGGTGGTAAAGAATCTGCGTGCCAGTGCAGGAGACCCATGTTTGATTCCCAGGGTCAAGAAGGTCTGCTTGAGGAGGGCATGGCAGCCCACTCCAGGGTTCTCGCCCGGGAGAATCCCATGGACAGAGGAGCCTGGCGGGCTGCAGTCCATGGGGTCGCAGAGAGAGGGTCATGACTTAGTGATTGAGCACACAGGCACACACAATATTTCACTGTATATATGTACCACGACTTCTTTATCCATTCATCTGTTAGATCCAAACCAAACACGGAAACACACGTTTCATGTTGATGGACTTCCGTATGCAAATATACACATACATACCACCGCCTCTTTTCATCTGCTGCGTCTTCCGAGAGTCACTAACATACACCACCATGGAAGCATCTGAGAAAATGGAACAATAGGAACCCATCATTTCAGGATGTAACCAGAAAGCTATGGTGCATCCAAGTTGCCTTCCTTCTCAAAGAATCTGAAAAGGAATCAAAGGCAATACAAATGAACTTATTTATGAAAGAGAAACAGATGCGCAGAGTTGGGAAACAAATTTCTGGTTGCCAAAGAAAAGGAAGGGAGAAAGTCTTCGTTGCTCATTCATATCCGACTCTTTGCCACCCCATGGACTGTAGCCCAAGAGGCTCCTCCGTCCATGGGATTCTTCAGGCAGGAGTGGGCAACCCTGGAGTGGGTTGCCATGCCCTCCTCCAGCGGATCTTCCCGACCCGGGGAGTCAAACCCCAAATTTGCATAGTGGGCAAGTTCTTTACCATCTAAGCCACTGGGGAAACCCAAAAAGGAAGGGAGAGAGGGCTAAATTAGAAGTTTAATTAGAAGATACACGTTACTTTATATAAGATAGATAAGCAACGTGGTCCTACTATATAGCACAGGGAACTATATTCAGTATCTTATAATAACCTATACGAAGAAGAATATGTGTGTGTGTGTGTGTTATTTGCTCATTCATGTCCAACTGTTTGAGGCTCCCGTGGACTGTAGCCCACCTGGCTCCTCTGTCCGTGAGATTCATCAGGTCTCCAGGCGAGAATACTGCAGTGGGTAACCATTCCGTTCTCCAGGGGATCTTCCCAGACCCAGGGATCGAACCCATGTCTCCCGCATTGCAGACAGATACATATATATATATATATATATATATGTATGTATATATCCTTAACTGAATCACTCTTTTGTATGCCCGAATCTAACGCAGCACTGTTAAATCAACTATTCTTCAATTTGAACATCTAAAGAAAAGAACTGTTCCATTCGAGCCGGGAAAGAATGTTCGCCGTTCATTAACTACCTCACCCACTACTTGGCATCTGGAACCTGACTCCTGGCAGCTCGAGAAGACGGATCCCAACACGCTTGTCAGCCCTGAGGCATGAACAGAATCAGGCAGTTATTAGCATTCAAATCGTTTGAGACAAGCACAGCGTTGATCCGTTACGCTCCAGATGCCAGTGTTTAGATGCGGAACAAACAAAATAAAAAGGCATGAAATGCAGTGTGTTTCCGTGGGTGGAATAAGGAAGCCCTTCAGACGCAGTCACGAACTGTGGAGCCTGAGCTCCCCAAGTACGTTCTCTGCTCTTGAGAATCATCGCCAGGGCCCACAAGAGCAGCTTCTGAGGGACGCGGTTTCCTGCTTAACTTTCTCGTCCAAGACAGGCCGTTCCTGATAAGTGAACTCCTTCAACAGCTCCGCGGCGCTGTCCTTGTACCCGTCAGATCCTCGTTGTTGTGGTTACGTGCCTGCTCGATGCCAGATCCAAAGCTAGATGGTTGGGCGGGTTACGAAGTGAGCACGGCCAGGGGCATGAGAACATCAGATGGGTCGACTGGGGTAGGTGCTGTGAGCCGAATCGGCAGGCTGCTGAGGGAGAACGTGCTAACAGAGAGGGTGGGTTGGCCCGGCCGGCCGGAGATGGATCTCCCACGGAAGACACGATACGTGCAAAGATCTCCAGCAGACGAAGGTGAAAGGGGAGGAGAGACAGTGACTGGACGGCATGGCAAAAGGGGAGATGGGTTAAAAAAGTGAGACTGGGATAGAAAGAAGGACCACAATTTAGGATCTTATGCATCGAGCCAACGGTATCATCCATTGTGAGCCAACGATATCATCCGTTGTGAGCCAATGCTATCATTCGTTGTAAGAGCCGTGGCAAGCTCTGAAAAGTCTTAAGGAGAGAGAGCTTCCTCGTGTAGAAGAGAATTTTGGCCAAGTGACTGCCTCCAAAAAATCAAGTGCAGACAGTGACTGCAGCCATGAAATTAAAAGACGCTTGCTGCTTGGAAGGAAAGCTATGACCAAACCTAGACAGCATATTAAAAATCAGAGACATCACTTTGCCGACAAAGGTCCATCTAGTCAAAGCTATGGTTTTTCCAGCAGTCATGTATGGATGTGAGAGTTGGACCATAAAGAAGGCTGAACACTGAAGAACTGATGCTTTCAAACTGTGGTGCTGGAGAAGACTCTTGAGAGTCCCTTGGACTGCAAGGGGATCTTCAGGGTTGATTTCTTTGAGGATGGACTGGTCGGATCTCCTTGCAGTCCATGGGAGTCTCAAGAGTCTTTTCTCCAACGTCACAGTTCAAAGGCATCAATTGCAATCCAAGGGACTCTCGAGAGTCTTTCCCAACAGCACAGTTCAAAAGCATCAGTTCCTCAGCACTCAGCCTTCTTTACAGGGAAGGTCCTTTCTGCCCCCCCAAATCTGTTTGTGGGCAGCAGTTGTTTTCCCAGAAGAACCCGCTGGTGTCAGCAACTCTGGGCTCAGCAGCGAACGTGGGTTCCACCCCAAGCCTGCTGGCCACGCTCTGGAGAACCTCTCGGCCAGATGCTTCAGGCCATCCATCTGCTCCTGTGGACAGCAGCCAGCCCTCCTGGGGAGGGAAAGGGACAGAGGACGTGGTCCAGGGACAGGAGGACAAGAAGGCAGCATCCATCCCCTACCCCCCCACCCCCGCCCCACCCCTCGCCAGGGAAATCCCAGGACGGAGGTGAGAGAGATTCGTCTTTTTCCTAAAAGAACTCAGCAAGGATTCGAGTTGTGCGTCGTGGTCTCCTGGAGGCCACAGGAAATGTTGCGGGCGAGAATCTGGCGACTGCCGGCGGGACCGACTTTCCTGGAGCGGAAACTCGCCTCCCACGCGGTAGACAAAAGCATGCAAGGGAAGAGATCAGAAGCCCCAGGGGGGAGTGGGCTGAGGAAAGGCGAGCATCCCAGTAGCAGGAGCAGAAACGCTGTGGTCAGTGTCCCCTGGGGTCCTCCCTGCCTTCCCGGGGCGACCCCCTCACATCTATGCTTCGTAGCATCCTTGCTCCTGGTCTGCCCTTCCTCTCCTTCCTCAGTCTCTACTCCCATCCTCTTTTTTTTTTTTTTTTTGCTCATCCTCCAGTCTCCAGTCTCAGAAAAGAACTCTGCATCCAGCCAACCGACAGCTTCCTGTGTTTAATCACTTTGTCTCTTCGGGGCTCATTTTCTTTAAATACAAGACTGGTAAGGACTTCCCTGGCGGCTCAGCGGTAAAGAACCTGCCTGCCACGCAGGAGGTGTCATAACAAAGTACAAGATCAACTGGGGTCAAGCCGTGAGTGGGTTTCCATTTTTGTCAGATACGCATCACAACAATAGAGCATGAAAAATATGATAGAAATAGCCCATAAAGAAGGCTAAACACCAAAGAGTTGATGCTTTAGAATTTGTGCTGCTAGAGAAGACTCTTGAGAGTCCGTAGGACTGCAAGGAGATCCAACCAGTGCATCCTCAAGGAAATCAACCCTGAATATTCATTGGAGGGAGTGATGCTGGAGCTGAAACTCCAATACTCTGGCCCCCTGATGCGAAGAACAGACTTGTCAGAACAGACCCTGATGCTGGGAAAGATTGGAGGCGGGAGGAGAAGGGGACGACAGAGGATGAGATGGTTGGATGGCATCCCCGACTCAATGGGAATGAGTTTGAGCAAACTCCAGGAAATAGTGAAGGACGGAGAAGCCTGGCATGCTGCAGTTCACGGGGTCGCAGAGAGGCAGGCACGACTGAGCGACAGAACAGTTTGGACCAACCCCACCCGAAGAAAAATCCCTCCAATATCAAGCAGACAAGTGAAACTCCCCTGCCGGGGAAATATGCTCCCGGCTTCCAAAGCAGCAGTCCTAAGCTGTTTTCCTGCGTCTGCTGGAGGTGAGCTAGGGCAGGCAGCCTCTTGAGCCTGACGTTTGCAGCTGGACTCCCTACAGAGATTCCGCGCTGGGTTCTAATCAGAGCGCTATCTCCACGTCTAGACTGTGTGTTTGGCCGCGCTCATGCAGATAGCGTGGGCTGGCCCCGTCGACCCTGGGTCTTTGACCACAAAGCTGGCGACAGACCGCTCTGTGGTACAAGAGAGATGACGTCCCTGCCATCATGTCACCTTATTATTTTGTTTGTTTAAATTGAAGTATAATTGCTTTACAATGTCATGTTGCTGTCTGCTATACAACCAAGTGAATCAGCCGTATGCAGACATGGATCCCCTCCCTCTTAACGCCTCTATCCCACCCAAATTCACCTTTTGCCTCCCCCCGCCCCAAACAGCCTCCCCCGCTGGATATATTTCACTCAGAAACCTCCCACACATGATTTACCTAAAGCACTGCTTGCTTGAGGTCATTTTTGGCAAAAGCCCCAGATTCTCATAAATCATTATTTTCTGCTTTTCCTATTGCTGGTCCTTTTTTTTTTTTTTTCTGGCATGTGTTATTCTGCTAATTCTCCAGGGATGTTTCCAACGTCTCCACGGCGGCCCCCGCCTGCGTGTGTGCACGTATCTTTAAGTTATCCCCACGTCTTCTTGGTAGGCAGCATGTCTGGAATGCTAAGAAGCGGAATAAAGAGCTAATTGTTGGATGGGTGAAACATCAAGACGGCAATGAGCCGACTTCTGAGAGTGTTATCAAGTCATCACAGTGGTGGCTTCTGGAAATCCTCTCTATGTGAGCCGTCCTGGGCCCTGGGCTCATGGCTTCAGGGAACGTTATTTTTTGTGAGTCGGGGCTCTGAGGATGATCCAAGTGGGACCTGCAGCCCGAACGCAGGGTTTGGCCTCCATCTCTTGAGTTCTTAAGCCACTTGTCTACACAAGAAAGCCTTTAAGAGCTCAGCGTCATCATTATAAGTGGGGCTTCTTTTTCTTTTCTTCTGTTTTCACATCAGGATCTTGGAGTTCTTTCAACACATAAATAAATGTGGATTTGTGTGTGTGTGTGTGTGAAACAGAACCTTTTTGCTAGAAATTTTTTTTTTTTTTTTTTTGCCTTTGCTTTTTTTCTATTTCGTCTCCTTCTAAGGAGAAGACTGTAACTCAGGGTGGGGCGGGGCAGGGAGCAAAATGATGATCCAAGTAAGAATAGTTAATCATGGGTTGGGAGGGAGCTACAGATAGTTATTGCATTTTTGTTCCACCATAAAGCTGGTGGCTCAGATGGTTAAGAGGCTGCCTGCAAAGCGGGAGACCTGGGTTCGATCCCTGAGTCGGGAAGATCCCCTGGAGAAAGAAATGGCAACCCACCCCGGGATTCTTGCCCGGAGAATCCCCATGGACAGAGGAGCCTGGCAGGCCGCAGTCCGTGGGGTCAAAAAGAGTTGGACACAACTGAGTGATCGACACCCAAATAAACCCGGAGCAGGGCAGCTGCCATAGCAGAAACCCATTCCCAACCACCCCCTCCAGTTTGAAACTGGAAACGTCCTTCTCTGGTGCTTTCTCGGGAGTGCCCAAGGATATTTCTCTCTTTTTAAACAGATTTGTAAACTCTTTTTATTTTTGTAGAAGGGCATGCCCCGAAGCATGTGGGACGTCATTTCCCTGACCGGGGATTGAACCCGTGACCCTTGCATTGGAAGCGCAAGAGTCTCAGCTTCCGGACCGCCTGGGAACTTAGGACAGGACCTTTCTCCATATGTAGTTTCTCCGCAAGACAGCCTGTGCAAACCCGTTTCTTCACGTTCTGCTGCAGCGCTGGCGGCCGTGGACAAGAAGTCGCTTCTTTCTGGAAGGACAGAGTTTTCGGACCCCCCTGCCTTTTCGAGCCCAGCGCCATTTGGCTGCAGAGAGATCAAGCGGCTTCAGTTCTGTGTGGCCTGCTCTTCCGCCCTTGGTCTTCTCTGGTTGCGGTGTGTGGACTCCTCACGGTGGCGTCTTTTCTTGTTGGGGGGCACTGTGGCCTCCTAGGGCCTCCTAGGGCGCGAGGGTTTCGGTAGCTGCGGCTTCCGGGGTTCGTTGCCCATGGCACGTGGGAATCGTCCCGGACCAGGGATCGAGCCCGTGTCTCCGGCATTGGCAGGCGGCTTTGTCACTGCTGAGTCACCACGGAAGCTGCCGTCTCTTGTTTTGCGACCCTGACCACACGGTAACGTGACCTGGGGATCTGAATAACAAATCCAGGGCTAGGTTCTCAATCCAGGAGATTTCGTTTCAATGCATCTGCCACTCAAAAGCTGTGGTCCATGGACCCAGAGCACCAGTATCACCTCGGAGGGGCGGGAAATGCAGAATTTTGGGGCCGCTGCTTCAGATACGTCGAGTAAGAATCTCGATTGTGCCTGACTCTCTGCAACCCCACAGACTGTAGCCCACCAGGCTCCTCTGTCCGTGGGATTCTCCAGGCAAGAATACTGGAGTGGGTTGTCATGTCCTTCTCCAGGGGATCTTCCCCACCCAGGGATCGAACCTGCGTCTCTTGCATTGGCGGGCAGAGCCATCTTTGTTCAGTTGCTCAGTTGTGCCTGACTCTTTGCGACCCCATGAACTGCAGCACACCTGGCTTCCCTGTCCATCACCAACTCCCGGAGTTTACTCAAACTCATGTCCATCGAGTGGTGATGCCATCCAACCATCTCATCCTCTGTTACCCCCTTCTCCTCCCACCCTCAATCTTTCCCAGCATCAGGATCTTTTCTAGTGAGTCAGCTCTTCACATCAGGTGGCCAAAGTATTGGAGCTTCAGCTTCAGCATCAGTCCTTCCAATGAATATTCCCAGATAAGAATCTGTACTGTCCCAAGACCCCTGGGATGACTCAAAAGAACGTTGAGACTTTAGAAGCGCTGACGTAGTAAGATTTCTCAGATCCATATGTTATGGGGTTTTCTCCTTGTAAAGCATGACATGTAATACCATATCTCCTGAAATTAGTAAGCACTATTTTTATTTTAAGAATCTCTTACCAGGCAGTCCATCCACGGAAACCTTCTCCCCCCACCCCCAGCACCTCCTTCACATGACTGAGAGACACAGCCTCTGCATTTTTATTTTATTTTTAGATCTCTTTAATAGACGCTTGCCCCCACAACCCTTTAATTTAACACAGCATCCATGATGAGCCAGAAACGAACCTGAAACCTCTTTCAAAGTAAACAGTGTTGAGAAAGAATCTTTTGACGCTTCATCATTTTTTTTCTCCCCCTAAACCAAAGCTAACCACCGCCCCCGCCCCCCACCTACACCCACAAACCATCCACTCCCTTTCCAGGGCACCATGGCACTCTTAAAAACAAATTATACATAAAAAATTCACCACCACAAATTCCCAGATGATCGGTAACGGGGCAAGTAGGCACAGCTCAAGAAGAAGAAAGGAAAAAAAAAAAAAGTGGGGAGGGGAAAAAAAAAAGGAACCATTCTTTCCGCGATGGCTTTATTTTTTTAATTTGGAAATTGGCTTCCTTTTTGAATTTGTCTTCCAAGATGTACTGCGGCTTAAGCGGTGGCCCCTTGCCATCTGCTCTAGTCAATTTAAAACTCTTCTCATCATAGTATTTTTTTGACCACCACTTTCTCTGCTCTTTTCATCTACCTGCTCCATGAGAGTGAAAATGTGCATTTGCTCTGAACAGCTGCAGTTTTCAAGGTCTTTGCCAGAATCCTCAAAGCGGAGGCATTTGCTTCTCTTTGTTAAGTTTAAGTTTTTTGTGTGTGTTTTTTTTTTTCATTTATACACTGCCACGCTGTAGATTGTGAGAGATTCCATTCATGTCTGGTGCTTGTCATGAAGCCTCACCGTTTGCATCTTCCGTGAAGATGTGTTATATTTTGCATTTATCGCATAGTCTTGCATTATATGAGGGTGGCTCAAAAGGTAAGGAATCCGCCTGCGGTGCGGGAGACCTGGGTTTGATTCCCTGGGTCGGGAAGGTCCCCTGGAGAAGGGAATGGCAACCCGCTTCAGTATTCTTGCCTGGAGAATCCCGTGGACAGAGGAGAGCCTGGCGGGCTACGGGCCACAGGGTCATAAAAGAGGCGGATATAGCAGAGTGACTGACACTCACACTTCGTGCAGTAAAATTGTGGCAGACTTCAGTGTGTGGGTTGTGGTCCCTCTGTAAAAACAGTCGCAATAAAAATGTCTCAAATGTCACTCTCCTCCCTCTCTTCTGCATGCAGTCGAATTAAAGATTCAAAGTATTTCTAGAACATCAAAGGTGACCTCTGACTCCAGACGCTAAAACAAAAGACGTTTCCAGCCTTTTGAAAGGATGTCGCTCCTGTTTTCCAAACCCTGGTCCTCTAATAGTTTGCAAATGCAAAAGGCATCCTTCAAAGAATCACCCCGGAGGCAGGGGGCTGGAAGGAATCAAAGCAACGTCGATGCACACGGCAGTGTCACATCTGGGGGGGAATGTTTTAAAAAACTTTCGGTCCGCATTTCTGCTTTCAAAGAAAAGCCTCTGTTTCCTGTGGGTTGAATGATTTGTCTGTTTGCCTCCTGACCGGGAGATGGGAGGAGAAAGGACAGGGCCAGAGAGCAGGTGCAGTTTACACGCACGATTCCTAACGCGCTGGGATTGGAGCCAGGCGGAGAAATGCTTCCACCAAAAGACAGCGACATAATAACGCGAAGCATCATGGCAATGTCGATACATGTGATATAATATACTACTAATTATTATTACCATATCTAGTATATAATTACACTACTCTATATTATTACCATGTATAATATGTAATAATACTATATATTATTACCATATATATAATATTATGTAATAGTACTGTATATTATTGCAATGTATATATATAATATAGTAATAATACGTTATAATATATATATACTAATAATATTATATGTTCAATGTATATATTATAATAATATATATTTTATATATATTATATATAACAATAATACTGTATACTACAACACATTTAATATATAATGTAATAATACTATATATTACAATGCATATATATAATTATATTACAATGTTTATGTAGCAATATATATATAATACTATGTATAATTCAATGCATATATAATATACATAAAAATATGTATATTACTACAATGTATATATGATAATATATAGCATAATACTATATATTATTATTACTGTCTGTATAATAATATACTATATATTATTACAATGTGTATATAACAATATATATAATACAGTAACACTGGTATGTATTATTACAATGTGTATACTATATATGATATAATAATAGATATTATTACAAGTATATATATTACAAGTATATATACATATAATAATATAAGTATATTATTACAAGAATAATAACAAGTACAGTAATAATATACATTATAATAATACCTATTACTAAATATTATTGCAGCAATTTAATAATAGTACTCTATAAATAACTTTTATAGAGTAGTTATTATATAGAAAGTATTATATTGACTAATTATAATATATAATGTAATATATTATCAACAATAATAAATTTTTTTTACATTGTTGTCTTTCCTGGAAGGATTTCTCCATCTGCCTCAAATAATTGTTACAGAGTAATTATTCTATAAAGAGAACAACCACTATTACTATTCTATTGATGCGATAATTGTTATTATTCTGTGACACCGAAGGGTCTGATATTCGGTCCACTGTCAAGCTATGTGTGCATGCTAAGTCGCTCAGTCGTGTCTGACTCTCTGCGACCCCATGGACTGTAGCTGCCAGGCTCCTCTGTCCCTGGGATTCTCCAGGCGGGAACACTGGAGTCGGTTGCCGTGCCCTTCTCCAGGGGGATCTTCCCGACCCAAGAATCGAACCTGGGTCTCCTGCATTGCAGGTAGAATCTTTACCGACCGAGCTACAAGGGAAGCCCTCCCCGCTGGTTACCATAAACTTATTTTCTATGCCTGTGAGTCTGCTTCTGTTTTATGAGTCAGTTCGTCTGTCATATTTTAGATGCCGCATCTACGTGGTATCATAGCGATATCGGTCCTTTTCTGACGTATTTCACTTCCGGTGACACTCTCTACGTCCGTCCCTTACTCTGACACTCATGTCGCCTCACGTGGCACTATTTCACTCTTTTTTATGACTGAGTCATATTCCGTTGGATACACAGGGCACGTCTTCTTTATCCATTCATCTCTTGATGGACGTCTAGGTCGTTCCCGTGTCTTGGCCGTTGTAAATAGTGCTGCTGTGAAGTTTGGGATGCGTGTGATTATGGTTTTCTCTGGATATATGCCTAGGAGTGAAATGGCTGCATTACATGGCAGCTCTATTTTTAGCCCTTGATGAGGTGATAAAATCAGATGGGAACTATATAAGCAGATAGGAAACTGCCCACAGGGTCTGTACCAATATGCATTCCCACTCCGTTTTTACTTATTCTTTATTTTGTCTTCAGTCTGATCATCTAAGGGCGTTTCCTTCATACATGTGTCTGCCAGTCTTAACGCCAGGAAGGGGTACTGAGGACTTTTACCGATGGGGCTCAAAGAGGGCGTGACCAGCCCTTGAACATTCTTCTGATGCATTGTTTGTCGCTCAGCCGTGTCCGACTCTCTGCAACCCCGTGGACTGTAGCCCACCAGGCTCCTCTGTCCCTGGGATTCTCCAGGCAGGAACACTGGAGTGGGTTGCCGTGCCCTCCTCCAGGGGATCTTCCCGACCCAGGGACTGAACCTGCGTCTCTTGTGTCTCCTGCATTGGCAGGCAGAGTCTTCCCCTCCTGGGCCATCAGGGAAACCCCGTTTTGAAAGAATATAGAAAAGCAACGGCTGGTACAAGGCTTTTAACTAGGACATGCACAGACGTGTATTTATTCCTACAGTAAATAAAACACAGGAAGCAAGGGTTTTTTTTTTTTAAACATTTAAAAGACACCCAGGGAGAGGAACAGTCTTTGAAAAAGACCCTGATGCTGGGAAAGACTGAAGGTGGGAGGAGAAGGGGACGACAGAGGATGAGATGGCTGGATGGCATCGCCAACTCGATGGACATGAGTTTGAGCAAGTTCTAGGGGTTGGTAATGGACAGGGAGGCCCGGCGTGCTGCAGTCCATGGGGTCGCAAAGAGTTGGACACAGCTGAGAAACTGAACAGCAAGCCTATAGGTCTCCTAGCCACTAAAGTTACAGAAGGATCCAGGTCATCTGACTTCCTCTGGGTCTGTACCATCCCCCACCCCCATCAAGCTCGAACCTGCTATTGCCACAGTGTATTACTTTTCCAGTTAACTTAGCACACACACCCTCCTGCCCCCCAAGTATACACACAGACTATTGTTTCTGGGGGCTTCCCAGGGGGCGCTAGTGGTAAAGAATCCTCCTGCCAATGCAAGACACTCAGGTTCGATCGCTGGGTGGGGAAGATCCCCTGGAGAAGGGCATGGCAAGCCACTCCAGTATTTCTTTTCCCTGGAGAATCCCACAGACAGAGGAGCCTCGTGGGCTGCAGTCCATGGTGTCGCAAAGAGTCAGACACCACGGAAGCGACTGAGCAGGCATGGACTGTTTCCAGATGCGGAAAGTATGTGAATTGTTATCTGTATTCCTTCACGAAATACACCGTATAGCGACATATATAATTCTGCCGGTGTTTCATAGGTGTGTTGGCCCCAGGGTTGAAGTTTACATATGATCATGTCCCTTGCTTTTTTTTTTTTACTTCCTTCACCTTCAGGAGATATTTAGTCTCTCTCAGAAAGACGGTTACATAAGCCTGAGGTGTGTCACTTGAGGATACAGGATGTTGAGCGAGTAAACAGAGTCAGCTCGTCTGAGAGGCTCTTGAAGGACGCGTGGGGGAGAAGGTGGGTGGTTGCTTTAGAACACGAATCTCAGGACCTCCCCCGGCGGTTCAGTGTCTTGTCTGTTTTCCGAGTGGCGTGGACGACTCTTTGCAAGCTCATCCATAAGTGAGACTGCTCATCCCAGTTCACAAGCTTTGCCGATGGCTCAACGGGTGATAAAATCCACCTGCGGTGATGGAGACAGAGGAGACGCAGCTTCGATCCCTGGGTCGGGGAGATCCCCTGGAGGAGGGCATGGCAACCCACTCCCGTATTCTTGCCTAAAAAAAAAAAAATCCCATGCGTATAGGAGCCTGGTGGGCATCTGACCATGGGGTTTACACACAGATTTCCCAGCTCGTGAAAGACACACATTGCTAAAGAAAATAAGGGACGTTACTGGTGTCCTGGGGCTTCTCAAATGGTGCTTGTGCTGAAGAAGTCGTCTACAATGCAGGAGACACAGGAGACCTGGGTTCGATCCCTGAGTCTGGAAGATCCCCTGGAGGAGGGCATGGCAACCCACTCCAGTATTCTTGCCTGGAGAATCCCCAAGGACAGAGGGGCCTGGTGGGCTACAGTCCATGGGGTCGCAAAGAGTCAGACAGGGACTGAGCACTTATGGCAAAATAGTTTCCATTTTGTCCAGAAATCCCTTTTCGCATAACCCCCCCAACCCCTCCGCGATGATGGGTTACTGAGTTCATGTCCATGCCCGGGCGCGGCTACCCTCTGGGCTGACGAGAAGTTTCTCCAGCCTGTTTGGCAGAAATAATTCAACTGAGCTCGGGAGATCTGGGAGGTTCCCTCTGATGGGTCCTTCTTCTTTTCTATTTTGAAATACGCAGTTGAGAAAAATCTGGAAACACTTAATGAACGCCACGGAACGGGAGACTTCCACCGACTGTGGTATGAAGTAAGGAAGAGACACAAAAATAACCCCTCTTTCTCAGAGTGCCTGCCAGTAGCTTGGATTTGCATTGAAGGCTTCCCCCTAGACAGACCGGGGAGGGGGGCAAGTTTCACATGCAACATTCCTCAAAGTCTCTCTCTGCTCAAATAAAGATGCCTCCTCCCCATCAAGATACCAGTCCACCCCTGGGATTCCCCGGCTTGGGCAAGCACACATTTCCTGTGCAGAGTTTTTTTTTTTCCAGCCCCTTTTGTCTCCACTCACCCCAGAATATTGCAAATCAGTTGTCTTTCTGTTGATGGAGAGTGAGTACCAGTCGTGGAGGCAGGATTCACTTTTACAACCCCTGTTAAGCAACAGAACAGAAAATCACTCAGTCCTGTCCGAGTCTTGCAACCCCATGGTCTTCACCATTGACTCCTTGTCTTGTCTATTGTGAACACGGCTGCAATGAACATCGGGGTCCATGTATCTTTTTAAATTATGCTTCTTTTTTTTCCCCCCTGGGTGGATGCCCAGGAGTGGGACTGCTGAGTCATATCCCATCCACAGAGGGATGGGTAGATATGTGGTGATGTGTGCTAAGTCGCTTCAAGTCGTGTCTGACTCTTGGTGACCTCCTCTGTCCCTGGGGCTTCTCCAGGCAGGAATACTGGAGTGGGCTGCCATGCTCTTCTCTGGGGGATCTTCCTGCACCAGGGATCGAACCCAGGACTAAGTCTCCTTAAGAGTCCAGAAAGAACCTGGAGTCTTTAAAGAAGCTGACAGGCAGGTTCTTTAGCACTTTTGCCACCTGGGAAGCCCAAAAGCGACTAATGTGTGTGTGTTAGTTGTTCAGTTGTGTCCGACTCTTTGTGACTCTTTGGGACCCCGTGGACTGCGGCACGCCAGGCTTCCCTGTCCATCGGAAGTTTTACTCCAATCCAATAAAGCAACTATGCTTCAATACAAATTAATCAACTAAAGTAGCCTGATTATACACCCTCCCCTCTCGGATGGAAAAAAACGAGTTCAACTACACAGTATGACTCTGCTACCATATCACCTCTTTCCTGATCCCAGTGCTCTTCACTGCTTTCTGAGCCCACACCCAGTGCTTTATGTTGAAAACCTGTGGCGCATGTATGCAATGCAATATTACTCAGCCATGAAAAAGAAAGAATGCCATCTGCAGCAACGTGGATGGTCCACAGAGTGTCATGTCGTTGCTCAGTCGTGTCTGACTCTGTGATCCCATGGACTGCAGCACGCCAGGCTCCCTGTCCATCGCCAGCTCCCGGAGTTCACTCAAACTCATGTCCACTGAGTCGGTGATGCCATCCAACCATCTCATCCTCTGTCGTCCCCTTCTCCTCCTGCCCTCAGTCTTTCCCAGCATCAGGGTCCTTTCTAGTACATCGGCTCTTCACATCAGGTGGCCAAAGGATTGGAGTTTCAGCGTCAGTCCTTCCGATGAATATTCAGGACAGATTTCCTTTAGGATGGACCGGCTGGATCTCCTTGCAGTCCCAGGGACTCTCCGGAGCCTTCTCGAGCACCACAGTTGGAAGGCATCCGTTCTGCAGCGCTGAGCCTGTCTTCCCAGTGACTGCCCGTATCCTGTCTCACATCTGCCCAGGTAGCCTCGCTGGTGACAGTCCTCACCTGACCTCTTGCCCGTTTTTCCCAGTTCTCCTTCCTCCTGGAAACCAACACAGGTCTTTCTCTCCCCGCTTCCCCTTCTGCGTTCGACAGCAGGGTCTTCTGCAGCCTCCATTTCCCCAGCCCTCCCCTCCAGTCCAACATCTCACTTGCCCCAGCCAGTACCTTGGGGCTCCCCAAAGCGCTCATCCCGGCGCAGCCCCTTCAGGCTTTCCAAAGGGGGACGAGGAAAAAAAAAAAAAGAAAGCAAGCATTCCACCTCTTTTTTTTCTTTTTTTGGCAGGAGGATTCAGGCTGGAGGAGGGTTGGTGGCTGCCAGGAGCCAGAGGAGAGGCGGGAGGGCGTGGCCCGGGGCTCCGGTTGCAGCCTCGCCTGCGGCTCCTCCGGAGATGCCGGCGGGCGCCCCCGGCTGCCTGCAGCCTGCGCTCGGGGTCCGGAGGCGCCGCCAGAGAAAACTCTAGCCCGCCTGGGGGAGCGCAAGTCGTATTCCTTCTCTCTTCCCCCGCCCTGAAAAGAAAGACGGTCTTCCTCCAACTCTTGCTGGGAAGGGCGCTCAGGGCGCAGACCTCGGGAGCTGTTCGCTCCCGGGTTTCTCTCCGTCTCTCGGGTACCCCCCCGGAGTTCCTCTCGGGAGTGAGGGGGCCTGGATACTTCCCCCCGCCCACCCCGACCCCCGCAGCAGTCCCTCCAGCTTCCCCCAGCCGGCCGTGTGTGCGCGGGGCCCCAGCGGTTCGCCCCGCCGGCGTGGACGAGGCGTGCCCACCCGGGCCGCGGCGCCATGCGGAGCCGAGAGGAGGGCTGAGCGCGCGGCGGCGGCGCGGCCAGGGTCCCCCGCGCCCCGTCTCCCCGGGGTGGGGCAGGGTGGGGCTGGGCCGAGGCGTGCTCTCGGGGAAGGCTCTCGGCGACGGGAATAAAAGGGCGCCGCGCTGGGAAGCCGAGCCGCCTCGCCTCGCCCCCCGGGAAGCAGGACATGGCCCCGGCCGACACTCGGCGGTGACTCGCGCGCCCCGGCCCGGTGGATGTTCTGGGCGCACCGCTCCCGTGGGTCGCGGCTTCCGACGGACAGGTGAGGACCGAGGGCTGCCTGGGCGCCCCCGGAGGTGGCTGGGGGGGGGGGGGGGGCTCTGTCTGCAAGGGGTGGAGAGAGTTGACAAGGGGACCGGTGTTGCGTTGGTGGGAGCAGGGGGCGAGGGCAAAGACTTCTGGAAATGTTTCTTGGCGCTCCGTTAAGGGTCCAGCCGCCGTCGAGAACGGGCTTCCCTGGTGGTTCAGCGGGTAAAAGAATCTGCCCACCATGCGGGAGAACCTGGTTTCGATCCCTGGGTGGGGAGGATCCCCCTGGAGAAGGCAATGGCAACCCACTCCAGTATCCTGGCCTGGGAGAATTCCATGGAATTCCACGAGGTCGCCAAAAGTCGGACACGGCTGAGCGACTAAGTCCAGCACGGCACCATCCCACACAGAAGCTGAGCAAAATCATCTGGGAAGATGCACAGAGTAGATTAAGGTCCCCCTTTCCAAAGTGCCCGCTCCCCGCTCCATCCCTGGTTTCCTGGGAGCCCCCGACCGGACCCTCAAGTGTAACCGGTTGCGCTCCTGCGTTGGTGGCGAGGGGCAAGCCACAGTGGTGGGGCTGTCTCCCCAGTTTCTCCAGATCCCTAAGACTCTCCACCCCTAACCCCCGCCCACCGCCTTCTTTTGCCTTGCAAAGCGGGGAGACGCAAAGCAACCCCCTTTCTCTGCCGCGGGACGGCGGGGGGGGGGCGGGGGTTGGAGGGGTCTCTGAGCCGCGCGCAAGCTGGGGAAGTCATGGTTTGGGGGGAGATACGCCCTTTGGTGTCCGAGTCTACGGCCTTGGAGACCCTCGGGGTAACCGGAGCTGCGCTCCGGGAAAGCTAGTTCGTGAAGTTACGGCGCAGCCTGCCCGGGCGCGTCCGGAGCGCGCGCGCTGGAAGCCGGCCAGGGGCGCAAGGCCGCGCGCCTGGCCCCTCCAGACTCTTCCCCCGCCGGGGGGACATCAGCCGACCGCCTCGCGCCCCAAGTCCAGCTTCCCGGGGTTCGCCGGGCGTGCCCGGAGATCGTGCAGGCTCGGGGCGGCTTCCCCGCGAGGCCTCGGGATTGGGGTTCCCCGGGAAGGGGGGAGCGCGTCCCTGCGGTCTTCTGCGGGGGGGGGCGGGGGGTGGGTGGCCTGGGTGGAAAACCGAGCGCGGGGAGCGAGGCTTCGGGACGCCGGGTTCCAGGTCCTCCTGCGGACACAGGGCCTGGACATGAGCCTGTGTGGAGGGTCAAGCGCGCGGGTGAGGGGCCTGGAGAACCGAAAACAGCTCTGCAGAAGCCGGTCGGTTCCAAGGCGGAAAGGAGGCGCCTGGGGTCGGTGTGTGCAAAGCTGCTTGCACCGTCAGCTGTTTAGGAGCAGCTGAAAAACGAAAGGCGTCAGGGCTTCAGAAGACGGCTGTTCCCAGGTCCCCTAAAGGGCAGGAGACGCTGTGCATCTGGGGTGTCGCTACAGCGCGGAAGCAAATGGAGTGTTTATGATCAGAAGTCAGGGTTCGCACAGACCAGGGAGCCGTCGGGAACGGGCGCGTTTCTCTAATCGTGTTTCTCCACCTTCCCTCTGTGGTTACTTACTGATCCATAAACTTTATGCAACAGTTGGCGAAAGTGTGATTTGATGACTGATGCATGAAGAAACAGTCACTGACTTTCTGAAGGAGGTTGCGGCTGGTGCAACCTAATTATTTTATCTGATCTTTTCCTTCCTTTTTTCTCTTTCCCTTTTTTCTTTCTGACCTCCCTTCTTTCCTCTCCTTTCTCCTTCCTTCCTCTCTGTCTTTTTTTTTTGTCTTACTGATCTTTTTTGTTTGTCTCAAGATTCTTCATCAGGCTATATTCCTTGCCTCTTTCTCTCATGGCAGATTTTTCAGAGGTTTCTCCAAATGTGCTCCCTGGTAAAGACTGATGTTTTGCCCTTTCAACATTTTGGTTCTTCCAAGGGGGAAAAAAAATTAAGGAGAGGAGACACACCCACATAAATGGAATACATTCTGCTTTAGTGAACATCTCTGTAAGCACTTGAAGATGGTATGAGTAAAACTTTAAGGAATGCCATGAAAAGAAGGAAATACTTCTGGTCATAATGGATTTCCTGAGAAGCTTGTTATTCAGTTATATACAGTATGTTACGGCTCGAGATAAACATCAGAGGTGGACAGATAACAGTTACTTTTATGACTTGAAACATGAATGTATCTGTCATCCCTATATGTGTGGATGTGTCTGACTCTTTGCAAGCCCATGGTCTATATAGCCCACCAGGCTCATCTGTCCATGGAACTTCTCATCTCTCTATATAAGCACAAATATATGTATATATATATACACATTTATACAAGTATATACTTGTGTGTATATATACATCCTTGTTTAGTTGCTAAGTCATGTCCAACTCTTTTGTGACCCCATGGACTGTAGCCCACCAGGCTCCTCTGTCCATGGGATTCTCCAGGCAAGAATACTGGAGTGGGTTGGTTGCCATTTTCTCCTCCAGGGGATCTTCTTGACCCAGGGATTGACACGTGTGTCTCCTGACTTTCCTTCATTGGCAGGAAGGTTCTTTACCACTGAGTCACCTGGGAAGCCCTTATATTATGCATTTGTACAAATACATATTTACATATATGTATATTCGTATATTTGTATATATATATATATACATCTTTACAAATACATATTTATGCATATAAGATTTCCCTGGTGGCTCAGACACTAAAGAATCTGCCTGCAATGCAGGAGATCTGGGTTTGACCCCTGGGTCAGGAAGATTCCCTGGAGAAGGAAATGGCAACCCACTCCAGTATTCTTGCCTGGAGAATTCCATGGACAGAGGAGCCTGGCGGGCTACAGTCCATGGGGTTGCAAAGAATCAGACACGACTGACTAACCCTTTCCTTTCGCCTTTCATACATTTATACCCATTTGTGTATTTGTCGATATATACAGGGCTTCCCTGGTAGCTCAGCCAATAAAGAATCTGCCTGCAAGGCAGGAGACCCTGGTTGGCTTCCTGGATCAGAAAAATCCCCTGGAGAAGGGATAGGCTACCCACTCCAGTATTCTTGGGCTTCCCTGGTAGCTCAGCTGGTAAAGAATCTGCCTGCATGAGGGAGACCTGGGTTTGATCCCTGAGTTGGGAAGATCCCCCTGGAGAAGGGAACAGCTACCCACTCCACGGGGCCTGTCAATTTCATACCCTCCCTTACAACCCAGCGACATTTCCGAGTCGTCAGATCGATGTCAGGAGTGAAGGCTGTCTTCTGCAGTTCATTAAACTAAGGGGCGAACGACTATTAAAAAAATTTTTTTTTTTTTAAATTTTTGTGTTGCTCCACGCACACGCTTTGCGTCACCCAGATATCCCATGCCGACGCCTTGGGAAACTTAGCACCCTGATGCACAATGCAGGTAAAAAAATAAATAAATAAATAACCAGCTGGCCGTCCGGAAGGGCTGTCTGACACCCGGCTCTGCGTGGCTCCCCAACAGGTGCGCCGGGATGAGCCCGCCGGACGCGATGCGGACGACGTGGGCGCGGTGGCTGGCTCTCTCCGCGGTGCTGATTCTGCTCTGGGGACGCCCCCACGTGGCGCTGGCCTGCCCCCACCCCTGCGCCTGCTACGTCCCCAGCGAAGTCCACTGCACGTTCCGCTCACTGGCTTCCGTGCCCGCTGGGATTTCTCCACATGTGGAAAGAATCAATCTGGGGTTTGTATCACATTCCTTCGAGCGATCTTCAGCCTCCTGGCCAGCCGGCGGGGACGGGTTTCGTCTTTCGTGTTCGGGTGTGTGCGCGCACATACGTGACTGCGAGTGTATACTCTTGTGGAGGCCACCATGTCTTGCATGATGTGGCCCGAATCAAGAGGACATTTATAACTCTACTACATGTGGTCCTTTGGGGCTAGTATCTGAGTTTATTCATCAGCACCAATCTCTGTCACAAAGCTTGATTAGGAACCATCAGAGACAGCTTCAGCTCCTTGATAAATTTCCGTTGATAACAGCTCTTTAATACACGCAGATGCAAAATATATGACGCGTGCATAAATATGCTAATAGTATTTAAATAGATTTCAGCAGTTGTCACAAAATAATAAACAGAATAAGTGAGACACATCTTTGACCCTGTAAATTATCAGTAGGATGCAATCGTGACTTTGATGAAATAACCTGTAAATTATCAGTATGATGCAATCGTGACTTTGATGAAATAAGAGTTCCTTCAGGTTTTGCCTATTTAAAATTTCAACCTCCTTTAAGCAGTTTTTTTTCAGGTATTTGTTGATGTGGCTGCATCAGGCCTGAGTTGCAACATGTAGAAGCTTTAGTTGTGTCATGCCAACTCCTAGTAGAGGCGTGTGGTATCTGGTTCCCAGAACAGGGATTGAACCTGGGCCCCCTGCATTGGGAAGGAGCATGAAGTACTAACCAGTGAACCATCAGAAAGTACAAGTGTTAGTCGCTCAGTCTTGTCCGACTCTCTGCGACCCTGTGGACTGTAGCCCACCAGGCTCCTCTGTCTATGTGATTCTCCAGGCAAGAGCACTGGAGTGGGTTGCCATGCCATCCTCCGGGGGATCTTCCCGGCCCAGGGACGGAACCCCCGTCTCTCTCATCTCCTGCATTGGCAGGTGGGTTCTTTTCCACTAGCACCACCTGGGACCACCAGGGAAGTCCCCTAAAGAGATATTTTAGGGCAGCATTTCAGGTGGAATTTTTATGTTTCAATTTTCTTCTCTACCCATATATACTTTCTATAGCTAAGTGTCAATTTCCATGAATTATAGGTACTCATGAAATTTTCATACTAAACTGTGATTTGCAGAATTCTAATGGTAAACAATCATTTGGAGTTCTTCAGCAAAATGTGCTAGCTACTTCCTCCCACCTATAAAACAATGAAACTATTTAGGGTTTGCTGAATAGACATCTTAGTAAGACAAATGACCGGTAAGACAAAGTCCTCTTTGAGTATAGAGCCTCAAAAATTCTTGCCTTTACCGATTAGAAAGTCCAGTAGAAGAGGGCAGTTAAGACAGTGAAATAAACACTTCAAAAATCCATAGCAATGGACCATGAAATAGCTCTCTCCCAAAAAAAAAGAAGAAGCTTGGCAAACTTGACTGTCTGAAAAAAAAATCCAACCACGATGATGATCACTCCACAGGGAAAAGACATTGGCTTTGCCAGAAGAGGGAACAGTAAGCGTTTCCTTTTTATAATCTTTAAATTGTTTTACAATTTAAAAACCCGTTTCCTTTTCACGGTCTTCCAGTTTATGCAAAAGAGGAGCTGAAGCTGCTTTGAATCAGGGTCGAATGGGCTCTGCGCGTTTTGCAGGAAGGGAAACAGAGTTGATCTGTGATCACTTTTGTCTCTTGGGCTTCCCCGCTGGCTCAGAGGTAAAGAATCTGCCTGCACTGAAGGAAACACAAGAGAGGCAGGTTGATTCCCTGGGTTGGAAAGATCCCCTGCAGGCGGGCATGGCCACCCACTCCAGTCTTCTAGCCTGGGGCATCCCATGGACACAGAAGCCTGGCGGGCTACATACAGTCCGTAGAGTTGCAGACTGGGACAACGGCTTGGCGTCTGAGCACGCAAACGCTTTATCATTGGAAGCAAAGACAGATATCAAAATGACTCTTTTTCCTCCTTCCGCCAATAGTATCTTGAGATGGTTTTGTGTCATATTAAAGAAAAAATAAAAAGAATAAAAAAAACAAGGACGGGTTTCATGGCATCTACACATAGGACTTCCATCTGGCTTAATTTGTAAGTTGATTCAACGGGCCACGTTTTCATTGTCTGCTTCATGTTGATGTATGCCAGAAACCAATACAATATTGTAAAGCAGTGATCCTCCAAGTGAAAAATTAAAACAAACATTAAGTGCACATAGTAGAAGAATGTCAGTCGCCATCTTACAGCACTGTTTCTGCAGAGTGTTAGTCGCTCAGTCGTGTCCCACTCTCGTAACTCCGTGGACGGTAGCCCGCCAGGCTCCTCCGTCCATGGGATTCTCCAGGCAGAACACTGGAGTGGGCTGCCATGCCCTCCTCCAGGGGGTCTTCCCCACCCAGGGATCGAACCCGGGTCTCCTGCACGGCAGGCGGCTTCTTCACCGTCTGAGCCGCCAGGGAAGTCCAACCTCAAGGGAGAAAAGGAGGCTGGCACGGTGCATTTTTTTGGGAGAAAAGAAAAGAGACAACAGCAGTGTCTGCTACAGATAGAACTCAGGGTCTGAGTTGCCTGTTAGCAGTCTGCAAAGGGTGGGAAACCCTCAGGGAATGACCGATTATTGGCAGAGCGCTCCTGATTTTCATTCCCACACAGATGTTTTTCTCGGGTTCTCATTCATCACTGAAAGAAAAAGAGTGCCTCTTTCCTGTTTTGAAAAAAAGAGCTGCTCTTTCCTGTTGGGAGAGCCCCAAAGATTTTTTTTTTTTTTTTTTCAGAAATGACTTTCCATTTCAATTTTTTTTTCTTTCTTCTTTTCTAGGTTTAATAGCATCCAGGCTTTATCGGAAACGTCGTTCGCCGGACTGACGAAGCTGGAGCTGCTCATGATCCACGGCAATGATATCCCCAGCATCCCCGACGGGGCTCTGAGAGACCTCATCTCGCTCCAGGTAAGCCGGGCGTGGCGGCTTGTGGGAAAGAATCCCCCTGCCAACGCGGGAGACACGGGTTTGATCCCTGGGCCGGGAAGATGCCCTGGAGGAGGGCATGGCAACCCACTCCAGTCTTCTTGCCTGGAGAACCCCATGGACAGAGGAGCCTGCTGGGCTACAGTCCACAGGGTCATAGAGTCGGTCACACCTAGCTACTGGAAACAAACAGACTGGACATATATGATTGACCCTAGTTGCAACCTCTATCACCAGCCGCGGAGAGAGGGAAGACTTTAAAATGCTTTTCTTCACGATGAATGAAACGGCCACTTTTTTAAAACATGAACAAAACAAGCTTCATGTCTTTCCTTCCCTGCCCTTTGTTCTGCCTTCTGTTCCTTCTTATGGTGTTTTTGTTTTTAATTATACACAGGGCTTCCCTTGTGGCTCAGCTGATAAAAGAATCTGCCTGAAATTCGGGACACCTGGGTTCGATCCCTGGGGTTGGGAAGATTCCCCTGGAGAAGGGGAAGGCTACCCCATGCCAGTATTCAAGCCTGGAGAATTCCCTGGACCGTATAGCCCCTGGGGTCACACGGAGCCGGACGCGACTGACCAACATTTTCCCACTTCCGGTCTTTGTAGGTTTTCAAGTTCAGCTACAATAAGCTTCGCGTCATCACGGGCGAGACCCTGCGGGGGCTCTGGAACCTGGTGAGGCTGCACATGGACCACAACCGGATCGAGTTCATCCACCCGGAAGCGTTCAGCGGCTTGACCTCTCTGAGGCTCCTCCACTTAGAGGGGAACCTGCTTCGGCAGCTGCACCCCGCCACCTTCTCCACCTTCGCCTTCCTGGACCACTTCCGGCTCTCCACCGTGAGACACCTCTACCTGGCCGAGAACGCCCTCAGCCGTCTCCCCGCCGGCATGCTGCAGAACATGCCGCTTCTAGAGAACCTCTACCTGCACGGCAACCCGTGGGCCTGTGACTGCGACATGGCCTGGCTTCTGGAGTGGGACGCCAGATCCAAAGGTAGGAACCGCGCAGGCGGCCCAGACGGTCAAGTGTCCGCCTGCAGTGAGGGAGACCCAGGTTCGACCCTGGGTCGGGAAGATCCCCTGGAGGAGGGCATGGCTACCCACTCCAGTATTCTTGCCTGGAGAATCCCCATGGACAGAGAAGCCTGGTGGGCTACAGTCCATGGGGTCACAAAGAGTTGGACACGACTGAAGCGACTTGGCACGGATGAGTACAGAAAAGCCGTGAGATGTTTAGCAGGGAGAAAATATAGTTTGATTCTGTAGACATCAGTCTGGGGAGCCTTTGTACCATCTGATGGACTTGTCAAGTAGGGCGTCGGGATGGGTTTGGGCTGGAGAAGCAGAGACGGAACTGGTTGTCGGCCAGTAGACGGTAATTGAAACCACCCCCGTGGGCGAGACCCTCCACGACAGGGCAGGGCCAGAAGGGAGGGTGCTTAGACGGAGTCCAGGAATAGTTCATCCATAATGAGTTGGGCAGAGAAGCGCTGAAACAGTCAGTGTTGGCCAGAGAAAGACAAAATTCTGGAGGACTGAGTGTCCAGGAAGCTAAGAGTAAGAAAGTGAATCCAAAAAAAGAAAATACTGCCTAAGATGAGTAATTGTCACAAAAGATAATGTAGTTATGAAAGGTCAGCATGATACAAGTCATGCCAACAATTGGTCCTGAACTGTTAGTCACTCAGTCGTGTCTGACTCTTTGCAACCCCGTGGACTGTAGCCTGCCAGGCTCCTCTGTCCGTGGGATTCTCCAGGCAAGAACACTGGAGTGGGTTGTCATGCCCTCCTCCAGGGGATCTTCCCAACCCAGGGATTGAACCCCAGTCTCCTGCATGGAAGGCAGACCCTTTATCCTCTGAGCCACCAGGAAAGCCCACAGTTGGTTCTAGGACCTGGAAATACGTTCATGCGTTGCAGAGACTTACATAGGTTCTTCTGGACCTTCACAAAAGGAAAATTGCACCTTATGTACGAAGAGAGATTCTTTGTCAACTTAAAAACACCTTTTCCTTGCCGCATGTGGGGTCTAGTTCCCTGACCAGGGATGGAACCCCAGCCCCCTGCGTTGGGAGCTTGGAGTCTTAGCCACTGGATCACCAAGGAAGTTCCTAAGAGTATCGTTTTAAAAAGTACTCATTGCTGCCTGTCAGGAACTTCCCAGACCCTGGTTAGTTACCACACAATGGGGTTAAATGGATATAAGCTCCTAGGTGACATCACGGACACAGGTAGGCAAGGTGTTGAACCTTGGTTGAGATGCACCCAGGCGATAAAGACGCATCTTCATCCTCTGTCCGTTCTTGGGGTCGTTGACTTAGAGCACGTTTGTCGGATGCTGTCTTTCAGGAGTCCTGAAGTGCAAGAAGGACAAAGCCTACGAAGGGGGTCAGCTCTGCTCCACGTGCTTCAGTCCCAAGAAGTGGCAGCCACAGGAGCTGCAGACGCTGCAGGACGTCCCCTGTCAGAAGCCTGCCATCGAGTCCCCGCTGAGACACAACGGGAGCCGGAGCAGCGAGGACGATCCGGAGGAGGACGAGGATGCCCGGCACCCCTTCTCCCCGGACGGGTTCCGGTTCCCCGCGTGGAACGTGTCCGTGAACATGAGCGACGAGCACGGAAACACGGTCCACCTGGTCTGCGACATCAGGAAGCCCACGGACGTGTCCAGGCTCCACCTGAACCAGACGGACCCCCAGGAGATAGAGATCAACGCCACGGTCGCCTTGGACTTCGAGTGTCCCATGACGCGACAGAACTACGAGAAGCTCTGGAAGCTGATCGCCTACTACAGCGAGGTCCCCGTGAAGCTCCACCGGGACCCCGCGCTCGGCAGAGACCCCAGGCTCGGCTTCCAGTACAGGCAAGATGCCGACGACGACGCCACGCTGTACTACACGGGCGTCAGGGCCCACATCCTCGCCCAGCCGGAGTGGGTCATGCAGCCGTCCATCGAGCTGCAACTCAACCGGCGTCTGAGCTCGGCCAAAGTGGTGGTGCTGTCCTATTCGTCTCGGCACGCCCTGGTCGTGTCCGCCAAGGACGCGAGGCTGTCTCGGAGCAGAAGCTGGGTGATGATCGAGCCCGGCGAGGCCGTGCAGAGAGCCCAGACCGTCCTGGAGGGGAGCCCCTGCCAGTTGAGCTGCAAGGTCAGGGCTTCCGAGAGCCCCTCCATCTCCTGGGTGCTCCCAGACGGGTCCGTTGTGAAAGCGCCGATGGAAGACCGCGACGGCAGGTTCTCCGTCCTCACCAGCGGCTGGCTGAAGATCAGGTCGACGCAGCCGTCGGACGCTGGTCTGTACCAGTGCGTCGCTCGGGTGAGGGATGAGACGGACCGCATGTTCTACAGGCTCCTGGTGCAGCCGCCGGTAGTTCAGCCTCCCGACGCGTTCACGGTGACCGTTCACAAGAACCCAGGGGAGCCCGTGACGCTGCCTTGCACGGCGTTGGCCGTACCGGAAGCCCAGATCAGCTGGATCCTTCCACACAAAAGGATGCTGAATGCGATGGCCAATGCCTCGCACGCCTATGTGCTGGCCGACGGCAGTCTTTCCATCCCCAAGGTTCAAGGCCGTGACAGTGGTTACTACAGATGTGTGGCGGTCAACCAGCGAGGGGCAGACCATTTCACGGTGGGGGTCCAGGTGAGCAAGAGGGGGTCCGGCGGGTCTCCGAAAAGAGGCGGGCGCCCAGGAGGCAGGACTCTTTCGGGAGGGCGAGGCGGGATCGTGGAGGATGAAGGCGGATCCGGCATGGGAGATGAAGAGAGCGCATCGAGGACGGTCCTCCACCCGCAGGACCAAGAGGTGTTAATCAGAGCAACGGACGACGCCGTCGGCAGAGGTGCGAAGACCAGGAAAGGGCGCAGAAAGCTGAAACCCTGGAAGCACCCCGCAAAGGAGCCGGAGACCAACGTCGCCGAAGGCCGCAGGGTCTTCGAGTCCAGACGGAGGATAAACGTGGCCAACAAGCAGATTAATCCAGAACGCTGGGCAGACATCTTAGCCAGAGTCCGTGGGAGAACTCTCCCGAAGGGAACGGAAGGACCGCAGGTCATCACAGTCAGCTCGCCTTCGGTGACGAGGCAGGACGTGACTCCACCTCTGCCTGCCGTCGCTGCCGGCTCAGCGCCCATTCAGACCACAAGCAGCG
Organism: Odocoileus virginianus; assembly: GCF_023699985.2. Taxonomy (NCBI): domain Eukaryota; kingdom Metazoa; phylum Chordata; class Mammalia; order Artiodactyla; family Cervidae; genus Odocoileus; species Odocoileus virginianus. The sequence goes on from NW_027224323.1 coordinate 1,751,550, forward strand.
CAGAAGAATCCTCGGGAGATACGTCCGTATTTGGCGAGGAGGAACAGGTTTCCAGCGCTGTCTCCTCCCCTAGGACCGTTCCGCTCCAGCCTGGCCACGACGGAATCATTGGCAGTGAATCCAGAGTGACAAGGACACCCGTGGAAGAATATATTGAAGAGGACTCTTCTGAGAAGACCCTGGGTACAACTCCCACTGAAGTTGACTCCAACCAGACCCCAGCCACGACACCGTCATCTATACTTTATGAATTTTCTACTCTGCAGGCCCTAGAAATGGAGCATAAGGGGCCCACCAGTGAAAAGGTAGTCACAGACAGCTGGTCTACCCTTGATGTTGGGTCCGTGCCGGAGTCCACATCCCCTGAGAATGAATCTCCGATGGAAGCCGTACCCTTGGCTGAGTCTGAGACTGTGACCTCCTTTTACCCCGATCTGGGGACAAATCCACTACCAGCTGAGCATACCGTGAAAGAGCAGGCCTCCGCACACTTCATGCCAACTCCCGTCTCGTGGGTTGCCGAGGCCAGGACACCTGAGCCGCTTGAAGACCCCACCTTAGGGGACCCCGACGTCCCAGCTGAAACGCGCCTCCAGGAACAGACAGAGAGCCCGCAGCTTGTGAAAACTGGTTTAAGCACCCCAGGCCACCCAGTGATTCCCCAGGGCACGAAGGAGACTTCTCAGACACTGCAGGAAGAGGGTACACTCGGGACACACCCCATGGACTCCCGACACATTGAGGGAAACGGGCAAGCCGTGGACCCGACCACTCCGCTTGACTTGACTCTAGAAGCGGTGAACAGCGTCACTGATTTGAAGCGTCCCGGGGAGTCCACGCTTGGTGTCGTGTTTGGCAAGGACACGACCACGGCACTAGTGACCACGCCAGCCCCACAGGACACTTCACCGTCGGCTCTGACCACGCACCCTTCTCGGAAGAGGCCCCATGGCAGGAGGCGATTCCGACCCCACAAATTCCGACACCGCCATAAACAGACCCCGCATACGACGTCTGCCCCGACAGACGCTGTCTCGACTCCACCGACCCAGGTCCCCGAAGTGAAGACTGCAGGCCGAGGGGCGAGTTCTCTGGGTCCTACGACCTGGGCTACCAGCGCCGTAGGTACCCCGGGACGCTCGGACACGGAGGAGCATGCCGAACCTGTATCCAGGGGCAGCCCACGCAGGAAACAGGGCAAGAGACCCAACAGACACCGATACATCGCTTCTACCCTCAGCTCTGTGGCTTCTGTGTCCAAGCCCGGCCTTTCTCCAGAAGATAAGCATAAAACCTCTTTTCCCCCCAGCACCCAAGCTGCACTTTCCCCTACGACCGTCTCTTTCACCACTGGAGACCCACGGGAGCTAACCGGCATGCGAGATTATAGCACAGCTAGCATCAGCAAAACACATTTATCGCGTGACAGATTCCGAGAGGCCGTTCCCGTCACACGCGAGCCCGTGTCAGACGGAAAGGAAATGAATAACCACGGTGTCACAGACCTCGGGGACTATCAAACCGACGGTGTGGTCCCTGGAGCCTCAGTCACTCACGCGGTATCACCTTCTGGGGCCAAGGTCTCCCCCGCGAGAGGATTTAAGGAGGCGTCTCTGACATCTCCCTTTCCAGAAACGACGAGCTGGGATCCGCCAGGGGCAAGCCAGCCTGCGATGGAACACACAGACCCGCCTGTTACCAGCCCTCCGGAAGCGCTTACAGGATCACCCTCTGTGAGACAGGCAGCGGATCTAGGTTTGCCTACTGAGTTTTTACCTTCAGCGGGGGTCTCTACACTGTTTCAACCCCAACAGGCGGCTCCTTCAACGACTCTCCCCGTCCTAAAAGTAGAGGCGTCCTCAAGTCCGGCGGAAACCACCGTCCATGATCAGAGAAGCCCGTGAAACCGCTCACGCTACCGTCCCTTCTGAAATCGGGCCCCAGAGTCACGTGTCCACTCCCGCCCCGGTGGTGCAGCCAGAATCGCCATTCCCACCCACGACTCTCATATCCTCCGCAGAGACCACCACAGAGCCCACACCACCTTTTCCTTCAGGGACGTCCCCAGCCTGGAAAGCTTCCAGAGACCACGTCTCCTTCCATTACGTGGGGACCCCAGAAACCAAAGCGCCTTTGGTGAAAAACGAAGTAACTCGGCATCTGGCGAAGCCAGACCAGTTATCCACGCCCTCTTCCAAGCAGGACAAGTTTACCCTGACTCCAGAGCAGGCGTTAAGACAGGAAGCGTTTGATGGTACAATGAAAAACATGCTTCCCCGTGCTCCAGATGGTGCAAACGAGGCTGGGAGGGTCCCAGTTTTCCACCAACCAGCCGGAGTTCCCGCCACACCGATCCCGCCGAGAGGAACCGTGAGACCCCCGCACGCAGTCACACAAAGCCCCTTCAGACACTCGGTCACCTTCCAGCCCCCTCATCACCTGACCCGCAAACCAGGAGTCACCGCGTACCCGTCGAGGGCTTGGCCGGAGGGCGGGCACGCGACGACTCCAAGATCACCGAGTTATCCGACGACTCCCGTGGTGGTTTTATGGCCTGGGTCCAAACCTAGCCTTCCGGGTCCGGCGACCGGCCAGGGAACTGACCGATTCCAGGGCAACTCCAGGTCGTTGGGAAATAACCACCTGCCCGATCTAAGAAGAGACCCCGTGGGCAAGCTTCCGAATTCGAGAGCGCCTCCTTTTCCCGGCGGAAGATTCCCTTTCTTTATCAACAGGACCCTGTCTTCCCCCCAGTTGGGAGGCACTCCGAAACCTCAGGGACCCAGCTCTCCAGCCCCGGCGTTGAGAGACAGAAAGGTCAACACAGGTCCCTACACTCGGATCCACGCTCAGAGCATCTTCCACATGGACCTGGGGCCCCCAGCACCTCCCGTCTTGCACGCCCCCAGGACCACAGCGCCCCCCTCCACGAACGTACGGAACATCCCCCCGGTCTCCTCCACCCGGAGCTCGATCCCCTTCACGACGTCTTCCGTCCCGCCCTCCAGAAGCTTCCATCACAGCAGCTCAAAGCTCTTCTCTGCCGGAGGGCCGCCTGCGTCCAAATTCTGGACGCTGGGGGAAAAGCCGCAGATCATCACCAAATCCCCGCAGACCGTGACCGTCACCGCGGAGACGGACGTCATGTTCCCCTGTGAGGCCACGGGCAAACCCAAGCCTTTCGTGACTTGGACCAAGCTGTCCACAGGTATGGTGTTTATACCTTGGGCGTTCTAACCAGGGCTGGTAGGTGGAGAGGGGGAGTTCCTTTGGTGTAAGAAGTCCACGTAAAACCAGAGACTCTCAGGACGATGGGTAGATGGGATGGGAAAGGACTCCAGAGAATCTATCAATGGGTGTATCCCATTACAGGGACAGGGGAGTAAGAAATGAACAAGGGTGTGAGGTTTTTTTTTTTTTTTAAAGCAGCAGTGGAAACACGTAGCATTTCTAACCGGGACTTAGGGCTTCCCAGGTGTCTTGGAAGTAAAGAATGCCTGCCAGTGCAAAAGAAGCGGATTCTATCCCTAGGTTGGGAAGATCCCCTGGAGAAGGGCGTGGCAACCCACTCCACTATTCTTGCCTGGAGAATCCCATGGACTGAGGAGGCTGGCAGGCTACAGTCCACGGGGTTGCAAAGCATCAGATGTGATTTATCAACTGAACAATGACGAGAAACCCTGAGGCTTAGAAACATTCCAGAAAGGACCCTCTTGCCTTATCCCCGTGAGATTCGGTACAGAAGTCATCGGCAAGGCACGTGGGGCTTGCAGGAAGGGAAGGTGAGGGGAAGTCCCCCCCCAGCCCCCGCATCCTCCCACTGTCTTGGAAGGTCGCTGGACTTTGGTCTGAGCTCGGCGGGTGTTGGTTTGTGTGGAACCTAGAGCTGTGATTTCTATGAGTCAGCCCCGTCTGCCATCACTGAGCACCCTACACGGGCGGCTGGAGCAGCCAACCTCTTTTCTGATCGTTTGGGGGGTTGGAAGTACAAGATCCACGTGACAGCAGGACTGGTCCCCCCTGAATCCTCTTCAGCGCATCCACGGCCGTCTCCTCACGCGGCCATCCGTCCATGTGTCTGATGTCCCCATCTCCTCTTCTCATCAGAACCACGGTCCTCTGGGATCAGGACACACCCTCGTAGACCTCATTTTTTCACCTTCATCCCCTTTTTAAAGACCGTCTCCAAGCACAGCTGCATTCTGAGCCTCTGCGGGGTGGGGGTGGGGGTGGGGGTCCCAACTCCAACATAGGAATTGATGGTGGAAGGACAAAATTCAGCGCACATAACAAGGGTCCACACGACGGTCTCTACTTGGCAGGCTGGGGTACTGCAAAGACCGCTCTGGTTCACCCAAAACAACCCATCTGCTTGGATGTCCAAACAGATTCACGGCGACGCGGGGAACTAAACGTGATGACCACCCCTCTAGGTCTTCGCAGAGCACCGAGATGAGCTCCTTGTGTTATCCAGAAGCTTCCCAGTCGCGCTATTTTACACATATAGGGTATATATATATATGTCACTGTTCCTCTCGGTTCGTCCCAGCCTGTCCTTGCCCCGCTGTATCCACAAATCTGCGTCTCTATTCCAGCCCTGGAGTCTCTGTGAACTTACCTCCCTTTCCCTCTTTGTCTTTCCATCTCTCAAGCACAGCTGTGTCCTTCAGGCTTGGATTCTGTTCAGAGGGTTGGTTTTTTGATTTTTTTTTCCCTCCATCTGCCGTGTAGATAACCCAGGAAGTGACCGGCGCTGTTACATTGGAGACAGCTGTATGTTCTCTGCTGATCTCACACACGCTGGACGTTTTCCAGTCGTGAGAAGAGGCGCTGGGCGCAGGCAGATTACTGACCTCTTTGATAGGCTCCGCGTTGGACGCCAAAGACTTCCCTAATGATTTGATGAGGAATTTGCTGGAGAAAGCCAGCGGGGGAACACCACGGGGCTTTTCATTCTGAAAGGACTCTGCCTCGGATGGAAGGCGTGTCCCTGCAGTGAAGAGACCCCATTTGCATTCGTCCTTGGCGTCCTCTGTCCCTTGTTCCATCATAGCGTGTCCCTGGGCCATGCCAAGACCATCATGCATCTTCCTCCACCTGGCCGGGATTCTGCTTCTAGCGCCAGCTTTTCCTTGGTTTGGAGGAGGGCGTGGCAACCCACTCCGGTATTCTTGCCTGGAGAATCCCCATGGACAGAGGAGCCTGGTGGGATACAGTCTGTGGGGTCGCAAAGAGTCAGACACGACTGAGCGACTTACACTTTTCCTTTCTTAGTTAGCTCCAGTTGGGTTTATTTTTTTTTTTTGGAATATAATTGCTTTACATGACGCTGTGCTGGTTTCTGATGTACAACAACGTGAATCAGCTATCAGGGTCCATATATCTCCTTCCTCTTAAGCCCCTTTCCCAGCCCCATCCACCCCTCTAGGTCATCACCGAGCCTGGGCTAGACCTGGGCTTCCCTCTCTCTGTCTGTTCCACACACGATCTTGTATATATGTTAGTGCTACTCTCCCGAGTCACCCTACCTTCTCCTTCGCCCACTGTGCCCACCTGTCTCTTCTCTCCATCTGCTCCTCTCTTCCTGCCCTGCAAACAGATTCCGCAGTAGCCATCTTTCCAGATTCCCTATGCAGGCGTTAATGTGCACGATATCTGATTTTCTCTTTCTGACCTCCTTCACTCTGTACGACAGACGCTAGGTTCATCCTCATCGCTGCAGCAGACTCAGGCGCGTTCCTTTTCATGGCTGAGTAATCTTCCATTGTGTGTGTGTGTGTGTGTGTCTGTACCACATCTTTATTCATTCATCTGTCGATGGACACTTAGCTTGCTTCCATGTCATTACTGTAAATAGTGCTGCTATGAACACTTAGGTGAATGTGGATTTTTTTTTTTGAGTTATGGTTTTCTCAGGGTATATGCCCAGCAGTGACATTGCTGTATCACATGTTAGTTCTAGTGCAAGAGGGTTCCCTTCGCTCCACACCCTCTCCAGCATTTATCATTAGTTCAGTTCAGTTCAGTCACTCAGTCGTGTCTGACTCTTTGCGACCCCGTGGACTGCAGCACGCCAGGCCTCCCTGTCCATCACCAACTCCCAGAGCTTACTCAAACTCATGTCCATTGGAGAGTCAGTGATGCCATCCAACCATCTCATCCTCTGTCGTCCCCTTCTCCTCCCACCTTCAATCTTTCCCAGCATCAGGGTCTTTTCCAGTGAGTCAGTTCTTCGCATCAGGTGGCCAAAGTATTGGAGTTTCAGCTTCAGCATCAGTCCTTCCAATGAATATTCAGGACCAATTTCCTTTAGGATGGACTGACTGGATCTCCTTGCAGTCCAAGGGACTCTCAAGTCTCCTCCAACACCACAGTTCAAAAGCATCAATTCTTTGGCGCTCAGCTTTCTTTATAGTCCAACTCTCACATCCATACATGACCACTGGAAAAACCATAGTCTTGACTAGATGGACATTTATTGGCAAAGTAATGTCTCTGCTTTTTAATATCGTTTGTAGATTTTTTTTCATTGATGACCATTCTGACTGGTGTGAGCTGATACCTCACTGTATTTTTGATTTCCCTTTCTCTGATAATTAGTGATGCTGAGCGTCTTTTCATTTGCCTCTTGCGGTGCACAGATGGTGGGGAGAAAGAGGAACAGGTGCCCCCCAGCTATAGAGGCAGGGGTGTCAGGAAGCATGCGTGAGAGCTCAGCTCAGCCACATGGGACAGAGAATGACCCGCCCAACCTGGCTCTCGGGAGCCTGGCCGGGCCAAGGGGGACGGCGAGTGCAAACCTGGAGCGTCCCTGTCACCGACCTGGGCACCCGAGGAGGACCTGAGTGTCCACTCGGGGAGGCAGGGACTGAGCAAAGCAGAGTTGCCTCTCCGGTAACTTCAGTGAACAAAGAGGCCGCCCTGGGAGACCCTGGGGCTCATGGTACCTTCCAGAACCCTCTCTGAAAAGCACACCCGCTGCCCCGGCGGAAAGGTGTCATTTACCCTGATTCGGGGATTTCACCAAAGAGTCAGGAGGAATATCGGAGGTACTGGCGGGGTGGGTCTTTTGTTCTTTGCCGTGTGGACGTAAAGAGGAGAAGTCAGTCAACGAAAGGGCTTCACAGGTGGCCCCGGGGTAAAGAACCCATCTGCCAGGGCAGAAGACTCCAGTTCGATCCCTGGGTCGGGAAGACTCCCTGGAGGAGGAAATGGCAACCCACTCCAGTGTTCTTGCCTGGAGAATCCCACGGACAGAGGAGCCTGGCGGGCTGCAGTCCATGGGGTCGCAAAGAGTCAGACACGACTGAAGCGACTTAGCAGGCACGCAGACGATCCTGGAGGTACTGGGGGTGGGTCTTTTTGCCTTTGCGGTTTGGTGTCACAGAGAGTTGGACACGCCTTGGCACGCAGCGCTATGCCATCTCTTTCTTTCCCACTTAAAATGTGTGTGTTGAGGAAACAGGATGTTTTTCCCTCTTATAATTCTCCACGGCCTGACTGTATATTCATGACACCCTCTACGTACACTGCAATGTGAAGAATAGATCTCTAGTGGGAAGCTGTCAAGGAACCCAGCTCGGGGGTCTGTGATGACTTAGAGGGCTGGGCTGGGGGCGGGAGGGAGGTTCAAGAGCGAGGGGATATATCTATACTTAAAGCTGACTCCAGAATTCTTGCCTGGAGAAACCCCACGGACAGAGGAGCCTGGCAGGCTCCAGTCCACGGGGTCACAGAGAGTTGAACACGACTGAAGTGATCTAGCACACACACATGCGTGCTCGAGAAGATTATTGGAAGTCCTGGGGGTTGGGCCTTTTGCTTTTTTGCAGTTTGGACATAAACGGGAGAAATGAGATTAAAGAGTTTCCCTAATGGTTCAGTGCCAATGCAGGAGACTCAGGTTCAATCCCTACATCGGGAAAATCCCCTGGAGGAGGGAATGGCAACCCACGCCCGTGTTCCTTCCTGGGAGAGTCCAATGGCCCGAGGAACCTGGCGGGCTACGGTCCAGTGGGGTCGCAAAGGGTCGGGCAAGACTTGGCGACTGGGCGGCTGCAGGCAGAGATGCATTAACTAATCGTCTTTATTCCAACCTTGCGGAAAGAGGCTGTGTGCATCGCATCTGATGGCAGCTGTTTCTGAATTCCAGGCGCTCTGATGACCCCCAACACCAGACTGCAGCGGTTCGAGGTCCTGAAGAACGGCACCTTCGTCATCCGGAGCGTCCAGGTGCAGGACCGCGGGCAGTATATGTGCACGGCCAAAAACCTGCACGGGGCCGACCGCATGGTGGTCCTGCTGTCGGTCACGGTGCAGCAGCCCCAGATCCTGGCCTCCCACTACAAGGACGTCACCGTCTACCTGGGCGACACCATCGCCATGGAGTGTCTGGCCAAGGGCACCCCCGCGCCGCAAATCTCCTGGGTCTTCCCCGACGGGCGCGTGTGGCAGACCGTGTCCCCCGTGGAGGGCAGGGTCACGCTACACGAGAACCGGACGCTGAGCATCAAGGAGGCGTCGTTCCAAGACAGGGGCGTCTACAAGTGCGTGGCCAGCAACGCGGCGGGCGCCGACAGCCTGGCCATCCGCCTGCACGTGGCGGCGCTGCCCCCGGTCATCCACCAGGAGAAGGCGGAGAACATCTCGCTGCCGCCCGGCCTCAGCATCCACATCCACTGCACGGCCCGCGCCGCGCCCCTGCCCAGCGTGCGCTGGGTGCTCCGCGACGGCACCCAGATCCGCCCCTCGCAGTTCGTCCACGGCAACCTCTTCGTCTTCCCCAACGGGACCCTCTACATCCGCAACCTGGCGCCCCAGGACAGCGGGCGCTATGAGTGCGTGGCCGCCAATCTGGTGGGCTCGGCGCGCCGGACGGTGCAGCTCACGGTGCAGCGCGCGGCCGCCAACGCGCGCATCACCGGCACCTCCCCGCAGAGGACCGATGTTCGCTACGGAGGGACCCTCCGCCTGGACTGCAGCGCCTCCGGGGACCCCTGGCCGCGCATCGTCTGGAGGCTGCCGTCCAAGCGGATGATCGACGCGCTTTTCAGGTACGTACGTATGGGGGCGCTCCGGGCTCACCATCATTCCCCGGGCACTTCCGCGCGCTCCCGGAGTTTTTTTCTTGGGGCACCTCCCTCCGTCTCCCCTTGGAATTGTGTTGCTCAGTCGCTCAGTCGTGTCCGACTCTGGGACCCCATGGACTGCAGCACGCCAGGCCTCCCCGTCCATCACCAGCTCCCGGAGTTTACTCAAACTCATGTCCATCGAGTCGGTGATGCTATCCAACCATCTCATCCTCTGTCGCCCCCTTCTCCTCCTGCCTTCAGTCTTTCCCAGCATCAGGGTCTTTTCCAATGACTGGGATTTGGGGGGGACACCTTTTCTTGGGGTCAGACAGAAAAGGGAACTACTCCTTGTCTGGAATGAATGGGCTTCCCTGGTAGCTCCGTTGGTGAAAAACCTGCCTCCAATGCAGGAGAGACTCTGATTCCGTTCCTGGGTGATGAAGATCCACTGGAGAAGGGATAAGCTACCCACTCCAGTATTCTTGGGCTTCCCTGGTGGCTCAGAAGTAAAGAATCCCTCTGCAATGCAGGAGGCCTGGGTTCGATCCCTGGATCGGGAAGATCCTCTGGAGAAGGGCATGGCAACCCACTCCAGTGTTCTTGTCTGGGAAATCCCGTAGACAGAGGAGACTGGCGGGATTCAGTCCATCGGGTGGCCAGGGATTCAGACACGACCTAAGGACTAAACAGAAACAACAAAAGGATAGATACAAACAGTTTGCCTTCTCTTTCTATAATCGAATCTCAACAAAACACGTAGGAGCTCCACGCGTGATGTTAAAGTGTATCCGCAACAGAAGGAAAGGAGGGAAAGACAAAAATCTGAAAGGCATGGTGATACACCAAGGTCACACATCTGGAATCCTTAAAGTTCGTTTTGGCGACAAGAAGAAGCACCTTGCCTTGTTGCCCTGTCTCCGAGTCCCAGATGTTTGAATCTAGAGCAGTGGGTCTCAACCAAGGGGGATTTTGACCCCCGGGGACTTGGGGCAATTTGGGGAGCCATTTTTGGTTGATGTGACTTCAGGAATGGGGAAGTGGGGCTCCCGGCATGTGGTGGGTGGAGACCAGGGGTGCTGCTGCACACCCCACGGCATGGAGGATGTGTGCTCAGGATGGCCCACGCCAGAGAGTTGTCCAGTCCCAGGTGTCAGTAGTGCTGAGGCTGAGAAACCCTGAACTAGCGTGAGAGACTGTCTAATTATCTATCCATCCATCCATCCATCCATCCATACATACATACATACATCTATCCATCCATCCATACATACATCTATCCATCCATCCATATGTCTATCTACCCATCCATCCTTCCATATATACGTCTATCTATCCATCCATCATCCATCCATTTACCCATCCATCCTTCCATACATCTATCCATCTATCCACCCATTCATCCATCCATCCACCCATCCATCTACCCATCCATTCATCCATCCATGTCTATCTACCCATCCATCCATCCATCCGTCTATCCATCCATCCATCTCTCTATCTATCTCTAGCTGTGGTTCTCAACCAGGAATGACTTGGCCCTCAGGGGACATGTGACAATATCCAGAGACATTTCTGCTTGTCACACCTTGGCGGGGAGTGCTCCTAGACCTGATGGGTGGAGACCAGGGATGCTCCTCCACACCCCACAGTGCAGAGGACGCCCCACATAAGAGAGTCGTCCAGCCTCCAGGTGTCAGTAGGGTTGAGACTGACAAATGCTGACATAGCCTAAGTGACTGTCTAATTATCTATCTATCCATCCATCCCTCCATCCCTCCATCTATCCCTCCCTCCATCCATCCACCCATATGTCTATCTACCCATCCATCCATCCATCCATACATGCATGCATGCATGCATCCATCCATTCATCCATATGTCTCTCTACCCACCCATCTATCCATACATGCATGCATCCATTTATCCATCCATCTATCCATCCATCCATCCATACATCTATCTATCCATCCATCCATACATGCATGTATCTATCTATTCATCCATCCATCCATCCAGTCTGTCTATCCACCCATCCATCCATCTACCCATCCATTCATCCATCCATATGTCTATCTACCCATCCATCCATCCACCCATCCATCCATTCACCCATCCATCTATCCATCCACCTATCCACCCATCCATTCATCCATCCATCCATCCATCCATCCATCTACCCATGCATTCATCCATCCATATGTCTATCTACCCATCCATCCATCCATCTACGCATCCATCCATACATGCATGCATCTATCTATTCATCCATCCATCCAGTCTATCCATCCATCCACCCCCCATCCATCCATCTATCCATGCATCCCTCCATCCATCCATACATGCATGCATCTATATCTATTCATTCATCCATCCAGTCTGTCCATCCTTCCCCCCATCCATCCATCTATCCATCCCTCCCTCCCTCCCTCCCTCCATCCATCCATCCATCCATCCATACATGCATGCATCTATCTATCCATCTATCCATCCATCCATCTCTCCATCCATCCATCATCCATCCATCTCTCCATCCATCCATCCATCCATCCATCCCTCCATTCCATCCATCCATCCCTCTCTCCATCCATCCATCCATATCTCTGTCTACCCAACCATCCATCCATCTATCTATCCCTCCATCCATCCATCCATCCATCCACCCATATGTGTATGCACCCATCCATCCGTCCATCCATCCATCCATACATGCATGCATGCATCTATCTATCCATCTATCCATCTATCCATCCATCCATCTCTCCATCCATCCATCATCCATCCATCCCTCCATCCATCCATCTATCCCTCTCTCCATCCATCCATCCATATCTCTGTCTACCCAACCATCCATCCATCTATCTATCCATCCATCCATCCATCCACCCATATGTCTATCTACCCATCCATCCATCCATCCATCCATCCATCCATCCATGCATCTATCTATTCATCCATCCATCCAGTCTATCCATCCATCCATCCATACATGCATACATGCTACTGTTTAATCAGTACAGACCAGGAGAGCTGCCCCAAACCCCGCCATGCACAGGAGACGCCACCATGGACAGTCATCCAGCCCCTTACATTAGGTGCTGAAGCTGCAAAACCCTGGGCGTGTCCCCCCAAAGCCACTGTCTTTGTTCAGTGTTTCCAGCTGCAGAAGAAAGACACAGGGGTTGGCAGCAGTGAGACAAAGCGACACCGATGACGCCATGTTGAAACCCCACCCCCTCCCCAGCTCTCAGCCTCCAGGGCCGGGCAGCTTGGTGTGGGCTCCTCCCCGCAGACAAGGACAAAAAAAAAGCAGCACCCAAGATTCTGTGCCGACACCGTCTCCTTTCAATGAAGGAAAAGGTTGCTGTCGCATTCTCCCAGCCTGTCTATTTTAACTTCAGGCCGCTGGGTGGTACCTCGTGAACTTCTGCACAGTCCATCCGGAATACCACGTACCCGGTTTTCCCCAGAATATCTTCCAGCTGGGCCGGTGTCCTGCCACGTGGAGGCCTGTTTTCCACTGACGTTGGCAAGGCTGAGGCGAGTGTTGAACGGACGCTGAAATGAAGGATGGTCATTCCAGCGTCGACGGGGGCGGTGTTACAGCTTCTCGCTGTAAATCATAAACGATGGTCTCTGTAGCTTCATTATTCCTAGCTTCTGACTAATTACATTCTCAGAAAAAAAGTGTCATTAAACGGCCCATGGGAGTTTTACAAAGGAGCGGGTTCTCTGCCCCGCCTACACACTGGGATTGTTTAAAAAACAGAGGTATTGGACTTTGGTGTCTTGAAGCCAAGTCTCCTGTGCAGTGGAGCCAGCCACCTTTTTCAGGCTTGCTCTGTGGATTCTGATTGTGACCAAGACTAGGATTCGTTGCCATAGGCATTTCTAAATGTTTTTCAGACATATGCTACTGTATACATTTCTGGAGTCTGACTCCAAGACACGTTAAAACATCTTTTGTCTTTTCCACTGCTATCCAGTGACTGACTGATTCACATAGACTTGACTCTCTTTCCCGTGGCCAACAAAACAGTTTATTTGGCCCTTGTCAATAAGTGCTTATAGCTCAGTCGGTGAAGAATCTGCCTGTAGTGCAGGAGACCTGGGTTCGATCCCTGGGTCGGAGAGACTTGCTGAAGGAGGAAATGGCACCCCACTCCAGGATTCTTGCCTGGAGAATCCCATGGACAGAGGAGCCTGGCAGGCTACAGTCCCTGGGGTCGTAAAAGAGTCGGACACAAGTTAGCAACTAAACCACCACGATTGGTGCTTTGATGAACAATGATCAGGTGGCTAAGTGGTTAAGAATCTGCCTGCCAATGCAGGAGATAAGGGTTCGATCCCTGGGTCGGGAGGATCCCCTGGAGAAGGAAATGGTAACCCACTCCAGTATTCTTGCCTGAGAAATCCCACGGAGAGAGGAGCCTGGCAGGCTACAATCCATGGTGTCTCTAAGGGATGAGCCATGACCTAACAACAGCAATCAGGTTTCAAGGTTGTATTCCATCATAGGCTTTTTTTTTTTTAATTAACCATTCCATACATGCTATGAGAATGATGCAGTGTGCAGGAAATATTTAGGGATGAATGTTCAAGTTCCCTCTACAGAAGCCAGAATGATCATTTATAAGTAACTGAGATGTTGGTCACTTTTAAAGTAGGAAGTTCCTAAATATCTTAACCCGTTACTCAAAGCATTAGCTCTGCACTGCTGGAGGAGATGCCAATACCTATTTATAAAAATGTCCCGTACGTAGGGTAGCTGTTTCTGTCTTTCTTTCCGTGTTGCCCCTTTATGCTGAAAAACTTTTTTTCTTACATATTAACTCAGCAGCGTGTGAATGTAGGTCTACTGCGTGGAGAAATGGCATGTAGCATAGGTGCAAACTGGTGAGGATCTGTAAGCTTTAGTGGAGAAGGAAATGGCAACCCACTCCAGTATTCTTGCCTGGAGAATCCCATGGACAGAGGAGCCTGGCGGGCTACAGTCTGTGGGGGTTGCAAAGAGTCAGACACGACTGAACCACTGAGCACATTGACACTGACACACTCTAGAGAAGAAACTTGTAGACCAACAGCATCAAGTGCTGAGGCATCCCACCTTAGCATCGAAACTCTTCCGATCACCACACCTCCGTGATTCGTGGCGTCGATACTTTGCTTCCTCTTTGATTCATAGTTCAGTCCAGCCACATGAGAACTGTCAAGGGTAGAAATCGTCCGTAAAGTGCTTTCTTTAGGAAAAATTTCACCTCATCCTAAGGTTAATGCATATTCATTCTGTCCAAGCCTGTAGCATTTGATCTGATTTTATCATTACCCTAAGCACCGCACTGGCCAGCATGCAAATATTTGATCCACACACACACACACACACACCCCACACACGCACACACTAACAGGGTTGATGTCGTAGGCTGCATTTCACATCTTTGAATCCGTGGCCAGGCCAGCCAGAGGGCAGGCTCCACCGGGAAGTTCTTATTCATGGTAAATAAATTGCTTCTGTGTTTGGGTAGTGTCCCCTTTCGGCTGCAAAAACCATCTGACGTTTTGAGTGGCAGTCTTGGGTACTGGTGGAGTTTCCCTGGTGACTCAGCAGTAGAGAATCTGCCTTCCAACGCAGGAGAGTCAAGTTCGATCCCTGGGTGGGGAGGATCCCCTGGAGAAAGGGCATGGCAACCCACCCCAGTATTCTTGCCTGGAGAATCCCATGGAGTAGGTGACTCAGTGGTAAAAGAACCTGCCTCCGATGCAGGAGACGCGGGTTCGATTCCTGGGTGGGGAAGATCCCCTGGAGAAGGGGCGTGGCAACCCACTCTGGTATTCTGGCGTGGAGAATCCCCTGGACAGAGGAGCCTGGCCGGGCTACATCCTGCGGGGTGGCAACGAGTTGACCATGCCTTAGTGACAACAGCCTGACCACCTAGTGGTTCCTCAGAACCCCAAGTCTCTGTCTTGCTTCGGTGATCTCGAGCCAGGCCAAGAGAGCGTTTGGGAGACTGACATTCTTCCTCCTTTTCTTCTTCCCCGTCAGCTTCGACACCAGGATCAAGGCGTTCGCCAACGGGACGCTGGTGGTGAAGTCGGTCACCGACAAAGACGCGGGGGATTACCTGTGCGTCGCCCGGAACAAGGTGGGCGACGACTTCGTGGCGCTCAAGGTGAACGTGGTCATGAAAGCCGCCAAGATCCAGCACAAGGAAGCCAACGACCACCGGGTTCTCTACGGGGGCGACCTCAAGGTGGACTGCCTGGCCACGGGGCTCCCCAACCCCGAGATCTCGTGGGGCCTCCCGGATGGGAGCCTGGTCAACTCCTTCATGCAGGCGGACGACAGCGGCGGGCGGGCCAAGCGCTACGTGGTGTTCCACAACGGGACGCTCTACTTCAACGAGGTGGGCCCGCGGGAGGAGGGGGACTACACGTGCTTCGCCGAAAACCAGGTCGGCAAGGACGAGATGCGCGTGCGCGTCAAGGTGGTGAGCCAGCCGGCCGCCATCCGCAACAAGACGTACTCGGTGATCCAGGTGCCCTACGGGGACGTGGTCACCGTGGCCTGCGAGGCCCAGGGGGAGCCCGCGCCCAGGGTCACCTGGCTGTCTCCCAGCCACCGGCTCATCCCCGCCTCGTCCGACAAGTACCAGGTCTACCAGGATGGCACGCTCCTCATCCAGAAGGCCCAGCGCTCCGACAGCGGCAACTACACGTGCGTGGTCAGGAACCGCGGCGGCGAGGACCGGAAGACCGTCTGGATCCACGTCCACGTGCAGCCGCCCACCATCAACGGATACCCCGAGGCCATCACCACGGTGCGGGAGGTGGCCCCCGGCGGGAGCCGCAAGCTCATCGACTGCCGGGCGGAAGGCGTGCCGGCGCCGCGCGTGCTCTGGGCCTTCCCCGAGGGCGTGGTCCTGCCCGCCCCCTACTACGGCAACCGCATCACCATCCACCGCAACGGGACGCTGGACATCAAGAGCCTGCGCGCGAGCGACTCGGTGCAGCTGGCGTGCATCGGGCGCAACGAGGGCGGGGAGGCCCGCCTGGTGGTGCAGCTCACGGTCCTGGAGCCCTTGGAGAAGCCCGTCTTCCACGACCCGGTCAGCGAGAAGATCACGGCCATGGCCGGCCACACCATCAGCCTCAACTGCTCGGCCGCGGGCACCCCGCCGCCCGCGCTGCTGTGGGTCCTGCCCAATGGGACGGAGCTGCGGAGCGGCCAGCGGCTGCACAGGTTCTTCCACAAGGGGGACGGCCGGCTGCACGTCAGCGGCCTCTCGTCCGAGGACGCCGGCGCCTACCGCTGCGTGGCCAGCAACTCGGCAGGCCACACGGAGAGGCTCGTGTCCCTGAAGGTGGGGCTGCAGCCCGAGACGAGCAAGCGCTACCACAACCTGGTCAGCATCGTCAACGGGGAGACGCTGCGGCTGCCCTGCGCCCCGGGCGCCCGGGGGACGCGCCCCTCCTGGACGCTGCCCAGCGGCCGGGTGCTGGACGGCCCCCAGGTGCGCGGACGCTTCGCCCTCTGGGAGAACGGCACCCTGACCGTGCGGGACGCCTCGGTCTTCGACCGGGGCACCTACGTCTGCAAGGCGGAGGGCGAACACGGCCCTGCCGTCGTGAGCGTCCCGGTGATCGTCATCGCCTATCCCCCGCGGATCACCAGCGAGCCCACGCCGGTCATCTACGCCCGCCCCGGCAGCACCGTGAAGATGAACTGCATGGCCATGGGCATCCCCAAAGCCGAGATAAGCTGGGAGCTGCCCGACAAGTCGCATCTCACCGTGGGGACTCAGACCCGTCTCTATGGCAACAGATTCCTGCACCCGCAGGGATCCCTGACTGTCCAGCAGGCCAGCCAGAGAGACGCGGGCTTCTACAGATGCACTGCAAAAAACCTCCTGGGCAGCGACTCTAAGACCACCTACGTCCACATCTACTGAAATGCCAAATCGGATGGCGGGGACTCCACGGCCTTCGCCTGAAAGCGAAAGTGTTCGCGGCTCAGTCGTGTGGGATGCCGAGACTCCCCCTCCTCCCTGGACTGTAGCCCGCCAGGCTCCTCTGTCCGTGGGATTCTCCAGGTCAGAATACTGGAGTGGGTTGCGATCGCTTAGGAAGTTAAAATGAAGCTTGCTGACGCGAGGGAACACCGCAGGCGCTGTAAGGCGGTGTCTGCCCCGACGAGGGGGACTTTGTGACCTGTTTACAGGATGCCAAGCGCCCTGGTCTTGCTTTCCACGGGACTGGGGTGCGGATCTCAATTTTCTGAGTCGCGGGCGCCACCCTGCCGCCTGAACGAGCGTCTGAGGAGCACTCACTGCAAACAAATCATAGACATTCACCATGCCTCGCTACCCGGCTGCAAAACGCGTTCCCCTAGTTAACCTGCTGCAGTTTCAACACGATAGAACCTTCTAGAACGAGTATCCACCTTTCCGTTATCTCAGCATTCCACTTTGCCCAACAAGGCCTGAGAACCACAATGATTGAATTTTTTTTTTTTTAACCCACGTACATGTGTCATACAATACATCTCGTTTTATAAGAATGCTCTGTTCCTGGAACTCACTTTTTATATAGTGTTTTATATATATATATATATTATTTTTTTTTCTTTCTAATCAGACGATGAGAGTAGAAAGCAAAAGACATACTTTCTGTCTCGTTAAAAATAATAAATTATTGGTCTTTACAAGACTTGGATACATTAGGGCAGGCATGGAAATGCAGTTGAAGCAAGTTTCCTCCTCATCTTCCTTCAGATTCATGAACCATGAAGATATTACTGTTCCCAGGAATCCTGTGGGTGGGGGAGGGACTGACATACTGAATTTCCTTGTTTATAATAAAGTTTATCCCATGAGAGTTGCAGGGAGATGAGAGGAGACGGAACAGAAAGCAAAGTTGTGACCCCAGAGAATAAACCCACTGTCTTCTGGACAAGCTCGGAAATCGCTTTCCTCCTGTCTGCCACTGAAAGTTGATCTGTTATTTCCATGACTGCTTTACTGTATTTTTAAGGCCCATATAATGTACATTGGATAATAAAATAATATTTTCCAAAGAGCCAAGCAGTCATGACAGTGGTATTTTTTTCAAGGGCAAAAGCACATGAGTTGCATTTGAGTTTTAAATCAGATTGGTTGATTTGACTTCCCTGGTGATCCAGTGGTTAAGACTTTGCAGATCCCACATGCCTCAGGGCCAAAAAACCTAAACCTAAAATGGAAGTAGGATTGTAAGAAATCCAATAAAGACTTTAAAAATGGTGGGCCACATCCAAAAAAAAAAAAATCTTAATAAATCAGATTGGTTAAAAATTGCTTTTATCCACCACACTATAATTACTCCTTTCTCTGCAACTCTTTTTATTACAAAGAAACGGAGTCCAAGTTGGTGGCTCTGGCGACCCCTTTGACAGGAAGAAAGGGTGGCAACAGTTCCGATCTGAACCAAGATAAATTGAGACTGAAAAAAATGGTGTCACGGAAACCCTTCAGCTAATTTTCTTCAGGAAAGAGGCGTCTTGGGTGCATGTCCCACGCATGTTTTGGCTTTCCATACCGAGAAGCGGGTAAAAAGCAAGATTAAATGTTTGGGAAGAAGGTGAGTTTTGACCATGCCACCAATTTGGAAAGAATAGCAGTCACTGAAACGAAACAGCTTGGCTGCTTCCCACCATTCTGGGAAGCACGGATGCTGTCTCGTGTATCAATTTGTTTCTGGCTTTAACGATAACTCCACAGCCCTTAGGATGTGCTAGGTACCAGGATGGGGTGCCAGGGTGCCCAGATGTGTTGGAAACATGTCCTGCTTGAAGCGTTCATGCTCCAGAGACCAGCGCTTTTATCTTGGACAGGGTTTGTC
The DNA here is from genome assembly GCF_023699985.2 of Odocoileus virginianus. Classification (NCBI taxonomy): domain Eukaryota; kingdom Metazoa; phylum Chordata; class Mammalia; order Artiodactyla; family Cervidae; genus Odocoileus; species Odocoileus virginianus. Next base: position 1,770,494 of record NW_027224323.1, read on the forward strand.
AACATTAGCAGCAAGAACTTTGGGGGCTGGGTCATTTTCTGGAGTGGGGGCCGTGGTGTGCGTCGTGGGGTGTTTAGCAGCATCTGTAGGCTATACCCACGGAGTGTCAGTAGCGTCTTCCACTCCAGATGTGTGGCAGTCAAGTCATGGCTCTAAATATTTTCAATGCCCCCCCATCGCCCTTAGTTGAGAACCACCATGAGAGATCTTAAGTAGATACGATTTGATAGATCAACAATACATCGATAGCTAGATAGATGATACATAGATGATAGATGAATGTGTAGGTGGATGGATGGATGGATGGATAGATGGTTAATAGATATATGCATATATCAGTTCAGTTGCTCAGTTGTATCCACCTCTTTGTGACCCCATGGACTGCAGCACACCAGGCTTCCCTGTCCATCACCAACTCCCGGAGCTTGCTCAAACCCATGTCCATCGGGTCGATGTATAGTATACATATATGGTAGATGATACAAAGTAGCTAGATGATGAAAGTTTATTGCTGAACTACGAAAGACACCGGGATTCTTGGCCTCCGGAGGAGAAGAATTCAATCCGGGGCCAGAGACGAGGCTTGATCGCTCAGAGCTTTTATGTAATAGAGTTTTATTAAAGTATAAAAGAGAGAAAGCTTCTGACATAGACATCAGAAGGGGGCAGAAAGAGTGCCCCCTCACTAGTGTTAGCAATGGAGTTATATACTTTTTAATTAGTTATTACAGTGAATCAAAAGAATGTCTGGAGGTTGTAAAGACCTTACTAGACCCACTCCCATAATTTACATTTTAAGATAACAGGATTAGCCAGAAGGTTTTTTTTTCCAGAAACTGTCCTCAAGCAGGATACATTATTGTTATATAATCCTAAGGAATGTAGAGGGAAAAAAAAGTTTGTCCTTTCCTCCTCCTTGAGAATTCCAGACCCCTCTCTCCTTGGGGACCCCCAGACTTCTTATCAACCTGCCTAGGAATTGACTCTCTCAATGATATGATAGATCAGATAGATAAATAGGTGTGTGGGTAGATGAATGGATAGGTGCTTGACAGATACATGTATAGATATGTATGTATAGATAGATATGATTGATTGATAGTAGACAGTACATAGATACCTAGATAGATGATACATGGAGACATAGATGATATATAAGATAGATGTGTGGATGGATGGATGGATAGGTGGGCAAATGACTGATAGACACATAAATGCATGCCTGCGTGCTAAGTCACTGCATTCATGTCCGACTCTTTGTGACCCTATGGTCTGCAGACTTCCAGGCTGCTCTGTACGTGGGGCTTCTCCAGGCAACAATGCTGGAGTGGGTTGCCATGTCCTCCTCCCCGGGATCCTCCCCACCCAAGGACTGAACTCACAGTTCCTGCGACTCCTGCATTGCAGACGGGTTCTCTACCAGCTGAGCCACCGGGGGAGCACCGATACATAAATATATAGTAGGTGATAGCTAGCTAGCTAGATGATGATAAAGATGGCAGAAAATAGGTAGATGTGATAGATAAGATAGCTAAATGGTAGATGAAACAAATAGGTATGTGGATAGATGAATGTATAGAAAGAGAGATGATAGATACATAAATATATGGTAGATGATACATATGATTTATAGGTAGACAATATATGATACATAGATATAGATGTGTGGATGGGTGCATGGATAAAATATGGAAATATAGCAATGTAGACAGATGATTGATACATACATATATAGTAGATAGATAAATAACAGCTAGCTAACTAGCTACATGACAATGAAAATAGATGGGTGTCTATTATCAAGGATGGATGAATTTCTTGTTTTAAGCCACTCACCTCTTAAAAATTTTCTAGTAAAGGCAGTCACAGTGAGATGTACTTAGATACTTCGAAACTGGATCAGCAGATAAAGAATTTACCTGCAGTGCAGGAGATACAGGGGATGTGGGTTCGATCCCTGGGTCGGGATAGATCCCCTGGAGAAGGGCATGGCAACCCACTCCAGTATTCTTGCCTGGAGAATCCCATGGACACAGGAGCCTGGTGTGAGCTACAGTCCCCGGGGTCGCAAAGAGTCAGACACGACTGAATTGACTCACACGTGCACACGCATGCAAGTAGGCACTGCTATTTCTGGAATTCTTGCTGTTATCTCCACCCCCGCCCCCCGGGTTTAAAACGGCCATGGTTTGCAAAGCACTTTCAGGCACTGTATACCACTGAGACCTCCACACTGTCCTTGGAAAGGCTGACGCTCCCCGCTCCCCAAGCAGGGGACCCTGGGTTCAATCCCTAGTCAGGGAACTAGGTTCTGTGTGCTGCCACTGAGAGTTCAAGTGCTGCAAGTCAAGATCCCGTGTGCCTCAGCTAAGACCCCGTGCAGCCAGATACACAAATATTTTCAAAAGAATAGAACAAATAAACTGTATTTTGATTTTTACAAAGTCATAAAAAGATTGGGAGCAGAGATGCACTGTTAGTGAGAAACCTCATTCAACTTTCCATTATGTAAAACAGAAATGCGCACACACGGCTTTTGGAAGGAAAAAAAAAAAAAAGCAAGGCTATTTTCTCCATTTGGAGAAGGGAATGGCAACCCACTCCAGTATTCTTGCCTGGAGAATCACGTGGACAGAGGAGCCTGGTGGGCTACGGTCCATGGGGTCGCAGAGAGTCAGACATGACTGAGCGACTAACACATTTTCTCCATTAGGGTCTGGCAACGTGATTTTAAAAATAATGACAAAACAAAACAAATCCAAGAGACTTCCTGTGTACCGTGAAGGTTCCTGCAGTCTCTCTCTCTTTTTTTTTTTTTGTCTTTGTGGTATATAAGCATCTGCAAAACATGCCAGAATAATTCAGCGATACTTTTCCTGGGTCTGGAGGAAGACTGGGAGTTTATGGGCTTCCTCGAGATCCTTCTCTCAATGATTATAAAAATAGATTCCATGTAAAAACTTTTTTTTTCTTTCTATTTTTCTTCCTGGACAATGGCAGGAGCCGGAGGTCTATTTTAAATTACTAGTTAAAAGAGGAGCTTTAAAGCACAATTTTCAGGGGACAGGATTACTATCCATTGCTGTTTCATTTTCTTTTTGTTGATTCTGGAAACTGAGACTCTTTGTCAAAGCCGGGATTTAAAACTAATAATTAAAAAAAAAAAAAGTAACCGCTGAGATTTTTCCTACAGAAAATACCGCACTGAGTCCATTTCAAAATGGGGGGAAAGTGATCTTTCTTGACGTCTTTCCAGCAGAAACCAGGAAAGTGCTCACAAGGCCACCCACCGTGAGGCCAGGTTTCTGGAGAGTTAGCCAGAAACAAGAAATCCCACGGACAGAGGAGCCTGGTGGGCTACAGTCCGCGGGGTCGCAGAGACTCAGAAAGGACTTGGCAAACTAAACAACCCTAACAGTGAAACACAGATCTGATCGGGGGTGGGGGAGCTTTGGGGAGGAGAAGACCAAGTTTCTACTGTTTCCACACAGCAAGCTCATACTGGACTGAGTTTTTCTAAAGCTTTATTCTGTAGTATAAATAGCTATAAATAACAAATATAGGAAAAAATGGAACTAAAAACACAAAAGTTCACAATCATACTGTGGTGTGTGTTAGTTTCTCAGCCGTTAGTTGCTCATCTCTTTGCAACCCCACGGACTGTACCCCGCCAGGCTCCTCCATCCATTGGATTCTCCAGGCAAGAATATTGGAGTGGGTTGCCATTTCCTCCTCCAGGGGAATCTTCCCCACCCAGGGATCGAACCCAGATCTCTTGCATTGCAGGCAGATTCTTTACCATTTGAGCTACCAGAGACCAGGGGAAAAAAATACTTTGAACATGCTCAGATTTTGGTAATTGCATGCAAAAAAAAAAAATACATACACACATTGGAAAAGACCCTGATGCCGAGAAAGATTGAAGGCAGAAGGAGAAGAGGGTGACAGAGGATGAGACGGTTGGATGGCATCACCGACTCAATGGACATGAGTTTGAATAAGCTCCAGGAGATGGTGATGGACAGGGAAGCCTGACGTGCTGCAGTCCATGGGGTCCCAAAGAGTCGGACGCGACTGAATGACTGAGCAACAATTATATCATGCAGACACACACACACACATATATATGTTCTGTTTATAAACCAAACTATATGATATTAGGGCTTCACAGGTGGCACTGGGGTAAAGAACCCACCTGCTAATGCAAGAGACTTAAGAGACCTGGGTTCGATCCCTGGGTCAGGAAGATCCCTTGGAGAAGTGAATGGCAACCCACTCCGGTATTCTTGCCTGGAGAATCCCAAGGGCAAAGGAGCCTGGCGGGCTGCAGTCCATCAGGTCGCAGATAGTCGGACATGCCTGAAGCAATCGCTGAAGCCTGCTGAATCAGCAGGCACATGGAGTGGTCGGCGCATTTATTTCCCACATGAACAATATGACTTGCATTTCCCCCATGTGGTCAGTCAGACTAAGACCCCGTTCAATGCATATGTCATTAAGAGTTGAATCCTGTCTTGGTGGCCGTTCGCGGTGTTTTCCGTGTTTGGCCGTCTCTGCAAAAGCTCTCCCATAAATCTCTGAATCGCGAGATAGATCACTGCAACCCTGAAGGGTGTGAACATTTTTAAGTTTCTTGCCAAGCATTCTGGAAGTGCCTTGCAAAACCCTACAAGGCTTTCCAATTTCTGTTGCCACTGTACTGGCATAAAAAGATACTGTTTCCACACGTTCTGCCCAAGAACTGCCCCCATTTTAAGAACCCCTAATTTCATACTCAAAGATACCCGTGTATTTTCTTTCATGCGTCTTCATTAACAGTCAAAATACATAACTCGTCCATTTCATGATGGAATTATTTATGAGTTTTTGAGCTGTTTACACTTTGCTGTCTGAGTAATGACAATAATTTACTTAACAGGGCATCCACATGTCCTAAATACCACAAATACACAGCAGGGCATTAATACTTGTTCTGAGCATCAGAAATACTTGCTACTTTTAGTTATCCTGTTTTCCAATTTTGTTTGTAGAACAGCAGTTTTTGAAACAACAGCCTTTTTTAAATTGTTTGTAGGTTGAGAAATAAGAAAATATCTCTCATTTTTTTCCTCTTGCATTCATTTTTTTCATTTTTAAAAAAATTCTTTTGCTATGTTTAGAAAGTACTTCATTCTGAGATTAAATATTCTCCTCTGAGCTTTTAAGATATTTTTCACTTTCAAATATTAAAACTGAGAACATTTGTAACTCACTTAGCTCTAAGGCATGAGATGAAAAAGCTTATGTTTTGACCAATTAAACCATTTTTTCTAACACCAGCTATTGATGTGTTATTTCCCCAGCAATCAGAAGTTTTGCTCACATTAAATACACCTGCAAATGTCTGTTCTCTGGCTTATCAGAGTGTTTTACAACATATTTTAATGACAATGCAAATCTCATATTTTAATATGGCAGTGCAAGTCTCTTAATATTTTCCATACTGCCATCTGCATTCTTGCCCAGTTTTGCTTGGAGATAAATTTCAAGGTCAAAGATCTCATCATGAAAAGTCAGCAGCATTTCAATTGGAATTTTTTGAGAACACAGGTTAGTTTTGCGATATTTATATATATATTTTTTGAGGTTGAATCTTCCCACAGAGGGATGTGAGTTGCTCTTCCCATATTTTTAAAAACATTTTTTAACTTTTTCAATCTTTAAGTTTCTTCCTTTATTAATTAAAAATTCGTTAGGAGAGAATCACCGAGGGACTTCCCTGCTGGCACAGTGGCTAACGATCCACTTTGCAATGCCGGAGACGCTGGTTTGATCCCTGGCTGGGGAAATGAGCTCCCACATGCTGTGGAGCAGCTAAGCTGATGTTCCGAAACTAGACAGCGTGCTGCAAGGAGAGATAACTTATGCCCCAACGAAAGCCCGATGCAGTCAAAGAAATAAATATTAAAAAAAAAAATCACTGGGCTAATTCAACAAGTGAGCAGCTAAAAATTTAAGTAGAGTGATGTGTGGATGTTACATGTCTTCGATGTGTTGGTATGCATAGGAGCAGATAGTAAGCATCTTTTCACATCTACCAGAATCACTGTGACCTTTTCTTCGTGGACATCTCGGACCCTTCTGCTACATCTTCTCGTGGAGGTCTTTTTTCATACATCATTTTCAGCGTAGCTACTTCATCGATCAGATGGCCTGTGAAAAAAAATATAGCTTATTCTCTTCCTCAGCTGTTGGATTTCTTATGTGCGTTTTATTTCTGTTCCACTCTACTGGTTGTCCCAGAGGGACGCTAGTGGTAGAGGACCCACCTGCCAATGCTGGAGACGTAAGAGGTGCGGGTTCAAGCCCTGGGTCGGGAAGATCCCCTGCAGGAGGAAATGGCAACCCCCTCCAGTATCCTTGCCTGGAGAATCCCACGGACAGAGGAGCCTGGTGGGCTACAGTCCTGTGGGGTCGCAAAGAGTCGGACACGACTGAAGCTACTTAGCAGGTATGCACTTCTGGCTATACATCCTCAGAGTCGTGGCTGACGACAAAAATCCTGATGGTTAATAGAAAGATAACGTGTCTGGAGGAGCTTTCCCTACGTGGAGCTCAGAACTCTGCTTCTGCTTCTCATTCTGGCTGACGCTCTGAAAAAACAAACGACTTTTCTTACTCAAGAAAATTTGCCTCTGGCCCCACAAAGCTAATATTAAGAAGAATCTTTCTAGAAATACAAATGGCCGATAAGCACAGGAAAAGATGCTCAACTTTGCTAATTGTTAGAGAAATGCAAATTGAAATGACAATGAGAAAAAAAAAATGCAGTGAGGTATCACCTCACACCAGTCAGAATGGCTATTGTTTTTGTTTAAAAAAAAAAGCTACATATAACAAATGCTGAAGAGGGTGTGGAGAGAAGGGACCCCTCTTATCGTGTTGGTGGGAATGTTAATTGGTTCAGGCACTAGTGGAAACAGTATGAAAAGTGAAAGTGAAAAATCCAGAAGTATTTTCGTATGAAAATACGAAAGTCAGTCGTATCTGACTCTTTGGAACCCCATGGACTGTGCTTAAATACTGGAGTAGGTAGGCTTTCCCTTCTGCAGGGTATCTTCCCAACCCAGGGATTGAACCCACGACTCCTGAATTGTAGGCAGATGCTTTACCAGCTGAGCCACCAAGGAAGCCCAGTATGAAGGTTCTGCAAGAAAACAAAAAGTAAAAATAGAACTATTATATGATTCAGCAATTCTACTCCTGGGCATATATCCAGAGAAAACTCTTAATTCAAAAAGATAACATGCACCCTAATATTCATAGCAGCACTATTTGCAATAGCCAAGACGTGGAAGCATCGTAAATGTCCAGCAACAGAAGAATGGAAAGCTGTGGTACATATATGCAATGGAATATTACTTAGCCATGAAAAAGGATAAAAGACTGTTATCTGCAGCAACGCGGTTGGATCTAGAGATGGTCACACCGAGCGAAGTGAGTCAGACAGAGAAAGACAAATACTGTATGATATCACTTATATGTGGAATCTAAAATATGACACAAATAAAGTTATCTATGAAACAGAAAGAGACTCACAGGACAGACGTGTGCTTGCCCAGGGGGCGGGAGTTGGAGGACGGATGGGTTGGGAGTTTGGAATTAGATGGGATCAGAGTCTATGAAGGAGAATCTCGTCTCTAAAGACCTGAGTTTCCAAGATTTCCCCAAGGGCGTGAAACCTCAGCCGTGACCGAGTCACCCACCCAGGACCCTCCACGGACCCCGTGAAGATATAAACAACTGTTTCCTAACTGGAATTCCCTACATCGAATGCAAAGAGACCACTTTTTCTTTAAACAACTTGCCACAATAAACAGAAGCCGCTTCGGCAAGAACAGCCAAGCCTCAGAATTGAGTAATAAAGAATCACTCGTATGAGAGAAGTCTGAGATGAAAGCAGCAGGATGTATGATTTATAGTGGAATCTACACTAGAGCCTCTGAACCCCCCAGTCTCATCAGAAACATTCTCTGGGTTGAAGCTTCCCAGGTTCTGCTTCTTCCTCCAATTCCTGTGCCTTTTGGTTTCCAGATTATATTATTGTTTCTGTGTAGCAGAGAACTCCAATGGAAAAGAACTCTTAACGAGTTCCACATGGGTTTGAAAAGAAACAAAGTAATAAAAAGCAAAACTTGGAATAATTCATAGCCTCTCACTTCCCACCCAAACCCTGTGTGTGTGTGTGTGTGTGTGTGTTTAGGAACTTGGAAACTTTTCTTTTCCCCTCTGACTCTTAATGGCTTGGGTTTACAAGCGGTGCAAGGTAGCAATAGGTTCTGCTTTTACCCAGTGTTGTTTATGTTAGCTTCATGCGACCGAAATGCCGTTTTTATTGTGCTTGCTATTAAAATAGCCAGGGAGATGGCATGCCAGCATGCTTATGAACTGAGTTACAAATCCTTAGCTGTAGAGTTCCACCAGTAGTCCTCTTGGCCTGGAGTTCTTAGAGAGAGATGAGAATTTCATGTCCTACAGATACATCAGATTCCTTCATTTGCATCTTCTCATGCTTCGTGAAGATTTACTATTGGTGATCAATTCACAATGTGTTGGCATGAATGAGTGAGATATACCAGTGACCCCAGGGATGAAATAGACCACCAACTAAGTGTTCGTTAAGAGGAGTAGTTGAGTTTTCTTTTCCCTTTTTTTTTAAGACTTTTTATTTTATACTGGACTATAGCCAGTTAATAATGTTTTGATAATTTCGAGTGGATAGCGAAGGGACTCAGGCACACATATACACGGATCCATTCTCCCCCAAACTCCCCTGAAAGAATTTTTAAACTTTATTTTATTGAAGTATAGTTGATTTACACAGCTGTGTGCATTTCTGCCCTGCAGCAAAGTGAATCGGTTATACACATATAAACATCCTCTTTCATATCCTTTTCCAAGATGGTTTATCAGAATGCCGGACGGAGCTCCTTGTGCTATACAAGAGAATCTTGCTGTTTATCCATGCTGTGTATGTTCAGTTCAGTTCAGTCGCTCAGTCTTGTCTGACTCTTTGTGACCCCATGGACTGCAGCACACCAGGCCTCCCTGTCCATCACCAACTCCTGGAGCTTGCTCAAACTCATGTCCATCGAGTCGGTGATGCCATCCAACCATCTCATCCTCTGTCGTCCCCTTCTCCTCCTGCCTTCAATCTTTCCCAGCATCAGGGTCTTTTCCAGTGAGTCAGTTCTTTGCATCAGGTGGCCAAAGGATTGGAGTTTCAGCTTCAACAAGTTTGCATCTGCTAGTGCCAAACCAAAAGTGGGGATGAAATTGGATGAGAAAGGATTCTTAGAAGAAGGGTCAGTCCCGGAGGGTTGTGATTTGGTCGAGCAGAGACGAGGCTTCCCAGGTGGCTCAGTGGTAAAGAAGCCGCCTGCCAATGCAGGAGATGCAAGGGACGCAGGTTCAGTCCGCTGGGGGTAGGAAGATCCCCTGGAGTAGGAAATGGCAACCCACTCCAGTGCTCTTGCCTGAAAAATTCGATCCCTGGCTTGGGAAGATCCCTTGAGAAGGAAATGGCAGCCCACTCCAGTATTCTTGCCTGGAGAATCCCCATGGACAGAGGACCTGGCGGTCTATAGTCCATGGGGTTGCAAAGAGTTGGAGACGACTGAGCGACTAAACGCCAAGAAGCACAGACAGCTGGCAAACATCCCTACCAGAACATTACCTTGAGGAAGACACAGGATGCGGACCCTGGGTCTTTGAGGAACAGTGAATGGTTGGATTTAGCTTAGAGCTGAGCCTCACGGAGTGTGGGGCAGAAAAGAACTCTGACAGGGCCCTTGTGATGTGTTCTGGCAAATTGCCCCAATAGAAAGAAATGCACAGTCAGTATAGAATAGCTGTGGGCTTTTCTGTTCACTTTAAACTTCATGTCATCAATTATTTGCCCACCAAGGACCTTCAAGGAAATTAATTGGGTGGGGAGGGACGTCTCTGGCAGTCCAGTGGTTAAGACTTCGCCTTCCAGTGCAGGGGGTGTGACTTCAATCCCTGGTCAGAGGGCTAAGATCACACCTGCCTTGTGGCCAATAAACCAAAACAGGAAACAGAAACAGTATTGTAACAAATTCAATAAAGGCTTTAAAAATGGTCCACATCAAAAAACAACTCTTCTAAACAAAAAGAAAGAAAATTAACGTGAATATGGTAAATTGGATTGATTCCCATTGGGAAAAATTAATGGAGTTCACGGGTTTGATCCTTGGGTCAGGAAGATCCCCTGGAGAAGGGAATGACAGCCCACTCCAGCATTCTTGCCTGGAGAATCCCATGGACAGAGGAGCCTGGCGGGCTACAGTCCACGGGGTCGCAAAGAGACACAGCTGAATCGACTTAGCCTGTATGCACAGGCACGTCCTTTAGTAAGAAGGAGGAAGCTGAAAGATGAAGCTGTTATTTCTTTTCCAGATGTTGAATTGAAAGCATCAGGCCGATTTCATTAGAAATGAACTAGATTCTATTCACTATCACCAGACTCAGAAATAATTGCATTAAATAAATGTATCTCTTTTGTTATTTCAAAGTTTGACTTTTATGACTATTAGACACTTATCGATGTGATCTGAAAGATCCGCTGGAGAAGGGATAGACTACTAACTCCGGCATTTTTGGGCTTCCCTGGTGTCTCAGCTGGTAAAGAATCCGCCTGCAATGTGGGAGACCTGGGTTCAATCCCTGGGTTGGGAAGATTCCCTGGAGAAGGAAAAGGCTACCCACTCCAGTATTCTGGCCTGGAGAATTCCATGGATGGCATCATCAATGGGGTTGCAAAGAGTTGGACACGACTGAGCGACTTTCCCTTGAGCTGAAGACGCCAAAAGAAGAATGGATATACAACAAGGCCCTGGTATAGAGCACAGGGAACTATATGTAATACCCTATGATAAATCATCATCGAAAAGAATACGTATACATGAACTGAATCACTTTGCCATATAGTAGAAATGAACAGTGTTCTGTTTCTACTGTAAAGTGAGCCTGGCGTGCTGCAGCCCATGGGGTCGCAAAGAGCCGGACACGACCTGAGCGCCTGAACTGAACGTAAAAACACGCCAGGCACATTCATAGACAGAAAGTCAAACAGTGGTCGCCAGGGGTTGAGGGTGGAGAGGAATGATGACGGATTGTCCAGCGGGTACCAAGCTTCAGCTCGAGAAGATGAAAAGGTTCTTGAGATGGATGATGGTGATGATTTTGCCGTGCGAACATACTAAATGTTACTGAAATGTGTGCTTTAAAAAAAAAAGTGCTTACAAGGGTAAATTGTATGTTGCATTTTACCACAATACAAATGTTTTCAAGGCCTTCCCTGGAGGTCTGGTGGTTAAGACTCTGCAGTTCAAATGCAGGGGGTCGGGCTGAGGGTCAGATCCCTGCTGGGGAATGGGATCCTATATGCTTGGCAGTGCAGCCAAACAAACAAACAAACAAAAAAAACCCACTTTCAGTTATAAAATGGATATATGTCTGCATGCTCTGTCGCTAAGTCGTGTCTGACTCTTTGAGACCCGGTGGTCTACAGCCCGCCAGCCTCCTCTGTCCATGGGATTCTCCAGGCGAGAATACTACAGTAGGTTGGCATGCCCTCCCCCAGTTTGGCCGATGCATACAAAGGCATAAAACGGAGATTCTTATTTTGATCTCAAGATGCTTCATCACAACCCCAAACATGTGGTGCTTGCAGACTGGGGAAAGGTTTATTAGCCTCCTATAAAATCTCTCTCACTTGGCCTGAGTGGAGGCCATAAAGACCCCCACCCAGAAAAACCGTCCATTGCTACAAAAGCCAGGAACGTCCAGAAGCAAAGTCCTGGCTGGCCTGCAAAGCTGCGTGTCTGGACGTGGGGACCCCAAGGGATTGCTCGCAGAGGTGGCTGCCTGGGAGATCCTTGGCTCTCCACCAAGGACAGCCAGAGACAGAGCCCACCGCATCCCTCCGGGGAGTCGGCAAGAAAGAATCGCAGACGCAGAAAACGACAACTCCACAGCACAGAGAACAGGGCAGTGATTCAGGCGATGCTGCTGTTGCTCCTGACCACAGAAGCCAGTGAGGGAAACGGGCAGGAGATGGGGAAAGAAAAAAAGGCACACGTTTCCTTCGCAAAACCAGGCGAAAGAGAAAAGACCCAGTTGTGGCTGTTAAGTCACTCGCTCACGTGCGAGTCTTTGCGACCCCATGAACCGCAGCACGCCAGGCCTCCCTGTCCATCACCAACTCCCAGAGTCCACCCAAACCCATGTCCATTGAGTTGGTGATGCCATCCAGCCATCTCATCCTCTGTCGTCCCCTTCTCCTCCTGCCCTCAATCTTTCCCAGCATCAGGGTCTTTTCCAGTGAGTCAGCTCTTCACATCAGGTGACCAAAGTATTTCAGCTTCAGCATCTGTCTTGCCAGTGAACACCCAGGACTGATTTCCTTTAGGATGGACTGGTTGGATCTCCTTGCAGTCCAAGGGACTCTCAAGAGTCTTCTCCAACACCACAGTTCAAAAGCATCAGTTCTTCAGCACTCAGCTTTCTTTATGGTCCAACTCACATCTGTACATGACTACTGGAAAGACCCCGTAGGTATACACAGAAGACTCTCAAAGTGCGAATGCTCAATTCGACGCATGGAAATCTCATTAGTCTAAACGGTTCAGCGACTTTGATGCCGTCTCCGAGCCAGCAAAACCGTTGCCGACTACCAGCCAATTTGCCAGGATAAATACAGCCGGCTGGACCCCTCCAGCCTCGGAGAACCAGTTTTCTGCTCAGGGTGGTGCCTAGGAAAGCTTGGGCTTTGACCAAGAGCTCACTGGAGCCACATGTCTATAGAATGAATCACGCCGAGGCCAGAATCTCGATAAACCCACCGGCAGAGCGAGGACCGGGGTGAATTATGTGCGAGGGCCGCAGCAATGAAGTCTGTTAGGTTTGTATTTTCTTTTCCACCGGCTGTCACCAAGGGAGCCCAGAAGGAAGGGTCAGGCACAACCGCCAACGCTGCCGTCAGTTACGGGAAACCCTCCATTATCATTTTGTTTGGTTTTGTTTAACTCTGAGAGTAAAGTGGTGCAGAAATAGCAGAGATCATATACACCAGGGAGGCAGAAACATTTAAACCAAGGTCCTGAGACAGGGCGCGGGGAGATTAAATGCAGGATAAAAGGAATTCTGCGATTAAAGGGCTACCCGGCGGGGGGCTTGGCTAGGGGTCCAGTGGTTAAGACTCTGCCTTCCAATGTGAGGGATGTAGGTTTGATCCCTGGTGAGGAAGCTAAGATCTCATATACCTCCAAGGCAAAAAAAAACCAAGACATAAAACAGAAGCAATGTGTGTGTGCAGGCTCAGGCGTGTCTGACTCTCTGTGACCCCGTGGACTGTAGCCCGCCAGGCTCCTCTGAACATGGGATTCTCCAGGCAAGACACTGGAGTGGGTTTCCATTACCTCTTCCAGGGGGTCTTCCCGATCCAGGGATCGAACCCAGGTCTCCTGCATTAGCAGGGGATTAATTAGCAATGAGCCACGTGGGAAGCCCCAAACAGAAAGAATATTGTAATAAATTCAAGAAAGACTTCAAAAAGCAATTCACATTAAAAGGAAAGGCAAGAAAGGAATACACTGGCATTATTCAGACAAAAACTTGCATCAGCATCATACCAATCAAGACTGCTAATATCTTGAGGCTTCCCAGGTAACTGATACACAGAGAACGGGAAACAGCAGGTAACTTGTGAGTGACGCATACGCAGGAAGGAAGGAGGGCAAGTTGCATCTGGGGTCGGGGAACTTGGTAAGGTGTCAGGGGCAAAGTGACTTTTGGGAGCTGGGGGCTTCTCACTGAAGTAGTCGGTCACCCGGAGAAGGCAGAGAGGGGGTCAGAGGAGACAGTGCGGTCACGAAGAGGCAGGGGATTAGGGGAGAAGCAAATGGACCCGGAGGACTTGCAGAAGTGAGACTGGGGGAAAGCCAGCAGGAGAGCTACCAAAGCAGACGCAGGTCGATGACCCTTTCATCCGGTGGTATTGTAATTCAGTCGCTCAGTCGCGTCCGACTCTTTGTGACCCCATGGACCGCAGCGCGCCAGGCTTCCCTGGCCGTCACCAACCCCCGCAGCTTGCTCAAACTCATGTCCATCAAGTCAGTGATACGTGACAATAACTTCTGGGTGTGTTTGTCTGACCTGGGAATCAAGTCCCCGAAGAACCACTTTTCAAGGCTGGAAAATGTCCTGATTCGTTCTAGCATCATCTTTGAAAAGAAGAACAACAGAAAGGAACAACACTAGCAACTCTTTCACAGGGTCTGTGTGGAGTGAGTAAAAAACAGACAAATATGGCCTGTGAGACGCTCAGCCCCACGACTGTCTGACAACTCGCTTCTCAGGAGATAATGAAACAGCAACACTTCAAGGTGTAGCACGGACTCAGGACCCAAAGGATTAATGATCTCTATTTATAGAAGTTGACAGACTCCAGCTTTATAAACCCTCTCTGGTTGCTTTCTAAACTCACTGCATCTTTGGGGGAGAATGAAGAGATGTCTATGTTTGCCTGAGTTCCTTTGCTATCCATGTAAACCGTCATGACACTGTTTATCAGTCATATTTTTGTTGTTCGGTTGCTCAATCATGTCCAACTCCTCGTGACCCCGTGGACCGCAGCACGCCAGGCCTCCCTGTCCATCACCAACTCCTGGAGCTTACTCAAACTCATGTCCATTGAGTCGGTGATGCCATCCAACCATCTCATCCTCTGTCGTCCCCTTCTCCTCCTGCCTTCAGTCTTTCCCAGCATCAGGGTCTTTTCCAATGAGTCAGTTCTTTGCATCAGGTGGCCAAAATATTGGAGCTTCAGCTTCAGCATCAGTCCTTCCAATGAATATTCAGGGCTGATTTCCTTTAGGATTCAGTCAGCCACACCCACATACAAAATAGCAAGTTTAACAAAATAAACACAGTGCCTCCTTGTTATTCACCGATCTCCTGTTTGCAGTTTCTTGTCTACTTGCTGAAGTGGATTTCTAATCCCCAAATCAATACCCCTGTTGCTTTTGGTGTCACTGGCGGGAACTCTGAAACCGGCTGAACAAGAACCAGAGAGTCTTCCTGACACACGTTTCCAGCTGATGCAAAATAGGGCAGTATTCTGCCTCCTGGTTTCGGCTCTTAGATTGCAAACAAGTATCCTTTTCATGGGTTCTCGAGCACCATGTTTTTCTCATCATGGTAGCTTTCTGTTTGAGATTTGGCTGTTTAAGACAGCCCCACACTTAACTTCAGAAGAGCCCGCTGCTGTTTCTAAGTACAAAAAGGCTGCTGTGTGCCCAGCGGAGAAAATTCACCCATTGGATGAGCTTGGTTCGGGCTCGAGGGGCTGTCCTGCACCGTGGGGACTTCCAAGGTGGTGCTGGTGATAAAGAACCCGCCTGCCGATGCAGGAGACGTGGGAGACTCGGGTTCCGTCCCTGGGTCGGGAAGATCCCCTGGAGGAGGGCGTGGCGACCCACTCCAGTGTTTTTGCCTGGAGGCCTACAGTCCACGGGGTCACAAAGAGACATGGCTGAAGTGACTCAGCACACACACACACTCATTGCCATACTTGCCCATAAATGCAACACAGAGGGATCAATCACATCTAGCGGAAGCATCCCACTGGAGTGACAAAGTAAATTCCTACATCCCCAGAATTTATTGAAAACAGCACTCATTCCACACACACACAAGCTCATTCAATGACAGTGTGTTAGAGTGGATGGGATGGATGTATAAATTTGCATTCCATCAAAAGTCTCCGAGAAACACACATGGACTGCTTCTTATCATCAGCATTTCAGAATCGTGTCTGACAGACGGCATGTGTGAATCACGTCCTTCTTTTTTTTTTTTTTTCCTCAAAGGCGATAATGGAGAAACTCAGCTAACACAAGGTGAAGACAAGCCAGAAGGGTTGTTGGGAAGAGAAAGGTAAAAATGTGCACGTGCCCTCATTGTGGGCAGTACATTTAGAGAGCGCCTGGTGGTGAATTTCACATGCTTGGTTTCTTGCAAGGAGCATGTCTGCACGTTGGGTCGACAAGCATGAACGTTGAACGTCATGTGTGGCGGTTTACAGGTGGTGTCTGCAATGCCTTGAGGCGGGTGGATTGGTCCTGCTGTTGTTTAGTCGCTCAGTCGTGTCCGACTCTTTGCGACCTCATGGACTGCACACACACAGGATCTGCAGGACGCAGCTGGACAGAAGCAGAGAGGCAGGCAGAATCTCAGGACGAGTTTCTCAGGGAAAGAGAGAAGGCAAAGAATTATTCAGTTGATCAGTCGTGTCCGACTCTTTACAACCCCATGGACTGCAGCACACCAGGCCTCCCTGTCCTTCATCATCTCCCGGAGCTTGCTCAAACTCATGTCCATGAGCGGGTGATGCCATCCAACCATCTCATCCTCTGTCGCCCCCTTCTCCTCCTGCCTTCCATCTCTCCCAGCCTCAGGGTCTTTTCCAGTGAGTCAGGTCTTTGCATCAAGTGGTCAAAGTGTTGAAGCTTCAGCTTCAGCATTAGTCCTTCCAATGAATATTCAGGACTGATTTCCTTTAGGATGGACTGGTTGGATCTCTTTGCAGTCCAAGGGACTCTCAAGATTCTTCTCTAGCACCACTGTTTGAAAGCATCAATTCTTGGGTGCACAGCCTTCTTGATGGTCCAACTCTCACATACATATGTGACCCCTAAAAAAAAAAAAAGGCCATAGCTTTGACTATATGGACTTTTGTTGGCAAAGTGATGTCTCCACTTTCTAATACACTGTCTAGGTTCATCATAGCTTTCCTTCCAAGGAGCAAGTGTCTTTTAATTTCAAGGCTGCAATCACCATCTGCAGCAATTTTGGAGCCCAAGAAAATAAAATCTCTCACTGTTTCCATTGTTTCCCCATCTATTTGCCATGAAATGGTGGGACCGGATGCCATGATTTTTGTTTTTTGAATGTTGAGTTTTAACCTAACTTTTTCACTGTCCTCTTTCACGTTCATCAAGAGACTCTTTAGTTCCTCTTTGCTTTCTGCCGTAAGGGTGGTGTCATCTGCGTATCTGAGGTTATTGATATTTCTGTCATGATGTAGGTAGATAGATGATGAGATAGACAGATGACATTGATAGGTAAACACAGATAGATGGCAGATAAATAGGGGAATAATAGATAGGTGATAGATGGTAGACAGATGACATTGATAGGTAAACACACAGATAGATGGTACATAAATAGGTGAATAAGAGATAGATGATAGACACATGACATTGATAGGTTAACACACAGATAGATGATAAACAGGTGAATAATAGATAGGTGATAGATAGACGATAGATAGATGACATTGATCAGTAAACACAGAGATAGATGGCAGATAAATAGGTGAATATAGATGGATGATATAGCCAGAGAGACATAGATAGATGAGAGATAGTGAGACAGACAGATGTGATCTCCAAGTCAGGGTTTCTCAGCCTCCACACTACTGACATCTGACATCTGGGTGCCGGACGACTCTCTGAAGTAGGGTCTTCCCAGGTCTTCCCCCCTCCCCACCCATCCCGCCGGGAGCCCCTTCCCACAGTGGTGACAACCAAGAGCGTCCACAGATGTCATCAAAGGTCTCAGGGGGGATGTGGAGATGCCAGGGGATCACTTCTGCTTGACGGCCGCTCTCTGAGACTCCAGAGCGCTCGTCAACGGCCGGAGACACTGTCGGCCGGAGCCTCTCCCTTCTGTTTCTCAAAACGGCAACCTGAATTGGCTCAGCCCCGTGGGCAGAATGGGGCTTGTCAGAGTCCTCGTAAGTGTTTCATATGCCTGCCATCCTAAGGCCGATACGGGGTGAACTCTCGCCCCTCCGTAAAGTTTCCTGGGTCCCCTAATTTGATTCTGTGTGACCGCAAACGGGGCTCAGTGGTCAAGAATCCACCTGCCAATGCAGGAGACGCCAGTTCAATCCCTGGGTCAGGAAGATCCCCTGGAGGAGGAAATGGCAAACCCACTCCAGTATTCTTGTCTGGAGCATCCCCACGGATGGAGAAGCCTGGTGGGCTACAGTCCACGGGGCCGCAAAGAGTCGGCCACGCCTGAGGCTGCTCGCACGTGACCACAAACACATCTAAACGGGGCTTGCCTTCCAATGGGTGTCTCTGAGGGGACTGAGGACGCTCCGCTGCGCCGCATCGGTCAAGGCCCACAAGCCCGACATGGCCATGTGGCATGATCAGAGGGCCTTACGACCTTCATGTTCATTATTAGCTCCTCTCTCTGCCTGCCAGGACAACAGGCTTTCAGTACAGCTAAACACACCCGAGTCCAGATGTTGGCTCAGCCCTGCAACTGAGCTCCTTCCTGCCAGGATGAAAGAAACGCGCAGGATCTGCTTCAGTCCGACGGTTAAACCCAGGGGGCAGTACCTATACTGAACCCCGGAGCGACGGATTGGTACGGGCCACCGAGGGCACTGGCGAGTCGACAGTTTTCCGTGCGACCCACCCTGGGCCACCGAACTGAATGATTCACCAAACTGAACAATAAGGCCAGAGTGAATTCACGCTGCAGTTTAACAGCGTGGCCTTTTCCTTCTCAAAATGCCCATGCGTATGATCTCCATCTTATGGAACTTGCTCAGTCGTGAACTTGCTCAGTCGTGTCCGACTCTTTGCAACCCCATGGACTGTAGCCCACCAGGCTCCTCTGTCCATGGGATTTTCCAGGCAAGAACACTGGAGTGGGTTGCCATTTCCTTCTCCAGGGGATCTTCCCAATCCAGGGATTGAACCTGGGTCTCCCTGCATTGCAGGCAGACGCTTTATCCTCTGATCCACCAGGAGTTTTAATAGCGGTGTGATTCTATCTTCACTTCCCCTTGTGGCTCAGCTGGTAAAGAATCCGCCTGCACTGCAGGAGACCCTGGTTTGATCCCTGGGTCAGGAGGATCCCCTGGAGAAAAGAAAGGCTACCCACTCCAGTATTCTGGCCTGGAGAATTCCACGGACTGCATGTCCATAGGGTCGCAAAGAGTCGGACCCGACTGAGTGACTTTCACTTACTGTTTCACAATCAAAGTCTACAGTGTGGGTGCACTGATAAATTCAGGGGCTCTGGCTGAGAAACACCCCTTCCTCATTATATCTCTACAAATTTAGCTTAAGTGAAGAAGCATCCGTCGAGAATCCAACCAACAGGGAAAGACATCCTTTTTTTTCCCATTGGGTTACTCCGATCCTAGGTAAGCTGATAGAAGCCATTTATCCTCAGAAAACTGGTGTGTTGTTCCTTTAAGAGTCCATGATCCCAGCAGGTCACTATTCCATAAAATAAGATCGTTTTCAGCCCCTAATCATGTGGCCAATGCTTTTGCCATGCTTTTCTTTTTTTAACGCAAGGAAAAAATATACTCTCATATATACACTCAGGAGATAGATATTTGGGCTTCCCTGATAGCTCAACTGGTAAAGAAGCTGCCTGCAATGTGGGAGACCTGGGTTCAATCCCTGGGTTGGGAAGATCTCCTGGAGAAGGGATAGGCTACCCACTCCAGTATTCTTGGGCTTTGCTTGTGGCTCAGCTGGTAAAGAATCCGCCTGCAATGTGGGAGACATGGATTTGATCCCTGGGTCAGGAAGATCTCCTGGAGAAGGGACAGGTTACCCACTCCAGTATTCTTGGGTTTCCCTGGGGACTCAGCTGGTAAAAAAATATCTGCCTGCAATGTGGGAGACCTGGGTTCAATCCCTGGGTCGGGAAGATCTCCTGGAGAAGGGATAGGCTACCCACTCCAGTATTCTTGGGCTTTCCTTGTGGCTCAGCTGGGAAAGAATCTGCCTGCAACGCAGGAGACCTGGGTTCAATCCCTGGGTTGGGAAGATCCCCTGGAGAAGGGAAAGTCTACCCACTCCAGTATGTTTAGACAGGCAGATAGAAAAATAGAAAGATATAGATGATAGGATGGATAGATAGATAGACATAGATAATTGATAGAAAGATATAAATGATAGAATGCCAGTTGCTAGATACAGATAGTAGATAGGAAGATAGATACATAGGTAGAAAGATATGGAAGATACAAAGATAGATACAAAGATAGACGATATATATATATATATATATATATATACAAAGATAGGTAGATAGACAGATATAGACAATAGATAGAGATTATGGAAAGATAGAGATGATAGATGACAGATATGAGGGTGCCTCAAATTGCAAAAAAAAAAATCTCACGTGTCTCTTTATTCTCCATTTTGAAAACCACAACTTGATTTCAGTATAGACTTTGTTTGTTTAAGAAAAAAATCCAGCTTGTATGTTACAATCCATTTAGTAGTTAAGGTTGCCAGCTTCAAGAGCTAGAAGTAAGGAGCTTGAATCTGCTTTTACAGACAGGAAGTCTCAGATGGGTTAGAGATTCAGCTGCATCTGAGAAAACCCCCCGAAGGGTGAACTCCAGAGCTGAAGGTGACCACGGGTCATCAAAAACGCGGCACGCTCTTCTGTTTGGGGAAATGTCTCTACATGGCCCTGAATAAATAAGCACTGTTCCCTGAGAAAGCATTGCTTCTAATGTTACAGACACACAGTATATCTGATTTAGTGAAACGGAAGCAAAATAGCTCTCAGGGTCGAAAGGAATCGTGTAAAACAAGAAAGGTGTGCAAAGGTTTTAGGTTCTTGGTGCGTGTCCCAAGGAAGTTTGGCTTCCTCTGGGTTATATTTAGTCTGCGACTTGTAATTAAAATATCATCTTGCCTTCAGAGTTTCCACCTGAACGGGTTCCTCGGGAATCTAATATATGCCCAGCATCGGGACTAGACCACGGACCATCCTGTCGGCTGTCGCCAGGTTAATCTCACGAATAGCATCCTTTGGATCGCCTTCACGCGGGGATAAACCCTTAATCACCACCCACAGTCAGCAGGAACACCACCTCGACGGAACCCAACCATTAACTCACACCCGCCTCCGCCGGGTCAAAATCATCTTTGAAGCATCTTCCGTTTCCTCCCAAACAAAGCTGACCCCAGCAAGGTCTGTTGTGGTTTAGTCACTCAGTCGTGTCTGACTCTTTTGCGACCCCTCAGACTGTAGCCCCACCAGGCTCCTCTGTCCATGGGATTCTCCGGGCAAGAACACTGGAGTGGGTTGCCATGCCCTCCTCCAGGGGGATCTTCCCCACCCAGGGATTGAACTCGTGGCGTCTCCTGCAATGGCAGGCAAGTTCTTTACCTCTGAGCCACTAGGGACCCCCACTAGCAAAGACTGCCCCCCCAATAAAACAGAAAAGGGCTCTGAAGACCACCACGTTATTTTTTTTCTCTCAGATGAGCTTTCACCACTGTCTTTCATCACAGTGCCTGGGCGGAGGGGAGTCGGGCATGGGGAAGTCGCCTATGATTCTACCGCCCTTTTTCCTGCACCGACACCGCTCTCTGTGAAATCCAGTTGATTACACCGTACGCCTGGTATTTCTTGAGGACTCTTCTGGGGGCAGCGTATGTAAGCCGTGTGTTGGACAAGCATGGTTCACGGGGGTGAATGCAGAAAGCAATTCCATTTTGTCTCCTAGCATCCCTTTCTGGGCTTCCCAGGTGGCCCAGGGGTGAAGAATCCGCCTGATTATACTGACCATCTACATTCGACCCCTGGGTCGGGAAGATCCCCTGGAGGAGGGCATGGAGACCCACTCCAGGATTCTTTTTGGAGAATCCCATGGACAGAGGAGCCTGGCGGGCTACAGTCCACGCGGTCGCAGAGTCCGACGCGACGTACACTGTACAACAATCCTCCCTTTCAAATAAATTCGGAGGGTGAGAAGGCTTTTCTTTTGGAGACATCTGGAGGAAATCGCAGGAGGTCTCCTGACTTTTTCTTGCTGGCTTTTTCTTTTTTCCCCTTTCCTCTTCTTCATCCTAACTCCTTCTCCAGTCGAATCATGTCTTCACAAGGTCCCGAAAATAAAGACACAGTCTTGCCACATGCCAGGCTATACGCCCGCTCCTGCATACTCACACCCTCACACACACACACACGCGTGCGTGCGCGCGCATGCGTGGCCGTTCTCATATGCAAACCGACAGACTGCCTGAGACAGCCAAATTCAAGCCGCTTTAGACGTGATTTGTACTCCAACTTACTTGCCCGCGGGATCAAGGGATTTGAGCTGGCTTACGATGAAATCACAGCCCCGCCTGGTCGCTCAACTAAAGACAGGGCAATACCCAGCAGGTGTGCGACCGGAGAGACCCCCGCCAGCTTC
This sequence comes from Odocoileus virginianus, assembly GCF_023699985.2. Lineage (NCBI taxonomy): Eukaryota > Metazoa > Chordata > Mammalia > Artiodactyla > Cervidae > Odocoileus > Odocoileus virginianus. The sequence continues at coordinate 1,792,815 of NW_027224323.1, forward strand.
CCAGGCGCCTGGAGGAATTTGCATCTCAGTCTTTTAAAACCTCTTAAACGCACACATCTGAAAGCCTTGCGATTCCTCCCATATCCTTGGGGGCTCTGCAGGGCTGTTTTTTTGTTTTTCTTGCTGGAATCTTCTCTTCTCCATCACGCCCTGTACAAACACGACCTTAAAACCAATCTGTATGTTTACAAGTGTTCGATCTATCTTTTTTAAATGCTCATTTTGCTTTTTAGCTTTTAATTTTGTATTGAAGTATGTATGAAAAGCCACTTCCCAGGTGGCGCTAGTAAAGAACCTGCCTACCAACACAGGAGGCGTAAGAGACGTGGGTTCTATCCCTGGGTCGGGAAGATCCCCTGGAGAAGGGAATGGCCCCTCCACTCCAGTATTATTGCCTGGAGGGTCCCATGGACTGAGGAACCTGCATGGGCTACAGTCCAAGGGGTTGCAAAGAGTCGGACACAACCATAGTGACTTAGCACACACATGCCACACGTAGCCAATTAACAATGCTATGATAGTTTCAGGTGTGTGGTGAAGGGACTCAGCCAGGCTTATGAAACCCTCCCCAGAAATGCAAGCCCAGTCTGTCCACAAACCTCACACAGCTCTCCCCAACAGGTAGTAACAAATGCCAGTCTCTGCAGGAAACAGAATGCCCGATCAGCCTTCCGCGTCACAAAAAATTGTCAGTGAGATCATGCCTAAGAATTTGCTCCCTTGGGAATGTTAGGTGCGGGGGAGAAACCCCAACTTAAGCACTTTCCCGGTAAAAGAGCTCTCAACTGCTACTGTTATGTCCATGTTTAAGCATCACCGACTCGATGGACATGAGTTTGGGTGGACTCCGGGAGTTGGTGATGGACAGGGAGGCCTGGAGTGCTGCGGTCCATGGGGGTCACAGAGTCGGACACGACTGAGCGACTGAACTGTATTTATTTGTATTGAAATATAGTTGATTTGCAACGTTGGGTTAGTTTCAGGTGTATAGCAAAGTGATTCATTTATGTAGGTATATATGAAAATTGATATTGTTAGTTGCTCAGTCGTGTCTGACTCTTTGCGACCCCCATGGACTGTCCCCGCCTGGCTCCTCCGTCCCTGGGATTCTACAGGCAAGAATGCTGGAGCGGGTGGCCATGCCCTCCTCCAGGGTATCTTCCCGACCCAGGGATCGAACCTGGGTCTCCTGCGTTGTGGGCAGATTCTTTAGCATCTGAGCCACCGTTTATATATATAGTTCCGCTGTTGTTTAGTCACTGAGTCACGTCTGATGCTTTTTTTCAACTGCGTGGACTGTAGCTCACCAGGCTCCTCGGCCCGTGGGATGCTCCAGGCAAGAACACTGGACTGGGTTGCCACGCCCTCCTCTAGGGGATCTTCCCAACTCAGGAATCAAACCCAAGTCTCCTGCATTGGCAGGCAGATTGTTTATCACTGAGCCACCTAGGAAGCTCGTATACCAGTTCAGTCGCTCAGTCGTGTCCGACTCTTTGCGACCCTACGGTCTGCAGCAGGCCAGGCCTCCCTGTCCATCACCGACTCCCGGAGTTTGCTCAAACTCACGTCCATCGAGTCAGTGATGCCATCCAACCACCTCATCCTCTGTCGTCCCCTTCTCCTCCTGCTCTCAATCTTTCCCAGCATCAGGGTCTTTTCAGATGAGTCAGTTCTATATATAAACTATATCCGAGCCCATATATAGTTTATATATATGTATGTAATTCATACATGTAAATAATTTTGTAGACTCTTTCGTCATATAGGTCCTTGCAAGGTACATAGTATAGTTCCCTGTTGTGTAGAGTAACTCCTTGCTGTTGGTCTATTTTGCATCTAGTTGTACGTGTTTCTGTTAACCCCACAGTCCTATTTTATCCTCCCCTCCTTCCCTTTTCAGGACCACAACTCCACTCTCTGCATCTGAGCCTGTTTCTGTTTTGTAAACGAGGTCACTTGCGTCATTCTTTCTTACACTCCACACACAAGCGATATCACCCGATGTTTGCCTTTCTTTTTCTCTCTTGTTTCACGCAGTAGGACAATGTCTGTCTATGATCAGAGTCACCTCTCTCCAACTGGTGCTCATGTCTAGGGTAGACACGCCTAGGTTAATCGGATCTTACCCTCAGATGCTACACAGACGTCATCCTGTTGAAAGAAGGAGAGAGAAACGGAACAGGACTCAGAGGTCAGGAATCTTGCTATCAGTCGCCCAGACATCTTTGAGCAACGTGGCTGCTTTCCTGGCACCCCGACCTGGAAACCTAGCTCGAGGTTATCAGAGCAAAGAACAGACGAGAGTCCTGGCCCGTCTGGCAGCAGGACCACAGACTGCAACGACTCAGCCCGAAGGATGATGCAAAGCGTGGTTTGTTTGTTTTTTTTAAATCGCAAATGTTCACAGAACTGCTTTCAACTTCAGCTAAAGAGAGACCACGCCGCAAACAGGCTTTTCAGCAAAGAAGAAAAGAGCTCCTTTGTGGTATGTGAGGTTCCGTCCAAACGCTGGGCATCTTTTTCAGAATAAACAAACGTCAAAGGACCTTTTCCTAATGCCAAGGAAAAGCGCTGTGGAGAGGCGACATTTCACAGCCTGGGTCTGCAATTTAAAATATAAAATCATGCTAACCATTAAGGAGAAAGAAAAAGAAGACTGTGTCGGGCCTGCCATTTGGAATCACTCGTGTGTGTGTGTGTAAACATATTAAAAAATGAGGATCTTACTAGGAAGAAAACAAGAAGGAATGTGCAGGAAGCAAAGCATTGTCTCTTAAGGTTAACTGCTTAGATTCCTCCGTGATGTGTTGTTGAGTTTAGGAGCTAAGTCGAGTCGCAGTCTTTGTGACCCCATGGAGTCCTCCGTCCATGGGATTCTCCAGGCAAGAATACTGGAGTGGGTTGCCATTTCCTCCTCCAGGGGATCTTTCTGACCCAGGAATCGAACCCACGTCTCCCGCATTGAAGGTGGATTCTTTAGCATCTGACGCATCAGGGAAGCCCAGAGTCCGCCATAGTCATGTACTTTTCAGGGAACCCCTGGGTATTTTATGAGAATCCAGGGGGATATGCTAAAGTCCATCCTAAAGGAAATCAGTCCTGGGTGTTCACTGGAAGGACTGATGCTGAAGCTGAAACTCCAGTCCTTTGGCCACCTGATGGGAAGAGACTGACTCACTGGAAAAGACCCTGATGCTGGGAGGGATTGAAGGCAGGAAGAGAAGGGGACGATAGAGAATGAGATGGTTGGATGGCATCACTGACTCGATGGACATGAGTTTGAGCAAGCTCTGGGAGTTGGTGATGGACAGGAACACCAGGCGTGCTGCAGTCCATGAGGTCGCAGAGTCAGACACGACTCAGCCACTGAACTGAACTGAACTGAACTGATGGGGATATACAGCTTTTCTGGGGAAGATCCCCTGGATTAGGACATGGCAACCCAGTCCAGTGTTCTTGCCTGGAGAATCCCATGGACAGAGGAGCCTGGTGGGCTACAGTCTGTGGGGTCGCAGAGAGTCGGACACGACTGCGCGCCTCACACCCAAAGTTGATTTACAAGCTGTGTTACTTTCCAGCGTACAGGACCTCATTCTCGGGCACACGTGTGCCCAGCGGGGACCCTCCCTGCGTCCAGCGAGGCTCTCTGGCTTGGAGTTCTCTGGGCCCGTGGTGGTTGGGACGCCGGGTTCAGCACCCACAGCACCTCTGAGCTGCTTGTGCCAGCGGCTTTGAGGCGGAGAAGGGTGCCCACTAGACCCAAAGTGAGAGATACCGCCAACGCCCTGCTGAGGTATCCTGCTCCTGTGAGAGCTCAGGAGAGCCAAGAAAGAAAACTTGAGTCCATATTATTTTTTTAAAATTTTATTCATTTTATTTTTGCTTGCACTGCGTCTTCACGACTTACCATGGGTTGCAGCGAGTGGCAGGCCACTCTCCGGAGGCAGTGGGCGGGCTTCTCGCTGCAGCGGCTTCTGTTGCGGTTCCCAGGCTCTAGGACACACGGGCTCAGTAGCTGTGATGCGTGGCTTCGCTGCCCTGCGGTGGCGTGTGGGATCTTCCCGGACTGGGGATCGGACCCACATCCCCTGCTTTGGTAGGCAGGCGGATTCTTATCCACTGGACCCTGAGGCAAGTCCTCGAGCCCATCTGCAAAGATGCTGAGGCAAGTCTGCACAGACAAGTCTATCTCGAAGGAAGCACGATGTCTCTATACACAATGGAATATTACTCAGCTCTTAAAAAGGATGTATTTGAATCAGTTCTAATGAGGTGGATGAAAGTGGAGCCTGTTATACACAGTGAAGCAAGTCAGAAAGAAAAACTCCCATACAGTATACTAACACATATATATGGAATTTAGAAAGATGGTAATGATGACCCTATATGCGAGACAGCAAGAGACACAGATGTAAAGAACAGACTTTTGGACTCTGTGGGAGAAGGCGAGGGTGGGATGATTTGAGAGAATAGCATTGAAACATGTATATTATCATATGTGAAAGAGATAGCCAGTCCAGGTTCGATGCTTGAGACAGGGTGCTCGGGGCTGGTGCACTGGGATGACCCAGAGGGATGGGATGGGGAGGAAGGTGGGAGGGGGTTTCAGGATGGGGAACACATGTCCACCCATGGCTGATTCATGTCAGTGTATGGCAAAACCCCCCACAGTATTGTAAAATCATTAGCCTCCAATTAAAATTTTAAAAAATATAAATAAATATCCTTGGACATACAGAAAAAAGAAAAGAAAGCACAATGCTTCATCTCCACGCACGTTTGGGGAAACCAACTCACGTTTTTCTCGTAGAGCAGAGAGCGGAGGCTTCTTGGCTAGACTGAGGCACGGAAGGTCTGCGTTCCATGATCGGTTGTCAAGGAAACCGAGACGGCCCCTCGTCTGAAACAGCCATTGAATTAAACTAAGATCAGAGTCAAGATCTTGGGAAAGATTTTCCAACACACGTGTCCGCTCATCGAGTTTGGCTTTGCCATTTGGGACCTTGACAGGCACGGCCTCCTAGGGACTGTTTGAAGAGTCTGTTAACTGGAAAAAGAAAAAAAGCACACGGTGAGAGATGCAAGTCAAGTTTTATTTGGGGGCAAAATGAAGACTGCCGCCCAGGAGACCGCACCGCAGATGGCTCTGAGCGTCTCCTCCAAAGAGGGGTGTATGCATGCTCAGTTGCATCCGACTCTCTGTGACCCCATGGACTGTAGCCCGCCTGTAGGCCCCTCTGTCCATGGGATTCTCCAGGCAAGAAGACTGGAGTGGGTTGTCATTGCCACCTCCAGGGGGTCTTCCCGACCCAGGGATCAAACTGTGTCTCCTGCATCGGCAGGTGGATTCTTTACCACGGACCCACCTGGGAAGTCCAAAGCGGCAGCGGGGAAGGTCAATATATACGTGATTTTGGTGCAGCCGTGAGTTCACGCCAGCAAGCAACAAATCTTTCCAAAACGTTCCTCCTCGTCTCCAGAAGCCTTTACTAGTCATCACCGGGAAGGATTTTCGGGCTTTTCTGGATATTAGGCGATACAAGAATTGGGCTCGTGAAGTGGGCTCCTGAGAAGACCTAACCATCTGAAGACCTGTCCTGGCAGTTTTTAACCCAGAACACAGACGCCTCTCACAGATGTCTGCTCTCCACCCAGAACGCCCGTCAGGGGGTGTTGAAGGTCAGCGGCTGCAGCAGCAGCTGACTTCATCCTTGTAGAGGTGGACAGCAGGCGTCCCCAGCAAGGGACAGTGTGTAGTGGACAGTCTAACGGAGGCAGACAAAATCCTAGGCTCCTAAGAGGCCATAACAAGGCTTGAAGGAACATGCTGGCTTCTGCCGGCACTGTGTAAAATTGACAGTGGAAATACTAACCTCGTTAAAAGTCATCCTTTCTTCTACAGGGACCATTCTCCCCCTTCTTTCCATCTCAGTTCACACTGTCTCTTCTCAAACGAGCCCTTGCTTGTTCACGGACCTCTTGGAAAGACAAGGATTTCAGAATTGGTCTCCCACAAGTGATGCTTGCTTGACCTGCTCTGGTTTTTTTTTTTTTTTTTAACTTATCTGGTTCCAAAGTCTGATGACAGATGTCTGAAACACTGAATTTATTTTTATATGCCCGCATGACACATTTGGCAGAACACAGCCCTCTGAGCTCCGAGACAAGAAATGAGGCAGATTTCATCTTCTGAGCGGCCTTGAGGCCAAATGTCAGCTTGCAGCACTTCATGTTGCGTGTTTCACTATAATTCTGCTGTTCAGTGGCTCAGTCATTTGCGAGCCCGGACTGAGTCATTTGAGACTCTTTGCGACCCCATGGACTGCAGCATGCCAGGCCTCCCTGTCCATCACGAACTCCCGGAGCTTGCTCAAACCCATGTCCATCGAGAGTCGGTGATGCCACCTGACCATCTCATCCTCTGTTGTCCCCTTCTCCTGCCTTCAGTCTTTCCCAGCATCAGGGTCTTTTCAAATGAGTTGTCTCTTCACATCAGTGGCCAAAGTATTGGAGCTTCAGCTTCAGCATCAGTCCCTCCAGTGAATATTCAGGGTTGATTTCCTTTAGGATTGACTGGTTTGATGTCCTTGCAGTCCAAGGGACTCTCAAGAGTCTTGTCCAGCACCACAGTTTGAAAGTAACAAATTTCACTATAGTACACTTGCTTAATAGGAAAAGATGTTTACTATAAATATTTTTAAAGAGCATGGTCAGCCTATGTCCTGGATCTTGTCCATAAGCCTGGGGTCACTTGGTAGTGAGAAATGGAATATTTGGATGAAAATGGGGGGAAATTTCTCTTTTCAAAAGTTAAGGAATTCTCTACTTGACAATCCCTGTTGAGGGGTAAAAATAGCCTCTTCAGACATAATAATACAGAAACAGTATTTCACATGATCAGAAGCCCTCCAGTTAATTCCATCTCCGTTTTTAACCTCTGTTTTTTCGCATTTTTTAAAATTTATTTTTATTGGAGTATGCTTGCTTTATTATATTTATTAGTTTTTGCTGTACAGTAAAATGAATCAGCTATATGTTTACATATATCCCCTAATTTTTTGGATGTACATCTTTATTTGTGTCTTGAGAAATGGAATGAAAGTGAGAGTGAAAGTTGCTTGGTTGTGTCCAGCTCTCATCAACCCCGTGAACTGTACAGTTCAGGGAATTCTCCAGGCCAGAATACTGGAGTGGGTAGCCACTTCTCCAAGGGATCTCCCCGACCCAGGGATCGAACCCAGGTCTCTTGCATTGCAGGCAGATTCTTTACCAACTGAGCTATCAGGGAAGCCCAAGAATACTGGAGTGGGTAGCCTATCCCTTCTCCCAGCGGATCTTCCTGACCCAGGAATTGAACCAGAGTCTCCTGCATTGCAGGCGGATTCTTTACTAACTGACCCAGCAGGGAAGGCCAAGAAATGGAGGATTTCCTGCCGCATCAGTAAACGAAGGACGTTATAGTCATCAGCGACTATAGCCAGTGCAGACGGTGCGCTGGTGAGCCCTGAGGGAAATCAGGAAGGCAAGGACACCCGCCATCTAGCAGCCATCAGGCTGCAGCCAGCTCCCCATGGAGACCCCTGAGGACGCTCGGGATGTGGACACAGAGATAGGATGCTGGCCCCAGATAGCTGAGATGAATATGGAAGGAATGAGAGAGTCCAGATTCTTGCATCTTCCGCAGACACAGGACAGCATTAAATTCCTTAACTGGGGATACCTGGTTTTCTTTAATTCACAGGAACGTTTTGACATTCAGACCACCTGCCCTTCGTTGCAAAACTTCTGTGTAACCTGGCGCCCCCTGCCTCCCATCCCGTTGCTTTCTCAAACCAGTCTCTCTCAGAGCGGTCTGAAACCCGTCTCCTGGGCTGCGCTCTGCATTTTGCCCCAAATCAAACTTAACTCACAGCTCTCACATTGTGCAGTTTTTTTTCAACAGTGAAAATAAAATACAGTAGAACAAGACGAGAAAGAATTATTGCACAAACGCACTCTCGCTTTTGTGATGAGCGGGCAGTCTAGCATAACCTAGAGACGATGTATTAACAGTTTAATCGAGAGATGATGTATTAGCAGGATATGAAGTAAGAACAGTGGGCTCCGTCCAAAGATTCTGTTCCAGAAAGTGGTGAAACCAGTCCATCCTAAGGGAAATCAACCCTGAATGCTCATTGGAAGGACTGATGCTGAAGCTGAAGCTCCAATCCTTTGGCCACCTGATGCGAAGAACTGACTCATTTGAAAAGACCCTGATGCTGGCAGGGATTGGGGGCAGGAGGAGAAGGGGATGACAGAGGACGAGATGGCTGGATGGCATCACTGACTCGATGAGCGTGAGTCTGGGCAAGCTCCAGGAGTTGGTGGAGGACAGGGAGGCCTGGCATGCTGCGGTCCATGAGGTCACAAAGAGCAATAAGAACAAGAAAGTGGTGACGTGGCCTAAACTGTTAAGTATCAGAACTTTTCCAAATTGTTTGCTTTCAGTCTTAACTATCCCTCTGGGTCAACCCAGTTAGAGAGTCCTACTTAGGTTTATTTAGCAAAGGAGTTTGAAGGGGAGGGTAGAAAAACCATTTGGCATTCCTCATGTTAAATTTGTTTTGATTGGACCAGAGGTCATTTAAGAGATGCAAATCAAATCTATAATAGGATATCAACATCACACCACCCAGAATGGCCATCATCAAAAAAATCTACAAACAATAAATGCTGGAGAGAGGGTGTGGAGAAAAGGGAACCCTCCTACACTGTAATGGAGGAATGTAAAATTAGTGAATGTAATGTATGACGTGGTGACTTCATCCACGCCCAGAGCAGGAATGCCGTGAGATGGGATACAGATTCTGTCTTCAGAGCCTCCTGGAGAATCAGGGCTTTTGAGAAGGTCACCATCCTGACCCACCAGCTTGATGCCTGGAATAAGACTCCCCAACATCGAACATCACAAACGGATGATAAACGCAGACTAAGAATATAGCTAAAACTCAGGTTCATGTGTGTGCGTGCTAAGTCGCTTCAGTCACGTCCGACTCTTTGCGACCCCATGGACTGTAGCTCGCCAGGCTCCTCTGTCCATGGGATTCTCCAGGCAAGAATACTGGAGTGGGTTGCCATTTCCTTCTCCAGGGGATCTTCCTGACCTAGGCATCGAACCTGTGTCTTCTGCTTGGCAGATGGATTCTTCACTGCTGAGGCATGCTAAGTCATCTTAAGTTCACCTAAGTCTGATGATCTGACTCAGAGAAAAGTTCTTCTCCCTGCAAAGTTATATTTGTGCAAACAAACTCATGTTTTGGGGCTAGAAATAAGACACACAATTTATATCTGCTTATCTTGGTTTAGGTATTTTATATGCAATGTTTTTCAGAAAAGGCTCCGTGCGGAGAAGAAACTTGCTACAAACAGACCCTTATTAATAATGTTTTTGAGTATTTGTCTCTTTCTGCCTTTACTTACTGGACTGAGTTGGAAGAGATGTCTACTTCAAATAGCTAGAACCTCAGAAGAGGACATTATTTGGACAAAGGGTCTCTGCAGACGTGATGGAGTGAAGGGTCTGAGATGAGGTTCTTCCTGGATGGGGGCAGCCCTAAACCCACTGACAGGGTCCTTATAAGACACAGAAGAGGGGAGACAGGGACACAGAGGAGAAGCCATGTGGAGACGGAGGCGGAGACGGGAGGGAGGCGGCCACCGCCTCAGGGATGGACGCCCGGAGCCCCAGAAGCTGGAAGAGGAAGGGAGGACTCTCCCCTGGAGACTCTGCAGGGACTCAGCCCTGGGACACCCTGACCTCAGACGTCTGGCCTCCAGGACTGGGGGAGGATGAATCTCCATTGTTTGGATCCACTTGGTCTGCGGTCATTTGAAGGCAGGATACAGACACAGAGAATAAATATAGAGACACCAGAGAGAGAAGGGGAGGGATGAGATGAATTGGCCAGTTGGGACTGACATATATACACTGTATGTGTATAGATGATACATTGTACGTCTATATACCTCCATTGTTCATAGCATATATGGGATCATGGTACATGGATACCATGTACAAAATAGGTAACTAATGAGAAGCTAGTGTATAGTCCAGGGAACTCCACTAAGTGCTCTGTGGTCACTTAAATGGGAAGGAAATTAAAAAAAAAAAAAAAAACAGAATATATGTATACATGAGGGCTTTCCAGGTGGCCCTAGTGATGAAGAAGCGGGTGTTACTTGCTCAGTCGTGTTTGACTCTCTGCGACCTCATGGACTGTTTCCTGCCAGGCTCCTCTGTCCATGGGATTCTCCAGGCAAGGATACTGGAGTGGGTTGCTGTTTCCCTCCTCCAGGGGACCTTCCTGACCCAGCGATGGAACTGAGGTCTCCTGCATGGCAGGCAGATTCTTTCCCATCTGAGCCGCCAGGGAAGCCCAGTGGTCAAAGAACCCACCTGCCAGTGCAGGAGATGTAAGAGACGCGGCTTCAATCCTGAACCTGTTCTCGCCTGGAGAGTCCCATGGACAGAGGAGCCTGGCAGGCTGCAGTCCACGGGGTCGCAAAGAGTCGGACATGACTGAGCTACTGAGCCCGCAGGCACACCCATATGATACGTATGGCTGATTCACTTTGCTTTAGAGCAGGAACTAACACCGCATTGTAAATAGAGCAATGATACTAAAAAAAAAACCCACATTTTTTTTTTAAAGATTATGCCAAACTGTGTTCAGAGTTTGTATGCCCTATCAGCCTTTTGGCCAAGACTTGAATCATTTTTCCATCTCTCCCCCTGCCCCAACCTCTCCAGGTCTCAGCTGGCTCACGCCCGTCTCTCAGCTGTGCGTCCACAAAGCCGGGGCGTCGTGGAATCTGGGATCTGAGGACGCCAGAGATATTCCGGAGTCTGCGAGAGCCCCGATGACATGACTTGGCTGGGTACCGGGCTTGACCTCGCTCCAAGAAGCAGCTGATACTCCAGCGGCAGGCACATGCTGATCTGAAAAGGTCTGAGCGCTTCAGAATCACTCAGCACGTATCCAGTGCTCTGAGATGCTTTAAACCCTTAGGACCCGAGTTTTCATCGTTTGTTTCAGTCCCTGGGTCGGGAAGATCCCCTGGAGGAGGGCATGGCAACCCAATCCAGGATTCTTGCCTGGAGAATCCCATGGACAGAGGAGCCTGGCGGGCTACAGTCCACAGGGTCACAAAGACTCAGACACAACTGAGTATAAACGCCCGTGGCATGTCTCAGCATTTGAGGTTAACCTGATGGACTCCAATACCAGAGTTATCCTTCTTGTATACATTTAGATTGTTGTATTTTCGTTGCTTTGATTTTGACACCTTTTATGTGGTGAATTTGCTCAAATTCAACTCCATTGAGTTGATGATGTCATCCAACCTTCTCATCCCCTCTCACCTCTTTTCCCCTTTTGCCTTCAATTTTTCCCAGCGTCAGAATCTTTTACAGAGAGTTGGCTCTTCACATCAGCTGACCAAAGTATCGGAGCTTCAGCATGAGTCCTTCCAGTGAATATGCAGTTGTGATTTCCTTCAGGATGCACTGGTTTGCTCTCGTTGCTGTCCAAGAGACTCTCAAGAGTCTTCTCCAGCACACTTTGAAGGCATCACTTTTGGGGGGCTCAGACTTCTTTATGGTCCAACTCTCACAACCATACATGATACTGGAAAAACCATAGCTTTGACTATACAGACCTTTCAGCAGAAAGTGATGTCTCTGCTTTTTAATACACTGTCTAGGTTTGTCATAGCTTTTCTCCCAAGGAGCAAGCGTCTTTTAATTTCGTTAAAAAATTAATTTAATAGACTTTTTAAAAAGGTCCCTGTCAAAAAATAAAAATACAAAAATACAAAACAGCACAAATAAGACAATGATGAATGTCTGGGTTGTCACTCAGGTGTGAAATCTAAAAACAGACAAACATCAACAATAAAACAAAAGCGGGGAAATGATGAGGCTGATGACCGGGGTGTTTATCAGGCATGTTCCAAGCATGCACGGGGCTTTCCATGTGGTCAGATGGTAAAGAATCCGCCTGCCAGTGCGGGAGATACGGGTTCGATCCCTGGGTCAGGAAGATCCCCTGGAGAAGGAAATGGCAACCCACTCCAGCCTTCTTGCCTGGAGAATCCCATGGATGGAGGGGCCTGGCGGGCTACAGTCCACAGGGTCCCAAAAGAGATGGACCTGACTTAGCTAGTGAAACAACAGTGACAAACCATGTGGACGACTAGCTTTAATCCCTCTGTGAGCTCTGGAGAGGCTGTGGAAAACGCCCCAGAAGCCTCCCCACTGTAGGGTGAGGGAGGTGCCGTGTTGACCACCGAGACTACTCATTCTTTACGTGGGGGCTGCTTTGAAGGGACCCTCAGTCCCCAGACTACCGGGGCCTGCCTCCAGCATGTCCATCTGGCTGCAGCCGTCAGATAAAGACCCCCAGAAAAACAGACACAAGACCTACGGCTGGAAACAGTTGGGTCAGCACATGCTAACTTATCAGGAGAGGAGAGATTACTCACTGCTCAGTAAGTCAAGAGCTTTTGATAAAAAGTGCAGGAATCACTGGCTTTCTATACGGAAAAAAGATGAAAAGCATCTGGATACACACACACACACACACACACTCATACATGTTCAGACGGACTACAGTTAACTTCTGCAAGAAATAAATATCTGTCTCACTCTTTCCAATCCAAGGAGATTTTTGTTCAAAAAGAAGACACAAAAATGTGGACCATTAAATATGTTGGCCACCTGACTCGAAGATCTGACTCGCTAGAAAAGACCCTGATGCTGGGAAAGACTGAAGGCGGGAGGAGACGGGGACGACAGAGGATGAGATGGTTGGATGGCATCACCGACTCAATGGACAGGAGTGTGAGCAAGCTCCAGGAGTCGGTGATGGACAGGGAGGCCTGGCGTGCTGCAGTCCATGGGGATGCAAACAGTCAGACACGACTTAATGGCTAAAAACAACAAAAGAGGATGCATGTGACCAGACTTACAGTTCAGAACTTTTTATCAAGTGAAAAAGTGAAAGTGCTAGTCATTCAGTCCTGTCAGACTCTGTAACCCCATGGATGTAGCCCACCAGGCTCCTCTGTCCATAGGATTCTCCAGGCAAGGATACTGGAGTGGGTTGCCATTTCCTCCTCCAAGAGGTCTTTCTGACCCAGGGATCAAAAGTATGTCACCTGCTTTGGCAGGCAGATTTTTCTCTTTTTTTCTCACCATCTGAGCCATCAGGTAAGACCGTGAAGATGTCTTTATTCATTAAAAATCACTGGGAAGGATTTTCACGCGTCAAGAAGAGGCTTCATCTCCAAATTCCTCTTACAAAGGTCTGCCAAAAAATCTTCAGTCCGTGAACATTACACGTCAGCAGGACACGTCTTCACGAACATGGGGTGACGTGTGACATGTGCCGTGATACCATCAACAGCCTATTTATATCCTTAAATGGACGGCGGTGGGATGCACAGAGGAGAGGCCAGAATGGCTAGTCAAGTTTTCCTTCTTCACCTGATGGTACTTCCACTGGGTCTGCCTTCCTTTCCCCACCCCCCGGCCCCCAAACTTTAAACTTTTTATTTTGTATTGGGGTATAGCCAATTAACAATGTCATGATGGTTTCAGGTGGACAACAAAGGGACTCAGCCATACATATACATGTATCCATTCTCCCCCAATCTCCCCTCCCATCCCAGCTGCCACGTGACATTGAGCAGAGTTCCCTGTGCTGTCCAGCAAGTCCTTGCTGGTTCTCCACGTTAAACACAGCAGCGTGTCCATGTCCATCCCAGACTCCCTGACTGTCCCTTCCCCCATCCGTCCCCCTGGTGAACATCAGGTTATCACAGAGTATTGAGCAGAGTTCCCTGAGCTGTCCAGCAGGTCCTTGCTGGTTCTCCACGTTAAACACAGCAGTCTGTCCATGTCTATCCCAGACTCCCTGACTGTCCCTTCCTCCATCCGTCCCCCTGGTGACCATCAGGTTATCACAGAGTATTGAGCAGAGTTCCCTGGGCTGTCCAGCAGGTCCTTGCTGGTTCTCCATGTTAAACACAGCCGTGTGTCCATGTCCATCCCAGACTCCCTGACTATCCCTCCCCCATCCTTCCCCCTGGTGACCATCAGGTTATCACAGAGTATTGAGCAGAGTTCCCTGGGCTGTCCAGCAGGTCCTTGCTGGTTCTCCATGTTAAATACAGCCGTGTGTCCATGTCCATCCCAGACTCCCAATCTATCCTCGGTAGCAGAGACACATATTTACTGAACCCAGACTCACAGCATCCTCACGACAGAAAGGAGAAAGCAGACAGAACGGGGCCCACCCCATCGACGAGGCGACATGGCTTGCTGAGGTAAGCGGAGAGTAGACGGCACAGAAGTGGTCAGTTTGAGGACAGATTTTTTTTTTCCTGGCCTCAAAGTCCGTTCTTCTCTCTGTGCCTTCCCCCGCTTCCTCCTGGTCTAGGTGGGCGAGTCTGGTTAGGAAAATAAGGCCACCATGGTGCGGGAAAGGGTTCAAGGATAACTGGACCCACAGCAGAGACGTCTGGCTCATTCCTTGTGTATTTTTCCTCTTGAGCTAAAAGGCTCAACGCTTTCATTTCAGATCAAAAAATTAACTTTTTTGTTTTTCCTTCAGAGAGACGAGAAATCCCCAAAGTACCTGCCTGGCTCTGTAAACCCAACATTCAGTTCAGTTCAGTTGCTCAGTCGTGTCCAACTTTTTGCGACCCCATGGACTGCAGCACGCCAGGCTTCCCTGTCCATCACCAACTCCCAGAGCTTGCTCAAACTCATGTCCATAGAGTCAGTGATGCCATCCAACCATCTCATCCTCTGTCGTCCCCTTCTCCTCCTGCCTTCAATCTTTCCCAGCATCAAGGTCTTTTCCAATGAGTCAGTTCTTTGCATCACGTGGCCAAAGGATTGGAGTCTCAGCTTCAGCATCAGTGCTTCCAGTGGATATGCAGGACTGAGTTCCTTTAGGATGGACTGGTTCGTAATCAAAGAGAAGCATCATTCCATCAACATGCAGAAAAAAATCTCAATCACCCTTTATTTCGCTTAGGAGGACAGCAGAGAGAATGCAGTTGACTGCCAACCAGGCAACACCATCTCCGTGATGGAACTGGGTCTTGGTGAAGCCACATGTGTCCAAGAGATACCACATGTGAGAAATGGAACATTTCCTACCATATCAGTAAACAGAGGATGTCACAGTGATTAGCGATTGCAGCCGCCACGGATAGTGAGCTGGTGACCCTCGAGGGAACTCAGGAAGGAAAGAATATTTGCCATCTAGCACCCATCACGGGGGCTTTCCCTGGTGGCTCAGCTGGTAAAGAATCCGCCTGCCAGTGCAGGAGACGCAGGTTCGATCCCTGGGTCGGGAAGATCCCCTGGAGGAGGAAATGGCAACCCAGTCCAGTATTCCTGCCTGGAGAATCGCATTCACAGAAGAGTCTGGCAGGCTACAGTCCATGGGGTCGCCAAAGAGCCTGAAAGGATTTAGCACTAAACAACTACAGTAACTTCTAGCCCTCCAGGTTGTCTGCTGATCCAGAGATTGAGATTTCACCTTTCAATGCCGGGCGTGAGGATCGATCCCTGGTGGGGGCAGTTAAGATCCCACTTGCCTCTCAGTCAAAAATAATGCAAAACATTAAAAAAAAAAAAAAAGAAGAAGCAATACTGCCACAAATTCAATGAAGACTGTAAAATCGTCCACACCAAAAAACTCCCACAAAAACTCAAAAAAACAGGCGGTGTGGGCAGATAGTATTTTCAGTCTGCAGGACATGTGGTCTTATCTCTTTCATCATAGCAAGTCATCGGATGATACATAAATGCTTGAGTGTGCCTGTTTGCCTATAAAACGCTGTGTCAATGAATAGTCCTGTTCTTGGAATGTTTAAAACTATTTTAACATTCAGTTCAGTTCAGTCACTCAGTTGTGTCCGACTCTTTGGGACCCCATGGACTGCAACACACCAGGCCTCCCTGTCCATCACCAACTCCCAGAGTCCACCCAAACCCATGTCCATTGAGTCGGTGATGCCATCCAGCCATCTCATCCTCTGTTGTCCCGTTCTCCTCCTGCCCTCAATCTTTCCCATTTTAACATATAGAAGCCATTAACTTGCAGGCAAATCTGATCTGACCCATTGCCAACAGTGGCAATACACCAACAAATAAGTCAACATGTATGAAGCCATGCAAAAAAAGAGGTGATTAAATGAAATCTGCTGGGCTTGCGTTTTCTTTCAAATCACACTATCATTTTTGAAAGAGATGTGTTATTTTTCTTCTCTTTTCTTCAGGTTGTGATAAAAATCAATTGTATTTGTGGGTAAGTTGATTCCAAACCTGGGCTTCCCAGGTTGGCGCTAGTGGTTAAAATTTAAAAAAGAAAAGAAAAACTCACCAGACAATTGAGGAGACATAAGAGACTCGGGTTCGATCCCTGGGTTGGGAAGATTCCCTGGAGGAGGGCATGGCAACCCACTCCAGTACTCTTGCCTGGAGAATCCCATGGACAGAGGAGCCTGGTGGGCTGCAGTCCATGGGGTTGCAAAGAGTCAGACACGACTGAGCAACTAACACTTTCTGATTGCAAACCACTGTTAACTTTTCAGGTGTGCTATAAAAAAAAAAAAATTCCTTCCAAACATATTCACGGAAAATTCCACGATCCTTTTGGCGTTAAATGTCAAAACGCAAAGTCAGTGATTTAAACGGGGGCATTGACTTGGTGCCAACATGTAAGCCCTTTCCTCCTCCAGTTGAAAAATAAACAGTCGTATAGAAATGCTTGCTCAGCGTCTATGAACTTGCATATTCCTGGGGAACCACTGTCTTCGGTGAGGTTGGAGGAATTACAGAAACTGCAATAAATTCTTCCTTTAGTCACACAGCTGTGAACGGTCCCAAGGGCACGCTTTCAGGCATAATATACTTTTATAAGTATGAAATCTCACAAGAGGCCTTTGTTGCAAGGGAAAGGCAGAAGCCAGTACAAATATGAAAGATACATGCTGACTTGGGAATCCGTGCACCACCTTCATGAAGGCAGAGAGTGTCCCATGAATTTTTTTTTAACCTCATCCAATATGTTTTGAATTCACATGCGTGGCTCAGGCACTTCAGCTGTGTGACTCTCACTCTTTGGGGCCCCATGGACTGTAGCCCACCAGGCTCCTCCATCCATGGGGATTCTCCAGGCAAGAATATTGGAGTGGGTCGCCATTTCTCCTCCAGGGATTCTTCAACCCAGGATGGAATCAGTGTCTCCTGCATTTCCTGCATTGCAGGCAGGTTCTTTGTAGCCGAGTCAACCGGGAAGCCCCTTCTGAATTCATAGAAGTGGTCATATCCTAATGGTTTCGAAATGTCCAAGATTGTCTCAATTCGGGAGTAGCATGGCTTCACTCATCTAACAGGTTCCTGTAGCGCAAAATTTCCTGCAGCCTTGGGGAAATTCAGCTTTTAGGTAAAACAGATTGTGTTTATAGAGCCTAAAGTCCTGCCAAGTCAACACTGGTTCTTTTAAAAGATTATGATTCAGCCATAAATGTAGCTTGTCGCCTACTCACCACGCACTTCTGAACTATTTGCCTGGGTCCATAAAAGCGGCTGTGTTGGAGTAGATGCTTGCGTCTGTCTCTCCTCTGAAAATTGTGGTTGTTCAGTTGCTCAACCGTGTTTGACTCTTTGCAACCCCATGGACTGCAGCACGCCAGTCTTCCCTGTCTTCACCATCTCCCAGAGCTTGCTCAAACTCATGTCCATCGAGTCAGTGATGCCATCCAACCATCTCATCCTCTGTCGTCCCCTTCTCCTCCTGTCCTCAATCTCTCCCAGAATCAGGGTCTTTTGCAATGAGTCGGCTCTTCACGTCAAGTGGCTATAGTACTGGAGATTCAGCTTCAGCAAATTCAGCTATGCGAATTAGAGTACGTTTCATATCACTAAGCTGTAGCTTGACCAGCCACAAGGCATGCGGGCTTAGTGTTCCTGGGAGAACCTATTTCTTGACATCTGAGACCGTGGGTTCAATCCACAGGATGCCGTCCTAGTTCAACCACCAAAACCCCGCATCTGCAGAAGTCGTCTAGGTTTTCATGCGCTGTTTTTCTTGGAAAGTCGGAGCCACGGCCATACCTTATAAGTCATTTCCAGTTTCACCAAGTGTGAAGCTAAGTCACACAGAGAGAAAAACGGGTCTCCACGCAGACCTTGCAAATGGTTTGCTTCCAGCACAAGCAGCGCCTTTGCTCCTAAGCGCTTGCCCCGGAAGATGGGAAGCGTCACAGCAGTGAATCCCTTCTCTTCGTAAAACCTCCCAGACAGGACGGGATTAAGGTTGACGTGGAAGTAGATTGGGTCTGCCAACTACACACTGGCACTTGCCTTGGGCATCTTCCGTCCACCTCGACAAGGATTCAGTCAAGTCCTGCTGCAGCTACTGAGCTTCAACACCCCCTGGAAGGAGCTCAGGGTGGACAGAAGACAGGAGACCTCTGTGCTCTGGGAGAGACCGGCAGGGCAGGTCTTCAGAGAGATATTTCCAGGAGCTGATTCTATGAGCCCAGTTCTTAGATCTCCTCTATCTGGAGAAGTACGAAAATGATTCCTGCTGACATCTATTCCCCGAGCCTAGAAACCTTTTCCAAAAAATAAAAAATAAAAATACATGCTTGCCTGCATCACCTCCCCGCTCACTAAAATCACATATATCCCGACTTTCCCCCGCCGCCCCCCACCGCCCGGCTCTTTGGAGCAGCCTCTCAGAGCCATCTGAGGTGCTGTCTCCCAGGCTGCAGTCCTCATTTTGCCCCCAAATAAAAGTCAACTTGCCAATTGGCACGCTGTGCATTTTGGACACAGGTCAATGAAAAAAGAAAACAACAATTGCCTGGGGGGGTGCTACAAGCTTGAGAAACTCACGTGTACTTTATAACCAACCGCGGTCAAGGTTCAAGCCCTTCTGAATCCCTCCATGAGAAGCCACAGCCGTATCCCACTTTCTCGTGTTTCACCTCCTGTTTGGTTTTGTTCTGCTTTGTTTAGAAGTTGAGGCTTCACGGCAGCGCTGAGTCGGGCAAGTCCGTCGACACCATTTTTCCAGCAGCGTCTGCTCAGTCTGTGTCCCTGGGTCACATTTGGGTAATTCTTCCAGTATTGCGAGCTTTTTTCATTTTGATCATATGCGTTACAAAGATCTGCAGTGAGTGAGTTTTGAGGTTTCCCACAACTCGCTACAGGCTCACAAGATGGTTAGCATTTTTTTAGCAGTGATTTGTTTTGCCATGAAGGTATGTACATTGCCTTTTTCTTTTTTTTTTTTTTTTAGGAAATAATGCTGTTGCATACTGAATAGGCTACATGCACTGGTAAAGAATCTGCCTGCCAATGCCGGAGACGCAGGTTAGACCCTGGGTCGGGAAGATCCCCTGGAGGAGGGCATGGCAACCCGCTCCAGTATTCCTGCCTGGAGAATCCCATGGACAGAGGAGCCTGGCGGGCTACAGTCCACGGGGTCACAAGCATCAGATACGACTGAGCGACTAAAGAACAAGGTACCTCAGAGAGGAAGTGAGGCAGCGCATGTGGGGGAAGGAGTGTGCCCCTCCCCCAAAGCCCCACGGGATTCCGCTGGGTTACACACGGGCACTACCTTTCCTCATGTGATAATGCAAAGGCCCTGTCCTCAGTGCAGCAAAGAAACCTATAATGTACCCAAAGCATCCGAAGCAAGTGCTGTTAGGAACTCCTCTGCAGAGACGACCGTTTCTTGGCTCCTGAGAGGTAGCCCAGCCGTGACCCTGAGCGTGAAGAATGAATTCCCCGCAAGGAATCCTACAAGGGGCCCAGCAGCATATCTGTCCTTGAACACCCTTCACAGGAAATCCTTCCAGCCAAAAGGGTTCTTCTCTTGGCAAAGAGGAACCCCCACGGACATCTCTCTGCCAAACAGAACTTCCATGCACCATGTGTGTTTACTTATTTGTGGGTTTTCTATTTAACAAACTATGAGAAAAGCTGATCCCTTTTCCCGTAAGCATGACCTAATGCCCTCTAAACAATCATATTTAATTATATACACCATATTTTGGAAGTATCCCATAAACTCCTCTTCTCAGCCTTCCCTTTTTAAAAAAATGTCCTTGATGATGAAAAGTTTGTTCTGCTTTTGCCTAGGAGCAAAACTAGTGAAAACTAAAGTATGAAAATAAAAATAACTTACATGGATTTTGTGGTTCAGTGGCTAAGTTGTGTCCAACTCTTTGCCACTCCGTGAACTGCATGCATTAAAGGACATTCCAACTTCCCTGGTGGCTCAGAGGGTAAAGAATCTGCCTGCAATGCAGGAGACCTGGGTTCAATCCCTAGGTCAGGAAGATCCCCTGGTGAAGGAAATGGCAACCCACTCCAGTATTTTTGCCTGGAGAATCCGGTGGGCAGAGGAGCCTGGTGGCCTACACAGTCTGTGGGATCCCAAGAGTCAGACACAACTTAGCAACTAAACCACCATTTTAAATCGAGCAAATTTAAAGCTAATATTTCTAGAATTTCTATGCATCACCTTCAACTTTTTCAGTAGTTTTACTAAAAGCTCCTTAGGACATCCAGAGTGAGTCTTAAGGAAATTTTTTTTTTTTAAATGGATCACGGTTTGTCTTTGGGTCTTATGCAATTTTGCTGGGAAAGTTGAGTCACTGCATTGTTATCCTGAATATGGAAAACTTGAGTTACTCCCATAACGATGAGGTTACTGGCAGATGCTGTCTCGAGAACAGCTGGTCATCATAAGAACTGCCTCAGGCTCCCTGGGAGGACGAGAAAGACACCGGGTGACAATTTCATGGATGGTCCTTCATTTTTGAAATCATAGTGATGCTTCGTTCATAGTAAGTGAACAGACTTTGTGTTAAAAAAAAAATTAATAATAAGAACTCTTACGTTCACCAAAAAAAAAAAAAGAGCGAGAGAGAGAAGCCCGCTTTTCTTGCCAATTGCATTAGTTTCCTCTGAAATGGGCTGCTGAGTCATCAACCACCAACAAAACCTCCCCAATAATTGACTAGATTAGAACCATAACGACCGGGGTGCTGGCTCCAGAGACAGAGGTCAGGCTCGCCAAGTGCGAGGCTCCCCCCAGATGGAATTCTCCTCGGATCCATGCAATCCCAGAGATTCAAACCAGAAAGGGGAACCACCCAGCTGGCAACCTCGGAACCCCCACACTCCCTTGCTCAAGACACAAAAGGGAGGAATTTTCAACCCCACTCTTATCACTCGAAAACAAAGTGAAGCTCTTCTAAGCAGAATCCTCGGGGCCATCTGCTTTCTATCAGCCCTCGCGTCGGTTTTTGCAAGCACTATTTTTTTTTTTTTTACTGTTTCTTTTTTTTTGGGGGGGGGGGGGGTGTGTCTATTGCAAGACCAGTGCCTCTATAAAGGGACCCGGGTCTGGGTTTTCTCTGGATCCGTTGGCTAAGACGTCAACTTCCACGGCAGGGCGTGCGGGTTCGATCCCCGGTCTGGGAGCTAAGATCGTCTCTGAGTCGAGCAAGCTCGTTTCCTCCTTCTGGCTTCACACAGAGGAAAGCGGCTTGCAGCCGGAGGGCTGCAGCCGCGCTGTTGCCATGGAAACCGCGGGGGCGGTCCGCTTCCTCTTCCCTCCTTAAGTGCCGGTGGCCAGAGCGTCAAAGTCCGCGCCGCCCCCCAGCCCTCCACCCCGGGGCCTCCGCCCAGAGACGCCTCCGGAGCCGCTTAAATCCTCCTTCGCTCTCCCAGCGTCTCTGATCTCACGGGCGTTACCTCTCTCCCGCCGCCGCCGCCGAACCTCGGGCGGGGGTGCTTCCTTTCCCGTCTGCAAAGCAGCTGTCCCGCCGTCAGGGATGGGGGTCCGGCTTGCTCCGCCCTGTCCGAGGCCGGTCGCCACGTGTGGAGTCTGAGGACCCTGGACGGGAAATCCAGCAATGTGAACACACCCAGCGCGAGCAAAACTGCTGGGCAACCACACCGAAGGTCATCAGAGCTGGCGATCTGACAGCGATACGAGGTCTCGGGGGAGGAGCTTGGTAAAAGGCCGTGCCGGCTGCCCAGGGCACGCGTCTGTTTCCCTACCAGGAGTGTGTGCGCGGTCGTGTCCGACTCTCTGCGACCCCATGCGCTGCAGCCCCGCCAGGCTCCTCTGTCCCTGCGATTCTGCAGGCCAGGGTACTGCAGTGGGTTGTGGCAACCCTCCTCCCGACCCAGGAATCGAACACGGGTCTCCTGCATTGCACAAGCTTTCTTTTTCTTTTCTTTTTTTTTTTTTTAAGAAACGGTTTATTTTCCATTTTGGTGCACAAGCTTTCTTTACCACCGAGCTACCGAGGGAACTATAGGAGCCCACCCCCCACCCCCCAAAAAACAACAAGCTTGATCTATTCCCTACTCAACAATTTTCTCAGGAGCACCCTCTGCCAGGAAATCTTGACTCTGCGGGCCAGCAAAGCATTCTTGGGCCAGAGGGTGGAATGGAAAGTCCTGCATTTCAGACTCTGCTTGTAATAAAACTTGGAACAACACGATCCCCACCCACCGTCTCAGTCCACGAACTGTTTCTCCTGGACTGAGGTGAGCGCAGCGATCAAGGCTCACCGTCTCGGTCATAGATTGTGTTCCCTGAACAGACGGGACCGTCACTCAACATCTCTGCCGTCGATTATTCTTCCTGGGATCACGGCTCATATATCTCGGTCATAGCCCCATTGTTTTTAATTTAATTAATTTTAATTTTAATTAATTATTAACCTAATAATTTTTAAATTAAATAAAATAATTTTTAAAATAATAATAATAGATGAATAATATTTATTAATGTCTGCATTGGGTCTTCGTTGCTGCAAATGGGCTGTGTCTACTTGCAAATGGTGGGGGCTACTCTCTAGTTGTGGTGGGTGGGCTTCTTATTGCAGTGGCTTCTGTCCTTGTGGAGCAGGGCTTTAGGGTGTTTGGGCTTCAGTAGTTGTGGGGCCCAGGATTAGTTGCTCCAGGGCGTGTGGGATCTTCCCAGACAAAGGATCGAACCCGTGTCTCTTGCACTGGCAGGTGGATTCGTTTCCATCGAGCCACCGGGGAAGACCCTACTCCCATTATTAATGTTCAGATCATCCCTGATTTGAGAGATACTGTTGTAAGGAAACGACCCAATAAATACATCAGTTCAGTCGCTCAGCTGTGTCCAACTCTTTGCAACCCCGTGGACTGCAGCATGCCAAGCTTCCCTGTCCATCACCAACTCCTGGAGTTTACTCAAAGTCATGTCCGTTGAGTCGGTAATGCCATTCAATCATCTCATCCTCTGTCGTCCCCTTCTCCTGCCTTCAATCTTTCCCAGCATCAGGGTCTTTTCCAAGGAGTCAGTTCTTTGCATCAGGTGGCCAAAGTATTGGAGCTTCAGCTTCAACATCAGTCCTTCCAATGAACACCCAGGACTGATTTCCTTTAGGATGGACCGGTTGGATCTCCTTGCAGTCCAAGGGACTCTCAAGAGTCTTCTCCAACACCACAGTTTAAAAGCATCAATTCGGGACTTTGCTGGTGGTCCAGTGGCTAAGACTCCGTGCTCCCAATGCAGGGGGCCCAAGTTCAATCCCTGGTCAGGGAACTAGATCCTACATGCTGCAAATAAATATCTTGCATGCTGCATCAAAGATGCCGCTTGTCACAATTAAGACCTGGCACACCCAAATAAGTAAAATAAAATATATTTTTAAAAAAAGCATCAATTCTTCCATGCTGAGTTTTCTTTATAGTCCAGTTCTCACAATAAATACATACAAAACCTCATTTCTGTGTAGGAAATTCTTCCGCAAACCTTTGAACACGTGGTTGCCATCATTTGGAATCAGACTGAGCGACTGAGAGTTTATTGGCCTTTTCTGAAGATGGCTCCATAGGCCAGATGCTTCTTCCCTGGTGGTTTAGGTGGTAAAGAATCTGTTTGCATTGCCGGAGACCCAGGTTTGATCCCTGAGTTGGGAAGGTCCCCTGGAGAAGGGAATGGCAACTCACTCCAGTGTTCTTGCCTGGAGAATCCCATGGACAGAGGAGCCTGGTGGGCTGCAGTCCACAGGGTCGTGAAGAGTTGGACACGACTGAGCGACTAGTAATGCATGGGCCAGACACACAAGCACTTAGAAATAAAGTTTTTGCAAGATGGAAAAATCTCCGAACCGAAAGAGATAGACATCTTTGACTTCAAGAGATAGGGTGACTCACAGAACAGAACCAAACTTGAAAGCAGGTGTTAACATATCTCAGAAGAGAGAGTGTGTCATCCAAGGAATGTGGTGAAATAAAACAAAGGAAGATATATTCGCGGAGACCAAGGTAGCAAATCGCGCCTCTCCTTGCCTGCGGGAGATCACACTGACAGCTGAGATCAAGCCCACGCTTCTTAGCAGACGCACCCCCTTTAAAAACAGAGCTGAACTCTCTCATCCTGTTGCATCTCCAGCCAGAAAGCATTTCTGTCACTTCATTCGTGTGCCCTGTTTTTCATAAATAATTTTTCACATTTGTTTTTTAATTGGAGGATGATTGCTTGGCAATGTCGTGTTGGCTTTTGCTGGACAGTAAAGTGAATCAGCTGTGAGGACACACACATCTCCTCCTTCCTTGACCCTCCCTCCCACCCCCATCCACCCCTCCAGGCGATCACAGAGCACCCAGCTGAACTCCATGTGCTATACGGCAGCTTCCCATTAGCTGTCTGTTTTACACAAGGTGGTGGGTATAGACGTCAGTGATCCTGTTTCGATACGTCCCACTTTCTCCTTCCCCTGGTGGCTCAGCTGGTAAAGAATCTGCCTGCAATGTGCTTCGATCCTGGGTTCGATCCCTGGGTCGGGAAGATCCCCCGGAGGAGGGAACGGCTACCCACTGCACTATTCTGCCCTGGAGAGTTCCACGGACAGAGCAAGCTGGTGGGCTACAGTCCGTGGGGTCGTGAAGAGTTGGGACATGACTGAGTGACTGGCAACCCATGGGCCAGACACACATAACACTTGGAAATAAGGTATGTGCAAGATTAAAAAATCTCAGAACCGGAAACAGATAGACATCTTTGACAATACTTTACTGTCCATGGGGTGGCAAAGAGTCGGACACATCTTAGCGACTAAACAACAACAATGTACAATATTTGTTAAAAGTGTAACTTCTCCAAGAGCCTGGGAGTAATCTTTCATCAACATTCTGTATAAAATGGCACTGTGGTCAGGAACAAATCCCCATTGTAACTCCATGAAAAATCATTCCCTAAGACGAATAGAATAGATGAAGTGGATTCAAAAAGAAAGGAAAATCAGATGCAAAAACATAAATGGATGAATTAAAAGAGAAAAGAACATCAGATATGAAAATACAGCTATGATTATTTGCTATGCCTGCCAACGACGGAATCCTTGGCAGGAAATAATCACAGTCATATTTTCATGTTTTCTGTTGATAATCACTTTGAAATGGAGCAATTATAAGTGA
Source organism: Odocoileus virginianus (assembly GCF_023699985.2). Lineage (NCBI taxonomy): Eukaryota > Metazoa > Chordata > Mammalia > Artiodactyla > Cervidae > Odocoileus > Odocoileus virginianus. Next base: position 1,818,367 of record NW_027224323.1, read on the forward strand.
ATGAGGATAATGCAAACTGTCATATTTCTTTCTTTCTTTTTTTAATACTGTCATGTTTCAAGGAAACAATGAGGTCAGGCTACAGGGTAACTGAGGTCAAGATACAGTCAGAAGAGTATAAAAACAAACAAACCACCCATTCCTAAAATATGGAATGTATTACCATCTCTCTCATTCCTTTTATTCATTAGCAATAGAGATCAGTACACGCTTAGGTCAAACCAGCAACTGAGCCATAATTCTGCCTTATTTATTTATTGCCAGAAGGCTTGATTCTGGGACTAGGGACTCATAAGTAACACGAAATTTCCTAGCACTTAACACATCAGTCGTTACTGATTATTTACAACCTAGCATCTTACCCTTCAATCAGACTTTCCAGACGGGATTTCTTCCTTCTCTGAGCTAGACCCACTTTATGCGATACACAGTCAGCATTCAAGGTTATTTCTTTTCCCCCTCTTTTTACATTTAAGCTTGTTTCTGCCTGGAAGTTCTTGTAGCCTTTCCCTCCTCCAGGGGATCTTCCCGACCCAGGGATCGAACCCAGGCCTCCCACATTGCAGGCGGGTTCTTTACCAGCTGAGCTGCCAGGGAAGCCCAAGAATACTGGAGTGGGTAGCCTATCCCTTCTCCAGGGGATTTTCCCGATCTGGGAATCAAAACTGGGGTCTCCTGCATTGCAGGCGGCTTTTTTACCAGCTGAGCTATCAGGGAACCCCTTCTACCTGGACGTTCTTTAATTTATTTTTTTGACGTACCGTTGGTTTACAATGTTGTGTTAATTCCTGCTTTATCGCACAGGGGTTCGGTTACACATGTACACACATTTTTTCTCATATTCCATTACGTTGCGCTTTATCACAGGATGCTGAATCTAGTTCCCTGCATGCTACAGTCGACCTTGTGTTTACCCATCCTGTAGACAATAGCTTGCATCTGTGAATCCCAGACTCTCCGTCCATCCCTCACTGCCCCCTCCCTCGACAACCACAGGCCTGTTCTCTGTGTCTCCCGGTCTCCTGCTGTTTCATGAGTCAACCCTCAATATTCACTGGAAGGGCGAGTGCTGAAGCTGAAGCTCCAGTCCTTTGGCCACCTGATGCGAAGACCTGACTCATGGGAAAAGACCCTGATGCTGGGAAAGATTGAGGGCAGGAGGAGAAGGGGACGACAGAGGATGAGATGGGTGGATGGCATCACTGACCGATGGACATGAGTTTGAGTAAACTCCGGGAGCTGGCGATGGACAGGGGGGGCCTGGCGTGCTGCAGTCTATGGGGTCGCAGAATCGGACACAAGCGTGCGACTGAACAACAATAGCATATGTATAAAATGTGTGTATAAATATATGTGTGTGCATGTGTGTGTATATATGAATGTGTGTATATATAATATGTGTATATACATTGTGTGTATATATACATGTGTGTGTATAATGTGTGCACATGTGTGTATATGATGTGTGTATATATAATATGTGTGTATATATAATATGTGTGTGTGTCTATATACATATAACGTGTTTGCATATATACTGTGTGTATAGTGTGTATACGAAGTGAAAGTGAAGTCGCTCAGTCGTGTCCGACTCTTTGCGACCCCGTGGACTGTAGCCCGCCAGGCTCCTCTGTCCATGGGATTCTCCAGGCAAGAATACTGGAGTGGGTTGCCATTTCCTTCTCCAGGGGATCTTCCCAACCCAGGGATCGAACCCAGGTCTCCCATTGCAGGCAGACGCTTTTAACCTCTGAGCCACCAGGGAAGCCCGTGTGTATATATTATGTGTAATATATGTGTATATGTAGTGAGTGTGTTATATATAAAAATGATGTTTGTTTATTGTGTGTATATATAATGTGGGTATATAAATATGTGTGTGCACTATATAATGTGTGTATATATATGTGTGTATATATAAATTATGTGTACTATATAATGTATATATGTGTGTGTGTGTATATATACAATGTGTTTACATGTAGCATATGCATATACACATAATGTGTTATATGTGTATATATAGTTATGTATGTACTGCATGTATATACATGTGTGTGCATATGTGTATATATATAATATGTGTATATATGTGTATGTGTATATGGATATAGTGTGTGTATATATAAATATAATGCATGTATATATAGTGTGTATATATTTAATATTCGTGTATATGCAGTGTATCTGTGTATGCATATATGTGTATGTGTATATATAGCATGCATGTATATATGTGTATGTATATGTGTGTATATGTGTATATATGTACTTGTGTATATACACGTGTATGCATGTGTGTATATATATAATGTGTGTATACATATGTGTGTGTACATGTGTGTGTGTATATAGAAATAATGTGTGCATATATAAATATAATACATGTGTATATATAGCATGTAGTGTGTGTATATTTAATGTGTGTGTATGCATGCATAAGCATATACGTGTATATATGTGTCTATATATGTGTGTCTATGCATACATGTGTGTATATTATGTATATGTATACAGATATAATGTGTGCATATATAAATATAAGGTGTGTGTATATATTTAGTGCTTGTATATGCACGTGTATGTGTGTATGCATGTATGTGTATGTGTATATATAACACGTGTGTATATACACACATGTGTCCATGTGTGTATAATGTGTGTATATGTATATAGATATAATGTGTGCATATATAAATATAAGGTGTGTGTATATATTTAGTGCTTGTATATGCACATGTATGTGCGTATGCATGTATGTGTATATATAACACGTGTGTATATAGACATGTGCCCATGTGTGTGTGTATATATAGATCTAATGTGTGCATATATAAATATGACAAGTGTGTCTATATTTAATGCATGTATATGTGTGTGTACATGTATGCATATATGTGTGTGTGTATAACGAGTGTATATGTGTGTGTTTGTGTGTGTATAGATGTGTGTGTTTGTGTGTGTATAGAGGTGTTTGTGTGTGTATAGATGTGTGTTTGTGTGTGTATAGATGTGTGTGTTTGTGTGTGTATAGATGTGTTTGTGTGTGTATAGGTGTGTGTGTGTGTATAGATGTGTTTGTGTGTGTGTAGATGTGTTTGTGTGTGTATAGATGTGTGTTTGTGTGTGTATAGATGTGTTTGCATGTGTATAGATGTGTGTGTTTGTGTGTGTATAGATGTGTGTTTGTGTGTGTATAGATGTGTGTTTGTGTGTGTATAGATGTGTGTGTTTGCGTGTATAGATGTGTGTTTGTGTGTGTATAGACGTGTTTGTGTGTGTATAGATGTGTGTGTTTGTGTGTGTGTAGATGTGTTTGTGTGTGTATAGATGTGTGTGTTTGTGTGTGTGTAGATGTGTTTGTGTGTGTGTGTAGAAGGGTTTGTGTGTGTATAGATGTGTGTGTGTGTATATAGATGTGTGTGTGTGTGTGTGTATAGATGTGTGTGTGTGTGTGTATATAGATGTGTGTGTGTGTGTGTATAGATGTGTGTGTGTGTGTATATAGATGTGTGTGTGTGTATAGATGTGTGTGTTTGTGTGTGTATAGATGTGTGTTTGTGTGTGTATAGATGTGTGTGTTTGTGTGTGTATAGATGTGTTTGTGTGTGTATAGATGTGTGTTTGTGTGTGTATAGATGTGTTTGTGTGTGTATAGATGTGTGTGTTTGTGTGTGTATAGATGTGTTTGTGTGTGTATAGATGTGTGTGTTTGTGTGTGTATAGATGTGTGTTTGTGTGTGTATAGATGTGTGTGTTTGTGTGTGTGTAGATGTGTGTTTGTATGTGTATAGATGTGTGTGTTTGTGTGTGTATAGATGTGTGTTTGTATGTGTATAGATGTGTGTGTTTGTGTGTGTGTAGATGTGTTTGTGTGTGTATAGATGTGTGTGTTTGTCTGTGTATAGATGTGTGTTTGTCTGTGTATAGACGTCTGTCCGTGCCGGCTGACTGTCTCTCATCCTGCCTCTCTACTTAAGGCATGCTCTGCCTGCACACAGTCGCCCACATCTTCCCCCCAGGGACAAACGCCAGGCCTGGCCCGGTCCTGCAAGCTGCAGGCTTTCACGGGGGATTAAGCCTGTTTCCCTCCCCACTGTCCCCTAGCTCTCCCGCCCGGGGGGCCGCCTCTGAAATCCCGGGAGGTCAGGCAGCTGCAGCCCCGAGGCTCTGAGCCTCCCCCGAAGCGCCCTTTGGACCATTTGGCGATCACCGCAGTTAGAACGCTGATTTGGGCCGGGTGACTGAAGTTTACACGCAGAAATCCTCCCCAGCAAGCTTTTCTGCCCTCTGAGAGGCCAGGTGCCCCTGTTGGAGTTCAGTCCCTCGGTCGTGTCCGACTCTTTGTGACCCCGTGGACTGCAGCACGCCAGGCTTCCCTGTCCATCACCATCAACCCGAGCTTGCTCAAACTCGTGTCCACTGTGTCTGTGATGCCATCCCACCCTCTCATCCTCTGTCGTCCCCTTCTCCTCCTGCCTTCAGTCTTTTAATGGGTAGGGTACCCCTTACCTGGTGTCTTATTTCCCATTCAGGAAAGCAAACCCGTGGTGAATTTTCAAGGCAGGCCCAAACATCTTCCTTCCTTCATGTGCATAATAGTTGCTTGAGAAGAATCACAGCGGGGCTCAAAGAATAAACTCGGGTGGTAATGATGGACCGATTCCCAGCCTGAGGGTGGCCTCCTCCAGCTGCTTGCCTTCTCTGCAAAACCTCAGTCTCTTCATTTGCAAAATGGGATTAATAACAATGACACCGGCCCCCCATGCCTCTGCGGCTCACACCAGTTAAAGCTCCTAAGGTTTGATCACACAGCCTGCGTTAGGAGGTGAGCTGGGGTTGTGGGAGTGCTCGGCTCACTCGCGTCCGCCTCTCTGCAACCCCCGTGGACGATGGTCCTAGACAGCATATTAAAAAGCACAGACAGTGCTTTGCCGACAAAGGTCCGTCTAGCCGAGGCTATGGTTTTTCCGGTAGTCATGTATGGATGTGAGAGTTGGACCATAAAGAAAGCTGAGCGCCAAAGAATTGATGCTTTTGAACTGTGGTGTTGGAGAGACTCTTGAGAGTCCCTTGGACTGCAAGGAGATCCAACCAGTCCATCCTAAAGGAGATCAGTCCTGGGTGTTCATTGGAAGGACTGATGCTGAAGCTGAAAGTCAATACTTTGGCCACCTGATGTGAAGAGCTGACTCACTGGAAAAGACCCTGATGCTGGGAAAGATTGAGGCAGGAGGAGAATGGGGACGACAGAGGATGAGATGGTTGAATGGCATCACCGACTCGATGGACATGAGTTTGAGTAAACTCCAGGAGTTGGTGATGGACAGGGAGGCCTGGCGTGCTGCAGTCCATGGGGTCACAAAGAGTCGGACACGACTGAGCAACTGAACTGACTGACTGATGAAAGTTTTATAGCGGGGATATGTAATTAGGAGATATATTATATAAAAATCTATATTATGGGACACACATTGTATAAATACATATTATGTATTTTGTATCAACAAGATGTATATACTTTTGTGCACATGTGTGTTTTCTGTGTTAACAGGAGGATTCACTGTAGGAGGGTTAGCACAATCATTGACGCATGACGGATGGATAGATGGCCTGTGCGTTCAGTCCTGTCTGACTCTCTGCGACCCCATGGACTGTAGCAAGTCAGGCTCCTCTGTCCATGGAATTTCCCAGGCAAAAATACTGGAGTAGGTGGCCATTACCTCCTCAACATTAGCCTCTCATTATTGAGTCAGTCATCATTTTGTCAAAAAGACAAAACATCATCCCCTTCTCCTCCTACCTTCAGTATTTCCCAGCATCATATACGTATACATAGGACTTCCCAGTTACCTCCAGTGGTAACAAGCCTGCCTGCCAACGCAGGAGTCATGAGAGACTTGGGTTCCGTCCTTGAGGCAGATCCCCTGGAGAAGGATACGGCAACCCACTCCAGTATTCTGGCCTGGAGAATCCCATGGACAGAGGAGCCTGGTGGGCTACAGTCCATGAGGTCGCAAACAGTCTGACACAACTGAATGATTGAGCAGATATATACACACATATACATAAGTATGCATGTTACACATTATATTGGTTATATATGTATACATATTTGTGCATCTCATTGCTTATATAGATGTTTTATATCACCCTGTATTTGAAATCACCCTTGAGATTTTTAGCAGTTAAATTATGAGAGCATTTCTTTTTAATATAATAAGAACATTTTGCAATCTTTGCTGAATATGGCACTTCCCCCAAACCTCATCTCGCTTTTATTTTCTTAAGTCATTAATATCTCCTTAAATCACTTTTGAAGCACCAGTATGCACCCCTGGGATATAATGTAAGTGAACGTTAAGAATTCCAAATATTTTCAACTTTGATGTTGGCACTAATAAATCCATGAATTTCTTTGTCCATATTTTCCCTCATTTATCAAAAAAAAAAAAAAAAAGACGTGAGAAAACCAAACATTACATCATTATGTATTGGAGTTCCTTATTCAAAAATTTTGAGCAGTCATCTTTTGCCTGGCCTCACAATATCTGGGCTTTATCGCATGCTGACAAGAAGTAGATGTATTTCTAATTCATCAGAACTGATTACATTTGTGCAGCACTTAAGCATTCATTATGCTATAGAAGACATGAAATCATAATTTATGTCATGTAATTCAAGACCATTTGTCCCTACTGATTCCTTCTCATGGCCCTTGATATGTCTTGCTCACAAGTCCTATATACGCTGTTTAGAAGAAAAAAAAAAAAAACTACCAAAAGTGCAGAAAGAAAATATTGAAATCTTAAAAATGAGTTATGTGAGCACAGAGGTCCATGGTGTCCTTCTCATTTAACTCCTTATAAGGAAAGTATAGTTACTATGGAAACATGATTGACACTTAGGATCCCAGGGGGGCACGGACCCAGCCCTGAGGCTCTCTTTTTATTCTTCTTCCTTATTCTGAAATAGCTCTACTTTCTTTTCTTTTTTTCTGGGCTGTGGGGGTTCTCAGAAACGTATTTGACTGACACGCATAAGGATAAGCCAGTGAGTTATATACCTCTTGTCGTTCAGTCGCTCAGTCGTGTCTGAGTCTGAGACACCATGGACTGCAGCAGGCCAGGCCTCCCTGTCCATCACCAACTCCCAGAGCTTGCTCAAACTCATGTCCATCAAGTCCGTGATGCCATCGAACCATTTCATCCTCTGTTGCTCCCCTTCTCCTCCCGCCCTCAATCTTTCCCAGCATCAGGGTCTTTTCAAATAAGTCAGCTCTTCGCATCAGGTGCCCAAAGGATTGGAGCTTCAGCTTGAGCATTGACAGTCCCTCCAGTGAATCTAGGCTGTGGGATCCATAGTCCCTCCAATGAATCTTCAGGGTTGATTTTTTTAAGATTGAATGGTTTGATCTCCTTGCAGTCCAAGGGACTCTCAAGAGTCGTCTCCAACACCAGCGTTCCATTGCAGCAGTCTCTTTACTCAAGTCTTATGTTATGGCATTCTCTTTAAGAACGAGCAAACTTTTGATCATCAGTTACAGAGACACACACACATGCCCTCCTGAGTTCCCCTGTGGCTCCTATTTCATCATTGTCACTTTTTCATTTTACTCTCCCAAGAGTTCATTCACATGTTTTCTTCCCCCACTTCCCAGGTGTGACCTCTGAGTGAATCGAACACAGAATCTGCACAGGTTGGCCAGCTCTGAACAGGTTTACACGCTGAGTATGTTTCTCTGTAATCCTCTTACCTCTCCGACTCTGTGGCCTCTTTTTCTCCTTAAAAACCCACGCCTAAAAAAAAAAAAAAAAAAAATCCACGTCTGCCCCTCGGGTCCACACTGCGACTCTTTGTTCTGAAGGTAACCTGACACTCCTATTCACCACAAGGTATGAACCGACAGAACCGTTCCAAAAACACACAGAGTTTCCAGCCTATAGAATTAAAAACACACACCATCCCGACATATGGTTTTCATTGAAAGGCCTGAAATAATTCAAACGAGGTCAGTGTTTAAAAAATTAATTAGTGCACCGCCTTTTGGTGAGAAACCAAAGACTGGTCTCTTTTCCAGCAAACTGAGGCCATGCTCTTTTCTTTCTTTCTTTCTTTTTTTTTCTTTTCCTCTGTTTTCTTTTCTAGCTGAGCAGATGGTTTGCATTAAAAAATGATCCTTGCTAAGAAAATGCTGGTCTTTGGTGAGATGCTCCAAAATGAAAGCTGCAGTCTTGGGTGTGAGTAGGAAGTAACTCAACCCAGCAAGTCACCACCATCTTTTTAAATTATTTTCCCCCCTCTCCTGCCTCTGGGTGACAGCATGTTTGAAGGTCCCCAAGACACAGGCTATACTGAGTTGCTCAGTCATATCTGACTCTTTGTGACCCCGCCAGGCTCCTCTGTCCATGGGATTCTCCAGGCAAGAAGACTGGAGTGGGATGCCATCTCCTTCTCCAGGGGATCTTCCCAACCCAGGCATCAAACCCACGTTTCCAGCATTGGCAAGTGGACTCTACCACTGAGCCACCAGGGAAGTTCTTTGCTCTCTGTGTACGTGTACTTAAACGTTTGATTTTCTCCGGTTCATCTGTCTCATGTTAATTTAATTTAGATTTGCCGGAAGACCCTAGAAGGGTGTAGGGGAGATGTCTCCCCCCGGCCCCCAAGTAACTGCAGGGGCTTCCCTGGCGGCTCAGACAGTAAGGAATCCACCTGAAGTGTGTGACACCTGATGTATCAAACACACAAAAGCGCATGCAACCATTTCGTCTTGTTTAAAGAGGTCTCCCAGCAGATCCATGCCTGTTTCTGCGAGCATTATTTGACCACCAATGTGTTCTTAAGGCTTTCATAAAATAGCAAGGTGTGCGTGGAAGGGAAAGAGGCGCTTTTTTTTTTTCACTCCAAATAAGATTATCTCCTTTTTCATTTTTCTCCCTCCATTTTAGATAAACAGGCTGATAATGCTTATGGGAAACAAAGAAAAAATAGTCAAATCCACATGCGTGTGGAAAACTTAAAAACAAAACAATGTCTCCTTGTGACTTCACTGGTGCTCCAGTGGCTAAGACCCCGTATTCCCAATGCAAAAGGACCAGGTTGCATCCTTGGTCATGTAGCTAGATCCCACATGCTGCAACTAAGAGTTTGTTTGCACACAGCAACTAAAGATCGCCTGTGTTGCAACTAAGACCTGGCAGATCTAAGACAGATCTTTTAATATATTAAAAGTAAATATTTCACTTATTTATTTATGAACACGAAGGGCATTCCATAACAGGGACTCTTTGTAACTTGTTTTTTCTACTCGACAATATTTCATAGTTTTTTTTTTTCAATTTATCACATAAATACCTGCCTGATCCTTTTTACGTGCTGTATAATATTCTATCAAATATATTTATTGTCATAGATTTATCAAATCTCCCATTGGTAAACATTTATATTACTTCTCTTTATTACAATCTTATGCACCTGGTGACTCAGATGGTAAAGAATCTGCCTGCAATGCAGGAGACCTGGGTTTGATCCCTGGGTTGGGAAGATCCCCTGGAGGAGGAAATGGCAACCCACTCCAGTATTCTTGCCTGGAGAATCCCCATGGACAGAGAAGCCTGGCAGGGCTACAGTCCACGGGGTCACAAAGAGTCAGATACCACTAAAGTGACTTACCATGCACGTAATTGACAAAACAGCTGTGTTTGGAAAGACTGTTGAATAATGTTGTCTAAGGATCTACCACTGGATCCTTAGGTCAAACCATCTCTTTAACAAACCTAAGGTAAACAAAATCATCATGCACACAAAACATATGCTTGAATGCTCTGAGCAGGAAGCTTGTTTCCGCACATGTCCCATCTGCAGAGAGCCCGCCGTCTGGGTGGCAAGAACAGCGGCGCCGCACAGGCAGCAGTTCCTGCAAAACGCATCCACTGAGCGCTGCCTCAAGGTTTCCCACACGGCTAGCTGGCGCTCAACTCTCAGACTGAAAACCAAGTCCGAGGTGGATGAGCCTGTTGTAACAGAGTGAAGTAAGTGATGAAGAGAAAAACAAACCGTGTATGTCAAGGCATGCATGTGAAATCTGCAAAACGGTACAGACGAACCTAATTGCTGGGTAGGAATAGAGACGCAGGCGTCGGGAATGAACCTGTGTACCCAGCGGGCGAAGGAGAGGGCGGGATGAATGGAGAGTAGCACCCACCTCTGTACACGACCGTGTGTAAAACAGACAGCTAGCGGGAGCTGCTGTAGAGACAGTGAGCCCAGCTCGGGGCTCTGTGATGACCCAGAGGGGTGGGTGAGGTGTGAATCAAAAGGGAGGGGATCTTTGTGTCCATATGGCTGATTCACGCTGCCGTACCGCAGACGCTAACATAACACGGCAAAGCAACTATACTCCAGTTAACAATTTAAAAATTAATGTATGAAACAAGGCCCCCTTGTGAGAACTTTAGGAAGGGTAAATACCTTTGATCACCCCAGGGTGGGTAATCACCTAGCAGACGGATGAGTCTTTCCATCTCCCTCTTTGATGAGACCTCCAAGGATGAAAAGAAGACACGCAGATGACAACCGACGGGTACATGAAAAGATGGTCAACATACCTCGTGATCAGGGAAACAGAAATCAAAACCACAATGAGATAATGCTTCCCACCTGTCAGAAGGGCTGCTGTCAAGAAACCAAGAGATGATATGTGTGGCAGAAGAAGTGGAGACAAAATAGCTTTTTCTTTTTCTTTTTTTTTTTTTTTTTTTGGCCAGGAGGCATGTGGGATCTTAGTTCCTCCCCGACCAGGAATCAAACACGCGTGCTCGTCATTGGAAGGCGAAGTCTTAACCACTGGGCCCCCAGGAAATTCCTCCCACCCCACCCTATTCTCTTTGAAGAAAGCTTTAAAGACAGTAAAGCAACTGCCTGCAATGCGGGAGACCCAGGTTTAATCCTGGGTTGGGAAGATCCCCAGCAGAAAGAAATGGCAACCCACTCCAATACTCTTGCCTGGAAAATCCCACGGATGGAGGAGCCTGGTGGGCTACAGTCCATGGGGTCGAAAAGAGTCGGACATGACTGAGCGACTTCACTTTCTTTCTTTTTTAAAGACAAAGTGTGTTCTTCCATGACTGATTTACTGAAGGCATCCTCGCGCCGGACACTCCGGAGGATGACAGCCTCAGAACTTGGATCGAAAGGAATAAGCCGCCGAGCGTCTCTGCAAACAGACGTGTCTGTTACCTTAACCACCATGGCAGGAAGATTGTGTCACACTCTGATGTTGCAAAGCCTCCCCAGAGGTCAGAAGCAGCGAGACACAGGGGTGAACTGTTGGGGAAAAGTGAATGGCCAGATGGCATGGAAAGGGATGGGAGGTAAAAGTGTGTCCCTAATCCCCATGAAACTACTCAGATAACCGCTGGTAACGATTAAGACTTGTGGTAGCCTTGATTGATCCATCTATCCAAATCAATCCTGACTATCTATCTAGCCATCCATACATCATATCTATCTATCCATTTATCCATCATATCTACCTACCCACCTATCGCTAGTGATCCATCCATCCATCATATCAATCTATCTATATCAACCCTGACTACCTATTTAGTCATCCATACATCATATCTATCTATCCATTCATCCATCATATCTATCTATCCATCTATCTATCTAGTCATCCATCCATCCATCAGATCAATCTATCTATATCAACCATGACTATCTATTTAGTCATCCATACATCATATCTATCTATCCATTCATCCATCATATCTATCCATCTATCTGTCTAGTCATCCATCCATCCATCATATCGATCTATCTATCCATCATGAATCCTGAATATCTATATATACATCTATATAGTCATCCATTCATCATATCTATTTATCTACATATGTATCTATCAACCCAGAACATCTATCTATCTAGCCATCAGTCCACTCATCCATCCATCATATCCCTCTATCATCAATCCAGAATATCTATCTACCTAGTCATCCATCCATCATATCTATCTAGCCATCCAAACACCCATCCATCCATCATATCTATCTATCTATCATCACTCCTGAATATCTATCTAGCCATCCATCCATTTATCCATCCATCTATCATATGTATCTATCCATCCAATCCTGAAAATCTCTCTACCCATCTATCTAGTAATCCATTCATCCATCATGTCTATCTAGCCACCCATCCACCCATCCATCTGTCGTATCTATCTGTCTATCTATCATCAGTCCTGAATACCTATCTAACTAGCCATTCATGCATCATATCTATCCATCCATCTCTCTGTCTAGTCATCCATCCATCCATCCATCCATCTATCATACTGATATATCTATATCAATCCTGACTATCTAGCCATCCACCCATCATATCTATCTATCCATTCATCCATCATATCCATCTATCCATCATTAATCCTGAATATCTATCTATCCATCTATCTATCCGGTCATCCATTCATATCTATCTATCTATCTATCTATCTATCTATCTATCTATCTATCTATCATCAATCCTGAATATCTATCTAGCCATCTATTCATCTATCTATCATATTTACCTATCATCAGTCCTGAGAATCTATCTACCCATCTATCTAGTAATCCATCCATCCATCATATCTATCTAGCCATCCATCCACCCATCCATCTGTCATATCTATCTGTCTATCTATCATCAGCCCTGAATATCTATCTATCTAGCCATCCATCCATCCATCAATCCATCACATCTCTCTATGCATCCATTGGTCTACAATGTCCAACAAGACCCTTCATAAGCCCTGGAGGCAAGGCATCATTTTTGTTCAAGTGAAGGAGATTATCCTAGGATTTAACATCATACTTACATTATTTATAAATAATCTTTCTGGTGACTTCTGTCTTTACAGGACTTAGATGCAGAAAAGCTCAAAAAAAAAAAAAAAACCTGACAGAAGTACATTTCTCTTTCTTATATGTTTAAAAACATTCTGGATGTCAGTCTTTATGGATGATGTAGCAACACCATGTTGGTTGGATTCAAATGTCAAAGGGCGGATACTAACCCCCTACCCGACCCCACCCGCCCCCGTGGGTGGGCCATGAATCCATTAGCAATGAATATGGAACACTAGCTCTATTTCTTTCAGGATGAGCTAACTGAGCTTTCAAAATAGCTCAGAGGCACATAGTGTAATCGAATCAATCTAATCAGAAAGGTTTTCAAACAAGTCAAGACTTATTTCCACTCTTTGCAGAGGAGCCTCCCCGTTTGCATAACTCAGCGTTTGGCGGTATGCCGGTGGTGGAATCTGAGAGCTCATGAACAGACTTTTGATAGCAAAAATCATGGTTCATGCTGGGAAGCACACGGATATCACAAACGCACGTTGACACCTTTATTTTCCACAAACATATGAGAGCAAGAGTGTGGGATTGCAAGACAGGTGAGTAGGCGGGCTCTTGTTCATCTCGGCATCGCCCTTTCCAGGATCACAACACGGAGACCTACCTGGTTTCTACGTGTAGAAGCATGACCCCGTCCAGGGTGAAAACACTCTCAGCTTTGTTGTATATCTCAGGTGGCGCTAGTGGTAAAGAACACGCCTGCCAATGCAGGAGACAGGAGTTAGATCCCTGGGTAGGAAAGATCCCATCCTGGAGAAGGAAATGGCAACCCACTCCAGTATTCTTGCCTGGGGAATCCCCGTGGACAGAGGAGCCTGGTGGGCTACAGTCCATGGGGTCGCCAAGAGTCGGACACAACTGAGCAACTTCACATCTATGCTTTTTCTTGGTTGCCTGTGGCTATTTCAATCTGATGTCCCTTTTGGCGATCCTGCACACACATATGTCATCTGCATTTCTTCCTCATAACCCTTGATCATGGGCTTCCCATGTGGCTCAGTGGTGAAGAACTGGCCTGCAGGAGATAACAGTTCAATCCCTGGGTCGGGAAAATCCCCTGGAGGAGGAAATGGCAACCCACTCCAGCCTGGGAAATCCCATGGACAGAGCAGTCCAGTGGGCTACAGTCTGTGGGGTCACAGAGGGTCAGGCACGACTTAGCAACTGAACAAACGGATTAATGAGAATGGGTCCCAGAGAACTGAATGGAAGGGCTTTGGAAGGAAGGAGAAACGCTGAGATTTCCATGAGAATTCACATCCAGGACAGATCCAACGAGTCCCCCCCAGGCCCCTCCACAGATTTCTGAATTGCTCTGCTGTTTAATTCAGGCAGGATATGACAAGACCCATGACGTTGTTGTGTTTTATTTGATGGCCCAAGGAGTGCTGGAGAAGACTCTTGACAGCTCCTTGCAGGGTCATTGGAAAAGACCCTGATGCTGGGAAAGATTGAGGGCAGGAGGAGAAGGGGACGACAGAGGATGAGATGGTTGATTGGCATCACCGACTCAGTGGACGTGAATCTGAGCAGGCTCTGAGAGATGCTGAAGGACAGGGAAGCCTGGCACGCTGCAGTCCATGGGGTCGCAAAGAATCAGACACAACTTAGAAACTGAACAACAATTTGATGGTCTGAAACTGCAGGGTAAAATCCACCTACAATGTCCAAGGGAGAGGAAAGAATTCTTTACAACGATGCTGAAAAGTGAAAGTGAAAGTCACTCAGTGGTGACCTACTTTTTGCGACCCATATACAGTCCATGGAATTCTCCAGGCCAGAATACTGGAGTGGGTAGCCTTTCCCTTCTCCAGGGGAATCTTCCCAACCCAGGGATCAAACCCAGATCTCCTGCATTGCAGGCAGATTCTTTACCAGCTGAGCTATCAGACCCAATTAAAATGCAAGACGTCTCCTGTGTGTGCAGAGGACTGGGCTGAACATTGAGCTTACTCACTTAATGCCTGTCTCCTCTGATTTCTCCAACTAGGAACTCTGTCTGCACGAGGCATTTGTCCAAAGTTATTTTGGTCTTCTACATAGGAAATTCAGTCAGGCAGAAGAGCGGAGACAGGAAAACGTGAACTGTGTACACAAGTAGCCTTAGTCTTATTTCTTAAATAAAATCACTCATGTAAGGAGACTTCCCTGGTGGTCCATTGGTTAAGACTTCACCTTCCAGTGCAAGGGATGCTGGTTCAACCCATGGTTGGGGAACTAAGATCCTACATGCCTTGGGGCAACCAAGCCTGTGGGTTGCAATGAAGACCTAATGCAGCCAAATCAATGATTAAAAGAAAAAGGATCACTCGTGGAAGGGCATTTATCTCACAGGACATCTCAGCTCTGCGGACATTTTAATGTGTCTAATAGCCCGTGGTTGGCAAGAAATAGAGTGGGTATCATTATTGTTATTTAGTCACTAAGTCATCTCTGACTCTTTGTGACCCCAAGGACTGTAGCCCGCCAGGCTCCTCTGTCCAAGGGGTTTTCCCAGGCAAGAATACTAGAGTGGGTTGCCATTCCTCCTCCAGGGGATCTTCCTGACCCAGGGATTGAACCCGCATCTCCTGCATTGGCAGGGGGATTCTTTACCACTGAGCCACCAAGGAAGCCCAAATGTAAGGTCATTGGCCCTAAAAGTCAACAGCAGACTCTGGGGTCTCCTTAGGCAAAGATGAAGTGGATGACAAACTCACACTCACATCCTGCCTGAACTTGGAACCTCTGAGCTACCCGGCAAAACTCGGATGTTATGACCTCATTCAGGAGGATGTTGGAATAATTAAATGAGGTCATGATAATAGAACGTCCAACACATGGGGGCCCTTCAAGCGTTGCTTTGATCAAAGAAAGAACCGTTTCCTTTCCAAGAAAGGAATTAGGAGTATTACTTTAAAAATTGATTATCAGCCATGTACTGTAGGATTCCAACTCAATGAGATTCTGGGAAAGGCAGAACGATGGAGACAGTAAAAAGTTCTGTGCTTGCCAGGGGTTACAGAGGGAAGAGGGAGGAAGAGGTGGACCACAGGGGACTTCTGGGGGCAATGAAAGTACTCTGATACTGTAGTGTCATTACAAAAGGCTCCAAACCCATAGAATATACAGACATTTCACTTTATCCGTTTATATATCTCTTGGCACACGTGCACACCTATCATCTATTATCTTTTTCTCCAGCCATCCCATCCATGTTTCGTCCATTCATCTATTCAAGTGTATCTATCAAAATCATCTGTTTAAATAAATGCTGGAGAGGGTGTGGAGAAAAGGGAACCCTCTTACACTGTTGGTGGGAATGCAAACTAGTGCAGCCACTATGGAAAACAGTGTGGAGATTCCTTAAAAAACTGGAAATAGAACTGCCATATGACCCAGCAATCCCACTGCTGGGCATACACACCGAGGAAACCAGATCTGAAAGAGACACATGTACCCCAATGTTCATCGCAGCACTGTTTACAATAGCCAGGACATGGAAGCAACCTAGATGCCCATCAGCAGACGAATGGATAAGGAAGCTGTGGTAAGTATACACAATGGAATATTACTTGGCTATTAAAAAGAGTGCATTTGAATCAGTTCTAATGAGGTGGATAAAACTGGAGTCTGTTATATGGAGCAAAGTAAGTCAGAAAGAAAAACACCAATACAGTATATTAATGCAAATATATGGAATTTAGAAAGATGGTAACGATGACCCTGTATGCGAGACAGTGAATGAGACACAGATGTAAAGAACAGACTTTTGGACTCTGTGGGGAGGTGAGGGTGGGATGATCTGAGAGAATGGCATTGAAACATGTTATTACCATGTGAAATAGATTGCCAGTCCAGGTTGGATGCATGAGACAGGGTGCTTGGGGCTGGTGCACTGGGATGACCCAGAGGGATGGGATGGGGAGGGTGGTGGGAGGGGGGTTCAGGATGGGGACACATGTACACCCCTGGCTGATTCATGTCAATGCATGGCAAAAACCACTACAATATTGTAATTAGCCTCCAATTAAAATAAATAATTTAAAAAATCATCTGTTTATTGTATCTATCATCTATGAGCTATCTATTCTATTTACAGAAACAATCATCCATCCATCTTTTCATGCACCCATCTATCTGTTCAAATTCATCTATCATCTATCCATGCATCTATCTATTATGTATCTATCTATCTGTGTGTCAAGCTATTTATGTGTCTATGTATCTATCATCTATGTGTCTATGTATATATCTAGCCACCTATTTATGTGTCTATGTATCTATCATCTATCTATGTGTCTATGTATATATCTAGCCATCTATTTATGTGTCTATGTATCTATCATCTATCTATGTGTCTATGTATATATCTAGCCATCTATTTATGTGTCTATGTATCTATCATCTATCTATGTGCCTATGTATATATCTAGCCATCTATTTATGTGTCTATGTATCTATCATCTATCTATGTGTCTATGTATATATCTAGCCATCTATTTATGTCTATGTATCTATCATCTATCTATGTGTCTATGTATATATCTAGCCATCTATTTATGTGTCTATGTATCTATCATCTATCTATGTGTCTATGTATATATCTAGCCATCTATTTATGTGTCTATGTATCTATCATCTATCTATGTGCCTATGTATATATCTAGCCATCTATTTATGTGTCTATGTATCTATCATCTATCTATATGTCTATGTATATATCTAGCCATCTATTTATGTGTCTACCTATCTATGTAGCCATCTACCCATCTGTCCGTGTGTCTGTCATCCGTCTATTGAATCTCTGTGCTTGTCTATTCAATTGCTATAACTAACTGCCGCAGAAAGACTGGCTTACAGACTACAGAAATTTATTTTTAGAACTCTGGAGGCTGGAAGTCCAAAATCCGGGATCGAGGGAGCTTCCAGTCTGACGAAGGCTCCCTTCCTGGTTCACAACCAAGCCCTGCTTGCTGTGACCTCCAATGGTGGGAGAGAGATGGAGCTCTCTGGGGTCCCTTCTTGCAGAAGAGACTAGTCTGGGGCGTGAGGCCTCCGCAGCCGTAGACTAATCACCTCCTAAATGAGCTGCTCCCTGATACCATTACCTTGAAGGTTAGGATTTCCGGATGTGAATTCACAGGAGGGAGGTGGGAGGTACACTTACTGAGAACATAGCAGGACCTCACTTACCCGTCTCCGTGTCATCTATCTATCTACCCATCATGTATCTATTTTCTATCTATCTGTGTTTCTCTCCTCTATGTCTCTCTCATCTATTTCTCTGCCTCTCTGTCCATTCAGCCACCTTTCCATCCTACTTATCAGTCCATTTATCTCTCCTATCAATCATCGATCTACTCATCCTCTATCTATCTACCTATTATCTCTATTCCCATCTGTCTTTTTATCTGTTCATTCACCCATTCTTCCATTCCACTCATCTATCCATTTAGGTATCCTATCTGTCATCCATATCTATCCATCTATCTGTCTCGTCTATCTATGTCTCTCATCTATTTCTCTGTCTCTCTATCCATTGATCCACCTTTCCATCCCTCGTATCTATCCATTTATCTGTCCTATCCATCTATCATATTCATCAATCATCTGTCTGTGTACCTATCCACCTATCTACCCATCAATCTATCTCTCTCATCTATCTTTTTATCTAGTCATCCATCCATTCTTCCATTCCACTTACGTATCCTATCTATGTATCTTCTGTATCTATCTATCTTTGTCTCATCTATGTATTTGCATGTCTTCTCCACTTTTCCAAGTGAGCACACAGACATAAACACGTGAAACTGAAGAGCCACCACATTTCCAAACACAAATGTGCTGTGTGGGATGACTCTGCAAGGAGTTCACATTCCTTTCCCCTCGGGAAGTGATCAGGGCAGTTCAGCACGGGAGCCTGCGAAGCTGTCCTTCTGTTTGGATGCAATAAACAACTCCATGTAACTCTGCAAAAAGAAAAATAAAAAACAGCCAATGAGACTAGATTTCATGTGCAATGTCACAAGATCTGGGATATGCATTAACTGGAGGCAATGATGACCATAACATTTGTCTGGTATAAATAAATTTTGCCACAGATCTTTTTTTGTTGTTGTTTTTTAAAATCTAACTGTAGTTTCATCATCAATTTTTAAAATGACTCTCTCCTGCCATGGGTAAGGCTCAGGGACACCTTACGGTTTATGGTATATCCATCTGATCAGAGTTCTTCCAACGTTTTAACAATTTCTGTTAATATTTCAACTCTACAGTGGATGATTAGAGAACTAAAGAGAGTTTAGTCTCTGAGTTGATCCTGCTTTTTTTTTTTTTTTTTTTTTAGAAAGGCTACTTGGGCTTGTACTGTTTGAAGTGGAATAATTCTTTTTTCATGGGAGTGAAATTTCCACATGGCCTTTGAAAAACTGTTCTGATCCATGACATGAGAGATAATATCCACATCCACAAAAAAAAGGGAAGTTGGGTGTATACCAAGCACTTGCAAACTCAGAAATGCATGGTGATCAGGAAGGTTTATTTGATTTCACCAAGAACCTGCCTGGACAGGCACATTTCTTTCTACACAGAATGCCCTGTGGATGTGTGAAGCATGGGTCCCCGTGTGTGTTCTCTGATGTAATATTTCATCCATCAATCAGATGAACACAAGATGTAACAGGAGTTTCACAGAGCCATTTCAGAGGCAGCTTCCACTAAGATGGCACTTGTATATATCCAGCCATCCTGTTTCTGCCAATACCAAATGGTTCGCTCCACATTTTAGAATTCTTTCCTTTACAAAAAAAAAAAAAAAAGCACTTTGCTTTCTTTTCTCTCTGAACCAAAAAGCTTTGCTTTTAATGAAAGGAAGTCTTAAAAACTACTCTCTCTTCATTTTCCCTGCCCTATTCCATCCAGTGACATTTTCAGTTGAAGTAGATGTCTACGTGGCATTCTGCTGTCTCTCTCTCTCTCTCTCGGAAATTATATTTCTTTTACTGCTTCTGAAGCATGAAAGATGTGTGCTGAGTTGGAAGAAAGTAGTGAGTTTTTTTTTTAACAACTTTAAACATGCCCCTCCTTGTGGCTTAGATGGTAAAGAATCTGCCTGCAATGCAGGAGACCTGGGTTCGATTCCCTGGGTCAGGAAGATCCCCTGGAGGAGGGCATGGCGACCCCACTCCAGTCTTCTTGCCTGGAGAATCCCGAGGACAGAGGAGCCTGGCGGGGCACAGTCCACGGGGTTGCTAAGAATTAGGTGTGACTGAGCGACTAACGCTTGATTTAACACAGCGAGACTCAAATCAAACCTGTAACAGTCCATTCCTTGTGGCTCATTGTTAAGATTCATGAAGCAAACCTAGGGATTTTTATTTTGCTAAAATACCAAGTGGTCTGTCAGGAATAACAGTTAATTATTGCTTCCTCTTCAACCTTTAAAAACACAGAAACCACGCTTACTGCACTGGCTGCCAGGCAAATAGCTAGTATGGAAACTGCAGTGATTTCAATCAGCTCAGTCACTCAGTCGTGTGTGACCCCTGGACCGCAGCACGCCAGGCCTCCCTGCCCATCACCATCTCCTGGAGCGTGCTCAAACTCATGTCCATCGAGTCCGTGATGCCAGTCAACCGTCTCATCCTCTGTCGTCCCCTTCTCCTCCTGCCTTCAATCTTTCCCAGCTTCAGAGTCTTTGCATCAGGTGGCCAAAGTATTGGAGTTTCAGCTTCAGCATCAGTCCTCCCAGGGAAAATTCAAGGCTGATTTCCTTTAGGATGGACTGGTTGGATCTCCTTGCAGTCCAAGGGACTCTCAAGAGTCTTCTCCAACACTGCAGTTCAAAAGCATCCACTAATCGGCGCTCAGCTTTCATTATAGTCCAGCCCTCAGATCCATACATGACTACTGGAAAAACCACAGCTTTGACTAAACGGACTTTTCTTGGCAAAGTAATGTCTCTGCTTTTAAATACGCCGTCTAGGTTGGGCATAGCTTTCCTTCCAGTGGTTTCAGTGGTGACTCCTACATAATAAGTCCAGGTTCTAAGCCCAGAACTTTTGAGAGTAGCTTTATTTTGCAGAAACAGACTTTTGCAGATGGAATGAAGGATTCTGAAATGAGGTCTTCTGGATGAAGGTGGTCCTAAACCCAGTGACAGTGTCCTTATAAGACACAGAAGAGGAGAGACAGGGACACAGAGGAGAAGCCACGTGGAGACGGAGGCGGAGACGGGAGGGAGGCGGCCACCAGCCCAGGGACGGACGCCTGGAGCCCCCGGAAGCTGGAAGAGGCGGGAAGGACACCATGACCTCAGACGTCTGTTCTCTAGGAGCAGGAGCGGGAGTCAGGGAAGATGAATGCCCATTGATTTAAGCCCGCGGTCCCTGGTCCTTCGGTGCAATGGCCACAGGAAACTCATCATAAGGGCTCTTTCTTGCAACTCCTTCCTTCTAAGACTTTAGCCACTCCCGTCCCTTGGTGCAGAAAGCACTCCTGCAGAAGAGACGGGCTTCGGGGCTGTTTCGAAGTGGGGCTGTGTGGGTCTGGATTTCGTCTGCAACATGCTACTGGCTCTCAAGCAACTTAATCTTGCTGTTCTGACATAATCTGGAGAGGGTGAAGGGGGAAGCGGCAAGATAGGCGGAGGGCACTTAGAGGAACAAACGACCGTGTAAAAAATAAATAAGCTACAAGGATATCAAGGATATACTGTCCAGCACAGGGACAGTAGCCTACATTTCATAATAACTACAAGCGGAATATAATCTATAAAAAGGTGGAATCACTATGCTGTTCTCCTGAAACTAACATAATATGGTAAATCAGCCGTGTTTCAATTTTTTTAAAAAGGTACAAACTTCCAGTTACTGGATAAATAAGTACTAGGGATGTGACGTACAACGTGATACATTTAATGAACACTGCTGAGCTTATATATGAAAGTTTAATAAATTCTAAGTTATCAGCTATGGCAAACCTAGAAGGGTATTAAAAAGCAGAGACATCACTTTGCTGACAAAGGTCCGTGTAGTCAAAGCTATGGTTTTTCCAACGGTCATGTGAGAGTTGGACCATAAAGAAGCTGAGCACCGAAGAACTGATGCTTTTGAATTGTGGTGCTGGAGAAGATTCTTGAGAGTTCCCTGGACAGCAAGGAGATCAAACCAGTCAGTCCTAAAGGAAATCAACCCTGAATACTCTTCAGCTGAAGCTGACGCTCCAATCTTTTAGCCACCTGATGCAAAGAGCCAACTCATTGGAGAAGACCCTGATGCTGGGAAAGATGGAAGGCGGGAGGAGAAGGGGATGACAAAGGATGAGATGGTTGGATGGCGTCACCGACTCAATGGACATGACTTTGAGCAAGCTCCGGGAGATGGTGAAGGACAGGGAAACTTGGCGTGCATGCTGCAGTCCAAGGTGTTGCACAGTTGGAAGTGACTGAGCGACTGAAGGATGACAACAAGGATATATGTAAATCATTACACTGTGTGCCTTAGACATAGACAGTGCTCGATGCAAATTATACCTCAGTAAAACTGGAAAGAAAAAAGTGATAAGCAGTGAGATCTATAGAAAGATCCCCATTGCCTTAGACATATACAGTGCTCGATGCAAATTATACCTCAGTAAAACTGGAAAGAAAAAAGTGAGAAGCAGTGAGGTCTATAGAAAGATCCCCATCAACCACTTTCGTGAACTTCCCTCAAGTCTTAAAATCAGTCGGGGACACAGCCAGGGCTGGCGTTCACAGTCCCCCAGAGTCCAGATACCCGTGTGTTACAGAACACAGTGGTGATCTACAACTTAATATTCAGAAAAGAAATATGGTCCAGATTATACTAACCACCAGTCCAAGCCAGAAGTTTCATCCACCTCCCCCCAAGTAAATGCCCCGTGAAAGCACAACCCCTGGCTCTGGGAGATATTTCTCTGCACCTTGCTGGCTGACCACAGGCTGCATCTGATCAAATTACTTTCCTACAGCAGCCCCATAAAATACTGAGGCGAGAATTAGCTCCTAACTCGGCCCTGATGTGTCTTCCGTCACAACCCTTTATCAACAGACCAAAAGTTCAGAAAAGACCCTTCATGAGAACACAGCTTCTGTGTCAAAGATGGCCCAGAACAAAGAAGAAGCGGAAATATTGACGACCCTTTGTGAAACGACGACATCTTTCTCAGAGGTGGTCTGGAACAAGAAAGGAAAATATTGAAAATATTAGAGACCCTTCGTGAGAGTGAAATTTGCTGAAATCAAGTCCTCAGAAGACAGGGGCCAATGTGAACTATCACAGGGCATATCTATATTTTATACTTTCATATTTTCTCTCAATCATTACTTTGGAATGGAGCAATTAGCAGTTGATGAAGATTATGTCCGCTGTCATACTTGTGTTTTCCTGTCATATTTCAGGTTTTAGGTCAGGTTACAGATAACAGAAGTCAAGATACAGTCAGAAGAGTAAAAAAAAAAATTCCTAAAACATGCAAAGTATTACCATGATTCTCATTCCTTTTATGTGTCAGCAATAGAGATCGCTACACACTCAGGTCAAATCAGTGACTGAGCCGTAATTCTGCCTTATTCGTTGACAGAACTCTTGATTCTGGGGCTGAGAACTCAGAAGTAACACATCCTATCCCACCAAACTTATTGCAGTTTGAGGGTCACCTACACGTTATTCTTTAATACACACAAAGCAGATGGAAGTGAATTTCTTGATTCAAATTCTTCAAAATTGGAGGTGACACATTGAAAAGAGTGTCTGTGCCTTGAGAATTCCTCTCTTCAGAGTGAAGTTTACATTTACTTGTCATGATCAGCTGTGTGACCCCACAAAGCCTGCTGTGGCTCCGGATTCCATATCACAATCCATAACGAGAAAGAAAAAAGAAAACCTGCGCTACTTTTAGGAAAAGCAAAGACATGTATATGTTTAAAATCTTGTTTCTTCCAGGGTTTTTAATCAGTTCTGTTCCCAGAAATATGCGTTTCCCCAGTGCATACATTCATCTAGGATTATTATATATAGGATACACAGAGGATGAGGTGTTGGATGACATCACTGACTCAGTGGACATGAGTCTGAGCAAACTCTGGGAGATGGTGAAGGACAGGGAAGCCTGGCGTGCTGCAGTCCACGGGGTCACAAAGAGTCAGACACAACTTAGCGACTGAACAATGAATGAAGATATCTATAAGATTATTATATGTAATAAAAATATCTGTTGCCCACTAAGTCAGATTATTGGCTATTGGGGACGGGAAAAAAGAATTTTTTTACAAGTACATAGATATTTTTAAGAGAAGTTTTTGGTTCACAGCAATATTGAGAGAAAGGTAGAGAGATTTCTCATATACTATTTGACTCATTTATGCATAGCTTCCCTAAGTGTCAACATTAAAAAAAATGTTAATAGGGACTTCCTTGGAGATCTAGTGGTTAAGACTCTGTGCTTCCACTTTGGGTGGTACAAGTTCAATCCCTGGTCGCGGAATTAAGATCCCACATATTACACAGTGTGGCCAAAATAAATGTCTGGCACTATATATACATGGGGGTGTTTAAGCAGTAAAGAATCTACCTGCAAATGCTGGAGATTCAGGAGACTCGGGTTCAATCCCTGGGTCAGGAAGATCCCCTGGAGGAAGAAATGGCAACCCACTCCAGTATTCTTGCTTGGAAAACCCCATGGACAGAGGAGCCTGGCGGGCTATAGTCAATAGGATCGCAAGAGTCAGAAACAACTTAAGCAACTGAGCATGCACGCACAAACTATTTAAAAGTGTAGACGGAATTTCATCATTTACACCCTCACTTTGGTAAAACGGTTAGTTTGTTACCCAGATTAGAGTGCTTTCACAAATGGCAAAGGTTTCTGTCAGTTTAACACGTGATATACCTTCCACTTAAAATTTGTATTGGAGTAGAGTTGGCTTCCCTGGTGGCTCAGGGGTAAAGAAATCACCTGTGATGCGGGAGACCTGGGTTTGATCCCTGAGTTGGGAAGGTCCCCTGGAGAAAGGAAAGGCTACCCACTCCAGTATTCTGGCCTGGAGAATTCCATGGACTGTATAGTCCATGGGGTCACAAAGAGTTGGACACGACTGAGCAACTTTCACTTAGACTTACTTGATTTACAATGTTATGATACCGTCAGTGAGAGTGAGTGTTAGTCGCTCAGTTGTGTCCAACTCTGGGACTGAAATCCACCGGGCTTCTCTGTCCATGGGATTCTCCAGGCACGAATACTGGAGAGGGTTGCCAATCCCTTCACCAGGAGATTTTTCCCCACTCAGGGACTGAACTCAGGTCTCCCACAATGCAAGCAGATGAACAAACAGGTTCTTCCTTGTGTACACTAAACTGAATATATACATTTCTTTCTTAGATTCTTTTTCATACATATCATTACAAAGAATTGAGTAGAGATCCCTGTGCTACAGAGTATGTCCTAAGTCACTTCAGTGGAGTCTGATTCATTGTGCCCCATGGACATTAGTGGCTAGTCTGTTCTGTCCACGGGATTCTCTCGGCAAGAATACTGGAGAGGAATCTCTTTTCATTCTCCAGGAATTCTTCCTGACCAAGGAATTGACTCGGTCAATTCCTGACTTGGTCTTCCTGACTCATTGGAAAAGACCCTGATGCTGGGAAAGACTGAAGGTGGGAGGAGAAGGGGACGATAGAGGATGAGATGGTTGGATGGCATCACCGACTCAATGGACATGAGTTTGAGCAAACTCTGGGAGCTGGTGATGGACAGGGAGGCCTGGCGTGCTGCAGTCCGTGGGGTCACAAAGAGTCGGACACGACTGAGTGACTGAACTGAACTGAAGGAACTGAACAAAGGTCTCCAGCGTTGAAAGCAGATTGCTTAACAGTATGGGCCATTACGGAAGCCCAAAAAGTGTTAGTTGCTAAGACGTGTCAGATTTCAACAAAGAAACCCCTAGTTCCTGCCATATTTCTCTCTGAAAGCCCTACTTTCTCTCAGATTTGACTCAAAACCCCTACCTAACGTCAGATTCCATCTTAGACCCTTTAGTTCTGGTGAGGTTGTTACCTCACGACCCTCTAGCGTCGGTGAGATTTGCCTCAGGTCCATCTACATTCAGTCAGTTTTTGCCTCGGGACCCCTAGTTTCTGTGAGATTTTGTGTCAGGGCTGCGAGGATTCTGTCAGATTTTGCCTCAGGACCAAAAGGTTTGTTTATGAAACATATAACTCAGGATGCCCTAGTTACTGTCAGATTTAGGCTCAGGAACTCACGTTTGTGTCAGGTTTACCTCAGGAGGTACTAGTTTTCCTCATATTTTTGCGTCAGAAAGACTGTCTTTCTGTAAGATTTTTACCTCAGAAGTGTCTTCTTTCTGTCAGATTTTACCTCAGGAGATCCTTCTTTCTGTCAGATTTTGCCTCCAAACCCTCTGGTTTCTCTCAGATTTTTGCCTCAGAACCCCCGAGTTTTGCCCAGATTTTGCCTCAGAAACCTCTCCTTTCTTTCAGATTTTACCTTTTAATTTAAGCTTTGTTTAAAAAGCATAATTAAGGAACGAATCGCCAGTCCAGGATCGGTGCATGATACAGGATGTCCGGGGCTGGTGCACTGGGTTGACCCAGAGGGATGGGATGCGGAGGGAGGTGGGAGGGGGTTCAGGATGGGGAACACATGTACACCCGTGGTGGATTCAAGTCAATGTATGGCAAAACCAATACAATGTTGTAAAGTAAAATAAATTAATTAATTAATTAAAAACTTTTAAAAAAAGAATTTAAGGTGAAAGTACTTGGAGAAAATTCTCTGGAGCTGCTACACTGTTAAACAGAAAATTAAACAGTGGAAAAGATCCTATTCAAAATTACGACTAGGTAAGAACATACTCCAAATCCTTTTTTTTTTTTTAACATGGATGAAACTGAATTTCACATTACACTCAATTTACTGCAATGAATATGTTTAGTAACACTGGTAAAACAGTTTTTATCTGTAAATATCTGTATTTATTATATGATGCATCATTAAAGGAAAGCAGCTGTGAATGTTCATTGGAAGGGCTGACGCTGAAGCTGAAGCTCCAATACTCCGGCCACCTGATGGGAAGAGTCAAGTCACTGGAAAAGACCCTGATGCTGGGAAAGACTGAGGGCAGGAGGAGAAGGAGGCTGCTGAAGATGAGATGGCTAGATAGCATCACGGACTCTTTGGACATGAGTTGGAGCAAGCTCCGGGAGATGGTGAGTGACAGGGAAGCCTGGTGTGCTCGAGTCCACGGGTATCGACAGGGAAGCCTGGTGTGCTCGAGTCCACGGGTATCGACAGGGAAGCCTGGTGTGCTCGAGTCCACGGGTATCGACAGGGAAGCCTGGTGTGCTCGAGTCCACGGGTATCGACAGGGAAGCCTGGTGTGCTCGAGTCCACGGGTATCGACAGGGAAGCCTGGTGTGCTCGAGTCCACGGGTATCGACAGGGAAGCCTGGTGTGCTCGAGTCCACGGGTATCGACAGGGAAGCCTGGTGTGCTCGAGTCCACGGGTATCGCCAAGAGTCAGACGTGACTCAGTGACTGAACGGCAACAAGGCCTTAAAGGCGAGGACTTAGCTACTCTCCCAGCAGGATGAAGAAAACCCAAGGAAAACAGACACGACTGTACTATCTGATGCTATCATATTTGCAGCGTGTTTTGAAAAGCAATATAACTTAAATACTCTTTTCCCATAACATTTATACAATCTCGTGCAGCTACTTAAATATGACAAAAATCACTTTCCTCATGTGGAAACAGAGCTGAGACTACTTGCCTCTTCTAAGTTTTGCAAAGTGTTTTAAAAACACATATCTACACTATCATAGCGTTACTGTAGCTGTGTGTCTTCTCTGCCTATTTTGAGAATTTTCATAGTCTCCATGATGCAAAACAAGAACAAGAAACTTGCCAAATTCATGTAAGCTCGGATACAAAAGCAGTGTCTCTGGGTTCAGGATCTGGATGAAGACATTTCTAACAACACTGTGAAAGTAAAAACAGTGACATTGAAAGGGCTGCTTCTAATAATTTTTTGTGGAAGGTATCATCGAGATTCTTGTGTCTCGGCAGAAGGCCCTCTCGATCTGTCTTCTTCCTTGAACAAGGACACAATCATAGGAAAAAAAAAAAAAACTTCTGGGCATACACACTGAGGAAACCAGATCTGAAAGACACACGTGCACCCCAATGTTCATCGCAGCACTGTTTATAATAGCCAGGACATGGAAGCAACCTAGATGCCCATCAGCAGACAAATGGATAAGGAAGCTGTGGTACATATACACCATGGAATATCACTCAGCCATTAAAAAGAATTCATTTGAATCAGTTCTAATGAGATGGATGCAACTGGAGCCCATTATACAGAGTGAAGTAAGCCAGAAATATAAAGACCAATACAGTATACTAATGCATATATGTGGAATTTAGAAAGATGGTAACGATAACCCTATATGCAAAACAGAAAAAGAGACACAGATGTACAGAACAGACTTTTGGACTCTGTGGGAGAAGGCGAGGGTGGGATGTTTTGAGAGAACAGCATCGAAACATGTATATTATCTAGGGTGAAACAGATCACCAGCCCAGGTTGGATGCATGAGACAAGTGCTCTGGGCCTGGTGCACTGGGAAGACCCAGAGGGATCGGGTGGAGAGGGAGGTGGGAGGGGGGATCGGGATGGGGAATACATGTAACTCCATGGCTGATTCATGTCAATGTATGACAAAACCCACTGCAATGTTGTGAAGTAATTAGCCTCCAACTAATAAAAATAAATGGGGGGGGGGGGAAAAAGGTAAAATGAATGCTCCATAGTTTCACGGGTATGCGGATCTGCTTTTGTTTCAGCATGCTGCTGGATGAGACTTGAGGAAAGATGTAAAATCTGAGGATTTAAAAGGAACATGACAGAGGGCATCGTGTCTGACCCCCAGAGGACTGAACGGGCCAGCTGAGCGCGCTGCGGTAACCGCGTGTTGCTGGTGGGTAAGAAGCAGCCCCTCTCTGCTCACCACGCAGCGGACACGATGTCGTCTGCCCTGTCGCAGCCACAGAAGGGGAAGGTCCCACAGCAGGGCTGCAGCCACGGTTTCCAGAGGCTGTTGAACGTGGACAGCTGCTGGGGGACCGGCGTGAGCGTCCCACGGTGCCGCCTCACGGCCGCTTCGACCTTCTTCACCACGGAGTCAAACGAGGCTTCGTTGTCGGGGTTGAGAGGCCTCGACTCGGAAGGGTCTCTCGAGATGTCGAAGAGCAGAGGAGGGTCGTGGTAGGTGACATCGCCCGAACACGGACAGGCTCCACTCCCGTAGCAGGCGCCCGCCCCCTCAGGGAAGAACTTGGGCGTCACGAAATGCACCTTCCACACGGTTGCACCTGGAAGACAGAGCCCCCCTGGGATGCTGCCTTTGTTATTATTTTAGGATTTTTTTTTCATTAATGATCAATAGCTAGTGGCAAGCTGCTATATAGCATAGGGAGCTCAGCTCGGGGCTCTGTGATGACCTAAGGAAGGAGGAAGGCTTAAGAGGGAGGAGACATATGTAAACATACAGTTGATTCACTTGTACAGCAGAAACTAACATAAAATTACAAAGCAATTATGCTCCAATAAAATTACATATATTTATAGCAAATGCTTTTGCTAATAACTGAAAATCTTCTGCACACAGAATTAAATTAGCAGGGTTGTATTTCTTCGATTGCAAGAACGATGCACAATTTCATGGGCAACTTGAAGACTTTTTTTTATGTCACCCTGGGAGCCTTGGGAGACAATAGTTATGACCTGAACGGCTGATTTCATCATAGAAATGATCATTCAAACTAACTCAGTTCGACCTGGCATGGGCAAATGCAAAAGCTTCTAAGGCTAAATACCATTTGCAGATCTTAAATTGGCAAAAGTCATTTGGCAAGATCAGTCCTTCCTTATTCTTTCTTCTTTCCTTCTCCCTTTCTTTCTCTCTCTCTCTCTTCCTTCCTTACTTTTTTCCTCCCTGTCTCCTTCCCTCCTCTTTCTCCGTCTTCCCTTCCTCTTTTTCTTCTTTTCTATCATCTATCCATGCAACTGTCTATTCTATCATACATCTATATATCTACCTATTTGTCTGTCACTATCTCCTCTCCTTCCCTTCCTCTTCCCTACTCCCTCCCTTCTCTGCTTTCATTCTCTCTCTCTCTCTTTCTGCCTTTCATGTCATTGCTTGGCAATTCCATTTCCAGAGGTCGGTTTCAAACAGAAAACATACCCACAACCCAATCTCTGTTCAACCAGACTTCTACAGAAGCCCTCTGCTAGGCTCTTGTGGAAAAGCTATGCTTTTCAAATTACATTAGACTAAATCCCCCGGCTGACTCCTTCACCCCTTTTGCTATTCTCTCTACTTCCCGGGTGGAGCGTAAATGTGATGTCTGGAGGAACAGCAGCCATTTTGCAGCCGTGGGGTCAGAAACATGAGCATGGAAGCTGACATGACAGAAGCGGTTTAATGGGAACAGAAAAAACTAGCACGGGTCCCTGATAATGGCCTTGGACACTGTATCAGCCCTCTGCTCCCAATTTCTAGAATCCTTATTAAGAAAAAATGAGTCAAATTCTACTTGTTTAACCCGTCGCTGGTTAAATTTGGGAGGCTTTTATTCCTCAGGGGCAGAGGGTGTTTCCTCTTATTCCTTACCACTGAACTAACTCTAACTGAAACATACTCTAAAAGGAAGAAATTCCTCTTTGTTTTTATTTTACATGGAAGACTCATCCACACTGATAAAAAGAACAGATCACACCACGAAGGATGGCTCATAGGTGCGAACACCAACATCTTTTCAGCCAATCGCCAAATCCAGTAAAAAAATTCTGGAATGTCTCCGAAAGAGCTTCTTTTTTCACAGATGTGAGGAAATCGATGCCGTTTGTCCACTCGTGTCTGTTTGCCTGAATTTACCAGGGTAAACGTGGACCTCGGGCAACGACTCAGAAGGTGGCAGTTGGTGACTGATGTCTGGGTTAGACGGAAGACGTTAGATTTCGTTGCTGATTATCTCAGGGGTCCTCTGTTACGGGAATTCCTATTCTGTCTCTGCCTGGCCTTCTTTCTCCCGTTGTCATAATTATGCACCAGAGCTCAGGGACACAGACGCACAGACATCCCTCTAAAATCCTGCTGTGATTTCTACCATAAGGAGCAGCTGTGTTTAGGTCACTTTCTGCAGGACGTGGAACCACCGTGACAAGGGGTTACTCACTGCAGAGAGGGTGCCCTCCCCTAGGAGATGAAAGAGAGAAGGAGGTGTCCTGGCCGTGTCCCCACGCGTCGGCCCCCCTGAAATACTCACAGTCCTTCTGATACCACCTGGCCGTGTGCAGGGAGGCCCCGCAGTAGTGGAACAAGAACTCGTGCTCCGAGCGGGAGACCCGGCCTTCCAAGAGCGGCATGAGGTTCCGGCCGTCAATCACTCTGCGGAGAGAAGGCATGACCGCAGCAGGCGGTGAGGGACGCGTGGCCGAGTCTCCGCGTTTTTACGACAGAAGCGGAGGCGCAAGAGACAGAGAAGCAAGCAGAAGACCAAGAAAAAGAAGCGGAAGGTGGAAGGCCAGGGACGAAGGGCCGGAAGGGGAGGCGGAGGAGCAGGGAGGGGCGGAGAAGGACAAGGAAGCGCCCGTTGAAAACTCAACACGCATTTGCACTTATTTCTAAGCTCGCTTTGACATTTGCGAGCTTAGTGCTTAGCTATTTGCACTCGTGGTCAGAGCTATGGTTTTTCCACTGGTCATGTATGGATGTGAGAGTTGGACTATAAAGAAGGCTGAGCGCCGAAGAATGGATGCTTTTGAACTGTGGTGTTGGAGAAGACTCTCGACACTCCCTGGGACTGCAAGGAGATCCAACCAGCCCATCCTAAAGGAAATCGGTCCTGAATATTCACTGGAAGGACTGAGGCTGAAGCTGCAGCTCCAGTACTTTGACCACTGATGCGAAGAGCTGATTCATTGGGAAAGACCCTGATGCTGGGGAAGATTAAAGGCGGGAGG
Source organism: Odocoileus virginianus (assembly GCF_023699985.2). Classification (NCBI taxonomy): domain Eukaryota; kingdom Metazoa; phylum Chordata; class Mammalia; order Artiodactyla; family Cervidae; genus Odocoileus; species Odocoileus virginianus. The sequence continues at coordinate 1,850,327 of NW_027224323.1, forward strand.
AGAAGGGGATGGCAGAGGATGAGAAGGTTGGATGGCATCACTGACTCAATAGACATGAGTTTCAGCAAGCTCCAGGAGATGGTGAAGGACAGGGAAGCCTGGTGAGCTACAGTCCATGCGGTCGCAACACAACTGAATGACTGCACAACAACACTCATTTGATTCCACAGAAACTCAGTGTGGAATGAACAGACAGCCCCACTGATGAATCATTGCTATTGTTCAGTCACTGAGTCGTGTCTCTTTGCGACCCCATGGAATGCATCCCACCAGGCTCCCCTGTGCTCCAATATCTCCTAGAGTTTGCTCAGATTCATGCACATTGGGTAGATACTCCTACTTCATTTATTAATTTTTAAAAACCCATAGAGAAATGCAGCAGCATTCATCACTTATAGGTTGACATGTACCTACTTTTACTTGGGAATTCACTTAGCAAATATTTACTTAATGGTCTAGATGCTGCAGGGCTTCCCTGCTGGCTCAGATGGTAAAGAATCTGCCTGCAATGCGGGAGACCTGGGTTCCATCCCTGGGTCGGGAAGACCTCCTAGAGGAGGAAATGGCAACCCACCCCCAGTATTCTGCCTGGAGAATCCCCATGGACACAGGAGCCTGGAGGCTCCCTTGATAAAGGGCAAGCACGCTTTCGTACCTGCCCGGTGGTAGAATGCCTCCTCCAATGTAAGACAGCGTCGGGAAAATGTCCATGAGGCTTGTAGGTTCGTCAATGACCTTCCCCGCCTCCAGGACTGTTGGCCACCGGAAAATTCCAGGCACCCGGATGCCTCCTTCCCATCCGCCCATGCCTCTGCCTCCTGAAACCAAAGATGAAAAACCGAGGGGGATTCAACCCCACGGACTCATTCTCTGTGTATCTTAAAATTGCCACGGCCACGCCAGTGACAAGCTGGAATCAAGATCGCCGGGAGAAGATATCAATAACCTCGGATACGCAGATGACACCACCCTTACGGCAGAAAGCAAAGAGGAACTAAAGAGCATCTTGATGCAAGTGAAAGAGGAGAGTGGGAAACGCTGGCTTAAAACTCGACATTCAGAAAACACTTGGGCTGTGTTCCCAAACCCAGTTCAGTTCTGAATCTCAGCATCTCTTCAACATCCAGTCTCCAGGCTCCGAAATCTCTCCGCTTCTAAGAGATTTAACCTACGGAGCATTCCTCTATTTTGCGACCCCATGGACAGTAGCCCGCCAGGCTCCTCTGTCCATGGAATTCTCCAGGCAAGAATACAGCAGTGGGTTGCCAGGCCCTTCTCGCAAAGAGCTGGATATGACGTAGCCACTGAACAACAAAAACAAACCAATAAAATATATTCACAGAGAGATACAAAGAACACTGAGGCCAAGCTCTTGCTTTCAAGACTTGAAAACTCCAGCTGTGCACTTCTAGCATCTAGGACAAATGCAATTCAGTTCAGTTCAGTTGCTCAGTCGTGTCCGACTCTTTGCAACCCCATGAATCGCAGCACGCCAGGCCTCCCTGTCCATCACCAACTCCCTGGAGGAGCGAATGGCAACCCACTCCAGTATTCTTGCCTAGAGAATCACATGGACAGAGGAGCCTTGGTGGGCTACCGTTCCTGGGGTCGCAAAGAGAGGAAGGCTCCATAGATTAAATCTCTTAGAAGCGGAGAGATTTCAGAGCGTGGGGGACTGGGTGTTGCAGAGATGCTGAGACTCAAGGGTCAGAGACGACGGAAGTGACCGAGCTTGTAGGCACTAAGCCAGGCTTGTCCCACCCCGGCGCCGCACAGGGCCCACGCCCACCCGCGCACGCGTCACCTTTGTAGCGCCCGTTCCAGCCGCCCAGCTGCCCGCTGCGGTCCTGTGCCTCCAGGCGGCCCCCGTTGTCCGAGGTGAAGTAGACCAGCGTGTGGTTGGCCAGGAGCTCCCGGTCCAGGGCCTCCAGGACCTTCCCTGGTGGAGGCGGGAGATGGACGCTGTCACGTTTCAGAGTGGACTGAGGGTCTTCTGGCGCATGTCTAGTATTGCGCGTGTAAGGCTATGTGGTTTATTGTAACCATATAACATGTTTGCATGTAATGCTATAAATGTTATCCTACTTTCTGTTGTATAATATGCACTATATCACCATTGTAGACACTACACATAGAGAAGGAAATGGCAACCCACTCCAGGATTCTTGCCTGGAGAATCCCATGGACAGAGGAGCCTGGCAGGCTACAGTCCATGGGGTCGCAGAGAGTCGGACACGACTGAGCGACTAACACACACATATATACACAGGATATATATACTATGTGTAATATAGATCTGTAATAGATACTATTCATAATATACCATATATATGTAATAGACCATTATGCATGATATAATATATATACCATATATATACATAATATACCATATATATGATATATATGTTTGTAATATACCATATATATGTAATGTACCATCATATGTAATATACCATATATGCCATATTATATATGTAATATACCATATATATCATATGTATGATATATATATTTGTAATATACCATATATATGATACAGCATATGATATATATAATTACTTATTAAATATTCATGATATTTATGAAACATAAAATGGATTTATGCTAAATATGTATTTAATACAAATGTATAAGAAGATGATATGTATTATTATATAATAAGTGTGGTGGTGGTGGTTTAGCTGCTAAGTGGTGTCTGACTTCTGTGACCCCAAGGACTGTACCCTGGCAGGCTTCTTGTCAATGGGATTCTCCAGATAAGAACACTGGAGTGGGTTGCCATTTCCTTCTCCAGGGGATCTTCCCAACCCAGGAATCGAACCCAGGTCTCCTGCATTGCAGGCAGATTCTTTACCGACTGAGCTATGAGGGAAGCCCTATAAGAGTATAAAAGGTTTATATGTTATAGCATGTTAAATCACCAATGATAAGCAATGTATGATGAAGGCTGTAATATATAAAAATTTAATGTTTAAATGTAAATATATACTCTATATAAATATATAATAATATAGCATATATAACTTTACTATGTAATAAATATAAGACATTTTATATTTCATAATGCACTAAATTAATTATTGTAATGACTTGTAATATGGAATTCTCCAGGCAAGAATACTGCAGTGGGTAGCCATTTCCTTCTCCAGGGGATCTTCCCGACCCAGGGATCAACCTGGGTCTCCTGAATTGCAGGTGGATTCTTTACCATCTGAACCACCAACGAAGCCCCCAATAAACCATATAGATGGTTTGTAATATATTGTTTATGCGTAAATATATTTATATAATTATGCTGTATAATTTTGATAATATTCTGAGCATTATATACTATGTTATATATTATATATAGGGCTTCCCTGGTGGCTCAGTGGTAAAGAATCCACCTGCCAATGCAGGAGACTCAGGTTTGATCCCTGGGTCAAGAAGATTCCCTGGAGAAGGAAATGGCAACCCACTCCAGTATTCTTGCCTGGAGAATCCCATGGACCAAGGAGCCTGGTGGGCTGTGGTCCACGGGGTCACAAAGAGTCAGACATGCCTGAGCACAGGCAAGAGATATGAGACAAGATAGTATATAATACATGAACATAAGCATTATATCTTTATTCTCAGCATCAGGGTCTCTTCCAGTGAGTCAGGTCTACAGCACAACGTTATTTGTCCCCCGAATGAGTTTTTCGGGAAAGTGGTTCTCTTTAAAAGACCAGAGAACCTGTATTTCTTAAATCATGGCTCTTCCCTTGGAAAATTTCACTGCATCTAGAGTCTGCTTCGCATGTAATTCAGCACAACAGATACGCATCCATTTCCCAAAACATGCAGGGGGTTGTACCTTATTTGATGCCGTTCATGGAGACTCGCTTCCCTCTAGTCTGTAAGTAAGATGCTTCAAAACCAGAGAGTGATCACCTACCCACCATCCAATCCATCTCTTCTACGTTGTCGCCATACAAGCCGAATTTACTGTGCCCGACGAATCTCTCCTTGGTGATCAGAGGCGTGTGGACATGCAGAAAGGAGATGAAGAGCAGGAATGGTCCACGCTTATACCTAAGGGGGTGTACAGATAAGAAACTGGATTGATTAAATAGAGTAATTATTATTTTTTTAAGGGAGCTAAAGATATTTCTTTCCCTTTTCAGTGTTCAAATTTTGCAGGACATTTAACACTTGGGCTTCCCTGGTGGTCCAGTGGTATAAAGAAGCGTTAGTCACTTGGTCCTGTCTGACTCTTTGCGACCCCATGGACTGTAGCCCACCAGTCTCCTCTGTCCGTGGGATTCTCCAGGCAAGAATACTGGAGTGGGTCACCATGCCATCTTACAGGGGATTTTCCCGACCCAGCGATCAAACTTGGGTGTCTTACCTTGGCAGGCAGATGCTTTACCAATTAAGCGCCACCTGGGAAGCCCACCCACATTAACAATGAAAACCCAGCACAGCGTCAAAGAAATCAATACAATTTTTTTTAATGCATCTATTTTAAAAAAAAAGAAAGTTAACACTTATTTATTTTAAGGAGAGAATTTAGTGTATCACAAATAACACACACACACGCGCGCAAAGCGCTTATCACCAAGTGGTACCCAACTTCTCTGGGGAAAAAAAAAATCGCGAGTCTCTGACTCGGGTGGCGGGGTGGTGGTGGTGGGGGCGGTGATGGGGTAGGGGGTGGGCGTCGAGCCAGACAGAGCCGGGGTACCTGTCGATGAAGGCCAGCGCCTCCTTGAGCATCAGCGAGGTGAGCCTCTCCAGTCGGACCGGCTGCTGTAGGATCTCGTGGTCCCGCATGAGCACGCAGTTCCAGCGGCGCGTGAGCCCGTAGCTGGAGAACCAGGACGCGAAGAACAGGAGGGCCAACAGGGCGAAGGCCAGGGTCACCGGCCAGGGCACCGGGAACCAGCGGGCGCAGGTGGGGACCAGCAGGAGCAGGGGGATGAGCGCCAGCACCACCGTGGTCGCCCAGAGCCGCACCCTCAGCCGGCGGTGCAGCTCGGGCGCGTGGAACGCCTGGCAGTCGCTCCGGAGCTCCAGCGGCATCCCGTAGAAGTAGTCGAAGCCGTGGTTGAGCGGGTGGAAGCAGTGGTCGTCGCGGGACGCACAGCTCAGACCCTGGTGCCACTTTCCTGGGAGGGGGAGGAGACGCGGAGACGTTGCCATGGCAACAGCAGCATCCATCCCCTTCAAGGAGGGGCGTCGCCCTCAGCATAAAGTTCCGGCGGCGGACACGTGGACGCCCAGGGTGGAGTCATCCCAACAAAAGGGAAGAACCTCCGCAATATTGTAATTAAATTATTATTAAAGTTATATATATTATAATTAAATTATTTCTTTTAATTGGCAATTAAAAGAAATAATTTAATTTAAAAAAAGGAAGTTACGGTGGAGGTAGCATCTTCTTGTGTTCCGTGCGACCGTGGTCAGCTGTGTCCGACTCGTTGCGACCCCCGTGGGCTGTAGCCCCACCAGGCTCCTCTGTCCATGGAGATTCTCCAGGCAAGAATCCTGGAGCGGGCTGCCGTTGCCCCCTCCAGGGGATCTTCCCCAACCGAGGGATCGAACCCCGAGTCTCCTGCATTGGCAGGAAGATTCTTTACCCCGGAGTCACCAGGGAAGCCTTTACTACCAGGGAGAAGATTCATCATCTAGATTTATTCATCAGTCTGACATCTCATTCATTACTTGGTTACGACAGACGTGAATTTGAACTCAGATCTGGAGGTGCCCTAGAGTGTTCCTGAAAGATGCTTTAGAAAACTCCATTCACGGGATGCTACCGAAGAATTTCACAGGAATAAACTACCTCTTGGTCATTTATGGAGGATGCAAAGTCATTCCTTTTTTTTAAAGAACATCTCTGATGACTTAATAGTCTTACAATTCACACTGAGAATCCTAAAAGCACTGGCTATACCAAGCAAGCAGGCTTCGCTGGGGGCTCAGATGGTAAAGAATCCGCCTGCAAGGCGAGACACCTGGGTTTGATCCCTGGGTCGGAAAGATCCCCTGGAAGAGGAAATGGCAACCAGCTCCAGTGTTCTTGCCTGGAGAATCCCATGGACAGAGGAACCTGGCGGGCTACAGTCCACGGGGTCGCAAAGAGTCGGACACGACTGACCAACTCACACACACACACATACCCCAAGCAAGCAGCCTCTCTCCTAATTCTTGAATCACAGAGTCTCATCTTAGAGGAATCACTCATCAGACCAGAATTCTTCAGGATGAAGTTCCTTGGGGGGCATGCTGTCTCACTGAGGGTACAGAATGTCAGGCCACCTAAGTCAACAGACCAAGTATTGCCTGAATTTGCATCACCACTCCAGCCTTTGGTTCTCAAGTTCAAGGGGACACCCTTAAACATCACTACCCGTGTTATCACAGGAGTAGCACCCTTTCTATAAAGTATTCCGCTTCAGGAGCAACGAACGATCAGCATACTTACCTTGCCTTCTTGAGATCCTTGGCACACTTGGGTCTCAATACGGAAGGCCCTTAAAATTGTGTCTTAAATTCCTTTCCCATCGTGTATCATGTCAAAGAGACGTCAGCTACCGTGTGCTCGGCCAACCTCCCTGAGAGGGATGACCACTGGGAAAGGGAACCCGAACCAGCACGTCTTCATGGTCACGGCCCATACCTATGAGTCCCGTGCGGTAACCTCGATGCTGGAGGAGCTTGGCGAACGTCGTCTCGTTGGGGGGCAGCCCGCCCGACCCTCCGAGCCAGACCACGTCACGATTCAGGTTGGAGGAGGACGCCATTCCTGCGTTCACAGAAGCGGACAGCGGGTGAGGACCGCGGTCTCGTCGTGGCGACCCCACGGACTGCAGCCCGCGTCTCCCGCCAGGCGGATTCTTTACCCACTGAGCCACCGGGGAAGCCCCCCAGTTCCAAACTCATGATGCAAAAAAATAATATTTGAGCTGGGATCATGACCCTCAACTTGCTTAAGTCTACATGTTGAAACTGTGATGGGGGAGGCAGGGCAGGGACGTGAGGCAGGGAAGAGTAGGAACTCAGCAAAAGGAATCCATCCTTTCCTTTCCATTTTCTCTGCAGACTTTCTTCTCCACTGGTCCTTCTCATGTTCCAATCTCGTCCCCAGAGACTGGACACATCTCCTCTCCTGAGAACTATGAAAACCCACTTTTCTTTAAAAAAAAAAATCTCCGCCAGCTTTCAGAGACAAGGAGTCTCCTGGGGGGTCTTACTACGAGTTTCTGGAAAAGGGCACGTTCCAGGTCGCCTGGGACTTGCACACCAGGGGATCAAACCATGTCGCCAGATGCACACAGGTAAGTAGGCTTGGCGGCCCCTGGGCAAGACACACACCTCTTTCAGATGTCCAGCTCCAGCCACACAACTCCCATGTGAATTTAGATTTTTAACATTTCCAAGTGACCTTTGGAGAGTTTGCATGAAGAGTTGCAGGAGACCTCCCTAGCGGCCCAGTGGCTAAGACTCCATGTTTCCCCCATGCGGGGAGCGGGAGGGAGGGTCACGGGTTCGACCCTTGGTCAGGGAACTGGATCCCACGGGACAGAACTAACAGTTCACACGTCGCAATGAAAAGACCCCGCATGCCGCAGGGAAGATGCAAGATCCCGCTTGCTGCCTCTAAGACCTGGAGCAATCAAACGCTAAACAAATAAAGACCATTTTTTTTAAAAAGACCTGCAGCTGTCCGTTTCCCGTGCCCCACCTGATCTGACGGGGTAGCGGCCGGTCAGGAAGGCGGCCCTGCTTGGGGTACACATAGAGGCGGCCGCCAGGTGCTGGGTGAGCCTCACGCCCTCACTGGCCAGCCGGTCGATGTTCGGCGTGCTGCAGACAGACGGAGAAGTCGGCAGGTGAGTTTGTGAATCCCCCCCCACCGCCCAAAGCGAGCAAGATTCATAAGGCATCCTGTCTGGGAAGTCAACACGACTGTTTCCAGTCCACCTGAAAGACGTCCGTTTTTTACACATCAATCTACCGATCTACTCCATCCCTACGTAGACACAGATGGGAACCAGAGGGCCAAGCCACGTGTCTCCAGGCAAGATGATGACAATCCATCACAGAGCATCGTCAGATATAACCAGGTCAAAAGCGAAAGTGCGTTAGCGGCTCAGTCGTGTCCGACTCTTTGCGACCCCGTGGACTGTAGCCCACCAGGCTCCTCTGTCCGTGGGATTCTCCAGGCAAGAACACTGGAGTGGGTTGCCATGCCCTCCTCCAGGGGATCTTCCCGACTCAGGGATCGAACCCGGGTCTCCTGCATGGGCAGGTGGGTTCTTTACCATTAGCGCCCACCCAGGAAGCCCCACACGAAGCTGCCGGTGAAGCCAAACGCTCTCCTGATGGTTTGCAGCTTTCATAAGACAAAGCCTTCTGCTGTTCTGTTTGAAAACTGCTCCCTAAAAGTCATTCTCCTCCAAGACAAGAGACATGGCTGGCGGGGCACTACCATCCACAGGGAGTTTCCCCCTTTATTTTTATTTTTTTGCCTTTTCTGTTCCTTTCATTTATTGATTTATTGATGGTATCTCTACCTCAGTGAGTTGTTACCGTAGCAGCATAAATCTCCCACCCCAAGGTCGTCCGCCATGAACAGGACAATGTTGGGTCTCGAGTTCCTGGTGATGAACGTTCCTTGAAGGCTCCCAAAGAAGCACCACAGGGATGCTGGCAGCCAGCAGCGCCTGGAAGGCGGGGAAAAGAAAAAAGAAAAAAAGAAAAAACTCAAACAGAAGCAGTTGATGGGGAGGGTGGCGGGAGGGGGGTTCAGGATGGGGAACACATGTCCACCCATGGCTGATTCATCTCCATGTATGGCAAAAACCACTACAGTATTGTAAAGTAATTAGCCTCCAAACCACCCAGAAACCATCAGTTTCATTTCTCTTTGTAGGCAACTTAAAAGAGGAAGTGAGGCTTCCCCAGTGGTTCAGCGGTAGAGAAATCCACCCGTAACGTAGGAGACGCTGGAGATGTGGGTTCGATCCCTGGGTCGGGAAGATCCCCCTGGAGGAGGAAGTGGCGACCCACTCCAGTGTTCTGACTGGCTTCCCTGGTGGGTCTCAGATGGCAAAGAATCTGCCTCTAGCGCAGAAGACCAGGGTTCAATCCCTACATTAAAAAGATCCCCCAGAGAAGGGAATGGCAATCCAGTGCAGTGGAAGAATCCCATGCACAGAGGAGCCCGGGGCGGGGTGGGTGGGAGTGGGGTTTCAGTGCATGGGGTCTCGGAGTCAGCACGACTGAGCACCCATGCAAAATAGCAATTCATAGGGCGTTCCCTGGCGGCTTACTGGTTAAGATTCCAGGCTTTCACCGCCACGGCCTGGGTTCAACCGCTGGTTGGGGAACTGAGATCCTGCAAGCTGCAAGTGTTGTCAAAAGCTAAATAAATAGGAAATAATGGTATTTCCACAGTGTCCCTGGAGCTGGCTTGCTCAGAAACCACACAAAAACATTTTACGTCATGATTTATGTTAATCAGATCTGTCTGTGTGTGTGCACTCAGTTGTGTCCGACTCTGCGACCCCGTGGACTGTAGCCCACCAGCCTCCTCTGTCCATGGGATTCTCCAGGCAAGAACACTGGAGAGGGTTGCCATGCCCTCCTCCAGGGGATCTTCCCCACCCAGAGATCAAACCCGAGTCTCCTGCATCTTCTGCATTGGCAGGCAAATTCTTTACCACAAACGCCACCTAGGAAGCCCTGAGGTCTCACAGCTTACAAATTACTTTTAAAAGGCTATGACATTAAATTCCTCATGCTTTTTCAACTGCTTTAGTGACAGGAAGCCCTTGAAATAAAAACAGAGGTTAAAAAAAAAGGCCTAACAATTTAAGTTCTTAGCATAAACAAAATGGAAAATCAGAGGTTAAATAGCCGGCTAATCAGGCTTGATTTTCTTTAATGCTCAGCTGTATGTTTTAATACACTTTATAACTTCATCATTTTGGTCTCAGCCACACAGATGGGAAAGCAGAGACTGTACTAACTTCTTGGCTCTGAGCCCAGGAAGAAATGCTGAAAAACTGGTTTTTTCAGGGTGAACTACATGTGTGCACAGAACGTAATTCTTCCTTTTCCTTCACCAGAAAAATATGTCTGCAAAACAAATCAGGTGGGGGAGCTCAGTTGCCAAAAATAACAAGAAGTGCTAGGAATTCTTTTGACGTTTGAAAAATGAAATCTAACACATCCATACATGTTACTAAATTTTGGACTGTGGAATCAGCCATGTGTTCAATTGCTCAGTCGTGGCCAACTGTTTGCAACCCCATGGCCTGCAGTCGCTCCAGGCTCCTCTGTCCATGGGATTCTCCAGGCAAAATTACTGGAGTGGGTTGCCATGCCCTCCTCCAGGAGATCCTCCCGACACAGGCATCGAAGCTGTGCCTCTTACATCCCCCGCATTGGCAGGTATGTTCTTTGCCACCAGCGCCACCTTGGGAAGCCCTGGACCACAGACGACTCTCCTTAAAAATCCTCAGAGGGGTCCACGACTTTTGCCGTTGCGCTGTTTCCATCTCTAGAAGGTCTTGCCTCTCCCCCCGTGAATTCCCAAACACGCAGTCACTCCTACAAAGTCAGCATGGCGCTCGTGGTGGTTTAGTTGCTAAGTCGCATCCAACTCTTTGTGACCCCCGGGGACTGTAGCCCACCAGGCTTCTCTGTCCATGGCGTTTCCCAGGCAAGAAGACTGGAGCTTCCCTGTGGCTCAGGCAGTGAAGCGTCTGCCTGCAATGCGGGAGACCTGGGTTCGATCCCTGGGTCGGGAAGATCCCCTGGAGAAGGGCGTGGCAACCCACTCCAGTCTTCTTGCCTGGAGAATCCCCATGCACAGAGGAGCCTGGCGGGCTACAGTTCATGGGGTCGCAGAGTCGGACACGCCTGACGGACTTCACTTTAACACTGGAGTGGGTTGCCATTTCCTTCTCCAGGGATCAAGCTCACATCTCTTGCATGGGCAGGTGGATATTTTACTGACTGAGCCAGCAGCAAAGCCCCTGAGAAAACACTTCCGTTTGACTCCACCAACACCTGCAGCGCCCGCCACGCTCCCCGTTGCGCTTATCGCGTGCAAACAGACGAAACATCCGCCAGACTGAGGAAGACTCGGGCAAAGCACCCTTCTCTCTAGAGACAGAGAATAGCAAAGGTTCATCAGTTTTCCTACTTACCAGCCATAGAACAGCTGTTTCATGGCTTCTTACTGTTACCTAGAAAAGAAACAAACAACCAATGAACTTCTGCAAAGCAGTTATTTTTCTTATAACTAGGTGGTTATGGTCCAAAGCGGAAAGGAGCCTGTTTTGCTTTTTTCTTACTACAGCAACCCACTGAAAAGACCCTGATGCTGGGAAAGATTGAAGGCGGGAGGAGAAGGGGACGACAGAGGATGAGATGGTTGGATGGCATCACCGACTCAACGGACATGAGTTTGAGCAAACTCTGGGAGTTGGTGATGGACAGGGAGGCCTGGCGTGCTGCAGTCCATGGGGTCTCAGAGAGTCTCACACGACTTGGTGAGGGAAAGAAAACAACCACTGAATTCTTTATACTGAATTACACACAGCTGATGTTGGTACAGACAGAACATGGCAGCGTCATGCACGATCCTTTCATTTGCGGGTCATTCCAATGGAATAGTTCCCACCCTTTATGTAGGTCCGATAACAAAAATCCTTCATTCTGAGGGCACTGAGCAATCAAGATGAAGGACTACAATAAAATGTCTGATGTGCATTTTTAAGGATTGTATTAATTGTCGTCTAGGGTCGTGAGACCTTTGAGAACGAAAAGCAGTGTTAAATCAGACCACACTCTCCTGGGTTGTTGGAAGAAGGTCTTGCTTCTCCCTAGATATCTAACCCAGGAATTTTATTTTTCATGTGACTGATTTTTTTTCAACATTCTAAGCCCTATATCTTTTTCTTTTCCAATAAGTAACAATGAACTAAAGACATACTTTCATTAGAGAATATTCTATTGTTTATGCAGTTTCCTGAAGAGGGCAGATGAGTTTTTTTTTTTTTTTAAGTTGTCTAGCTTCTTTCTGGTTTTCATTTGCAACTCTAAATTATAGGTTTCAGGGCAAGTGGGAGGACGTGGGCACAAAGATTCAGGTCTAATTTAAATATATGTGCTCAGTCGCTCCATCGTGTCGGGCTCTTTGTGACCCCAATGACTGTAGGCCACCAGACTCCTCCATCCATGGGATTCTCCAGGCAGGAATACTGGAGTAGGTGGCCATGTCCTTCTCCAGGGGATCTTCCTGACCCAACGATTGGATCCAGGTCTCCCGCATTGCAGGCAGATTCTTTACCAACCGAGCTACCAGTTCAGTTCAGTTCAGTCCCTCAGTTGTGTCTGACTCTTCTCGACCCCATGGACCACAGTGCGCCAGGCCTCCCTGTCCATCACCAACTCCCGGAGCTTACTCAAACTCATGTCCATTGAGTCAGTGATGCCACCCAACCATCTCATCCTCTGTCGTCCCCTTCTCCTCCCGCCTTCAATCTTTCCCAGCATCAGGGTCTTTTCCAATGAGTCAGTTCTTCACATCAGGTGGCCAAAGTATTGGAGTTTCAGTATCCATCTTTCCAATGAATATTCAGGAATCATTTCCTTTAGGATGGACTGGTTGGATCTCCCTGCAGTCCAAGGGACTCTCAAGAGTCTTCTCCAACACCACAGCAGGGAAGCCCTCTAACTTAAATCTTCGGTTCCATTCTAAATATTCTTCACCTGTTAGTAGTATCGACTTCCTTCGAGGCTCAGTCACCTTCTGAATGTCACACAATAAAAAGATGAGAGAGACATGCTGTGGTTCCTAGACAAGAACGTTAATAAAAGAACTTTCTCAAGCGACACCAGCAATAAAACCCTTCAATCTGGAGCCTCTAAAATAAAGCTCGCCCAGGAGCAGGCAGCCGTCCAGGAAGTCTTTGTGTGAGACCTACTGTGTGGTCTTCTAGGAAGGATGGAAGATGGTTGAGCATGGTGGATCACCCATGCCTCTTGCCTTGAAAAGCGCAAGGAGCAACAGTGTAGACCTGGGGGTTACGGTGGCCAGACTCATTCCCCCCAGAAGTGTGTCTGCAGCAACTGTAATTAGGACCGTTTTATGAGAGTCCCAAGAGTGATACAGCCTGGTATCCCCTTGCCTTGGGATGCTTTAAATTCCCCACGTCAACGAGGTTCTTCTGTCAGCTGAGCACCCACCCCACAGACCAAATGACAGGTAGTAAAGATTAATGACTCCGCCAAACAGTTTATAGGGTTTTCTCAACCCCAAGGCATTGCTACACACGGCTTCCCACTGGGTCCTCAAAATACCTTACCTGGCTCGCCTCGAGGGGCTAATGATAGCTGCTCTGTTTTATGGGAGAGGGACCTGGGGATCACAGGGGTTAAAAGACTTTTCACGAGGCTGGTAAATTGAAGATCAGTGTGCAGTGTGAGGTGTCTGAGTCAGTCCTGAGTGTGTGTGTGTGTGTCCAACTCCAAGGGCCATCTTGTCATCTTTGACCTCCAGTAAGGATCTCCAAAGAATGGATGCCTTCAAACGGTGGTGTTGGAGAAGACTCTTGAGAGTCCCTTGGACTGCAAGGAGATCCAACCAGTCCATCCTATAGGAAATCAGTCCTGAATATTCATTGGAAGGACTGATGTTGAAGCTGAAGCTCCAATACTTTGGCCACCTGATGCGAAGAGCTGACTCATTGGAAAAGACCCTGATGCTAGGAAAGATTTGAAGGTGGGAGGAGAAGGGGGCAACAGAGGATGAGGTGGTTGGGTGGCATCACCCACATGATGGACATGAGTTTGAGTAAGCTCTGGGAGTTGGTGACGGACAGGGAGGCCTGGCATGCTGCAGTCCATGGGACTGCAAAGAATCAGACATGACTGAGTGACTGAACTGAACTGAGCAGCTTCAAAGATCCAGTGTATCTGAAAATAAATAAGTAATTAAAAAAAAAAGAATTATGCTGGGTGGTCATACGTACCACTGCGAAGTCCTTCCTAATAGGCATGGAACAAAATCTATCTGTTAAATAGACAGGAAGGAAAGTTGCCTTCACGATTTAAGGGAACGCCTATTGCCTCAAAATACTGGGCTTATCAACTCCAGATTTTAAGAAATATCAAGAAGATCCTGTCTACCAAGAAGCTGCTCCAACTAAGCTTGTATTCCTCACCCCACCTCACCCCCATAGCCTGCTATTTTTTTCAGATTTTAACGTAGAATGTTATTAAACGTAGGTACATGGGCAAGAGGCAATTGGACTTCAGATCTATAAATGCATGAAGCTGACAAAGTGAAAGGGTCAGTCTCTCAGTCGTGTCTGACTCTTTGTGATCCCGTGGACTGTAGCCTGCCAGGCTCCTCTGTCCATAGGGATTCTCCAGGCAAGAATACTGGAGTGGGTTGCCATGCCCTCCTCCAGGGGATCTTCCCAATCCAGGGATCGAACCCAGGTCTCCTGCAGGCAGATTCTTTACCATTTGAGCCACAAAGGAAGCCTCAAGCAGCCTGACACATCACACACAAATGCAGTCTTATAAAACCGTCGTTATCTTTCAGCAGTCTTTAAAGAGGTGGCCATAGTCACCTCCTTCATCAAGAGCACCCCTGAAAAAATTACTAAGCACGTAAACTCCACTACAGAAAAATCGGATTGCACACCCCGTGTCCACCCACAGGCGAATGCCTCAATCAACTCTGGTGAGGCCAGAAATCCTAAGAATACATAGTACTCAGAAGATTATCATTTTTTTTTTAAGGAGCAAACCATCCATAGAGATAACAGTATTTATGGACTGAAAGATAAATACGCTGGGTGAAAGAAGCCAGAGAAAGTAATATATATATTGATGATCCCATATCTACACACATTTAATATTGCAGAAAATGTGAAGGGCAGAGTGAGATGGAGAGAGAGAGGCGGAGAGAGAAAGACAGAGAGAGACTGACAGATGGAGAGACAGAATTGGAGAGAGAGAGACAGAGAATTTGATGAAACTAACACTCAAGTCTCCCCCGTCTCTCCCTTGACCAGATAACAATATGAGCACCCCCAAGCTGAATTTTCGTCAAGTTAAACTGTTTCACTCACTTGAGACGAGTTCTTGCCCCAGGCTCCTCGCATTTGTGAACGTCGCTCCTGCAAGTCCAAATTCCTCGCTCGGCCCGGAGCTCCCATCCTCATGATTATAATTAAACACGTATTAAGTGCCCAGGCCGGGCTTTGCTCAAATCCGCCAATTATTTTTATATCTAAACATGACCTGTTGAGACTGCTGAGCACATAGTTATTTACGGAAGGATATCAGGCATCGTTGACAGTCAAGTGGTACTGCTGTTGACTCCCTCAGTCACGCCCCACTCTTTGCTGTGACCCCATGGACTGTAGCCCGCCGGGGTCCCCTGTCCATAGGGATTCTCCAGGCAAGAACACTGGAGCGGGTTGCCATGCCCTTCTCCAGGGGATCTTCCCTACCCAGGGATCGAACCCATGTCTCCTGTATTGGCAGGCAGATTCTTCACCACTGAGCCACAGGGAAGCCTTTTGCGTGGTACCAAAGATACACAGATAAGAAAGGGGAATTCAGAACGTTGAATTTTTTTTTTTTTTTTATGAAACTTAAGCAAGGACCCCAGCCAGAAGTTCAAAGCAGGCAAGAGAGGGCAGATGCGTAATAAGGAGAGTTTCAGCCTCTTCCGGTCTGCAAGCATCTTAGGGACCTTTCACGGCTCTATGGACGCTGAGTGCCATGGGCTGCAGACATAGGTGGTGGTTTCATGGCACCCAGACACCCTTTCTTGTAGATTCAGCCAAACATTCCTCTAGAAATGCTACCGCTGCACTTATTCCTGGGCATCTCCACCATTTCTTAAAGTCTTATTATGTTGGTGAGACAGAGGATGAGATGGTCGGATTGCATCACCGACTCAACAGGACATGAGTTTGAGCAGGCTCCGGGAGTTGGTGATGGACAGGGAGGCCTGGCGTGCTGCGGTCCATGGGGTCGCAAAGAGTCGGGGACACGGCTGAGCGACTGAACTGAACTCATGTTGGTGAGAAGCCAGGAGTTAGGCAAAGAAGAGATGCTCATTGTGAGAATGCTTTGAAAGTCTTGACGCGCTGCATCGCCCAGTTTTTCATACAGGGTCTGTTACTTCACTTCTGTTATTTTCTTTAAAAATGTATTTATTTTTAATTGAAGGATAACTGCTTTACAGTATTGCATTGGTTTCTACCAAACATCAACATGAATCAGCCATAGGTTTACCCATGTCCCCTCCCACCTCCCTCCCCATCCCACCCCTGTAGGTAGTCCCAGAGCCCTGCTGTGAGCACCCTGAGTCCTATAGCAAATTCCCATTAGCTGTCTATTTTACATATAGTGATGTACGCGTCCATGTTACTCTCTCCGTATCTACCACCCTCTCCTTCCCCCCCATCCACAACGTCCCTAAGTCTGTTCTCCATGTCTACATCTCCATTGCTACCCTGCAAATAGATTCATCAGTACCATCTTTATATATAGATACACATATAAAAATATATATATATGCCATATATATGCATTCGTTTATGATCATTGTTTTTCTCTTTCTGACTTACCTCACTCTGTATAATAGGTTCTGAGTTCATCCATCTCGTTAGGACTGACTCAAATGCGTCCCTGTTCATGGCTGTGTAATATTCCACTGTGTATATGTACCACAGCTTCTTTATCCATTCACTTTTCAATGGCCATTTAGGTTGCTTCCATGCCCTACTTATCATAAATACAGCCTTCAGTCTTCTGTATATTTGAATCTCAGGTAGAAGCTCCTTTTATTTTAATATTTATGTTTGTTTTTCAACTGCTGGGGAGAAAAGTTGTGTCTGGTGATGAAGATTAGATCTGAATCCATTCCTGGGAAAGATGGGCTTCCCTGGTGCCTCCACTGGTAAAGAATCTGCCTGCAATGCGGGAGACCTGGGTTCGATCCCTGGGTTGGGAAGATCCCCTGGAGAAGGGAAAGGCTACCCGCTCCAGTATTCTGGCCTGGAGATTCTCATGGACAGTCCATGGGGTCGCAAAGAGTCGGACACGACTGAGCGACTTTCACACTCACACACTCACTCACACTGGGAAAGATGTCCTGACGTGATTTATATTAAAAAGTAAAACTGAAAGTATTAATCATTCAGCTATGTCCGACTCTTTCCGACCCCCATGGACTGTAGCCTGCCAGGTCTCTCTTCTGTCCATGGGATTTTCCAGGCAAGAATACTGGAGTGGGTTGCCATTTCCTTCTCCAGGGGATCTTCCTGACCCAGGGATTGAACCCAGGTCTTCTGCATTGCAGGCAGATTCTTTACCATCTGAGCTACCAGGGAAGCCCAATGTTTATAAAACGAAGCGGTCAGATTCAACATCTGTTCTCTCCAGGGAGGTTCAGTGGACAAGCTCAGGTTAAGCACTGCTGTGGATCACACAATGTACTAGAAATGGAATTTTGAGGCAGGTTCCAAAATCACTGCAGATGGTGACTGCAGCCGTGAAATTAAAAGACGCTTCTCCTTGGAAGGAAAGTTATGACCAACTTGGACAGCATATTAAAAAGCAGAGACATTACTTTGCCAACAAAGGTCCATCTAGTCAAGGCTATGGTTTTTCCAGTGGTCATGTATGGATGTGAGAGTTGGACTGTGAAGAAAGCTGAGTGCCGAAAAATTGATGCTTTTGAACTGTGGTGTTTGGAGAAGACTCTTGAGAGTCCCTTGGACTGCAAGGAGATCCAACCAGTCCATCCTAAAGGAGATCAGTCCTGTGTGTTCATTGGAAGGACTGATGCTGAAGCTGAAACTTTGGCCACCTCATGCAAAGAGTTGACTCACTGGAAAAGACCCTGATGCTGGGAAAGATTGGAGGCGGGAGGAGAAGGGGACGACAGAGGATGAGATGGTTGGATGGCATCACCGACTCAATGGACATGAGTTTGAGTAAACTCCAGGAGTTGGTGATGGACAGGGAGGCCTGGCGTGCTGCAGTCCATGGGGTCACAAAGAGTCGGACACGACTGAGCGACTGAACTGAACTATCTATGACACTGAAAGTGCAAGCAGCAGAAGAAAGGGAAAATAGGTAAGTTTTATCTCATCAGAATTAAAAACTGGTATGTCCACAATCAGCAGAATGAGGAGACAGCCCCCAGCGCAAGAGACTTCACTTGCAGCATCCTGCAGTTTAAATATGTTTAAAGTAAACATTTAAATCGGAGTTTAGACATGCATTTTACTGCGCTTGGCAGCCAGGTGGCAGTCACCACCTATTTCTGCCTAAACTCTCTGCCAGCACCTTCCGGAAAGATCAGAAAAAGGGCTGATGTAGGGGTTTCAATGAGCAACTCAGGGCACGTCCACTCTTGTCACAACTGCACCTTTTCCAGATTGTGGTTTTGTTTGTTTTTTTTTTTTTTTGCTGTTGTTCCAGAAACCTGCATCCAAAGCAGACCAACCAGCTCTAAGGAATTTCAATCCCCAACCTGCCCAGTTTTCACCAGTTCCGGGGTGTGATAACAGTCACATTGGGCTTCCCAGGTGGCATTTGTGGTAAAGAACCTGCCTGCCAATGTGGAGACATAAGAGAGGAGGGTTTGATCCCTGGGTCAGGAAGATCCCCTGGAGGAGGAAATGGCAACCCAGTCCAGTATTCTAGCCTGGAGAATTCCATGAACAGAGGAGCCTGGTGGGCTGCAGTCCACAGGGTCACAAAGAGTCGGACACGACTGAAGCATCTTAGCATGCACACGCAACAGTCACATTACCGGAGGGACCGTTGCTGAAAGCTGAAGCTCCAATACTTTGGCCACCTGATGCGAAGAGCCAACTCACTGGAAAAGACCCTGATGCTGGGAAAGACTGAGGGCAGGAGGAGAAGGGGACGACAGAGGATGAGATGGTTGGATGGCATCACCGACTCGATGGACATGAGTTTGAGCAAGCTCTAGGAGATGGTGATGGACAGGGAGGCCTGGCGTGCTGCGGTCCACGGGGTCGCAAAGAGTTGGACGCGACCGAGCGACTGAACAACAAAATAACTGATTCACTTTGCTGTACATCAGAAATTAGTCCAACATGGTAAATCAACTTTACTCCAATAAAAACTGATTTAAAAAAAAAAGAAATATATGTTCTGCCACCGTATGGAAAAATGTTTCCCCTAGCCAACAGAAAAGAAAAAAAAAAATGGCATGACGCTGAAAAGGAGTTCACACAGATGGTCACGCTATTGAGAGGGTAATGGGCCAGGGGTCTCCAAACGGAGGAAAGAGGCGGCAAGTGTCAGGCATTTTTTTCTCTCTCCCTTAAGCAGAAGGAGACAAAGTCCAGGTGTCAGATTTTTTTTTTCCTTCTCTATACAAAATTAAGAAGAAGGAAATGGCAACCCACTCCAGCATTCTTGCCTCGAAAATCCCATGGATGGAGGAGCCTGGTGGGCTACAGTCCACGGGGTCGCAAAGAGTCAGACACGACTGAGCAACTTCACTTCACTTCATACAAAATCAAAAGGAGGTTTCTCTTACAAGTATCTGCTGCCCTGACGACACCCAGTTCCCCCTGAACTTAACTCTTCTCAAACCTTGAGCTAACCAATGCATTTTTCTTATGGAAGTGTTTGTCTTAAGCTATGCGGATGAAACGGCGCATTTGCTTTGGAATTTGCAACTTCTTCAAATGGTTCCACCTAAGACTAACCTTTTTTCTTTTCTCAAACCTTGGGCTGATAATAGCTCAACAAACCAGTATTCATATCAATTGTTTTATGGCTGGGGGATGACACACCTCGTGCTAAGCTATCTCAAAAATGCATATTGTGGGAGAGGGGCCTGGTGAAACTCCTTCAGCGTTGAGGTGTCCCTCTTATCTGGTTAATACCTTTCTAAGAGACTAAAACGGCTTGCTAAAAACCAGCAAGGGGTGGTGGGCAGGGGGCACTCTTTCTGCCCCTTCTGATGTCTGTGTCTGAAGCTTTGTCTGTCTCTCCTATACTTGAATAAACCCTTGATACACCGAAGCTCTGAGCGATCCAGGCTCCTCGCTGCTCCCGGAATTGAAATCCTCCCATCCGGAGGCCCAGCATCCCGGCGTGTTCAGGGCTCAGCAGCAACCCTTCAGTTTCTGGTGATCAAGCGTTGTTGGTACACACAGAAGGAGTCGAAACCTCCTCAGAGCCGTCCTCTGTCTTTCCATCTCGGGAGCGGACACGAGAGAAGGGGGGAAGGCAGACGACGTTTCAGGACTTTTGCAAGGGGGCATTTTCAAGGCAACCGCCTCCCTGCTTTGGGACAGCGGCCAGCAAACGCCCCGTGTGACTTGAGAAATGTGCCGGAGACGCGGTCCAGCCCTATTTGTGAATGAAAAGGCTCCGTGTTTCCGGCTGTCCGAGATCCCTTGGCAAACATTACCATCTCTCAAGGAGCACAGAAGATCTTCTGTTGACAGGCCAAAAAAAGAAAAAAGGACGGACGACACGCCCTCTCTACAGAAGATCTTGTGTGCTATTTTGCAGATTGCAAGGCTTGCTGAGTCCGCGGACAACCTAACTTGGGTCAGGCAGGACGGCTGTTACTCCGGAGAGTGAATCAGCAGCACATGCGTGGACCGCGCGGACCTCCTGGGGTCAGAGCCTGAGATCACATCTCCCGCGCGCGGCCCGCTGACCTCGGCTTCCCGGGCCCGGAGACTGCCCTGCAGGTAACCCGCTTTTCTTGATTTGTTCTCCAAGCAGCAGCCAGCCCGGCTGGTGACCCACAGCCCACACGTGGCCTCCTGGCACCACCACCCCCCGCCACTCCCCGGAGGCTGGCTGTACTTGGCAGGCAAATTTTCTTTAAAAAAAATAGAAAAGAAAAGAAAGAAATCCATGTCGGATGTTGCCTTGGAGCGGGGTTTCTGGAAGGACTGTAGAATTAAATAGCAAAAGAGAAGGCTTCCCTGGTGGTTCAGATGATAAAGACTCTGCCAGACCTGGGTTCATCGCCGCATGGAGAAGATCTCCTGGAGGAGGAGGGCGTGGCAACCCACTCCAGTATCGTTGCCTGGAAAATTCCACGGTCAGAGGAGCCTGGTGGGCCACAGTCCACCGGGGCCGCAAACAGAGGAATGCTCTGCGGAGCAGACCTCTCAGATGCTAAGAGATTTCAGAGCGTGGGGGACTGGGTGCTGAAAGAGATGCTGAGATTCAAAACTGAAGTGGGTTTGGGAACCGAGCCCGGAGCGTAGTGGAGAAGCGAGGCATGCTGCCCGGGGGTCTGGAGGGTGGCCAGAAACCCAAGGGCTTGCAATTCCTTCTTCCCTGGAAGAGCATCAAAGGCTGAATTATAGGTACTACTTCACTGAAGGGCTTTCTTTCTCTTTTTCTGTATCCTTTTTTTTTTAATGGAGATATAAATAGCAGATAACTTTGTGAGAGTCTGCCCGGTACAAAGGGACGTTTTGATACACCTATGTGTTGCAATATGCTTGCGTCGATAGCGATAGGGTGAGCTAACTCTGCTGTAGCCTCACATAGCTTCCGTTGCCTTTTGTATGTTCAGAACAATTAAGGTCTAGTTTCTTAGTAACTTTGACCCTGCTATTATCTCCGGAATGTATTTACCTACACGTTGCAAGGTTGCCTCCTTAAACATCTTCCGGTTCCCCCGGGACAGCTCAGCTGGGAGAAGGACGATGCCCCCAGCTCAGAAGCCCACCCCACCGCGCAGGCCACACAAGCCAATCTCTCTTCCGCTCATAAGCAAGGCTCAGGGTCACTGCGAAAGTCATGCCACATCAAGGGTCACCGACCTCCCCCCACCCCCAAGAGCCAGAATTGGCTTCCCTCATGTCTTTATGGTTCCTCATGGCCACAAAGAGGCTGCCAGGGACCGGCATTTTCACTACACATAATGTTACCTAGTCACTCGGAGACGTTCAATCTTTATTGGGCATCCAGGGAAAGAGAAGTCGAAGGTTAGCCCAAGGAATGAGCCTCACATCAAGGGACACGATTGCCACTCATCTGTACAAAGCACCTGTTGTCACCAGACAGTTGTTTGGACAAACAAATAAACGTGTTCCTCCCTTTTGCTGGAGTAGGAAGTGGCAACCCACTCCAGTATTCCTGCCTGGAGAATCCCATGGACAGAGGAGCCTGGTGGGCTACAGTCCACAGGGTCGCAAAGAGTCGGACGTGACTGGGCGTCTAACGCAACACTTCCCTTTTCCTATTATTGTTTGCGACAGATATCAGCATACCATGTGCTATCCTGACTCTTTCTCTTTTTTTTAATTTATTTTTTTATTGACAAATAATTGCTTTACAGAATTTTGCTGTTTTCTGTCAAACCTCAACATGAATCCGCCATAGGTATACATATATCCCCTCCTTTTTGAAACTCCCTCCCATCTCCCGCCCCTCTAGATTGATACAGATGCCCCCGTTTGAGTTTCCTGGGCTATACAGCAAATTACCATTGGGTATCTATGTCACATATAGTAATGTAAGTTTCCACGTAGTCTTTTTCATTAAAAAAAAAAAAACAAAACTGGATATATGGGCTTCCCTGGTGGCTCAGCGGTAAAGAATCCACCTGCCAATGCAGAAGACCCAGGTTCGATCCCTGGGTCAGGAAGATCCCCTGGAGAAAGAAATGGCAACCCACTCCAGTACTCTTGCCTGGAGAATCCCATGGACAGAGGAGCTTAGCAGGCTACGGCCCCCACGGGCTCGCAAAGAGTTGGACACGACTGAGTGACTAAACAATGACAAAATATTGCATCTATAGATTATGTGGTCCATGCACACATGGATGCACACAACGGAATATCATTTAGCCACGTCGGGGGATTCGGACACAGGCTACAGCGTGGGCGAACCTTGAGGACATTTCGCCACGTGAGATACGCCGGACAGGAAAGGACAGATACTGTGTGGTTCATGGATATAAGGAGCATAGACTCATCCGATTCATGGAGAAGAAGGCATGAGCGTGGGCTCCGTGGGCTGGGGGAGCGGGGTGGGCAGGAGCGTGTTTCATGGGGACAGAGTCTCCGTCTGCGGAGACGAACTAGTTCCGAACGTGGGCCCCGGGGACGGCTGTACAATGCCGGGACTGTGCTCACTGCTACTGCGCTGTCCACGTAATGACGGAGACGGGAAATTCGGTGATGTCTGTTTGTCGCTGTTGACTTGCCAAGTCCGGTCTGACTCTTTTGCAACTTGACAGACTGTAGCTCGCCAGGCTCCTCTGTCCATGGGATTCTCCAGGCCAGAGTACTGGAGTGGGCTGCCGTGTCCTCCTCCAGGGGATCGTCCTGACCCAGGGATTGAGCTCAGGTCTCCTTCACTGGCAGGCGGGTTCCTCACCACTAGTGCCACCTGGGAAGGAATTTCGTATTGATACGACATGATCTTCCATACAAATCTTTTTTGTTTTTAATCAATGTATGTTTACCACAGTTAAAAGGCCATCAGGGCTTCCCTGATGGTTCAGCTGGTAAAGAATCTGCCTGCAATGCAGGAGACCTGGGTTTGATCCCTGGGTTGGGAAGATTCCCCTGGAGAAGGGATAGGCTACCCACTCCAGTATTCTTGGGCTTCCCTGGTGGCTCAGCTGGTAAAGAATCTGTCTGCAATGCGGGAGACCTGGGTTCCATCCCTGGGTTGGGAAGATTCCCCTGGAGAAGGGAAGGGCTAGCCACTAAAGTATTCTCGCCTGGAGAATCCCATGGACTTATGTATGGTCCACAGGGTCGCCAAGAGTCAGACACAACTGAGCGACTTTCACTTTCACTGGAATTAAAAATAAAAAATATGTATCAGAGATCATGTTGTATCGATGTCTTATCACTTCATTTTGCGTTTTCCTTTATACCGCCTCCTTTATGTTGGGGATCAGAAAGCTGTGGTCCCTTCCGCAAACTCAGCCTGCTTTTGGAATTCCAGTTTTATTGACAGACAAGCTCAGCCGTCTGGATGGTCAGGGGCCACGTCCCGCTGTACAGGCAGAAAGAAGTGGCAGGGGCAAGACCACCTTGGCAGGAAAGCCCGAAATATTAATCATCACGCTCTTGATAAACACATGTTCTGCCTTCTTTTTCGTTCCCCCTTCTCTCCTTTTCTTTTTTTTTTGCTCACACCTCAAGGCTCGCAGGATCTTCGGTCTCTGACCAGGGATTGAAATGGGGCCCAGAATTAACAGCATGGAATCCTAAGTACTGGGCCACCGGGGCGCGGCGGGGCGGGAGGAGTCTTAATATTCTTTTTTTTTTAAATTTTGGACAGTGTTATTTATTGATTGACTTGGCGCTGTGCTGGGTCTTCATCACGGCTCAGGGCGTTTTCTCCAGGGGCAGCGAGCAGGGGGTCCTCTCTAGCTGTGGTCTGCGGGCTTCTCACTGCAGGGCCTCGTCTGGTGAAAGGGCACGGGCTCCAGTCTCCTGCGGCTGCAGCTCGTGGCCTCGGGAGCACCAGCTCAGCTAGTTGCCCCACCGCGGCACGTGGGATCTTCCCGGACTAGAGATCAAACCCGTGTCTCGCTCTCCGGCAGGTGGATTCTTTACCACTGGGCCACCGGGAAAGCCCTCACATTTTTTTTTTTTTTAAGTCACATCAGGACTCAGACACAAAAGGCCAGAAACCCCAAACCAGATGGTTTTTTGTTTTGTTTTTTTTTCCTGGTCAAGTTGAAAGAGAGTTCCAACCAGGACATACCCACTCCAGCCTACGCCCTGCAGTCTGGCCCCAAGGACACTGTTTGGACAGGCTCGCCAGCTGGCTCAGTGCTAACCGACCTGCCTACAGGGCAAGAGACTTGAGAGACGGGGGTTCGATCCCTGGGTGGGGAAGATCCCCCGGAGGAGGGCATGGCCACCCACTGAACAGTCCGTGGGGTCGCAGAGACTCGGGCAGGGCTGAGCGAGCACACACGCTGTTTGCACACCGGCCCCATCTGATCCAAGGACCTACCTCGAGGGCATTTGGAACCTCATCAAACTGAACACGCCTCCAGTCTGCCGCTGGACTAGAACATCCGCTTCGTCCCGAGTTTGTGCAAACAGGACCAGTAAACCGCAACCTGGGTGAGGTCTGAGGATTCTAGAACCTTTGGAGGAAACACGGCTTGCTTGCTGTTGTTGAGTCAGGTCTGACGCTTGCGACCCCGTGGACTGTAGCCCCGCCAGGCTCCTCCGTCCGTGGGATTCTCCAGGCGAGAAGACTGCAGTGGGTTGCCATTTCCTCCTCCAGGGGACCTTCCAGACCCAGGGATCGAACCTGCGTCTCCTACATTGGCAGGTGGGCTCTTTTAACCTCTTGGGCCAGCAGGGAGAACCTTGCTTCCTTGCTCCCGATGTGGGACTCAAGGTCCGTCTGGACCGAACCAGGCTTCCAGCAGCCACGCCTGAATCCGGAACGCCTCGGGAACTTTCACCACAAGGGAGAAACAGTGGTCTGTTTTGGGGCCTCAGAAGCAATCACCCCCTCTGTCCTAAGCTACATCTAAGGAAGTCCGCGTTCTACATCCTGGAGACGGTGTCCAGTGTCTGTAAAGCTTCTTCTGCAGGGAAGAGCATCGCTTCGGTTCTTTATTGTTTCCATATTAACTGATTTATTACTTATGACTGTGCTGTGTCTTCTTTGCCGTATGCTAGATCACAGGCTCTAGGGCTCACAGACTTCACTGTTCATCTGCAAGAGGGATCTTCCCAACCCGGGGATGGAAGCAGCGCCTCCCGCATTGGCAGGCGGATTCTTTACCGCTTAGCCACCAGGGAAGCCCCTGTGTGATTTGCTGATGTTTTGGCCACACCGGTCAGCATGCGGGATCTTAGTTTCTCCGACCAGGGACTGAACCCACGCGCTTTGCACTGGAAGCTCACAGTCTTAACTACTCGATTGCTGGGAAATTTCCAGGAAGAGCCTTCCTTTATGGGTTTTGGGTCACTTTCACAGGCTACTGGCAGAATCAGATTTTTCCCTCTTGTTGAAACTCAGTGCCCTAAGCTGACTGGCCTCACAGGATTGCCTGCATGCTCAGTCGTGTCCGACTCTTTGCAACTCCAGGCTCTTCTGTCCGTGGGGTTCTCCAGGCAAGAAGACTGGAGTGGGTTTTCATGTCCTCCTCCAGGGGATCTTCCCCACCCAGGGACTGAACCCACAAGTCCTGCATTGCGGGCAGATTGTTTATTTATCTAATTTTTTACCACTAAACCACTGTATTACTTACTGTATTACTTATCAACAGTTCTGTTCCTGCTGCCCAAGTATTCACCTCTTTATTTCTTACAGGAAATACAAGGAAAGAGAGGACATGGTACATCTGGAACACTCTTGGTAAGACAGGGCTGTGTGCAATTGGTCATCTCCACCGTCTGCCTCTGCGTCTCTTCCGGTCAGTTTCTCAGAATCCGTTGATAGTAAAGTGAGCTTTCTCAGTTAGTCACTCATCAATGCCCCTTGGAGTTCCCTGGAGGCTCAGATAGTAAGGAATCGGCCTGCAATGCAGGAGACCCGGGTTCGATCCCTGGGTCGGGAAGATGCCCCTGGAGGAGGGCATGGCAACCCACTCCAGGATTCCTGCCTGGAGAGTCCCGTGGACAGAGGAGCCTGGCGGGCTATGGTCCTCGGGTTGCAAAGAGTCGGACACGGCCAAGCAGCTGAGCGCATGTTATTGAATGTATGACAACACCGCTTCCGTTTTACATTTTGGGTTTCTGGCCTCAAGGCATGTAGGATCTTAGCTTCCCGACCAGGGATCAAACCCGTCCTCCCTGCATTGGAAGGCAAAATCTTAACTGCTGGACTGCCTGGAAAAAAAAAAAAAATTCAAGTGCCTAAGAGATGTATTCAGACTCTTCTGAAATGGGATTGATGTTATGTATTTTAAAAGTGTGAGTTGTTTTAACTAAAAAAAAAAAAAAATCAAATGCCTAAGAAAGTGAAACTGAAAGTCACCCAGTCGTATCGGACTCTTTGTGACCCCCGTGGACTATACAGTCCATGGAATTCTCCAGGCCAGAACACTGAAGTGGGAGCCTTTCCCTTCTCCAGGGGATCTTCCCAACCCAGGGATCAAACCCAGGTCTCCCGAATTGCAGGAGGATTCTTTACCAGCTAAGCCACCAGGGAATGTATTTGAGCCACAAGAGATGTATTCAAATTCTTCTGAAATGGGATGATAATATATATTTTTAAAGTGTGAGTTTTTTTTAAACTATCTGAAATCTGAAATGGGTTGATAATATTCTTTAAAAAATAGTATGAGTGTTTTTGCTGAAAAAAAAAAAAGGGAAAAAAATGCCTAAGAGATGAATGCAAACTTTTCTGAATGGGATGATAATGTTTTTTTAAAAAAAGAGTATGAGTTGTTTTTAACTAAAAAAAAAAAAAAAAGAAAAAAAGAGTCAAATGCCCAAGAGATATATTCAAACTCTTCTGAAATGGGATGATAAAATATATTTTTAAAAGTGTGAGTTGTCTTTCACTAAAAAAGAAAAAATTAAATGCCCAAGAGGTGTACTCAAGCTCTTCTGGAATGCGATCATATTAACAAAGTGTGACTTGTTTTTAACCAAAAGAAGAGAAAAAAAATCAAATGCCTAAAAGATGTATTCAAATTCTTCTGAAATGGGATGATAATATATCTATAAAAGAGCATGAGTTGTTTTTAACTTGAAAAAGGCGGGGGTGGGGAAACTCAAATGCCTAAGAGCTGTACTCAAGTTCTTCGGAAATGAGATGATAATATTAAGAAAAAAAAAGTGTGAGTCATTTTTAACTAAAAAAAAAGAAGAAAAATCAAATGCCTAAGACGTATTCAGGCTCTTCTGAAATTCAAAGCTAACATTAAAAAGTATGAGTTGCTTTTAACAAAAAGAAAACGCCTAAGGGATGTATTGAGACTCTTCTGAAATGGGATGATAATTTAATAGAATATATGTTTAGGGCTTCCCTGGTAGCTCAGCTGGTAAAGAATCCACCTGCAATGCAGGAGACCCCAGTTCGATTCCTGGGTCGGGAAGATCCCCTGGAGAAGGGAAAGGCTACCCACTCCAGTACTGTGGCCTGGAGAATTCCATGGACTGTATAGTTCATGGGGTCGCTAACAAAAAAAAAAAAAAGAAGAACAAGAAAAATCTAATACTTAAGACACGTATCCAACCTCTTCTGAAATTCAATGCTAATATCCAAAAAAAGTACAAGTGGCTTTTAACAAAAAGAAAATGCCTAAGAGATACTTTCAGACTCTTCTGAAATGGTATGATAATATATATACTATATTTAATACAATATATATTTAACTAAAATAATAAAAATATTGAATAATTGATATATATTATATTTAATGTAATATAACATATATTTTTAGAAAGAAGAAAAAAGAATCAAATGCCTAAGAGATGTATTCAAACTCTTAGAAAAAAGAATCAAATGCCTAAGAGATGTATTCAAACTCTTAGAAAAAAGAATCAAATGCCTAAGAGATGTATTCAAACTCTTCTGGAATGGGATGATAATATATATTAATTTAATATAATTTATAATATATATTTAGTAAATGTACATTATGTTTAATAAAACATATATATTTTTTCATTTATTTTTATTAGTTGGAGGCTAATTACAATATTGTAGTGGTTTCTGCCACACATTGACATGAATCAGCCATGGATTTACATGTGTTCCCCACAGCATATGTTTTTAAAAAGAAGGAAAACGAATCAAAGGCCCGAGATGTATTCCGACTCTCCTGCACCGGGATGCCCCTCTGGCAGCGGCCTGGAGGGGCGGCCCCAGCTTTCCCGCTCACGGAGGCTGTGTCCTTCGATGCAACCCCGCACGCAGCCTTGGCTGGCCCGTGTCTTTCAGGAGCTGGCTGGCGCTCGCCGTCGCTGCGCTTCTGGGTCCGAAACCCTCAGCCTGCGGCCCTGCACCTGACCCCCGGCCCAACATCCTCCTTCTGATGGCGGACGATCTCGGCATTGGAGACGTCGGTTGCTACGGCAACACCACCATCAGGCAAGGACCGGACACCGGCTTATCTGACACCCGGGTGCAGAGGTCCACGATGAGCCCTCTGACCTCTGGTCTAGGCAGTTCAAACTTGAACAGAGCTGTGCACACATCCTTTCTTTGTAAGGTATCGGGCTTCCCAGGAGGCTCAGTGGTAAGGAGTTCGCCTGCCGGTGCAGGAGACTCGGTCGGCTTCTACCCCTGGGTGGGGAAGATCCCCAGGAGGAGGACATGGCAACCCACTCCAGTAGGCTTGCCTGGAGAATCCCATGGACAGAGGAGCCCGGAGGGGGCTACAGTCCATGGGGTCGCAGAGTCAGACATGACCACGATTAAAAGCACTTCCACCTTGCATTCTTCCCACACCTGCACTCAGCCCAGCTCAAACGCATAGTATAACTGAATCACTCCACTGTACGCCAGAGACGAATGCAACATGGTGAATCAATGATACACCCATATAAAAATTTTTGAAAATAAAAATAAAAAACACTGAGAGTCCTAAGTGAGAAATCACCCTGGCTCTCAATTCTGGATGTTCTATTGAGTCCATCTCAGCCTCAGTAGTACAGTGTGGAAGCTTCTGGTAAACAATGCAGTTAAGTGGGATTTCCCTGGTGGTCCAGTGGTTAAGACTCCGCCTTCCAACGCAAGGGACGCAGGTTCGATTCCCGCTCAGGGAACGAAGATCCCGCGTGCAGAGGGGCGTGGTCAAACATCAAAAAACAGTTATGCAGTTGATGTTTCTTTGATGGTTCGGAAGACGTTTGAGGTTTTGCCACTCTTTGTTTTCTTTGTTGTTATTAATTTTCAGTGGAGTATAGTTGCTTTACGATGTTGTTAGCTTCTGCTAACAAAGTGAATCAACTATACGTACACCTGTATCTCCCATCTTTTTGGATTTTCTTTCCCATTTAGCCACCACAGGGCATTGAGTAGGGTTCCCCGTGCTGTAGTGTAGGTTCTGACTAGTTATCTATTTTATATATAGTGTCACGTTAAGTCGCTTCAGTCATTTCCGATTTTATACACAGTATCATGCTAACTCGCTTCAGTCATCTCCGCCTCTTTGCAACCCCATAGACTGTAGCCCACCAGGCTCCTCTGTTCATGGGGATTCTCCAGGCAAGAACACTGGAGTGGGCTGCCACGCCCTCCTCCAGGAGATCTTTCTGACCCAGGGATCGACCTAGGAATCTCCTGCATGGGCAGGTGGGTTCTTTACCGCTAGCACCACCTGGGAAGCCCTTAGTATCAGTGGGGTCTATAGGTCAATCCCAAACTCCCAAATCATCCCACCCCACCCCACATTCCCTCTTTGGTATCCATACGTTTGTCTCTACATCTGCGTCTCCATTTCTGCTTTGCAAACAGGTTCATCAGTACCATCTTTCCAGATTCCACATATACACGCTCATATACGATATTCTTACGTTTCTGACTCACTTCACTCTGTACGACACCCTCACCTCTGCAAAGTCGTTGCCTTTTGCTCATTCCTAAGGCGGTAAAAAATCCGCCTGCCAGTGCAGGAGACGCAGTTCAATCCCTGGGTCAGGAAGATCCCCTGGAGTAGATTAAGGCAACCCACTCCAGTATTCTTGCCTGGAGAATCCCATGGACAGAGGAGCCTGGTGGGCTACAGTCCATGGGGGTCACAAAGAGTTGGGCATGACTGAATGTACTCACGGAGATATTCATTGGTAAACTGCCAGGTTTTCCATCAAGTAGGATGTCACTCTGCTTTATGGAAAGAAAAACAAACCCTGTGTTGGTTTGCTGAGGATTAAGAGAGTTAATGTTTTCTTGCACAGGACTCCAAACATCGACCGCCTTGCGGCGGATGGCGTGAGGCTCACCCAGCATCTGGCCGCCGCCCCTGTGTGCACCCCAAGCAGAGCAGCGTTTTTAACAGGCAGATACCCACTCCGATCAGGTCGGTCCTTCCGTCTAACCACACAGTGGACAGGAACACGCTCTCTGTGACTAATCAGGCATGAATTATTCAGTACAGGGTCTGGAGAATGCTCCAAGTCCCCCTGTATTTTTTTTTTTACTGTTTTTGTTTTATTGTGGTCAAAGTCACATAATATACAGCATCCTATTTTAACCATATTTAACCACACAGTTCAAGGGTTCCCCTGGTGGTTCAGATGGTAAAGAATCTGCTTGCAATGCAAGAGACCTGGGTTTTGATCCCCGGGTGGGGGAGATCCCCTGGAGAAGGGCACGGCTATCCACTCCAGTAATTCTGGCCTGGAGAATTCCATGGAGTGTACAGTCCGTGGGGTTGCAAAGAGTCAGACATGACTGAGCGCCTTTCATCCACAAACTGAAATGGTGTCTCCATTAAAGACAAAGTCGCCATAACTAGACTGGCCGGCAGCCACAAAGACCCAGCGCAGCCAAAAAATAAGATAGACATAAATTTTTTTTTAAAAAAGAAAGTACACTGGGTGAGAATGCCAGAAATAAACTCCATGAGCTCAACTCATGTTGGAAGGTTAAATTTTCCATCGCATATTGAGTCACAGAGATTTCCACCAATACAGGGTTCAATCCCTGGGACAGGAAGATCCCCTGGAGAAGGGAATGGCAACCCACTCCAGTATTCTTGCCTGGAGACTCCCATGGATGGAGGAGCCTCGTGTGTCACGGTCTACGGCTCACAAAGACCCAGACAGGACAGAGTGACTAACACTTAACAAGAGCAGTGATGATAAAACTAGATGTCTGACTGTAACCTCTCTCTGAACACCATTGATCAAAGGTATGGTTTCCAGTCAAGGCCACCGTGTTCTTCGGTGGACAGCCGTCTCTGGAGGACTTCCGCCCAGTGAAATAAGTTTTGCAAAAATACTGAAAGATAGAGGCTATACCACCGGACTCATAGGTATGTACACTTTCTAAAGATTAAGCACATTACTATTTGTTTCTTCTGAAGACTTTTACACTGGACTCAGTTTAGATGATCCCAATTTTGTTGGCAACATCCAAAGAATCATAGTCAGGAGCCAGCCAAACAGTATTGAGCACATTATTTTTAGACGGACATTTAATTCATCTATGGGCTTCCCTGATAGCTCAGTTGTAAGGAATCCGCCTGCAATAAAGGAGACCCCAGTTTGATTTCCTGGATTGGGAAGATCCCCTGGAGAAGGGAAAGGCTACCCACTCCAGTATTCTTGGGCTTTTCCCTTGTGGCTCAGCTGGTAAAGAATCCACCTGTAATGCGGGAGACCTGGGTTTGATCCCTGGGTTGGGAAGATCCCCTGGAGAAGGGAAAGGCTACCCACTCCAGTATTCTGGCCTGGAGAATTCCATGGACCGATAGTCCATGGGGTCACAAAGAGCTGGACACGACTGAGCGACTTTCACTTTCAATTCAACTAAAAAGTTTCCAAATGAAATAGTTGGGAAACACAGTAGAATCTCTCACTGGACATAAAGCTCCATGCATGCTGAGATGCTGTTACCCACATTGCTTCATGCAAAGTAGATGCACCAGAAATATCAGCTTAATGAGACTTTTGGTGGTTCATACAGTTTTCCGGTGCACTATGATTTAAAAGCGTAGAAACTGGGTGGGGGTGGGGGGTAGAGTGGGACTTTGGGATGGACACGGACACACGGCTGTATTTAACATGGAGAACCAGCAAGGACCTGCTGGACAGCGTGGGGAACTCTGCTCAATACTCTGTGATAACCTTATGGTCACCAGGGGGAAGGATGGGGGAAGGGACAGTCAGGGAGTCTGGGATGGACATGGACACGCTGCTGTGTTTACCATGGAGAACCAGCAAGGACCTGCTGGCCAGCTCAGGGAACTCTGCTCAATACTCTGTGATAACCTTATGGTTCCCAGGGGGAAGGATGGGGGAAGGGACAGTCAGGGAGTCTGGGATGGACATGGACACGCTGCTGTGTTTAACATGGAGAACCAGCAAGGACCTGCTGGACAGCACAGGGAACTCTGCTCAATACTCTGTAATAATCTAACTGAGGAAAATTTTTGAAAAAGAAGAGATACATGCATATGTATCGCTGATTCACTTTGCTGTACATCTGAAACTAACAGAACACTGTTCATCAGTAATACTCCAGTATGAAATAAGAATTTTTAAAATAAAAATATATCTGCAAATCATCTACAAGACGGCATTGGACGCATCATCGATATGGCAGTAACAAATTTTCAACAGAATACAAAATCTCTCTAAGGTCCCCACTGCAGATCACATGCGGTTCTAATCCGTTGCTGTTGTTCAGTCGCTCAATCGTGTCTGACTCTTTGTGACCCCATGGACTGCAGCACGCCAGGCCTCCCTGTCCTTCACCATCTCCCAGAGTTTGCTCAAACTCATGTCCATTGAGTTGGTGATGCCATCCAACCATCTCATCCTCTGTCGTCCCCTTCTCCTCCTGCCTTCAGTCTTTCCCAGCATCAGGGTCTTTTCCAATGAGTCAGCTCTTCGCATCAGGTGGCCAAAGTATTGGAGCTTCAGCTTCAGCATCAGTCCTTCTAATGAATATTCAGGACTGATCTCCTTTAGGATGGACTGGTTGGATCTCCTTGCAGCCCAAGGGGCTCTCAAGAGTCTCCTCCAACACCACAGTTCAAAAGCATCAATTCTTTGACACTCAGCTTTCTTTATGGTCCAAATCTCACATCCATACATGACTACTGGAAAAACCACAGCTTTGACTAGATGCACTTTTGCTGGCAAAGTTACAGAGTTCTCAACTGAGAAACAATAAGATGCAGGCAACTCACAGGTGTTTGAAAGAACGATCAGACTCAGAAGATGGAGATGGTGATTAGTTACAATGGGCACCAGAAACACGGGCACACTTCTCCTTGCCTTGACCCAACCTGGCCAGGTTCCTGGGGAAATAACAGCAAACACCATCCCCTGCCCACCTGCCTGCACCCTGACCTCATCCCACCACCCAGCAGAGAACCGAGGACTCGGCAAGCACGTCGTACCCACTCACCGAAGGATGAAAGGACCACTGTCACATCTGCACACTTTTTTTTTTTTGCTTATTTTCCAGGAAAATGGCATTTGGGTCTCAACTGTGCGTCTGCCAACGATCACTGCCACCATCCGCTCAATCACGGCTTCGACTATTTCTATGGAATGCCGTTCAGCATGATGGCAGACTGCGAGCGCTGGGGACTCTCCGAGAAGCGTGAGGTCCTGGAGCGTCGACTTGGCATCTGTTCCCAGCTCGTGGCCTTGGCCGCCCTCACGCTCACAATCGGGAAGCTCACCCACCTGATCCCAGCCTCCTGGACTCCGGTCATCTGGTCGACCGTCGTGTGCCTCCTGCTCTTCACCACCTCCTGTGTGGTGGGCACCCTGATCACGCACGCGGACTGCTTTCTGATGCGGAATCATTCCATCACAGAGCAGCCCATGCACTCTCAGAGGACGACGCCACTCATGCTCCAGGAGGTCTCATCCTTCGTCAAAAGGTGAGTGCAGAGAGGCACCTCAGGGTGAAGACGCATCCCAAATCTCTTCTTCCGAAATGGGTAGGTTGTTGTTCAGTGGCTGAGTCGTGTCTGACTCTTCGCGGCCCCATGGACCGCAGCACGCCAGGCCTCCCTGTCCATCACCAGCTCCCGGAGCTTACTCAAACTCATGTCCTTCGAGTCGGATGAGATGCCATCCAACTCTCTCATCCTCGGCTGCCCCCTTCTCCTCTTGTTAATAGGTATAAAAAAAGTGAAACCGACAGTCGCTGAGTCATGTCTGATTCTTTACCACCCCATGGACTGTAGCCCACCAGGCTCCTCTGTCCACAGGATTCTCCAGGCAAGAATATTGGAGTGGGTTGCCATGCCCTTCTCCACGGTATCTTCCCAATCCGGGGATCAAACCTAGGTCTCCCGTGTTGCAGGCAGATTCTTTACCATCTGAACCACCAGGGAAGCCGGCATGGTGAAATCCTTCTGGCTCAGAAAGACAGTTTTGGTCAAATGGATGGTCCTAAATGATGATCCCTGGAACCCATCTGGGTCCACGGAAACAAGTGAACAAGAAATAAAGCCAGGCATGTTGTATCGGTTTTCAGAAACAAGCAAGGACCTCTCCTCCTCTTTGTGTCCTTTCTACACGTCCACACCCCGCTTGTCACGACTGAGCACTTCCGTGGGAGGAGTCCCCACGGGCTTTACGGGGACAACACAGAAGAGATGGACTGGATGGTGGGTAAGTAGCTCTGCTGTGCGAACACTTTAACGCCTGCTTCATAGTCACCACTGCTCCCTGTCCTTTGTTCTCTGTAACCTTCTTTTGCCTCACTTTCAAGTGTTCACCACACTATCCTGTGTCTCATGCAACCTTGTCGCTCTCCTGAAATTTTTTGAAGGCTGAATGGGGGCATATACAGAGAGATGTATCAATCTTAGATCAAAGACGCTGTCTGGTTGTTCAGTCTCCAAGTTGTGTCCGACTCTTTGCAACCCCATGGACTGCAGGACTCCAGGCTCCTCTGTCCGTCTCCATCTCTTAGAGTTTGCTCAAATTCATGCCAGTTGAGTTGGTGATATCTGATCATCTTATCCTTTGCTGCCCCCTTCTCCTCCTGCCTTCAATCTTTCCCAGCTTCAGGGTCTTTTCCAGTGAGTCAGCTCTTCCCATCAGGTGGCCAAAGGACTGGAGTTTTAGCATCAGTCCTTCCAATGACTATTCAGGGTTGGCTTCCCTTAGGATGGACTGGTTTGATCTTGCAGTCCAAAGAACCCTAGGAGTCTTCTCCAGCACCACAGCATCAGTTCTTTTGCACTCAGCCTCTTCATGGTCCAACTCTCACATCCGTACATGACTACTGCAAAAACCAGAGCTTTGACCACACCCACTAGAATCCCACACTTCTATCACTGGTCACTCAGCATGCTTTCATACTAAAGACTCCTTTTCATGAAGCGTTCCAAAAATTTGGTGAAAGAGTGTCTTCTGTTTTGACCGCCTCAGACACATGTGTTCTTTGCAGGCCAGATCCTCGATACTTTGGACACAGAAGGGTTGACCAACAGCACCCTCGTTTATTTTACATCGGATCACGGGGGATCCTTAGAGGCTCAGTCTGGAAACAACCAATACGGTGGCTGGAATGGGATATACAAAGGTGAGAGATAGGCATTCTCAGATGTGTGTCTACAGTCTTCATCTCTTCCCAATAATTGTCAACCCTTCCTCTGGAATGTGAGTTTACAAAAGCAAAGTCACAAAAATCAGAAGAACCCCAATGATCACTGTGGTGGACAGAATCACGTCCCCAAAGATATCCATATACTGACCCCCAAGTGCTGGATAGAATAATGTCCCCTGATACATTCACATCCTGACCCTAGTATGGTGGAAAACCAACACTCAGATTTATAAGCAAAATAAAATCCAACCATGTAGGAGCTAAATGTCATCATGTCATTAAACAGAGATGGGGAGAAAGAGTGATTTAAAATGAACACAAGGGTTAGGTCACCCAGGGAAGCAACCCCTGATTTGCAGTCACATTCTTTCCTGTTCATGTTTAAACACAGGTGGCAAAGGCACGGGTGGCTGGGAAGGCGGGATCCGGGTCCCGGGGATATTCCGGTGGCCTGGGATCCTGCCGGCCGGCCGCGTGGTCCATGAGCCCACCAGCCTGATGGACGTCTTCCCCACCGTGGTCCACCTGGCAGGCGGCCAGGTGCCCCAGGACAGGTAAAGATCGGCCCAGAGAAGGCAATTCCGTTTTGCATACAAAGTGTGCGTCAAACATCACTTTCCTTTGGCCTAAAACGCCCAAGAGATGGGTACCTGGAAAAGCATCGGTCATTACGGGCTCCCATGTCTGCTTTATGGTGTACATGTGTCCTTCTCCTGAGTTAAAAGTGGAGTCTCTTGAGTATGATGATGGTCGCTGAAACACACCAATATATTTACTGACAGTCCATCACGAGACAGTCCTTTTCACGTAGCCTGGTAGAGACTTTTGATGTTTCCATTTTTTTTTTTCTTTTTAAAAATTATTGAGACTTGGAAGCCCGGTGGTTGAGACTCCGTACTTCCAATGCAGGAGTTGTGGGTTCAATCCCTAGTCAGGGAACTAAGATCCTACATGAAGCACAGCATGGCCTCCCAAAAAAATTATAGAAAATTTGG
The DNA here is from genome assembly GCF_023699985.2 of Odocoileus virginianus. Lineage (NCBI taxonomy): Eukaryota > Metazoa > Chordata > Mammalia > Artiodactyla > Cervidae > Odocoileus > Odocoileus virginianus. The sequence goes on from NW_027224323.1 coordinate 1,887,541, forward strand.
GAGTAAAAGAAAGAAAATAATGTCTTAAACTTGCCAACATACAGATGAATACATAATTAATTTATATGATGAAAGTGAAAGCGTTAGTTGCCCAGTCATGTCTGACTCTTTGCGACCCCATGGACTGTAGCCTGCCAGGCTCTTCTGTCCATGGGATTTTCCAGGCAAGAATACTGGAGTGGGTTGCCATGCCCTTCTCCAGGGGATCTTCCCAACCCAGGGATCAAACCCAGGTCTCCTGCATTGCAGGCAGATTCTTTACCAGCTGAGCCACCAGGGAAGCCCCATATATATAGTATATACGCATACTTATTTTATTATATATATTTATGGAATGATTCCAGGTCTTGTGGAAGCACACCATGTATTTCTGTAAGGAGTTAAAGCTCCAGTGCGTATAAAACCAAGCAGCTGTTCCCAAACAATAACCCATCGGTGCATTCAGAATAAGGCCTGGTAGACCTTTGCTTCAGGCCCCTGCAGGGGGCGGACCCGCCAGACTGTTCCAACCCAAGGTCCTGCCTGCAGGCGGATGGTATACCAGCTGCCCGCCGGGGGCTAATGGCTCCCGCCCGCTTCCCAGCGCCTCGCCCTGAGTCCGCCCCCCTCGCTCCCGACTGCAGGGTGGTGGACGGCCGGGACCTGCTGGGCCTGCTCCAGGGCACCGCGCAGCACTCGGACCACGAGTTCCTCATGCACTACTGCGAGAGCTTTCTGCACGCCGCCCGGTGGCACCAACGCGACCGTGAGTCCGCCGCACGCGGGGGCCCGGCTTGGCCTCTGCTCTCCTTTTCTGCTCCTTCACGCCTTTCATTTATTTCCACGTGATCGTCTTTGCTTCCTTCTTGGCGGTATTTTCCTTTCGATCCCAGGAGCATCCTTTAGCAGTCAATCATCCTGTCCCCCAAGGGAAGGGAAGGCTTGCCTATGGTTTCCTGTTTGTTCAGTCGCTTAAGTCATGTCAAAGTCTTTGGCGACCCCATGAACAGTGTGTAGCCCCGCCAGGCTCCTGTCCATGGGATTCTCTGGGCAAGAATACTGGAGTGGGTTGCCATGCCCTCCTCCTCCAGGGGATCTTCCCGACCCAAGGGTCGAACCTGGGTCTCCTGCATTGCAGGCGGATACTTTACCTTCTGAGCCACCAGGAAGCCCAAGGATACTGGAGCGGGTTGCCAGGCCTTCCTCTAGGGGATCTTCCCAACCCAGGGATGGAACCTGGGTCTCCTGCATGGCAGGCGGATTCTTTACAGTCTGCCACCAGGGAAGCCCATGCCTGTCCCATCCGCCCCAAACACGCTCATGAGACCGGCCACCGTCCATCCTTAGCCTGCAGGTCCCACCCGCACTAATTCTCGCCTTCCCTCCAGGAGGTGCAGTGTGGAAAGTCCACTTCGCGACCCCCGTCTTCCAGCCGGACGGCGCAGGCGCCTGCTACGGGCAGGTGGTGTGCCCCTGCTCCGGGGACGGGGTAACCCAGCACGCCCCACCGCTGCTGTTCGACCTGTCCCGAGACCCTTCCGAGGCCCACGCCCTCACGCCGGACACGGAGCCCTCGTTCCACCGGGTGGTGGAGACCGTGGTCCAGGCCGTGGCGGCCCATCGCCGGACGCTCAGCCCGGCTCCGCTGCAGCTGGACGCGGCGGACAACACATGGAAGCCGTGGCTGCAGCCGTGCTGTGGTCGGTTTCCTTTCTGCTGGTGCGATCGGGACGCGGACCCACGATAGGAGCCCGCCTGGGAAACCCGGCTCCCCGACCCCCTGCACGCCTTCACCGGCGTCAAACAAATATAAACCACCGGTGTGAAGTCAAGTCACCTGCTGGTGTGGGCTTGAATCCTTTCACCTAGAATCCAGGCTGCGGTCAGTGTAGGGCAGTGGTGGGGGGGAAGGAAAGGCTGAGATGTATGAAGACAGTAACTTGGAAACTCACATTGCGCTGCGTTGTGCCAGACTCTTTGCGACCCCATGGACTGTAGCCCCACCAGGCTCCTCTGTCCATGGAATTCTCCAGGCAAGAATACAGGAGCGGGTTGCCAAGCCCTCCTCTCGGGGAGCTTCCCGACCCAGAGATCCCAGAGATCCCAGAGATCCTGCATTGCAGGCGGATTCTTTACCAGCTGAGCCTCCAGGGAAGCCCAGAAACGTACATGACCATGTGTAAATTACATAACCAATGGGAATTTGCTCTATGGCTCACGGAACTGAAACAGGGGCTCGGTAACAACCCAGAGAGGGGGGGCTGGGGTGGGGGGGCGGGAGGCAGGTTCGAGAGGGAGGGGACACAGGTATACCTATGGCTGAATCGTGTTGAGGTTTAGCAGAAGCCAACCAAAGTCTGTAAAGCAATTATCCTTCAATTAAAAAGATAAATCAATAATAAAAAAAAGAATCCAGTACTTGTCTTTATGTCTCGACTATGAGAAAGACAAATATCCTATATTAATGCACATGGGAGAAGGGGACGACAGGGGATGAGATGGTTGGATGGCACCACCGACTCGAGGGACATGAGTTTGGGTAAACTCCGGGAGTTGGTGATGGACAGGGAGGCCTGGCGGGCTGTGGTCCACGGGGTCACAAAGAGTCAGGCGACTGAACTGAACTGAATGCACATACATGGAATCTAGAAAGATGGTCCTGGCGATCCTAAGTGCAGAGCAGCGAAACGAGGCGAAGACATAAATGACGGACTTGCAGACACAGCGGGGGAAGGACGGGGTGGGACCGGCGGATAGGGCAGCCTTGAAACATATGCCCTCTCCTTCGTAAAGTAGACAGCCAGTTGGAATCTTCTGTACGGCGCCAGGAAGCCAAAGCTGGCGCTCTATGACGAACCACAGGGGTGAGGTAGGGAGGGAGGTTCCAGAGGGAAGGGGCATGTGTATACCTACGGCTGATGCAGGTTGAGGTATGGCAAAAGCCAGCATGGTATTGGCAAGTTAAGACTCTCCAATAAAAAAAATAAGACTCCTACGCTAAAATATACAAATGAACTTATCTATACTACAGAAACCCGGGTTTGATGCCTGGGTTGGGAAGATCCCCCTGGAGGAGGAAATGGCAACCCACTCCAGGATTCTTGCCTGGAGAATCCCATGGACAGAGGAGCCTGGTGGGCTGCAGTCCACGGGGTCGCGAAGAGTTGGACACGACTGAGCAATGAACTCACACACCCACGCATGCTACAGAAACAGAGTCACAGATGTAGAGAAGAAAATTAGGCTTACCAGGGGGTAAGGGGTGCACAGGATAAATTGGGAGGCTCGAACGGACACATACAGACTATGACGTCTTAAATGGCTTTCTTTTTTTTTTTGCTATTCAAATATAATAGTACATTTTGAAAAGCAAAAATAATCTAGGTCTAAATTTTTGGAATTAACATGCATGTTTAGAGGAACTGTTGTTAAATGGCTTTCTATGTGGCACTGGTGGTGAAGAACCTGCCCACCAGTGCAGGAGACGTAAGAGACGCAGGTTCAATCCCTGGGTCGGGAAGATCCCCCAGAGAAGGAAATGGCAAGCTACTCCATCCAGTATTCTCGCGTGGAGAATCCCGTGAACAGGGGAGCCTGGTGGGCTATACAGTCCACGGGGTCACAAAGTGTCAGACATGATCGAAGCAATATAGCACACATGTATTAAACAGATAGCTTGTGAGAGCCTACTGTATAGCTCAAGGAACTTTACTCAGTGCCCTGTGATGACCTGAATCAGAAGGAAATACAAAAAAGAGGGGATCCGTGTTTATGTATGACTGGTTCACTTTACACCTGAGACGAAATCAACTCTATTCCAGTAACAGAAGACCCTTGAGAGTCCCTGGGACTGCAAGGAGATCCAGCCAGTCCATCCTAAAGGAAATCAACCCTCAATAGTCACTGGAAGGACTGATGCTGAAGCTCCAAGACTCTGGCCACTTGAGGTGAAGAGCATGTTCACTATTGTCATGATTGCAGCTTTTCCAGCTTTTTTTTGGGGGGGGGTCCCAGAAACCTGCATCCAAAGTGAACCAACCAGCTATCAGTTCAGTTCAGTCAGTCAGTCGTGTCTGACTCTTTGCGACCCCATGGACGGCAGCACGCCAGGCCTCCCTGTCCATCACCAACTCCAAAGTTTACCCAAACCCATGTCCATTGCGTCGGTGATGCCACCCAACCATCTCATCCTCTGTTGTCCCCTTCTCCTGCCTTCAATCTTTCCCAGCATCAGGGTCTTTTCCAGTGAGTCAGCTCTTCGCATCAGGTGGCCAAAGGATTGGAGTTTCAGCTTCAGCATCAGTCCTTCCAATGAATATTCAGGGTTGATTTCCTTTAGGATGGACTGGTTGGATCTCCTTGCAGTCCAAGGGACTCTCAAGAGTCTTCTCTAACACCACAGTTCATAAGTACCAATTCTTCGGTGCTCAGCTTTCTCTATAGTCCAACTCTCACATCCATACATGACCACTGGAAAAACCAGAGCCTTGACTAGACAAACCTTTGTTGGCAAGGTAATGTCTCTGCTTTTTAACGTGCTGTCTAGGTTGGTCAGTAACCTTTCTTCCAAGGAGCAAGCGTCTTTTAATTTCACGGCTGCAGTTACCATCTGCAGTGATTTTGGACCCCCTCAAAATAAAGTCTGTCACTGTTTTCATTGTTTCCCCATCTATCTGCCAACCAGTTATAACGAATTTCAATCCCTGTTTTTACCACATTGCCACCAGTTTGGGGGTGTGATAACAGTCACATTACTGGAAGGACTGATGCTGATGCTGAAGCTCCAATACTCTGGCCATCTGATGCGAAGAGCTGACTCACTAGAAAAGACTCAGATGCTGGGAAAGATTGAAGGCGGGAGGAGAAGGGGTCGACAGAGGATGAGAAGGCTGGATGGCATCAGCGACTGGATGGACATGAGTTTGAGCAAGCTCCGGGAGATGATGACGGGACAGGGAAGCCTGGCAATTCCACAGTCCACGGGATCGCAAGAGTCAAACACGACGCAGAAAGTGAACAGCACCCCCACTTTGGCCCCAGTGCCCTGGGAGTGCCAGCCACCGAGAGCCACCCAGGCAAACCTGTTTCAGTTCGCCCTGAGGCCCCAGGACTTTAAGCGGATTAGAGCGGGAGGGGGACCCCACACCCCTGCTCTCGCAGCTCGGTGGGCGGGACACAGCGCGCACGGCGCAAGGAACCGCGCTCGGGCCGCGCTCCGCCATGGCGCCCGCTGCGCAGAGGAGACGCGCCGCGCACGCCGCCAGGTGCGCGGGACCCCGGGACCCCGTCCTTCCCCGATCCCGGGGCTGGGGGCGTGGAAACAGGGGAATGGAGAGCGGAGGGGCGTCTAGGGCGAGCGCGGACCGCCCCCCACCCCCATCCCCACCCACCCAGCCAAAGGCCGGGCTGCGCTTGCGCCTCGGAGTCTCCAAAACGCAGCTGGAGGCCGGCTCGCCTTCCCGGACGCCGGCTGGACTAGAGAGCTGGGTTGAGGGCGTCGGGGGGTGGGGAGGGGCGACGAGAGGGAGCGGAAGGAAACGGACCAGAAGCGGGGGGGAGGCGGCGGGGAGGAAGCGGGGACAGGCAGGCCCCGCCCCGGTAGAGGTGGCGCAGCCCCTCCCCCGCTCTCCAAGACTTCCTGTCCCGTCCCAGAGGTCCCGGTCCCCGAGCGCCTCCGCGTCCCCTCCGGCCACTCACTGTGGCGCGACTCTCCCAGGTTCCCTCTTGGAAAAGCCCACGCTCCGGAGCCTCCTTCCAGCCCTCTCTCCCCGCGCGCCCTCCATCCCCAAAGTAAGACACACCCCCGTTCTGAACAGTGACCCCCCTCCCATCCCTCACCCCACAGCCGGGGCCGTGTGCCTGAAACCCACTAGGAAGCAATCGGTCTGCCCCTTGTCCTACCTTTCGGACTCTTGGCGACCCCCCGTGGACTGGAGCCCCTCCAGGCTCCTCTGTCCATGGGATTCTGCAGGCAAGAATTACTGGAGTGGATTGTCATTGCCTTCTCCAGGGGGTCTTCCTGACCCAGGGATCGAACCCGGGTCTCCAAAAGCAGACAGATTCTTGACCTTCTGATCCACCAGGCAAGCCCCCAAAGAGGTGATAGGATCTTGATTTCTTCTTCTTGCATTGTTTCAAAGGCAGTCCTACACTGTCGTCAGGAACCCATAACTGAGTCTGGCGGTTCGGTGGCTCTGGGGAGCCTTCTTTCTGACATGTAACTTCAAGGAGAAGGGTGTTGTAAGCGTGAACACCACGTAGGGGGTGTATTTAGCATAGAGTCCAAGGGGGGAAAATGTGAATTGTGGCTCCTGCAGAGTTAGGGGTCAGAAAGAGCAAACTTTAGTTACAGACAGGCAGAGTTCCGAGCAGTTAAAGTGAAAAAAAAAAACCCAACAACTAGGAATGATCAGGCCTGCTCACTGTTCACTTTCTCTTCTTTGTTCGAAAGGGAAAGAAAAACTTATTTCTGTTTTCCTTTTCAACACAGCAAATTCCTCCAAGGGTAACCCCACTCCCCAAGTCTCAGGCCACGGGCTACAGGTCCGGAAACCCAAGCGCGGCAGAAACGCCGCCCCCAGTTTCCGGACTGCTTGGCGCATCGGGGCCCAACTGGGGGACGGGTTTGGCACGGGGTTGGGGGAGGAGGGCGGCTGCTGGGGACTCTGGGCTCGGCTGAAGCTTCTAGCCCCCAGGGCTTGGGGGTGGGGAGAGCCTCGGTAGGTCCACCCCCAGGACCGCCCAAACCTCCGTTACGCAGTGCACACGCCGGGGCGGCGCCCGGCACTCGCTGGCGGCGCGCCTTGCAAACCGGAGCAGTGATTGATCCAAACAGCTGTGCTGTCTAGGGGACTTTTAATCCCGTATTGATCCTTTACAGACCGAAGTTCCCAGGCTACAGGTCCCCAACCCCGAGCACCGCGGAGACGCCGCCCCGATTCTCCGGACTGCTTGACGCATCCGGACGCGATCGGGGAACGTCCACCGGGACGCGATCCGGGAACGTGGATGGCACCAGGGGCCCTGCTAGGGTCTCGGGGATCCGCTGGAGCGTCTAGCCCCCGAGTGCCTCTGGCTTTTGGGGAGCGGGGACAGCCTGCGTAGGTCCACCCCCAGGACCGCCCAAACCTCAGTGGCGCGCGCGCGCGCAGGGTGCGCCCCAGACGCTCTCTAACCGCGCGCTTTTCAAATGCGAGCAGTGATCATTTGATCAAAAGAGCTGTGCTGTCTAGGGTAGTTTTAATACCCTGTTGATCCTTTAAAAACGAAAGTCCCCCTCTGATCCGACCTGGCCCCGTTTCCCTCCTAGCGGAGCCTGGGCCCCCCTGACCCTGGGCTCCCCCCACCCTGGGCCACCTTCACCCTGGGCCCCCCTGACCCAGGAATGCAGTTCTGAGGCCCAGGGAAAGGCGTGCCCGTGATGCAGGGAGAATTAATTACAAAGTAGTGCAAGGTGGGGGCCTAGGTGAATTCAGTGAAAGAAACTGAATTTGGGCGGATCACGACTTTCAAAAGCAAAAACTAACGCGTTCAAGTTTTGCGTGGCGCGTGGAATGGATTGGTCAAGCCTCTGGGATAAAAGTATACAAGGGCTGCAGGCCTTTCTTTCTTAAATCCTAATATAAAGGAAGAGCTTCCTAGGTGGCTCAGTGGTGAAGAATCCCTCTGGCAGTGTAGCAAACACCGGTTCAGTCTCTGGGTGGGGAAGATCCCCTGGAGGAGGAAATGACGATGCACTCTAGTTATTCTTGCCTGGAGAATTCCATGGACAGAGGAGTCTGGTGGGCTCCTGTCAGTGGGGTTGCAGAGTTGGACTGGACCTATGGAAGGAGCACTCGTGCAGTGGAATGCAAATGCCCGCACCTTCCCTGCAACCTGTTTTGAAAGGCTGACTTTTTCATTCCAAAGGAGACGTTTATTTCGTTTTTGGCTTTTTTCTTTCTTTATTCTGTCTCTCTAGGGACTCCCTAAATGTGTTGCTCATCATGTGTTTGCTTCTGAAGACTTGCGAATTAAAATCAGCAAATACGTCTAAACCAAATATTCTGCTGATAATGGCAGACGATCTGGGCATTGGGGATCTCGGTTGCTATGGAAACGACACACTAAGGTACCAGGAGCTGGGGATGGGGGTGGGGTGGGAGGCAGTTCTGGGGGGTGTGTGTACGTGTTTGGATGAACCAAGCAGACTTCAGATCTGCTTGCAGAAATTAGGAAATTCCTTAAGGCATCAAATTTCCACAGCGGAAGTTATTTTTGGAACAAAAGAGGGTTATAAACCTTTCTGAGGGGAAGAAGAGGAGAGCACCAGGGACTTTGGAGGGAAAGTGGAGGAGATAGAGGGAAATCTGAGAAGAATTCCTAAGATCAGGCGAGTGATGCTGAAGCTCAGTACTTTGACCACCTGATGCGAACAGCCGACACTGGAAGAGACTCCGATGCTGAGAAAGACTGAAGGCAGGAGGAGAAGGGGGAGACAGAGGATGAGATGGTTGGATGGCATCACTGACTCGATGGACATGAGTTTGAGCAAGCTCCGGGAGTTGGTGATGGACAGGGAACCCTGGCGTGCTGCAGTCCATGGGGTCGCCAAGAGTCAGACACAACTGAGCATGCATGGAAACCTTTTTTGGAATGCATGTGCATGATACCATCAGCCACCACCTCTGAAAAGAAGTTTCAGGAACTGCCTCTGCAGATGTGTGTATGTGTTAGTTGGTCAGCTGTGTCAGACTCTGTGACCCCATGGACTGTAGCCCACCAGGCTCCTCTGTCCATGGGATTCTCCAGGCAAGAACACTGGAGTGGCTTGCCTCCCTCCAGGGGATCTTCCCTACTCAGGGATTGAACCCAGTTATACTAAATTACAGGCAGGTTTCTTTGCCATCTGAGCCCCCAGGGAGGTCCTGCAAGGGACAAAATGCAATTAAATCTAAAGCGAAGGGAGCTCCTCACATGGAGAACTCATCCGTACACCTTTTGGCACGGGGATCCGACCCCGCTCGCTCTCGCCCAGCCCATCCTAACGGCAACCTCGGTGTGCTTTGCCCAGGACACCGAACATCGACCGGCTTGCGGAGGAAGGCGTGAGGCTCACCCAGCACCTGGCGGCCGCCCCCCTCTGCACCCCGAGCAGGGCCGCCTTCCTCACGGGGAGACACGCCTTCAGATCAGGTCGGTGCTGTGGGGGCGGCCGGGGAGAGGGCTGGCCTTGTCCGCCCGCTGACTGTCCCTAAAAATGGGGTGGTGGCCATCTCCCGGAGTTAGCCCAAGTTCGTGTCCATCGCATCGGTGCAGAGGCAAGCCACTCCAGTATATTTCCCAGTGAGAACCCCATGAACTACTGTGTAAAAAGGCAAGGGGGCTTTGATACAAATAAAAAGACTAACAGAAAAAACAAAGAAACAAAAAGAATTAGGTGGCAGGACTTCCCTGGTGGTCCAGGGGTGGAGACTCCATGCTCTTCCACTGCACCGGGCATAGGTTCAATCCTTGGGCAGGGAACCAGATTCCACATGCCATAACTAAGACCCTGCACAGCTCACACACACACACACACACACACACACACACACATATCTTTCTTTAAAAAAAAGAATCAGGTGGTCATAGGTTCAATCCTTGGGCAGGGAACCAGATTCCACATGCCATAACTAAGACCCTGCACAGCACCCCCCCCCCCCCACACACACACACGTATCTTTCTTTAAAAAAAAGAATCAGGTGGTGGGACTTCCCTGGCAGCCCAGTGGTTGGAACTTTTCTTCCAATGCAGGGAGCATCGGTTTGATCTCCAGTCAAGGAACTAGATCCCACTTGACACTACTCAGATCCTGCACAGCCAAATAAATAAATGTATATTTAAAAAAAAATAAAAGAATCAGGTAGTGGGGCTTCCTTGGTGGTCCAGTGATTGAGACTCTGAGTTCCCAGTGCAGGGGGCATGGGTTCGATCCCTGGTGTGGGAACTAAGATCCCGAAAATAGCCAAAAAACAAAAAAGGAAAAAGAAATCAGGTGGCAATGGTTGATAGATGGTTAAAATACAATCTGCAAATTCACTTTCCTGGAATTATGTAAATATTGTGCTTTGGTGGTGCGAAGCTGCTCAGTCATCTCCAGACTCTTCCTGACCCCATGGACCCACCAGGCTCCTCCGTCCATGGGATTCTCCAGCCAGGAATATTGGCGTGGGTTGCCATTTCCTTCTCCAGGGGATCTTCCCAACCCAGGGATCGAACCCCCGTCTCCTCCACTGCAGGCAGTTTCTTTAACATCTGAGCCAAGAAGAAAGCTCTGTAACTACTGAGAATTCAGACAGCTGAAAGTCTTCAAGGTGACTGATTGTATTCCAACTTGTTTGTCCAGAATCTGTGAGTCAGTCTCGAGGTCAAGCTGCAATTTCAGATGGCTCCTTACAGGGTCGTGTGCGGTGGAGAACCTCAGTCCCCGGCGGCGACCCCCGGCGTACTTACCGGAAGTACGGGAGTTACCGGAAGTGGGGTACTTCCCGGAAGTGCGGTACTTCCGGCTGTTTGCCGGAAACCAGCCTTTCCTCTCGGGTCTGCTCCGCTCCGCAGGCATGGACGCCACGGACGGCTACCGGGCCCTGATGTGGAACGCGGGCTCGGGGGGCCTCCCGCAGAATGAAACCACGTTTGCAAAGATTCTTCAGTGGCAGGGGTACACCACGGGCCTCGTCGGTATGTGGTGACGTGTATATTTTCCTGCTTTCTCTGCGTGACGGTGAAGGTAAGGGATTGCAAGACCCTCTGTTCCTAGAATCACTGGAAAAGACCCTGATGCTGGGAGGGATTGGGGGCAGGAGGAGAAGGGGACGACAGAGGATGAGATGGCCGGATGGCATCACCGACTCGACGGGCGTGAGTTTGAGTAAACTCTGGGAGTTGGTGGTGGACAGGGAGGCCTGGCGTGCTGCGATTCATGGGGTCGCAAAGAGTCGGAAACGACTGAGCGACTGAACTGAACTGACTGATGTTCCCAGAAAACATTGAAACGTCAGAACCCAGATGTAGTTGCTGGTTCCACTCATGTCTCTTGAATGGTTCACCATGTTGAAACTGAAGAGTCTTTTTTTTTTTTTTAACCCAGTAATTTTCTTTTCTTTGAACAATATTCATTCTTATTTTCTTTTTTTTTCTAGGCTTTTTTTTTTTTTAAGGATAGTTGTTTTACAATGTTGTCTTGGTCTCTGCTTTACAATGAAATCAGTCAGCCATGAAGAATGGTTCCTCTTGAGCCTCTGGCTCACCCCCACATCCACCCCACTAGGTCATCACAGAGCCCCGAGCTGAGCTCCCTGGGCTATAGAGCAGCTTCCCACTAGCTGTCTGTTTTACACATGGTGGTGTATCTATGTCAGTGCTGCTCTCTCAGTTCATCCCACCCTCTCTTTCCCCTACTGTGTCCACAAGCCCTTTCTCCACACCCTCGTCTTGATACCTGCCCAGTGAATACGTTCACCTGTTCCCTCTTTCTAAATTCCAGACATACCCGTTAACATACCATACTTGCTTTTCTCTTTCTGACTTAACTTCACTCTGTATAGCAGGTTCTAGGTTAATCCACCCTCACTACCAGTCACTCAAATTCGTTCATTTTTTACGGCTGAGTAATATTTCATTCTATATATGTACCACATCTGTATCCATTGATCTGTCAGTGGACATTTAGGTTGTTTCCATGTCTTGGCTATTGTAAATAGTGCTATAGTGAACATTGGAGTGCATGAGTCTTTTACAATTATGGTTTTCTCAGGGAGTCCTTGTAACTTTAAAATATTTCTCCATTAGCTTCTTTGCTGGAGGAATCTATCTTTCCCTCATGGCACTGGTCAGAATCTTCTAGACATCATATTGGTTTAAATGTCCACACCTCATCTCAAAACTCAGTGTTAAAACATCAGATGGTGGAAAGCTTTGGAGGTGGCATTCTTCTGTATGGTTTTTATTCTCCACAATCTTCACTGCAGCCTGCTGTTTTTGTTTCCTTAAATGTAAAAGGGCAGATTCCTGGGTTGGGAGCCAGGATAGCTTGTGAGGTTCTGAAGATAGCTTGTGAGTCGTGGGGAGACCACGGGAACAAGTGTCACTTCTCCACGTGGAGTTTTGGGCAGCTGTAGCCCGCCAGGCTCCTCTGTCCATGGGGTTCTCCAGGCAAGAATACTGGAGTGAGTTGCCTTCTCCTATTCCAGGAGATTTCCCAAACCCAGGGATTGAACCCGCATCTCTTGTGTCTCCTGCATTGGCAGGCAGATTCTTTACCACTGAGACACCTAGGAAGCCCCTATTGCTTTTTGCGTGTTGGTGTTCACTTGCTCAGTTATGTCTGACTACTTGCGACCCCATGGACTGCAGCATGCCAGGCTTCCTTATCCTTCACCATCTCCCGGAGTTGCTCAAACTCACGACCGCTGAGTCGGTGACGAACCTCCAAATTACCCTCAGAAGGTAATTTCAGGCTGAGTCCCTTAGGCATACGCTGTTTTTATGTTTCATCTTTTTTTTTTTAAGTTCTTGCTTCTGTCTTCAGGAAAATGGCATCAGGGTGTAAACTGTGCCTCGCGCACTGACCACTGCCATCACCCTCTGCACCACGGCTTTGACTATTTCTACGGCATGCCCTTCACGCTGGTCAACGACTGCCACCCAGACAGGCCCCCGGAAGTGGATGCGGGCTTGAGGGCCAGGCTGTGGCTTTACACCCAGATCATGGCCCTGGGCGTGTTGACCATCGTGGCCGGCAAAGCCGGCAGGCTGATCTCCGTTTCCTGGAAACTAGTCTTCAGTGTGGCCACTCTGGTCCTGCTGTTTTTCACGTCCTGGTACGCCAGCTTTGGCTTCGTCCGCCGCTGGAACTGCATCCTGATGAGAAACCACGAAGTCACCGAGCAGCCCATGGATTTGGAAAGAGCCGCGAGCCTCGTGCTCGAGGAAGCCGTTTCCTTTATTGCAAGGTAATGGCGCCGTCCCCTTGGAAATCGGAGGTGAGTTCTCGGTGCATCTGAGTCTCCTTACCACCGGTGGGAATCTGCCAGCTCTACGAGCAGGCGTATATGTGTGTGTGTGTGTCTTAGTCAGTCATTTACAACTCTTGTGACCCCGTGGACTGTAGCCCACCAGGCTCCTCTGTCCATGGGATTCTCCGGGCAAGAATACTGGAGTGGGCTGAAATGAGCAGGTGGATTTGAAGACTTCAGCAGTTACACATGGATTGGTTTTCAAAACTCCAGTCTCTTCTTTCTTTTTTTGGCTCTGTTGTGTTTTTGTTAATATAAACGTTCTCTGTGTGCATGCTCAGTCGCTCGGTTGTGTCCGACTCTTGGCGACCTCTGTGGTCTGTGGCCCGCCAGGCTCCTCTGTCCATGAGATTCTCCAGGCAAGCATAGTGGAGTGGGTTGCCATTTCCTTTTCCAAGGGGATCTTCCCAACCCAGGGATATGAACCCGGGTCTCTTGCATTGGCAAGCTGATTCTGGTGACACTAGCGACACCTGGGAAGCCCCTGCATATTTGGCTGAAGGAGATGAAATCAGAACATTGAACAAATATCTGGACCTTTATGTTCACTGTGGCACTCTTCACAATAGCCAAGACATGGAAACAGCCTAAGTGTCTTACTGATGGGTGAAAGGATAAAGAAAATATATATATACACACATGCTCATGTTCTTTGCAACCCCACGGACTATAGCCTGCCAGACTCCTCTGTCCACGGGATTGTCCAGGCAAGAATACTGGAGTGGGTTGCCATGTCCTCCTCCAGGGGATCTTCCTGATTCAAGGATTGAACCTGGGTCTCCTGCACTGGCAGCTGGATTCTTTACCACTGAGCCACTTGGGATATCTAGAATACTGCACAGCAACTTACAAGAGTAAGGGGACTGTGTGTGCTGATACGGAAATGTAGCTGACATGACCCTCTGGGGCATTCCTGGGACAGACCCCAACCCGTATCCTCTGCCCCAGTTCCTGTCTGAAGTATGTAGATCATAGTATCTAATGCAGATTTCTTCAGTTGTTTTACAGATGCTAAAACCCCCAGCAAATGGAAGATGTTAACTACTTGATGCCCACGAGGCTTCAGTCTCTACTTTTAAGTCCTGGATCAAAGAGATGCTCTTATAACCAAAGGATGTCTTCTCCTCTTTCAGAAATAAGCATAGTCCATTCCTGCTCTTCGTGTCTCTGCTGCATGTCCATATCCCCCTGGTGACCACAGAAAGGTTCCTTGGGAAAAGTCAGCACGGCTTGTATGGCGACAACGTGGAGGAGATGGACTGGCTCGTGGGTGAGTCAGCCCACAGCCAGGCTTCATTATTTCCCGGCCTTCCCTTGATGGCGGGGTGACAGGTAGGGGAACCTCCCCAGGAGCCAGCCTTCAGTAAAGAATCAAAGACAAAGAGGATGATTCTCCCATATCATCCACAGACTCCTTCTGCATTTCTGATTTCTTTTGTCTACTTTTGCACAGCGGCGTCCTTTTAAAATCTGTGATTGAACGCTGTCACGCCAGGACTTCCCTGGTGGTTCAGTGGTGACGACTTCACCTTCCAGCGCAGGGGGTGTGGGTTCAGTCCCTGATCGGGGAGTTAAGATCCCACATGCCTCGTGGCCAAAAAACCAGACATGAAACAGAAACCATATTGTAGTACACTCAATAAAGAGCTTAAAAATTAAGTTTTAGTCGCTCAGTCGTGTCTGACTCTTTGCGACCCCGTGGACTTCAGCCTGTCAGGTTCCTCTGTCCATGGGATTCTCCAGGCAAGAATACTGGAGTGGGTTACCATGCCCTCCTCCAGGGGATCTTCCCAACCCAGGGATTGAACCTGCATCTCCTGCATTGACAGGCGGGTGGGTTCTTTTACCACTGAGCCACCTGGGAAACCCTCAGGAAGGAGACATTGTGTTGAATTCTCAGATGCTGTTTCATTTCTGTCGCCCTGAAATGCTCCGTCTTTCCCAAAGGGGAGATTCTGAATGCCGTTGAAGAACACGGTCTGAAAAACACGACTCTCACGTACTTCACCTCTGATCACGGGGGACACTTAGAGGCAAGAGACGGACATGTCCAGCTGGGCGGGTGGAACGGAATATACAGAGGTAAGGCCCACGGGCACTGAGGGTCCAGGGTAAAATCTCTTTACATTGGTACTTTTAAATATCTGACATGAGAGACTTCCCTGGTGGTCCAGTGGTTAAGACTCTGCACTTCCAATGCAGGGGGCACGGGTTTGATCCCTGGTCAGGGAACTAAGATCCCACACGCCTGTCAGCATGGCCAAAAAAACTTTTAGAAATAAAATGATTAAAATAAAATTTGATACAGTCCATCTGAATTATTCTGGAGAAGGAAATGGCAGCCCACTGCAGTATTCTCGCCTGGAGAATCCCATGGACAGAGGAGCCTCATGGGCTACAGTCCGTGTTTGCGTGCTCAGCGCTCAGTCGTGTCTGACTCTTTGCAGCCCCACGGACTGTAGCCCGTCAGGCTCCTCTGTCCATGGGATTCTCCAGGCGAGAATACTGGAGTGGGTTGCCATGCCCTCCTCCAGGGGATCTTCCCAACCCAGGGATCAAACCGTCTCTTACACCTCCTGCATTGGCAGGTGGGTTCTTTACCACTAGCGCCCGTGGGCTCCAGTGATGGGGGGGCAAAGTATTGGATACCACGGAGCGATGGAGTGCACACACTGGATACAGACACACACAGGTACGTCCGGGTGTGTGCCTAGGCTGGAGCATCTCCTGAGAACGCAATGGCATCCTTCCCTTCCAGGTGGCAAAGGCATGGCCGGCTGGGAAGGCGGGATCCGGGTCCCCGGGATATTCCGGTGGCCCGGCGTCCTGCCGGCCGGCCGTGTGGTCCATGAGCCCACCAGCCTGATGGATGTCTTCCCCACCGTGGTCCAGCTGGCGGGCGGCCAGGTGCCCCAGGACAGGTACACTCCTCCCTGTGTCCTGAGAGAGCCCCCTTCCCTTGTCTGTATTTTAGGGGAAAACATTCTACAATAGGAGAACATTTAAAACAGTCTACCATGTAGGGGACAGGCTGATGTGAAATGACCACACCCTGGAAAACAAGGCTAAATGAACTATTGGGTCCAGTGACTTGTTGTAATTTTTTTTTTGGCAAAAGTTTACATTTCAGCATCACAATCCGGAGATCTAGTTGTCAGAATGTGACATCTGTTATTAATCTTCTGAAATGCAGTCTTGCCCACAAGTTGGTGCGGCTATGAAAAATTTTTTAAGTTTATTTTATTTATTTTTAGGCTGTGCCACACAGCATGTGGGATCTTAGTTCCCCGACCAGGGATCAAACCTGTGTCCCCCCTGCACTGCAAGTTCAGAGTCTTAACCTTGCTGGACCACCCGGGAAGTTCCTGGAAAATATGATTTAAAAATGATTATGTACCTCGATACACACCCCAAAAGCCCCTCTCATACATGAGATAAAATAGAAGTCAATATGTTGGTTTTTTCTTAGAAGTAAATATTTTGATACGATTGGATTTTACTTCGTTTAGGATAACCAATAAAGGACTTGCCTAGAGCTCCAGTGGTTAGGAATCCACGTTTCCACTCACAGAGGGTATGGGTTCGATCCCTGCTTGGAGAACAAGGATTCTACCAGTCACCCCCTCCCCCCCAAAAAAAAAACCTGGAAAAAAATAGCCAAAATATTTGTGTATGATGGATAATAATATAAGGTACTTTATCCCCTAGTTCTTACTGCCCCCCTAAAAAAGCCATCTTATTAATTTTTTAGTTTAGTAGTATTTTTAGTTCAGCAGATTTCTCTGGAGAGAGAGAGAGCCAACATACATATGCGTGTGTGTGTGTGTGTGTCTGTGTGTGCGTGGTGTGTCTGTGTGTGTGTGTGTCTGTGTGTGTGAGAGCGTGCGTGGTGTGTGTGTGTGTCTGTGTGTGTGTGTGTGTGTGAGCGTGCGTGGTGTGTGTGTGTGTGTCTGTGTGTGTGTGTGTATGTGAGCGTGCGTTGTGTGTGTGTGTGTGTCTGTGTGTGTGTGTGTGTGTAAGTAGTACGGGCTCTGCTAGTGGCTCAGATGCTAAGGAGTGCCTGTCTGCAATGCAGGAGACCCAGATTCGATCTCTGGGTTGGGAAGATCCCCTGGAGGAGGGCATGGCAACCCATCCAGTATTCTTGCCTGGAGAATCCCATGGACAGAGGACACTGGTGGGCTTCAGTCCATGGGGTCGAAATAAGACATTTATCATAAGGAATTGGCTCATGCAGTGGTAGAGACTGGAAAATTAAAATTTGATGTTGGGAAGGCTGTAAGGTGCAAACTCAGGAGAATTTCTGTATCATTGTGTTGGGGGAGAGTTTTCTCTTCTCCAGCAAACCTCAGATTTGTTTTTGACAGCCTTCAACTGATCGGACCAGGCTCACTCTCCCCAAACCCAGGGCGATCTGCTTTACTCAAAGCCTTGCTGACTGTAGATGTTCACCTCACCTACTATATATAAAACAGATAACCAACAGGGCCTGGCTATACTGCACAGGGAACTCTGCTGAATGCTCTGTAATCACCTAAATAGGGAAAGAATTTGAAAAAAGAATACATACATGCCTTACATATCACTGATTCACTTTGCCATATACCTGCAACTATCACAGTGTTGTTCGTCAACTATACTCCAGTAGAAAATAAAAATTCAAAAATACATACATAAAATGAAAAATATAAATAAAAGGTTTCTGTTCCCCTAGACTTTGCAGCCTAGGGGCACGGCAGCCCAGCTGGAATTTAAGAAGACTTGGTGTTAATATCTGCAGTCAGCGTGGTGTGTGGTGTTGTGTCTGGGTGTGTCTGTGTGTCTTCTATTTATGACGTGCTACGTGCAACCTGGGCAGCCTCGGGGAGACGGGGCGTGTCTGATCCACTGTGTGTTATCTGGGGTCCTGGCAGCCTTGGGGTTTTGAAGGTCCCAGGTCCACAGTGCTGCCCACACAACCTCAGTCTCAGTCCCTCCTGTGGTCTCTTCCCTGAATCAGGGTGATTGACGGTCGGAGCCTGCTGCCCCTGCTGCGGGGAGATGCTGAGCACTCGGCACACGAGTTCCTGTTTCATTACTGCGGGCAGTATCTCCACGCCGCCCGCTGGCACGAGAAGGACAGTGAGTACACACCTCCCCACGCCTCGGCAGGTGCTGGTCTTAGTCAGGGTCCTCCAGAGAAATGGAACCCAGAGGATGTGTGGGTGTCCGGGTGGATGGGTGGATGGATGGATAGATGATGGATGGATGGATTCATAGTTGATGGATGGATGGATGGATAGACTGATGGATGAATGGGTGGATAGAGAGATGGGTAGATAGATGCATGGGTGAATGGATGGATGGGTTGATGGATCATGGATGGATGAATACATAGATGATGGATGGATTGATTGATGGATGGGTGGGTGGATAGATGAATGGATATGTTGATGATGGATGGATAGATGGATGAGTGGGTGAATAGATAGATGGATAGACTGATGGATGGGTGGATGGATGATGGGTGGATGGATGGATGGCTAGACTGATGGGTAAATGGGTGGATAGATGGGTGGGTGGATAAATGGTTGATGGTTAATGGGTGGATGGATGAATACATAGATGATGGATGGATAGATTGATGGATGGGTGGGTGGATAGATGAATGGATATGTTGATGATGGATGGACAGATGGATATATCAATGGATGGATGGATGAATGATGGATGGATAGACTGATGGATGGGTGGGTGAATAGATGAAAAGATATGTAGATGATGGCTGGATGGATGCATGGATAGATTGATGGGTGGATGGATGATGGATGGATGTGTGGATGGGTAGATGGATGAGTGGATGGGCAGATTAGTAGATGAATGGGTGGATGGATGGATGATGGATGGATGGATTGATGGGTGTATGGATGGTGGGTGGATGGATGGATAGATAGACTGATGAATGAATGGGTAGATAGATGGGTGGGTGGATGGGTGGATGATGGATGGATGAATCGATACATAGATGACGGATGGGTGGATGGGTTGATGGATGATGAATGGATGTGTAGAGGGATGGATAAGGGATGGATGCATGGATACACAGATGATGGATGGATAGGTGGGTGGATGGATGGGTGGATGGGTGGGTGGATGGATGGATGGATAGATAGACTGATGGATGAATGGGTAGATAGATGGGTGGGTGGATGGATAGGTGGGTGGATAGATGAATGGATATGTATGATGGATGGATGGGTGGATCTGTGGATGGGTAGATGGATGAGTGGACAGATTAATAGATGAATGGGTGGATGGATGGATGCATAGAGGGATGGATACATGGATGATGGATGGATATAGGTGGGTTGATGGATGGATGGATAGATGGTGGTTGGTAAATAGATACGTAATAGATGAAAAAGATGATGTGATAGGTGGATAGAGAAATAGATGTACACAGATAATAGATGAATAGGTAGATAATAAATAATTAAGATACATATAGAGGGACTTCCCTGTAGCTCAGATGGTAAAGAACCTGCCTGCAATGCAGGAGACCTGGGTTCAATTCCTGGGTCGGGAAGATCCCCTGGAGGAGGACATGGCAACCCACTCCAGTATGCTTGCCTGGAGAATCCCATGGACAGAGGAGCCTGGCAGGGTCGCAAAGAGTCAGACACAGCTGCATATAGAGGACACAGCTGCATATAGAGGAAAAGATAGAGATAGATGACAGGTGGCTGACAGCTGACACACATCAAGACAGAAATACGAGCGATGAGAAAGCCAGGTGTCCGCGCAGCTGATGGGCGACCGTCTCCGTTTGCCCGTAGGCGGAAGGCTCTGGAAGGTCCATTACACCACGCCCCGCTTCCACCCCGAGGGCGCGGGGGCCTGCCACGGCCGCGGCGTGTGCCCCTGCTCGGGGGCCGGCGTGACCCACCACGACCCGCCCCTGCTCTTCGACCTGTCCAGGGACCCGTCCGAGGCCCGGCCCCTGTCCCCCGACGCCGGGCCCCTGTACCGCGAGGCGGTGGCCCGCGTGGGCCGGGCGGTCTGGGAGCACCGCGGGTCCGGGAGCCCGGCGCCTGCTCAGTTCTCCTTCCACCACGTGGCCTGGAAGCCGTGGCTGCAGCCCTGCTGCGGGGCCTTCCCGTTCTGTGCGTGCTCCCGGGACACAGACCCCGGGGAGACCTGACCTCCATGCTCCCAAGGTCAGGGCACGGGGTGGGCGAGGAGGCAGGGAAAATGGGACCCCTGTGTGCTGTCGGGGACGGAAAACTGGAGCAGCCGCTTGGGACAGCAGGCTGGGGGGTCCTCCAACCACCAAAAAATGGAACTACCCTAGGATGCAGCAGTCCCAGCCCTGCGTGCGCGCGTGTGCGTGTGTGAGAGAGAGTCGCTTGGTCATGTCCAATTCTATGCGACCCCATGGACTGCAGCCTTCCAGGCTCCTCTGTCCATGGGATTCTCTAGGCAATAATACTGGAGTGGGTTGCCATTTCCTCCTCCAGGGGATCTTCCTGACCCAGAGAGTGAACTGGAGTCTCCTGCATTGCAGGCAAGATTCTTTACAACTGAGCCCCCAGGGAAGCCCTGAGTATTTGTCTGCAGGAGATGAAATCAGGATATTGAAGACTTATTTGCACCTCTGTGTTCACGGCAGTGCTATTCACAATAGCCAAGACAAGGTAACAACCCAAGTGTGTTACCGATGGATGAATGAATACAGAAAATATATGTACATACACATGGTCATGCTCTTTGTGACCCCATGGACTGCAGGCCACCAGGCTTTTCTGTCCATGGGATTCTCCAGCTAAGAATACTGGAGTGGGTTGCCATTTCCTTCTCCAGAGAATCTTCCCGACCCAGGGATCAAACCTGGGTGTCCTGCGTTGGCAGGCGAGTTCTTTACCAGTGAGTCACCAAGGAAACCCATACACACACACACACACACACACACACACACGAATATTACTTGGCCATAAAAAATAAATCTTGTCACTTGCAGCAACGGGCTTCCCTGGCTCTGCCTGCTATGTGGGAGAGCTGAGTTCAGTCCCTGGGTGGGGAAGACCCCCTGGAGGAGGGCATGGCAACCCACTCCAGTATCCTTGCCTGGAGAATCCCATGGACAGAGGGGCCTGGTGGGTCCACGGGGTTGCAAAGAGACACGACTGAGCAGACAACAGGTGAACCTTGAGGGCATTATGCTAAGTGGAGTAAGTTGGGCAGAGAAAGACAACTATCTTATGCTCTCACATCTGTGTGGAATTGAAAACAATAAAGTTACAGATGCAGAAAGCAGACTGCTGTGTGTCACACACTGGGGAAGGGGGTGGTGATGGGGAAACACTGGACATACCTCCAAGTATAACATGGATAAGTAGTTCCTGGTTGAAAACCTGCAAACTTTCATGCCACCTATAAAACCAGCGATTCAAATAGGAATGCTTCTAATTTAGAGGTTCTGCTTGGCTTCCTTGAACATTGTATTTTTTTTTTTTTTTACGTGGACCATTTTTTTTAAGGTTTTTATTGAATGTATTTCAGTACTGCTTCTGTTTTATGTTTTGGTTGTTTGACCCCGAGGCAAGTGACAATCTTAGCTCCCCAACCAGCGATGTTAACCACTGCACCACCAGGAACTCCTGTATTTCTTAAAAAACAAAAACATTTTTTTAAGTTTATGCATTTTCACCTTCTTTGGGTCTTTTTCTTCTTTTCCTCCTTTACAACTTTCTGACGCACTCCTCGTGAATGGCATTCATTTTGAGTCAGGCCTTTTAAATGTTACGCATTTCCGTGGTAATCGGTCGTAAAACTGATTCTGAGAATAAACAAGCGTTTTCTCAGCAGATGGGTGCCTGGCGGGCGGGAAAGCAGGGAAAGACCCCCCCCCCCCCCCCAGGAGAAGGGGGCTTCCCCTGCAGACCCCAAGTGCAAAGAAAAACAGCCTTGAGCTCCAGGAGTGTGGAAAGCTGGGAGGCATCACCCGGGACTTGGGGCACGGAGCTGATGCACGGCTGAACTGGACAAACTTGATCTTTGTCTCCGGGCGCCTCTAAGTCTGGTCTTTCAACTCTGGGCAAGGGGATTTACTAGGATCAGGTCAAAGTTCACGAGTGTCCCCGAGGACCCCAGAGTCTGCTGCTTAAGAGTTTCCATGGTTAACAACTGGCCCAACCGGTTAGGCAGGCCCCGCGCCAGGAGTGACTTAGGTAGGCGTGGCCGGCCCCTCCCCTCTGGCGTCTGCGCGCGCGTGCGTGCGTGCGTGTGCGTGCGTGCGTGTGTGTGCGTGCGTGCGTACGTACCTCCAGTGGTATCAGGCATGTGTATGTGTTCAGTTCAGTCCCTCGGCCGTGTCCCACTCTCTGTGACCCCATGGACCGCAGCACGCCAGGCCTCCCTGTCCATCACCAACTCCCGGAGCTTGCTCAAACTCCTGTCCGTCGAGTCGGTGATGCCCCCCAGCCATCTCATCCTCTGTCGTCCCCTTCTCCTCCCGCCCTCAATCTTTCCCAGCATCAGGGCCTTTTCCAATGAGTCCGTTCTGTATATAAGCACACAGCACAGGAATTCCGAGAGGTCTCTGTCAACATGCCTCTTTCTGCCTACGGGCGCGCAGGGGTCTCAGCACTGTTTGTGGAAAAGGCTGTCCTTTCTCTGTGGCCGTGCCTCTGCGCTTGGGCGGACCCTTGCCTTCCTGTGCGGGGAACAGTGATGTCGGAGGTGGATGGTCTCCGGATTGGACGTGTACGACTGGCCTCCTGGGGTGCATTTCGTGGGGCCCGGAAGACGTGGGCTTCAGGCTGGAAGCTTAAAACCAGCGTGCTGTGCGCATTTCCCGAGATGATGAGATAGGCCGGGCTCCAGTGGAGGGATGTACCGTCGGCCTCAGAAACAGGGTAACTCGCCAGCGTTTGTCTCTGGTCAACATCTCAAGGGAAGAGTCAAGGGAAGGGCACAGAGCCACAAAACCCCGTGTGACTGAAGGCTTAAGGGACCTCCGTTCACCCCTCTCTGGGGCCGAGCGAAACACCACGCGTGCTCTCCTTGAGGAGGGCCCAGAGTCAGCAGGTCACGCCAGACCATATTGAGTCTTGCTGCTCCCAGAAGCCTTCACTTCGAGATCCATCTTGCTCGGGGGTGCGTGTGCACACTCCAGGGGAGGGTCCCGGGGTAGGTCAGGTGTGGGAAAGGAAAGCAGGTAATGGACCTGAAGGAAGACCAAGACCCGGAAGAGCTGCCTTACATAAACATCTTAACCGCCTCGGGACTGGGCTCGTCCTCTCTGGGAGGGGGAACGCCCACACCCTCTGTCTCCCCTTAAGCCTATCTCTCTCGCTTCTGCTGTAACTAAAGGAACCATTTCCCTCTGTGCTGTCTCACTTGTTAATGCTGTGTCTCTAATAAAAAATTTTACACCTGCATTTACAGTTTCTGTCTCCGAGATAAACGCATTTTTCACTGGGGGCCAAGTTCTAGGGAGAAATAGCTTCCAGCCTCGTAGCCCTTGTGGGAGCGCTGGCTGGGATTCCTGGTTCTCATCCAGCATGCCCGTCCGTGGGCAGGGAATTACGATCTGGCTGGCCTTGGGTGCGTGCTCAGTCACGTCAGTCATGTCTGACTCTCTGCCACCCCATGGACTGCAGCCCGCCAGGCTCCTCCGGCCACGGGGATTCTCCAGGCAAGAAGACTGGAGTGGTTTGCCTTGCCCTCCTCCGAGGGCTCTTCCTGACCCCGGGGTCGAACCCAAGTCTCAGGCAGCTCCTGCGTTGTCGGCGGATTCTTTACCGCTGACCCACCGGGGAAGCCCACTGCTGCCTTGACGAGATCAATAATAGAAGCCCATGCTCAAGGTATTGAAAATTAAATGATCAGGACATCATGCACTTAAGTCTGCAATACTTGGAGTTTTCTATACTAGTCTTTGACTGCTACTGAAGCCTGGAAAGTCTATAAAAAGGTTTCCTGGAGGAGGACATGGTCTTGATGAAAAGCTTGAGATCTAGACAGGCTTATAGAGAGTGGGTGTATTCGTTTCCTGGACTGATTACAACAGATGACCACAAACCAGGGGACTTAAAACAACAGACATCCATCTTCCCCTGGTCCCGGAGACCAGACGTCTGAGGTCAGGGTGTCCCAGGGCTGAGCTCCCTGCAGAGGCTCCAGGGGAGGGTCCTCCCCGCCTCTTCCAGCTTCTGGGGGCTCCAGGCGTCCGTCCCTGGGCCGGTGGCCGCCTCCCTCCCGTCTCTGCCTCGGTCTCCTCGCGGCTTCTCCTCTGTGTCCCTGTCTCTCCTCTTCTCTGTTACCTAAGCACCCCTTATACAAGGCTTTGCAAACAAACCAGTACCAGGGTTTCTTCAAAATTTGTTTTCCTCCCATATTCTTTTTTCTGTCTCAAGCTGCCATGGTTATATTTTTACAAACGTCTTACAGAGACTCCTGGTTCCTTGAACAGTAAATAATCAAAAAATAGTTCTTGGATGAATTAGTACATGAGTCATTCCAAGAACTGGAAAGGAACGGTCTTGGGGGAGAGTAAAAATGTCCTTGAGAAATCACTTTAAAAGGGCACGTCTTTCAACATTTGCTACAAACCACCCGGCCAGAGAAATATGCGTGAGCCTTTGTTGATACCAAGGAGTGGCCTTCCAGAGATATCATTTGATGTGACAAGCAGCAATAGGCTGTCAGAGTTACTAACTAGCCCCACCAGGAAATCTGTGCATGCATGTGGCAGACAGGAGTTCACGAGTTCAACCATGGTGGGGGACCTGCTGGAGAAAAAGATGTGTGACTTTTTTTTCTTTCTTCAATTAGCTTTGTTAATTTTTTTTTGGCTGTGCCGTGCAACATGGGGGATCTTAATTCCCCAACCAGACACTGACCCCACGCCTCCCTTCACCGGAAGAGAGGAGTGTTAACCAACGGACCACCGGGGAAGTCCCTTTTCCCCAGATCCACAGAGGTGTCACTGACTTACTCCGCGGTGTAAATTTATGCTTGCAACACAAAGATCTCAAATATCTATAAATGGGTGGCGCTACTGGTAAGGAGTCCGCCTGCCAATTCAGGAGACGTGGGTTCGATCCCTGGGTCGGAAACATCCCCTGGAGGAGGGCGTGGCAACCCACTCCAGCACTCTTGCCTGGAGAATCCCACGTCATGTCACCAAATGGTCACCACCAAACGTTAGCTGACACCTCCATCGTTACCAGCTACCCTTTCTCTCTGGTGATGAGAAATTTTAAAGTCGGCTCTCTCAGCAACTCCTCAGCATATAATACTCTTATCATTCGCTTTGATCAGCGTGCTATACGTGAGTTCACCTTGTTCTATGTTCCGAGTTCCATCCTCACCCACAGGCTGTGTCTCCATGACGCCAAGTCCCACCTTTGTCTCTACTATTAGCACCTTATTCTTGGGTCAGCCCACTGCTAGCTTTTCTTTTTTTTAAGTTAAAAAAAGTTTATTTTCGGTGTTTCGTCGCTTTACAACGTTGTGTTACTTTCTGCCGAACAGCAGAGTGAATCAGCTATTCGAGTCCATTGGACTGCGGGGAGATCCAGCCAGTCCATCCTAAAGGAAATCAACCCTGGATATTCACGGGGAGGACTGATGCTGAAGCTGAAACTCCAGTCCTTGGCCACCTGATGGGAAGAGCTGACTCACCGGAAAAGACCCTGATGCTGGGAAAGACTGAAGGCAGGAGGAGAAGGGGACGACAGAGGAGGAGATGGTTGGATGGCATCACCGACTCAACGGACATGAGTTGAAGCAAACTCCGGGAGATGGTGAAGGACAGGGAAGTCTGGAGTGCTGCAGTCCATGGGGTCACAAAGAGTCAGAGACGACTTCTTGACTCAGCAACAAACACATGTATCCCCTGGTTTTTTTTTTTTTTTGGATTTCCTTCCCATGTAGGTTACTATCAATTCTGAAAAACCCATTTGGTTATTTTAATTAACAGAAAGACAAATGAAGCCAGTCACATTCCTATCAATGGCATTCTGAAGACTCAGAGCACATTCAAAAACCCAAGATCAAGACCGCATTGCCATCCTAAGATTTTAATTGCAATGTGCTGGCCTTCATCCAGACGTGAGGACAGACCTCATAATGCGGGAGAGAGGTCTGAGCTGAGCCTAGACTTGAAGCCAGGGAGCCGTCGGACCATTGATATGGAGAGTCCTCTTTGGAGAAGCTGGACTCCGATGTCCACCCTCCGGAGTTCTCTTCTCATGGACATAGAACCCGCCTTTTGTATGTTATAGTCCAACATCATGTTTCCCCAAAACAAACCTAAGGGATTACTCTGATGGGTGGCAACCCCCACCCCCACCCCCTACCCGACCCACCCAAGGAGTTTGTCCCCACGGCTCTTTCCTAGTACCCCTGAAGCATCATAGGTATGAAACCAACCGAGACGCCAGGTCATTCGCCCACAGATAAAAAATAAAAGCCCCTCCATAGCACGCGCCTCTCACAGCAAACACCACAACAAACCCCAGAAGTCCACTCGGATCCCACGTGGAGTGGAACAAAGCCATCTCAACCTTCTTCCAAATCCATGTGATGATTTTCAACAGTACGTGTTGTGTCCGAAGACTCAGTCATGTCTGACTCTTTGCAACCCCATGG
Source organism: Odocoileus virginianus (assembly GCF_023699985.2). Classification (NCBI taxonomy): domain Eukaryota; kingdom Metazoa; phylum Chordata; class Mammalia; order Artiodactyla; family Cervidae; genus Odocoileus; species Odocoileus virginianus. Next base: position 1,914,193 of record NW_027224323.1, read on the forward strand.
ACGGTAGCCCGCCAGGCTCCTCTGTCCATGGGGTTCTCCAGGCAAGAACACCAGAGTGGGTTGCCATTTCCTCCTCCCAGGGATATTCCCGAGCCAGGGATCGAACCTGAGACCGCCTGCATTGGCAGGCAGATCCTTTACCATTGAGGCACCCGGGGAAGCGATAAATAAACCACTCAGCCATTTAAAACCTGCATCTTGGCTTTACTACGGCGACCCATGTCCAGCTTGGATTATCTTTGTGGTGGCCAGCACCTCCTCCTCCTCAGGACGGCAGCTGACATCTGGCTCTAATTACCCACGTGGTGGCCACCCACACGGACCCCTACGAGAGGGTCTGAAACACTGCACTCATTCCCAGCACTAGGATGCTTCTGAAGTAAGGCCCTCCGGTGGAATCACGGCGTCCAGGGTCACAAAACGGAGGACTGTCCCCACATAGCTGAGCTGCAGTGGGCCTCACCGAGGGCCGCGAGTGCATGCTGTGAAGTGAGGTAGTGAGACCCAGCAGAAGGCAGCCCCATGTCCTCAGGCCCGCACGGATTCGCCTCCAGAGAAACAGCCCGCCCGCATCCAGTCGCCGAGAGCACGTGACCAGCGGACACCCTCGGGTGTAAACCCTGCGTGCTTATTCCTGCGTGCTCAGTGTAATGTGGCAGCCTGGATGGGAGGGGAGTTTGGGGGAGAATGGATACATGTCTGTGTCTGGCTGAGTCCCTTCACCATCCACCTGAAACCCTCACAACATTGATCGGCTACATCCCAATACAAAATAAAAAGTTCAAAATGAAAAGAAACAAAAAAACTACAGTGGGTTGCCATTTCCTTCTCCAGGGGATCTTCCCCACCCAGGGATCGAACCCGTTACCTCCTGCATTAGCAGGCCGGTTCTTTACCACTAGCACCACCTGGGATGTCTTCTCCATCAGTAGGTAAACCAGTTTGGAAGAGGTCGTCTCTCCCAAGCCAGCTAGAATCTCCTTCCAAGTATTTCTGACATGTCCCCACGCAGACTGTGTCACCACACCTTGACGTCCCCCTGGGTATTTCTGCAGAAGAGAAAGCACAGCCGTGGTGTCTGTCAGCCACCCTTGGCAAAAGTCACACCACAGTCACAGTCAACATCCAAACGTTGACCCAGTCTTTGAGAAAAGGACTTAATCATTCTGGAAGATCCTCAGGGAGCTTAATACCTTTCTTAGCGCTATGTGTTTGAAGATCTGCAATGCTTCAAGCTAACCCTACATAGGACGGACGTGGTCTCACTGTCCAGGAGAAAATCTTGAGCTCCTTCAAGCAAGTCCAGAGACCCAGGATTGACCAGAAGGCCATCCTCATGTTCCCTTTGGCTGTTGGTGGTGGTGGTCAGTTGCTAAGTTGTATCCGACTCTTTGCCAATCCATGGACCGCAGCATGCCAGGCTTCCCTGTCCTTCACCATCTCCCAGAGTTTGTTCAAACTCATGTCCATCGAGTCGGTGATGCCATCCAACCATCTCATTCTCTGGTGCCTCCTTCTCCTCCCACCTTTAATCTTTCCGAGCATCAGGGTCTTTTCCAATAAGTCTGTTCTTTGCATCACATGGCTAAAGTATTGGAGTTTCAGCTTCAGCATCAGTGCTTCCAATGAATATTCAGGACTGATTTCCTTCAGGATGGACTGGTTGGATCTCCTTGCAGTCCAAGGGACTCTCAAGAGTCTTCTCCAATACCACAGTTCAAAAGCATCAATTCTTCGGCGCTCAACTTTCTTTATAGTCCAACTCTCACATCCATACATGACCACTGGAAAAACCGTAGCTTTGACTTAGACGGACCTTTGTGGGCAAAGTGATGTTTCTGCTTTTTAATACGCTGTCTAGGTTGGTCATAGCTTTTCTTCCAAGGAGCAAGTGTTTTTTAATTTCATGGCTGCAGTCACCATCTGCAGGGATTTGCCAGCAAGGCATGAAGGAGACGGGACCTCCCCGGGGAAGCTCCAGAGGCGTGGGGACCTGGGGTGATGCGGGGCTTCGAGCTGGGTTTTGGGTGCACCACAGAGGCGGGCAGAAGGCACTCAGGTGGATCGACCGTAAACAGGCACGTGGGAAGAGCTCCTCCTCGGAAAGGGCTCTGGATGTGGACGGAACAGGGCCGCTCACCCGAACGGCGCAGTCACTGCAGGAAGCGGTCCAGCTTCTCCTGAATGCGGGCGAAGGCGTCCTTCCCCAGGTAATCCATCCGCCCCTCCTCCCACTTTCTCCGCTCCTCCTCGGGGCTCGGGGCGTCGGGCTTCTCTTCGATGGAGATCTGAGAGACGGAAATGGTCAGGTCCACCTGGGGGAAAGACAAACCCACAGAGAGATGCTTGTGAGCCAAGAAGAGGGGGTTCTCACCAGACCCCAGACCTGCTGGTGCCTGAAACTGGGACACCCAACCTCCAGAGCTGCGAGAGGTAACATTTCGTGTTATTCGGCAGCCACGCAGACTGTGGTCTTTATTTGTTACAGCGGCCTCCACAGACCAAGGCACAATTAAGAAAACATCAATACCAATCTTATCCTCTGCCCAGCAGTTGGCTCTTGAGCTATATTTGCTCCGACTAATATCAACCCTGAATATCCACTGGAAGGACTGATGCTGAAGCTGAAGCCCCAATACTCTGGCCACCTGATGAAGAGCCGACTCATTGGAAAAGACCCTGATGCTGGGAAAGATTGAAGGCAGGAGGAGAAGGGGACGACAGAGGATGAGATGGCTGGGTGGCATCACTGACTCGATGGACATGGGTTTGAGCAAAGTCTGGGAGACGGTGAAGGACACCCCTGTTTTTCACTATTGTCACTCCAGGGAAACCCCTGGCGGGCTGCAGTCCATGGACACGACTTAGCGAGTGAACAGCAGCAAAGACAACAAGAAGTGTTATTACATCATAGTTAGAAACATGAGCCATCAACTTGCTTAAATGCATCATCACAGAGCCTGAAATTTAAGACCAGAGCACCTGTAAAAGGTGGTCTTAGCAGGAAAGCATCTTTCATGTTCTTCTGCAAGAAGAAATCAATGCATGCTGGATTAGGATCAAAACATCTCCCCGCCCGTCGCTCCAGTTTCCCAGGTTTTACATCTGTGCATCATCTCCCAAGCTCAGGGTGCAGAAAACACAGCCCAGCCCCTTCAGGTCAATTAAACTCTGCAGAACAGCGTTGCAAGAGAAAACGGGCATGATGATCAGAGCTGAGGACAGGAAAGCAGGTGGACCGACTGCCAAGGGCAAAGGCCAGAGAGAAGCCAGGTGAATCTGAGACAGCGGGAGAAGAACGAAAGTTCTCATCTCAACAAGCAAGGTTGAAATCGAGGTAACACCCGTGCGTGGACACAGCTGGCCGCTGCAACAGCCCACAGCGCCCATCACGGGAGCTGGGAGAGGTGAACGGCTGGGACAGGGGACACCACCTCTAGAGCGTCCTGGGGACGGGGGTCCCTGCTGACATCCGCAGGGGGCTCCCGGCTGGGTTCCAAGGTGTCCTCGGGTGGGGCACCTGCGGTGTTCTCCGCCCGCCGCTGGAAATAGAATTGTTGCATCGTTAGTCTGCAGGGGGCTTCCCAGAGCCAGAACGACAGAGAACTCTTTCTCTTTAGGATCAAACAAATGGGTCGTGCAAAAAAAAAGAAAAAGCCATTTACGGGGACCCCTGCCCCCCAGTGGTCCAGTGGGTGGAATAGCAGTGGTTTAGTCGCTCAGTCGTGTCCTTCTCGCTGCGACCCCGTGGACTGTAGCCTGCCAGGCTCCTCTGCCCATGGGATTCTCCAGGCGAGAATAATGGAGTGGGTTGCCATTTCCTTCTCCAGGGGATCTTCCCATGTCAGGGATCCAAACCAGGTCTCTTGCATTGCAGGCGGATTCTTTGCCCATTGAGCCCTGGTCCTCTGGTTGGAACGCCTCCTTTTCACTGCCGAGGGCCCTGGCTCAATTTCTGATGGGGAAACTAAAATCTCACACGCTGCTCAGCACAGTCAAAAGAATAAACAAACAAAAATTTTTTTAAAGTCATTTGGTGTGATTTACTACTCTGAACTTTCCCATTACTTTCTGCACAAGACGAGATGCTGACATTTGTCATGTGATGTAAGGCTTAACTTTTCAAAGGACAAGATTGGGACTGACATATATACACTATTGATGCTATATATAAAATAGATAAGTAGCAAGGACCTGCTGGACAGCACAGGGAACTCTGCTCAATACTCTGTAATAACCTGATGGTCACCAGGGGGAAGGATGGGGGAAGGGATAGTCAGGGAGTCTGGGATGGACATGGACACACGGCTGTGTTTAACATGGAGAACCAGCAAGGACCTGCTGGACAGCTCAGGGAACTCTGCTCAATACTCTGTGATAACCTGATGGTCACCAGGGGGAAGGATGGGGGAAGGGACAGTCAGGGAGTCTGGGATGGACATGGACACTCTGCTGTGTTTAACATGGAGAACCAGCAAGGACCTGCTGGACAGCTCAGGGAACTCTGCTCAATACTCTGTAATAACCTGATGGTCACCAGGGGGAAGGATGGGGGAAGGGACAGTCAGGGAGTCTGGGATGGACATGGACACACTGCTGTGTTTAACATGGAGAACCAGCAAGGACCTGCTGGACAGCTCAGGGAACTCTGCTCAATACTCTGTAATAACCTGATGGTCACCAGGGGGAAGGATGGGGGAAGGGACAGTCAGGGAGTCTGGGATGGACATGGACACACGGCTGTGTTTAACATGGAGAACCAGCAAGGACCTGCTGGACAGCTCAGGGAACTCTGCTCAATACTCTGTAATAACCTGATGGTCACCAGGGGGAAGGATGGGGGAAGGGACAGTCAGGGAGTCTGGGATGGACATGGACACACTGCTGTGTTTAACATGGAGAACCAGCAAGGACCTGCTGGACAGCTCAGGGAACTCTGCTCAATACTCTGTAATAACCTGATGGTCACCAGGGGGAAGGATGGGGGAAGGGATAGTCAGGGAGTCTGGGATGGACATGGACACACGGCTGTGTTTAACATGGAGAACCAGCAAGGACCTGCTGGACAGCTCAGGGAACTCTGCTCAAGACTCTGTAAAACCTGCCTGGGAAAAGAATCTGAAAAAGAATAGACACATGTATATGTATGGCCTTCCCTGCTGGCTCAGGGGTAAAGAATCTGCCTGCCAACGCAGGAGACATAAGAGACTCGGGTTTGATCCCTGGGTCGGGAAGATCCCCTGGAGGAGGGCACGGCAACCCACTCCAGTATTCTGGCCTGGAGAATCCCATGGACAGAGGAGCCTGGCGGGCTACAGTCCATGGGGCTGCAAAGAGTCGGACACGACTGAGCATCTAATAGTCTTCTATTCCTTCCTAAAGCAAGATAGAAGGGAAACTCAGGGATTTAGGCGGGCAAAAACCCAGGTGTCTTATCCACCTGGAAAGTAAAGTGGTTCACGAACAACACAACGGGGGGGAACCACTCAGAAATGTCACAGGATAGAGGAGAAACACATGGGGTGTCCCCTATGGTGGCCAGCCGACACAGGCGTTGTGTAAGAAGTCCGCCGCTGCGGGCGATGTGGGTTCCACCCCTGGTGAGGGAACTCAGATCCCCTATGTTGCATGGCGCAGCCATTAAAAAAAACAAAAAGGTGAGTGATACCGAACAGCTTTGGATCTCTGTGAGGTCTGCAAACTGTGGGGAAGGTGTTGACAACGGGTCATGTCGCACTCCAGCACAAGTCTCTATTTCTGGCCAACCTATCGTCTAAAAAAAAAAAAAGGTGAAAGCAAAGTTAGGACAACGCTTCAGGCAGATAACTAAAAATGCCTCATCTGTGTTCGCCTGCCTCCGCGGGTGCAAATACAGCTGAGCTAGAAGCAGGTGAAGGAGGTTCAAACCAGTCCATCCTAAAGGAAATCACCCCTGAATATTCACTGGAAGGACTGATGCTGAAGCTGAAGCTCCAATCCTTTGGCCACCTGATGCGAAGAGCTGACTCACTGGAAAAGACCCTGATGCTGAGAAAGACTGAAGACGGGAGGAGAAGGGGATGACAGAGGATGGGATGGGCGGATGGCATCACCGACTCAGACTGGGTGGTCAGGTGGCAGAGAGTTTTGCTCCCCCCGGGGTCCCCGCAGGTCTGGTGATGGTCCCGTCCCATGAGGACCTCTTCCGATTTCAGCTGGAATGCCACAGGAAGACAAACCCCACAGAAAACCATGCAAGTGGCTCTTCTCGACTCTCCCCCGGATGGCACATGGTGAAGACCATCCCAGGGGGCAGGAGATAACTCAACGCGTCACGGGCGACATCAGGTGGCTTCAGCGTGGAAGCCGAAATTGTTTCTCGAGGAACCGCCTTGGAAGCGGATGGAGCAGAGGAATGGCAGGAATCCTGGGTCATCGGATGACTGCGTAGGGCAGAGCACGCCTCTCTGCCCCCTCGGCTGGGCGTGACGCAGGCCAGGAGCTGAGCTGTGTGTACTGGGGGCTGGGACTTTCCCGGGGGCTCAGTGGTAAAGAATCTGCCAGGAAATGCAGCAGTTGCGGGAGACCTGATCTCCATCCCTGGGTGGGGAAGATCCCCTGGAGGCGGGCATGGCCACCCACTCCAGTAGTCTCGCCTGGAGAATCCCACGCACAGAGGATCCTGGTAGGCTGCAGTCCATGGGGTCGTAAAGACTCGGACACAACAAGGCCACTGTTTGAAATAAGCATCCCAGACCCGTCTCTTCCTTAGTTACAGGATTTATGAAAATAATCTCTTTTTTTTGGTAGGGGGTGGGTGAGAGGGGTGGAGGGTTCCCAATTCCCCAAATAAGGAACCCAGAGTGGGTCATTCACTAGATGGTCAGTAGGTGGCAGCAACGCAGAATAATTAATTGCCAAGATGCCTGCTGTGTCGTGCGGTCGCTGAGTTTGTGTTGGACTCTTTGTGACCCCCATGGACTGCACCCCGCCAGGCTCCTCTGTCCATGGGATTCTCCAGGCAAGAATACCAGACTGGGTTGCTATTGTCTTCTCCAGAAAGATGACCTTGGAGTGCAAAATAATGAAATATAGGCACAGACACTATAAAAAGGACCCCTTCCTTTTAGCTCAGCTGGTAAAGAATCTGCCTGCAAAGCGGGGGACCTGGGTTCGATTCCTGGGTCGGGAAGACTCCCCTGGAGAAGGGAAAGGCTACCCACTGCAGTATTCGTGGGCTTCCCTGGCGGCTCAGCTGGTAAAGAATCCGCCTGCAAGACAGGAGACCTCGGTTCGATCCCTGGGTTGGAAGACCCCCCGGAGAAGGAAATGGCTACCCACTCCAGTATTCTGGCCTGGAGAATTCCATGGACTGTGTATTCTGTGGGGTCGCAAAGTGTCAGACACCACTGACCGACTTTCACTTTCACGTCTTCTTGGGACTTAAATGTTTAATTAGGTCTTCTGCCCACTTCCTCCCCCAAAGTTTATTTTTTAAACATTTTTATTTTATTTGCTTTTGGACACGACTGAGTGACTTTCACGTATACAAGCGCTATGACTTTCTCAATTTTAGACACACATGCTCATCGGAAAATAGTCAATAGAGACTTTCTTTCTTGTTTTTTTTTTCCCCTGGCCACGCCTAACAACATGTGTGATCTCCCCAACAAGAGATTGAACCCAGGGCCCCCGGCAGTGGGAGCATGGAGTCCTAACCACTAGACCATCAGGGAAGTCCTGATAGACACATCCTTAAATGCTGATCTCTTCCAGAAACACACCCTGAAACAATGTTTCACCAGCTTCTGTGCACCCGTTACTCTGCTCAACTTGACTCATAAAACTAACCATTGCAACTGGAAAGGTTTTTTATTAGTTTTATTAATTTTAATTTTATTTATTTACATTAATATATTACTATACCATATTCATATTAATTTAGATTTATTTTAATAAAATTATTTCTATCTTATTTATTTATAATAATATACTGATATGACTATATTATTAATGTTTTATGGTTAATATATTGATTATTACATTAACCAATTATACTATATTATTTATATAAATTATGTTTGTATAGATTAATTGTTAATCATATTAATACATTGATTAATATAACTGTATTAAATTATAATATATATTGCTATTTATATTTATCTATATTTACATTAATTTGTATTTTGGTTTTTATTTATAAATATAAAATTATATTTTATTTATATTTATGTTAATATATTAATATAATACATTATACAAATACATTTATACTTATTATTTAAATTATATAATCATTTATATAATTATTTCCTTTTATTTATTTACTTATTTCTGAGAGATTCCCCACAGAGTCTGACTATCAAACATTTAACGCGAATGCCGACTCTTCTCAAAAAATCCGGACGGAAGGGCCCTACTGTATGGCACAGGGCATTATATTCAGTCCCTTGTGATATAACCTGTCATGGAAAACAATCTGAAAAAAAACAAATAACTGAAGCACTCTGCTGGACACGTAAGACCTAACACAATGCGGTCAGTCGAGTATAGTTCTTTTTTTAAAAATTCCCATTGCGGGTGTGGCTCCTGCAGGGAGCGGGGAGGTGGGTCTACAGGAGTGTAAGAGCTTAGTCCACAGAGTGTTCACATTCCTGCAAGGCGGATGCTTTCTGCTTAACCGACAAAGCCATTTCCTGGGGCCACAGCCAGGTGATGGGAAGACTTCGGGGTACAGCTGAACAAATTTCAAAAAAAATTTAGGAATAAGCTCACTTCCCAACCACCTCCATGGTGCAAACCAGGGTCTTTTTTTCTTTTTTCTCAATTTGTTTGGGTGGCTATGAATTCACAACTCCAAAATTCTACTAATGCATGGAAGCTGCCTGGACATCACCGATCCCATTGCTAAAGTGTAGAAGAGAAACGTCCCACAGGAACGTCAGCTAAAGATCGAAATGTCCGTTGTCTTATCAGAATCAAGAAACAGCCCCCGGAAAGCTATTGGCGAGATGACGGGAAAGGACAACGTCCCTTCCACGGGGCCCCCAAATCCCACCCCCATCAGTGAAGTCATCATGCTAAGTCTCGAGAGCGACAAAGGGGGTTGAAGATGGCTTTTATGTGGCCGCCCGGATGGGAGGGGTGTTTGGGGGAGAATGGATGCATGTATATGAATGGCTGAGTCCCTACCCTCCGCAATTGGCTCTACGCCAATACAGGGCTTCCCAGCTGGCTGTCGTGACAAAGAACCCGCCTGCCCATGCAGGAGACTCAGAGAGGCGGGTTCGACCCCTGTGTGGGGAAGATCCCCTGGAGGAGGGCATGGCGACCCACTCCAGTCTTCAGGCCTGGAGCATCCCATGGACAGAGGAGGCTGGCGGGGCTACGGTCCAGAGGGTCGCAGAGAGTCGGACTGAGCGGCTGAACAACGGCCTCCCCACCCTTTTGTGAGACAGCGGTCGTTATTATTGTCACTCATTTCTCAAATGAGCTGACAGGCGCCCGGAGAGGTTGGTAAAACTTGCCTCAGCTCACACAGCTCAGGCTGGAGGAGCCAGACTCTGATCTCAGGCTTTGGGCCTGAGGCCAGAGATTAATCACGACCGGCTTCCAGTGCCACCTGCATAGACAAGCTAGATGCACTCCTCGGACGTGACTGGGCGACATGCATTCACACTGACGCCACAGCAACCTGAAGGCAGGTTCCGCCCCTCCCCCGTCCCCGGAGGTCCAGGGAGCATCCCCCGTCTCCATGGTAACCAGTGAGCCTGCGCCCCATCGCCCCGTGCAGAGCATACGTACTGACCTCGTCCGAAGGGCGTGCCGCCAGAGTAGCGATGTTTTCCTCCACCCCCACGGGCTTCTCCGAGCCGTCAGGAGAGCAAGCCTGCCTGGGCCCCTCTGCCGTGGCCGATGCACCGGAACACTGCCCCTCAACGCCTCCGAGGCGAGCCTGCGGAAAAACGTTCACGCTTAGCAAAGCTGCCCGTAGTTGCTCAGTCTTGTCCCACTCTCTGCGACCGCATGGACTGCAGCACGCCAGGCTTCCCTGTCCATCACCACCGCCCAGAGCTTGCTCAAACTCATGTCCATCGAGTGGGTGATGCCATCCAATCATCTCATCCTCTGTCACCCTCTTCTTCCTGCCCTCAATCTTTCCCAGCATCAGGGTCTTTTCCAGTGAGTTGGCTCTTTGCAACAGGTGGCCAAAGTATTGGAGTTTCAGCTTCAGCATCAGTCCTTCCAGTGAATATTCAGGACTGATTTCCTTTAGGATGGACTGGTTGGATCTCCTTGCAGTCCAAGGGACTCCTGACCTCTCTACAGATCTCACTAACATCCACATTCACATGGTTGCTCCAGGTAGGAAGGGCCCATGGCACAGGCTCCCTACACGGCTCTCAACGTTTCATTTCTTAGAACCACCTGGATCTGCAACCCAGTACCCAGCAGTGGGTCAGAAGTAAAGAAACTCGCCTGCAATGCAGGAGACATGGATTTGACCCCTGGGTTTGGAAGATCCCCTGGAGAAGGGAACGGCAACCCACTCCAGTATTCTTGCTGGAGAATCCCATGGACAGAGGAACCTGGCGGGCTACAGTCCACGGGGTCGCAAAGAGTCTGACACAACTGAGCGACTCTATTTAAAAAAGAAAACAGCCGAAGCAGACTGCTTGGCGGAAAAGAAAAGCAACTTGCCATCAGCGACAAGAATCTGAATAAACGCCTATGTGATCGTCTCCAATGGTCAGAGAAAGTTTTTTTGTTTTTTTTTTTTCTTCTCCTCAATCTTTCGGCCACAATGTACAGCATGGGGAGTCTTAGTTCCCCAACCGGGGATCGAACCCTTGCCCTCTGCATTGGAAGGTGAAGTCTTAATCACTGGACCACTAGAGAAGTCGCAAGCAAGTTTTGGTTCTGATTGCAAAGTAGCACCCAGCTTCACCAAACAAAAACCGCAGTAAAAACACTAAAAAGTGAACTCTTTTTCAAGGTCCCAATGCATGGATTTGCAGACACTGGACTCCACTGTACAAATAAACATGCCTGTTAAAGACAGACCAAGAAAGAAAACTTCCAGGGAACTTACCTTAAAAGGTCTTTTGCCTGCCTACTGAAATTCACTGCAGAAACTCCAGTATGGAGAGCATGCAGCGTTATACTTTAAAAAAAATCAAATGGGTGCCCATCCAGAGCTTGAAAAGCCCTCTTCAGACACCGCCTTCCACGGCCTCTTCAATCAAGGACAGAAAGTGGAAAATGCCCGCACCAACGGCGTGTGTAATCAGTCACTTCCAGCCACTTAATCAATGAGTGGCTCTTTCCCTGACGAAGCCGGGTAATTTAAATAATGATTTTGGCGTCGATTCGGTAAACCCAAGCCGCAGTTCTGCTCATGAAACATTCACGATTTTGCAACCCCCCCCAAAAAATAAATAAATTGCCTGCCTCTTTCAGCACCTTCCTACGTGAAATACAGGACATGAATACAGATGAAAAGTATCACAAGACGTAAAGCTTTGGCAGCTCCTTAGTTTCCAACTATGGTCTTTATTTCTTGCGGTGAAATAACGCATCTTTCCTCATCTAATTCCTCTCTGGTGTGTGTCAACATTGTTTATTATCTTCTGATTCCCTCATTTTTAAGTAAACATGTCTATAAACGCTGAACTATTCCTGAACGTCCCTGGTGGTGCACTGGCTAAGACTCTGGGCTTCCCATGAGCGGGGACTGGGGTTCGATCCCTGGTCAAAGAACTAGATGCCACGTGCCGCAACGAAGACCTGGCGCAACCAAATAAATAACTACTTTTTAAAACTGAACTTTAAAAAATATTATTTCTTCTATTATTGTAGTCCTTGACAGATTTTGTTTTTCCTCTTCTAAAGGGAAAGGTTTTTTATCTTCCTCCCCCCCGCCAAACTGTCTTGAGATATAATTGACATACAATATTGTGTAAGTTTTAGGTATATAACATGTTGATTTGATACAATTATATTATGAAAAATGGTTACCACTTGATTTGAGGGGGGATGTAATTTACTTTATTGGAATGGAGAACTGTCAAAGGGCTAACACCTTAACTGAAAACTATTTGTGAGGTCGTAAAACTATGTTATAATTTGAAGTCCAACTTCTTCACCCCAGAAAAAGGATCATAGTTAAAATAAGAAAATAAGTATTTGGATATTAGAAACAAAAAAAACTGTCAAATTTTTACCATTAAAAATGTGATCGGCACAAAAGTGGCCAATAGGTTAAAAACACAACATCTGTTAAGTACCACTTTGAAAGTGCCTTTCTTGGAAATAAGGATGTAGTTTACTATAAAAACAAAAATTTATGTAGAAAATCCACCTCTGAAACATTGACAGATTTTTTCTTTTTTAATGTAACTCGGTAATTGCTTATAATATCCTATATCTTGGAGAAGGAAATGGCAACCCACTCCAGTATCCTTGACTGGAAAATTTCATGGACAGAGGAGTCTGGCGGGCTACAGTCCATGGGGTCACAAAGAGTCGGACACGACTGAGCGACTCACACACATCCTGTATCTGTCTTTAAAGAAAAAAATTAGAAATGAGAAGAGAAATGAGAAGAACATGGGGGAGTCTGCCTTTGAAGAAAATGCCCAAGTGTGGCTCATAGAGAATTGATCCACAGTGAAAAGAAATTTTCTCTTTCTTTTTAATCCCTGGTTTCAACTCCGGGGTTTCAGGATGCTTACCGCGTGACCTGGGGACCCCTGGTGGTCCTTGTTCCGGATAGTTTCACAAAGAGGCAAGATGCGATGGTGGTAAATTCCCCACCACTGGTTAAGGAAGGACGTCTGATGCTGGTCGGCCCGCCCGGAGCCCTCCTCCAAAACGGAGCCCGTCTGGGGATTGTACTTGTAGTTCCAAGGCTTCGAGGACCCCAGGAAGTGGACCACCTTCGCGCTGGAGCCAAATCTGAGGAGGAGACACACGGAAAAAACATCTCGCTATCCTCTTGCGAGCGACCACGCCCAGAAAGCCAGGGACGGAGCCCCCTGGTGGCCCAGGGCTTAAGAATCTGCCTCTCAACGCAGGGGACACGGGTTTGATCCCTGGTCCCTGAAGATCCCACTGCCTCGGAGCAACAAAAACCCGAGATCAGCAACTCTAGAGCCCGTGCTCCGCAACAAGGGAAACCACCGCAGTGATAAGCCCGGCACCCTGACTGGAGAAAGCCCATAAGGCAGCAAGGAAGCCTGAGCACAGACAAAAATCAATAAAGTTAAAAAAAAAGAAAGGCAGTGACCACCACAGGACTCGTCACAGACAGCGAGGTGCAACCATGCACCTCGACGGCTCAGGGACCATCCTCTCGTGACGGCCACTTAGACTTGCATTAAAAAAAATAATAATAATTGTTTATAGTCAGTCCACAGTGGCAGTCTTTCATAGTTCTGTAGACCAAGAAACATAACCAAGACCCACTGGGATGCTCCCCACAACAGAAAGAATAAATCAGGAGTCTTAGCAAGGGGGGCGGTTTCGTAGCCCAAATCATCTCACCCTGAAAACGGTGACAGATTAAAAAAAAAAAATAGATTTTATAGGAGAGAACGAAAACTGCAGACCAGAAAACTGGCTTCTTGGGCAAAATGGAAAATTTTCCCCTCTCGACTTTCATCTTTTTATCGTTATCACCACTCGCACCAACCTCACAGTTTTGAAAACGTTTTTTTCTTAATTTCATTGTTTTCTTATAAAATTTTGATATTATATTCCCCCCCAGAGATCTATGTTCTGTATGGCCCACTGTGCCCACTCTGGGACTTTCCAGGAGTTAGGATTTTGCCTTCTAATGCAGGAAGTGTGGGTTCCATCCCTCACTGTTTAGTGTCCAACTCTTTACGACCCATGGACTGTAGCCCGCCAGGCTCCTTTGTCCATGGGATTCTCCAGGCAAGGATACTGGAGTTGGTAGCCATTCCCTTCTCCAGGGGATCTTCCCAACCCAGGGGTCGTACCTGCATCTCCTTCATTGGCAGGCAGACGCTTTACCATGTGAGGCACCAGGGAAGCCCTCATACTCATAATTCATGTTGAGATTTGACAGAAAACAACAAAAATCTGAAAGCAATGATCCTTCAATAAGAAAATAAATTAATAAAAAAATACACTCTATATAAACTACATTTTAAAAAATGTGTAGTTAAATCTATACCTTCCATATTTTCTTAGAAAATCTAACTGCAACTATATATAAAAGCCTATTATTTTGAAAATGTATGAAAAGGGACACATCTTTCATATTTTTTCACAAACCGTAACTATCCAAAAAACTCACTGTTTGAAAGCAGGACTGTAGGTGTACGTGGTATTGCTGCTCAAGTTATAGATGAAGGGCAAGTGCTTCTGGATGTCAGCGGTGGACCAGTTACTGAAGAAACTGTTCAGCAAGCCTTGGTCTGCCCCTAGAGAGTTACAGCGCAGCCAAAGAAATTAATAACGAATGGTGTAGTTTTCGCCTCCCCGCACTGGGAGCTCGGAGTCTAAGCCACCGGACTGCCAGGGAAGTCCCTCAAACCCCATCTCTAACTTGCCATTCACAGGTTCGAGGTGGCGGGGAGGAAGTGCCTTGGGTCAAAGGGGTGGCCACAGCCCCAGTCTGGCCCACAAACGTCCAGCTGCCCCTCGACGTACCGTCAAAGCTGCCGTGGTCGGTGGCGTGCTGAAGCAAGAGGCCGTGCGTCTCCAGCGAGGGTTGGAAGACAAACACCCCGCTGTTGAAGCAATCCGGCCATCCAGGATCCGGGGCCGCAGAGAACTCCCTCCTGTCGAACAGCTCATCGATGTTGGCCAGCACCTGGGAGACAGAGCGTGGGGGGCCCGGACGACGTGATGGGAGGGAACCAGTCTGACCCCAGGTTGAATCTGGGTCTGTGACTTGAACTACTATACGCGACTGCTCCTGCTACAAGCTCATCACTAAAGGGATAAAGCACATGGCTTCCCAGCTGGCTCTGGGGGGTGGGTAAAGAGCCGACCTGCCAAGGCAGGAGACGCAAGAGGCGTGGGTTCGATCCCCTGGGCCGGGAAGCTCCCCTGGAGAAGGGAACGGCAACCCGCTCTAGTAGTCTTGCCTGCAGAATCCCATGGACAGAGGAGCCTGCGGGCTGCAGTCCATGGGGTCACAAAGAGTCGGACACGAGTGAGCACACATGTCACTAAAGGGATGTTGCACTTTAGCTTAAATGATACACAATGGCCCACCTCTGTCTCTAGGAACCCTGCCTCCAACTGAATGAGCGTTCAGCTAAACTTCCCTTGTTTAGCTCCCATCCTGACCAGGGCAAGTTCATCACGAAAGGGAATTTGCCTGCAAGCTTACGGTTGCTCAGTCACTACGTTGTGTCCAACTCTTTGAGCCCCCATGGACCATAGCCCGCCAGGCTCCTCTGTCCATGGGATTCTCCAGGCAAGAATGCTGGAGTGGGTTGCCGTGCCCTTCTCCAGGGGATCTTCCCTACCCAGGATCGAACCACGTCTTTTGTTACTGAACATTCCTGATGAAAGTGTTTCAGTATTCACCTGTGTAACAAATCACCATCCACAGGCATTACTTTCTGCAAAAATTCCCCGGTAACTTGTATGTTGACATACAAGTGAGAAATGCAACAGGAACTTCATGATGACCCAGACAATGGTCCATGATGGGACATTTATACCCAATTTTTTCAGTGACCCTCTTCTTTGAGGTTTATATTCCAAAGAGAAGAATGTGTGTATAAGATGGCTCCCTCATTTTATTTCAAGGGATTGAAGCAACACCATCTGTGAAACAAAATTATCATTGACAGGTTCTTAAGATCCTCTGTGGAACACTTGAACACTTAATTAGTTGTATTTATTCTCTTTCATCTAGCAAACGTAACCGACAAGATGGAAATCCATGAACATAGTGGTCTGCAAGTTGATATATTGATGTGTGTTGCTCAGTCATGTCCGACTCTTTGTGACCCCACGGACTGTAGCCCACCAGGCTTCTCTGTCCATGGGATTCTCCAGGCAAGAACACTGGAGTGGGTTGCCATTCCCTTCTCCAGGAGATCTTCCCGACCCAGGGATCGAACCTGGGTCTCCTGCATTGCAGGCAGATTCTTTACCATCTGAGTCATCAGGGAAACCCCAATTTATTGATGACATGCTCTTAATTGTATTTATTCTCTTCCATCGAGCAAATGTGACCTACGAGACTGGAAATCCACAAACATGGAGGTTTGCAAGTCAATATGATATCATCCACTGCCTCTGAGAGCTTGACCAGTAACAGCACTCCTTTCCAACACACCTATTGGCTTTAGAAATTGTGCTCATGTTTGGAAAAAAAAATATTGCTGTGATTGTTCCTCTGTTCTGATTTTCCTCTGCACCCCTCCATCTTCCTACACTGCTTTTGCACAACCAAGACAACCCAGAGCGGGTCTCCAACACTCCAACCTCATGTCACATCTCGACGTTCCAATGGCTGTTTCTGAACGCACCTGACCAGGGCTCCCACAGCAAGGCTCACTACCCCGAACGACTACAGTGGAGATGCCATAGCTTAAGAAGCCAGGTTTCCAGGCCCATGAGGACTGTATAATTCATGGTACAGTCACAGAAGACTATTGTTCCAATATTTTATTTTGTGTAGATGACATAGTGAAATAACTCGTCCTGGGGAAGGAACAGGCCTTCAAGTAACCAAGTGTTCTCAGCAACACCACTGGGTGTCTTCTACTCGATGTTGACTGACTAAATGATGCTGGGTGTAGAGATGGACATTACCTGGTGGCGATCCACCAGCATGGGCTAGCAGCCTGCTAATGGAGAGAGGGGCCTGATCTTTGAGTGGGTGGCTCCTCATCAAGCACAAGGTCTGGGCCTCCCCCTCCTCCATACTCACCAGGGTGTCTGCATCCAGGAAGACACATTTGCTGTAATGGGTGAGCGTCCAGCAGTGAAGCTTGGTGAGAGTGATTCCAAGGTCAGGTCTCTTCAGAAAGGCCAGGTGGACGTAGTCCGCACTGTCTATTAGGTTCACCTCGATGACCTCATCAAACACCCTTGAGAGGATAACCCTGGAAAAAGACAGGCCAAATTCTAGGAGACCAGGAGACCCTTTAACACAAGATATTCTGTCCCTTGTGGCTCACATTTCATTTTGCTGGAGTATATGCTGAAGTGTTTTTCTCTAAAAGGTTCTGGAGGGATAAAAATCCTTGTACAGATGCATGTGCTCAGTCGTGTCCATCTCTTTGCAACCCCATGGACTGCAGCCTGCCAGGCTCTCCTCTGTCCATGGGATTCTCCAAGCAAGAATACTGGAGTGGGTTACCATTTCCTCCTCCAGGGGATCTTCCCAACTCAGGGATCAAACCCACATCTCTTCCGTCTCCTGCATTGGCAGGCAGGTTCTTTACAACTAATGCCAACCAGGAAGTTGGGGGGAAAAAACACGAAATTTTTTTGTTTTTTTTTTTCTGCAAGCATTTTACCTCAGAAAGACTATCTTTCTGTCAAATTTTACCACAGAAGGTCCTTCTTCCTGCCAAATTTTGTCTCAGAAACGCCTTCTGTGAGATTTTATCTCAGATCCTCCTATTGTCTGTCAGATTTTTGCCTCAGAACCGCCTAGTTTCTGTCAGATTTTACCACAGAGACCTCGAGTTTCTGTCAGATTTTACCTTATAATGTTCATCTTTCTGACAGATCTCACCCCAGAATGTTCATCTTTCTGTCAGATTTTACCCCGAACCCACTATGTCCTGTCAGATTTTACCTCAGAACCCCCTTGTGTGTCAGCTTTTACCTCAGAACCCCCTTGTTTTGTCAGATTTTATCTCAGAAACCCCTACTGTCTGTCAGATTTTACCTATGAACCTCCTTCTGTCAGGTTTTACATCAGAACCCTCCAGTGTCTGTCAGAATTTGCCTCAGAACCCCCAGTTTCTGTCAGATCTTACCACAGAGACCTCTAGTTTCTCTCAGATTTTACCTTCCAATGTTCATCTTTCAGTCACATATTACCTCAGAACCACCCCCCCCCCAACAGTCTCTGTCAGATTTTGCCTCAGTCTATCAGCTATATTTCAATAAAAATGTAAGAGAAGTAACAATGCTTTAACTTAGCTCAAGATGTGGGCTTCCCGGGTGTCTCAATGGTAAAGAACCCGCCTGCTTATGCAGAAGACACTGGTTCGATCCTGTGGCTGGGAAGATCCTCTGGAGAAGGGAATGGCTACCCACTCCAGGATTCTTGCCTGGAGAATCCCATGGACAGAGGAGCCTGGCGGGCTGTAGTCCATGGGGTGGCAGAGATTGTGACACGACTCCAGGAGTGTGCACGCATGTGGACTAGTAGGACGGTTGCTTCTCAAAGTCCCCCACTCCGCCCGGACCTCAAAACAATGACACTGATTTCCACATCTGAGGCAAGGAACTATTCTACACACACGTGGCGCTGCGTGCCAGGATTCTGAAGTCGGCCACGCACCCGGCGGAGCCCCTTCCTCTAATAACGACCGCAAGGCCCTCTGCGAGTGTCCAGGGCCCCCCACGTGTGCGCCGGTCCAAGCTCACGGACCACGGCCGAGAACCTCCTCCAGCTTCCACGGTCAGAAGAACCGGGTGTGTGTGTGACTCATACCTGAGCGGGTTGGACACCTGAGGCGTGACCAGCACCACCAGCCTCCTGGTCGCCCTGTGCTCCCGGAGCGACTGCCCCAGCACCAAAGCCCCCTGGCAGTAGACGTCGTTGGTGGCCAGCGTCACAAATGCCTGGTCGGACACTGTGGACAGAAGCAACCGGGTTATGCTCCCGCCTGGTCTCGGGGGTCAGTGGTGGGACTGAGCGTCACCCTCTGACTCTCTCAAGCTTCGCGACGCGGACTGAACAAGAGTTTCGCAGGTGGCGCCAGCGGTAAAGAACGTGCCTGCCCGTTCAGGGGATGTGAGAGACGCAGGTTTGATCCCTGGGTGGGGAAGATCCCCTGCAGGAGGGCATGGCCACCCACTCCAGTATTCTTGCCTGGAGAACCCCATGGACAGAGGAGCCTGGCGGGCTACATACGGTCCATAGGGTCGTGAAGAGTCAGACACGACTGAGGTCACTTAGCACGCATGCATACATACTCTAAAATACGCTTCACAGACATTTCACGTGCATTCTTTCATTAAAAAAAAATGTTTAAAAAACCCCACAAAAATCAAAAGGAAAAAAACCTACATGCATGCAGGAAACATAACAGAAAACACTAAATACGACAAAAAGTCAAGCAGAGTGTGATTAAAATTTCCTGGTGCTGATGAACATAAGTTTATATACAGTATCTGCTTATATACACCAGGAAATTTTAATCATATACTCTGTTTATATACAAACAGACACTGTATATAAAATAAACAACAAGGACATACTGTATATCACAGGGAACTCTATATCTTGTAATAACCTATAATGAAAAAAAAAAAAAGAATACGGAGGGACTTCCCTAGTGCTCTAGCGGTTAACACTATGTTCTTCGCTTTGCAGGGGACATGAGTTCAATCCCTGGCCTGGGAACTAAGATCTCACATGCCATGCCCCATCTCCAAATTAAAAAACACACACACACACGCATATATGTAAATTAAAAAATATGAATATATACATAAAGACATACATAACCAAGTATATCTAGATATAGATATATACCCGATATATACATGAATATATGCTCGGCCATGTCTGACTCTTGTGACCCCATGGACTGTAGCCCACCAGGCTCCTCTGTCCCTGGGATTCTCCAGGCAAGAATACTGGAGTGGGTTGCCATGCCCTCCTCCAGAGGATCTTCCCCACCCAGGGATCGAACCCAGGGTCTCCTGCACTGGCAGGAAGATTGTTTACCACTAGCACCACCTGGAAAGCCCAATAGGAATTTTCAGTTTTCATGCGTATTTACAACTGAATCACTTTGCTAAAAACAACACAACACTGTAAATCAAGTATCCTTCAGTTGAAAAAATAAAATTTCCTTTTGCTCCAGCACAACGCATGTGCCTGGCCTAGACCACTTGTTTGATTCTGCATTCAAGTCTCAAAAACTCACCCAAAACTTTTGGGTCTCGGGTGAACACAAAGCCAAAGGTAGAAACAACGCTTGGATTGATCTGAGTTACCACGAGGATTCCCACCCAACTTGCCAAGAGAACTGGGCTTTCAAAAGGAAACGGCCAGACCTATTAATTAAATCCCACACGCCCCAGTCGTTGGCAAGACTTCAGCTCAAGGGTGTATGAAGCCAAGGAGACGGGCTTCAGAAGGGAAAGGAAGACTGCTTCATTCAGCAAAAACGCCCCGTTTCCCCACTGTCTCCGCAGCAGGGAAGGAAACTCCCACAGCCGATGGGACTGAAGGCACTTCCAAGTGCGAAGAACGCGTGATGTGGACGTTCACAGGGAATTTTAAGCCGCTTGATTCTGAGGTCCCCAAGAGCGAGCCGGCCGCCGGGACGAAACCAAGGCGGGATCAGGAGACCCGGGCCTTGGCTCCCAAGCTCGCGACAGAAATTAACATTCGCAGCGTCTGGTCTGGGGCTGGAACACACGCAGCCCAGTTCTCCACGGCCAGACGGAGCTGCCCTGTGGCCCCTGCGTCCTCCCCGCCTCCAAAGACAAGGTCACCCGGAAAAAATAGCAGGACCCAAGCCTTCCGAGCCCGTTTTCCCGTCTTAACCTTGGCATTCTGCTGGGGTGAGTGCCCACCGGCCCAAGGAACTCCTGTCTACCCCTGGCTGCGGTTCTTGGATTAAGGAGAACTTGAGGATTCCTGGCATCTCTGCTGTGAGTTATTACCGACAGGGGAACTCAGAACTCAAGTCTGCAGCCCCAAAGATGGCTGTCTACTCATCCACCCAGCTATCATCATCTATTAACATTAAGAACATCCGTATAGGAAATGGCAACCCACTCCAGGATTCTTGCCTGGAAAACCCCATGGACGGAGGAGCCTGGTGGGCTACAGTCCGTGGGGTTGCAAAGAGTCGGACATGACTGAGCGACTTCACTTTCTTTCCCTTTTTTTCTTTATCCACCTATTTATCTACTTACTTACCTATCTTGATATCTACATATCCTCTATGCATCTTATCTGTCACCTATCATTATCTATTAATATTGATAACATCTATCTATCCATGTGTTTATCATCTACTTATTTATCATCTATATTTATGTATCCTCTACCCATCTTACATGTCATCTATCATTATCTATTAATATTAACAACATCTAGCTACCCATCTATTTATTAGGGCTTCCCAGGTGGCGCTGGTGGTAAAGAACCCGCCTGCCAATGCAGGAGACATAAGAGACGCGGGTTCGATCCCTGGGGTGGGGAAGATCCCCTGGAGGAGGGCATGGCAACCCACTCCAGTATTCTTGCCTGGAGAACTCCATGGACAGAGGAGCCTGGCAGGCTACGGTCCGTGGTGTGGCAAAGAGTCAGACACGACTGAAGCGCCGAGCACGTACGCACTCACACTGAAAGGCCGAGTTTCCACGAACGGGGTGTTCGGGTGGGGACGTCTGGCATGGAGCACAGACAGGTCTGGGGGCTGTCTTCCAGCCCCACGTTGAAAAAGAAAAAAAAACCCCAAACATCTCCCAAAGTGGACTTCACCCTGCAGCTGGCGGCAGCTGTCGGTTTTATGAGGGGTCGGGAAGAAATGTTTACTCCGATTCCTCGCCTCCTTCCCCCCACCACCGCCCACCTAGCAACCACTCCCCCAAAATAACACCGCTGGCTTCCTCGGGGGCCCCTCCGCTTCCACTCAAAGGCGCGTTTTGTTCCCGGCCGAGCGCTGAATCCCCAGCGCGGTCCCCGCAGCACGCTGCCCAGCCCGACGGCCATGGGTCCCAACGCCCCTCCTGAATGCCACCATTTATACAGACCCTCGCCGGCTTCCAGAAAATGCGTATTTTTTTTTTTTTTTTTTTTTGAGAACTCCAAGCCACTCCCTGGGACACACATCAACAGAACCTTCTGGCTTACAGCAGGAAATTGGCCCAAACAACTCTGCCTCTCTAAGGCACGGAGGTGGAAACCAGTTGGGAAGCCGCCTGGTGACTTCTTACCAAATCGCTCCTCTGAATAAAAAGCAACCTGAATTTTTTTTTTTTAATGCTCTCATGAATGATCAGGCCTGACTTGGTGCAAGAAGAGATTGTCTTCATGATAAACAACAAAACAAAACAGGAATGAGCAGGAGTTCCCCGGCAGGCAAGTGGTTAGGTACGGCGTCCCCGGTGGCTCAGTGGTAAGGAATCCGCCTGCCAGTGCAGGAGACGGGGGTTCGATCCCTGGTCCAGGAAGCTTCCCTGGAGAAAGGAATGGCAACCCACTCCGGTATGCTTGCCTGGAGAATCCCCATGGACAGAGGAGCCTGGCGAGGCTACGGTCCATGGGATCGCAAAGAGTCGGACAGGACTGAGACACTTAGCACGTACTCAGGGAAGCGGTTACGATGCCAAGCTCTCCCAGCTGGGGGCCCAGATTCCACCCGTGGTCGCCAAGGCAAAATCCCACAAGCCGGGTCAGGTGGCCAAACCAGCCCTCTTCCCCACAGAAAAAAAAAAAAAATAAATAACAAAACAGACCAGGACAGACATCTTTCCCATGGGAGAAGGTTACATTTTACCATCCCATTTCTAAGCCTCTGAGGTCCACTGTCCCAATAAGATGTCCCCGCCAAACCCGAGGGCGGGCAGACGGGACGCAATAGAAGCCCTTGGGAGTCAGCGCTTGCCACAGCCATCCCACCAAAGTCAGCCTGCTGCCCTGCAGCGGGGATTAACCCCGGATCTTTATACGGGAAGAAGCAGCTCTGTCTCTGGCCTGACCCTGGTGAAGACCAAAGACGCTCTGTCTTCCCAGAGTTTTAGGACCGCGAACTTCCCATGGTTCTGCATGGCAGTAAGCACACAGTTCCGCGCCTGCCAAGAAAAGGGTCCACCCAACCTCCAAGGGCTAAGCTTTCACAGAAGGAAAATTACCAAATCTCAGTGCCCCTTGATCATCTTTTTTGAGGGCAGGAGGAGAAGGGGGCAACCCAGGACGAGCCCCTTGGATGGCAGCACCGACTCAACGGATGTGAGTTTGAGCAAACTCGGGGAGATGGTGATGGACAGGGAGGCCTGGCCCGCTGCAGTCCACGGGGTCGCCAAGAGTCGGACACGACCGAGGCAGTGAACAACAGCCACAAGTGTCCCCCCACTGCCGCTGAGACCCCCCCCTGTCGTCGCCAATCGCACCAAAGGACACCAAGCTCTCCAGCCCCCGGGGTGAGCGAGGGGCTGGGCGGATACAGCCCCGTGGGCGCTGAGGAGTGTGGGGACCACCTTGTGCGGGCAAAGCGGGGAGGAGGGGGTCCCCCCCGCCCCCGGCGCAGTCCGTCTCACCCGGGCTAGCAGAGCGCGGAGGCTGGCCGCGAGGAGGGTTCTCCGCTTACCGGGCATGGTGTGGGCGCAGCGCGCGGTGGGCACCACGCGGCCGAGGGCGCCCGGGCGCGGCGGGCGGCCTCTCTGCTGGGCTCCAGCCGCCGAGCAGAGCGGAGGCGTTGTCTGCGTCTCCGGGGGCCCCACCCGCTCCGAGTTCGAGGCCTGCGGAGACAGCTGGGTGTTCCGGATACCCGCACCGCCCCACGCCCCGGCCCCTCCTGAGTCAGCTCAAGTCTCCACCGCGCGCAGGGGCAGCCGCGGCCCTGCCGCCGCCTGGGCGCCCCCGGTGTCCTCAGGGTCCCCCCGCCGCGCCCGGCACTGGCTCCAGGCGCCCCCCCATACACACCCCCATCCACTGCCCGGACTTCAGCGGCCTCGCTACGCCCCCCACCCTGAGCACTCCTTTCACCGCGCGCCCAGCCGTGCGCCCCGCCCCTCTCTGAGCTTCTGCGCTCTAGCAGCCCAAGTGCACCCCCAATCCGCTCCCGGGCCCCCCCACCCCGAGCGCCAGGCTGCAACCACGCCTCCGGAAGCTTCCTCCGCCCCCACCCCCTAGCCTTCCACACCCCAACGGCCCGCTCCTCCTCCGAGCTCCGGGAGCACTGGGTCTCCGCCGCGCCCAGGCCGCCCCCACGCGGTGCGCTGGGGCAGCCCCGGCCTAGGCCTGCATCCCCCTTCCCGGCCCCCGATCGTCGGCGGCGCCCCCCACCTTCTCCGCGCTCCTGAAGTTGCTGGCCCGGGGTGGGCGGGGCGGCGCGCGGCCGGGAGGTGGGCGGCTCTCGGGAAGGTCAGCTCCGCCCCCGGGCGGGGGTCCTCCGCACGGCCGGCCCCAGCCGCGCGCCCCCCCCCCCCCCCCGGAAGGGAGAGCCTGGAGGCGGACCCCCAGGCCTCCGCGCCCCGATCCCTCGGCCTCCTCCCCGCAGAATCCAGGCGTCCGGGGCGTCCTGGCTCTGAAACCTCTAACCTTTAACCCGCCGCCCCCAAAGTCAATGTTGGTACTGGCCTCACGGGCCGGGCCCCAGGCCAGCACGCGGCCCAGGGCAGAGGCCACGCTGGAAACGTGATCGTGTGGAGGGAACGTGCGGTGAGCGGAGGAGGCGCGCGCGCGGGGCGTGGAAAGGGCGTGGGTGCGGCGTGGACGGTGCTTGGGCGCAGGAGAGAGGGACTGATCTGAGCCAGCGATGGAGAGAAGCGTTAACACGGGCGGATGAACCTGGTAGAGAAAGGAGAGAACAGTTATGAGTGAATGCATACCTAAGTGAATGAATGAATGAGTTCCCGTGTGCCTGCCAGAATGAATTAATGAATGAGTTCCCACGTGCATGCCTGAGTGAATGACTGAGTTCCTGCGTGCATGCCTGAGTGAATGAATGAATGAGTCCCCCTGTGCACACCTGAGTGAATGAATGAATGAGTCCCCATGTGCCTGCCTGAGTGAATGAATGACTGAGTCCCCGTGTGCCTGCCGGAGTGAATGAATGAGTCCCCGTGTGCCTGCCTGAGTGAATGAATGAATGAGTCCCCCTGTGCACACCTGAGTGAATGAATGAATGAGTCCCCATGTGCCTGCCTGAGTGAATGAATGAATGAGTCCCTGTGTGCATGCCTCAGTGAATTAATGAATGAGTTCCCGTGTGCATGCCTGCCCGAATGAATGAATGAATGCCTGCAAGAAGGGGTGAGTGCGTGAATTCGTGAATGAGCGCTGGTCTGCTAGAGTGGGTGAGTGGGTGAATTAATAATTCATGGATGCCTGAGTGCATGCGTTAACTAACCACACACATGGCAGAGGAAGCAGATTGCTTTGGCCCAGAGGGAAGGAGAGGGTTAAAGAAGCCGCATTCCAGGTTGGGGAGGGGGTTGGGGGGTGGTTCCTGGCACTTTCTCCTGCCTTGGGGGAGAAAATGAGACCCTTCCAGGCCAAGTGAAAACGCAGTCCTGGAGGAGGCAGATTCCTTCCGGCCTCATCCCTGAACCCACCCTTTCATTTCGGTTTGCAGCTCAGAAAGCATCCAAGGAATTCCACGTTCTACCCAACCCTCGGGAGATCCAGGAAACACCACGAGGCGGGTTGATAGGTCTGGAGGAAATAGAGACCACCCCCTCCCACCCACGGAAGCCGGACACCCTAACCTGCGGTTCGCTCGAGGCCTCGTCCCCCAGCTTTTGCTTCCACGGGTCACAGCATCTTCTGGGACGTTCTGACAAACAGTCCCAGCTCTCATTACACCCCTAGCCTCAGGAAACTGCGTATTGGGGCCAGTACCCTCTGTCAACAAGCTTCGCTCCCCCTGGTGGGTTCTGATTGCTGACGTGTGGGCTTGGGATGGCTGGAGCGCCCTGTGGCTACGGCACGGGGGAAGTAGGTGGGAGCCAGAGACAGCAACTCAGGGAAACTGTAGAGATGTTTGTGTCTGTTCTTTTTTCCAGTTGCCCTGTCTGTTTCATATTGCCAGCGAGTGTACGGAGCTGCTTCAGTCGTGTCCAACTCTCTGCGACCCCATGGACTGTAGCCCGCCAGACTCCTCTGTCCATGGGACTCTCCAGGCAAGAACACTGGAGTGGGTTGCCATGCCCTCCTCCAGGGGATCTTCCTGACCCTGGGCTCAAACCCAGGTCTCCCACAGTGCAGGCAGATTGTTTCCCCGCTGAGCCCCCAGGGATGCCCATTGTATATGCATCAGTCTCAATTTCACACTTTATCCCACGCTCGGTTTCTGCTTTGCAAATACATTCATCTATGCCCTTTTCCTGGATTCCACATGTATGCATTAGCATACAATGTTTGTCTTTCTGACTTACTTCACTCTGTATG
The DNA here is from genome assembly GCF_023699985.2 of Odocoileus virginianus. Classification (NCBI taxonomy): domain Eukaryota; kingdom Metazoa; phylum Chordata; class Mammalia; order Artiodactyla; family Cervidae; genus Odocoileus; species Odocoileus virginianus. The sequence continues at coordinate 1,940,489 of NW_027224323.1, forward strand.
ACAGTCTCTAGGTCCATCCACATCTCTGCAAATGGCACAATTTCATTCCTTTTTATGGCAGAGGTATGTAGTCCATCCTAAAGGAAGTTAATCCTGAACATTCATTGGAAGGACTGATGCTGCAGTGAAGCTGCAATCCTCTGGCCACCTGATGCAGAGAGCCAACTTAATGGAAGAGACCCTGATGCTGGGAAAGATGGAAGGCAGGAGAAGGGGACGACAGAGGATGAGATGGTTGGATGGCATCACCGACTCCATGGACATGAGTTTGGGTAAACTCTGGGAGCTGGTGATGGACAGGGAGGCCTGGCGTGCTGCAGTCCACGGGGTCACAAAGAGTCGGACACGGCTGAGTGAACAATAGCAGCAAGCAGAGCAGAAGGCGGTCAGCCACAGGCAATCCTGGATCTCCGGGCAAAAGCTAGGCCCATTTTTAAACCCGGAGCAGACATCCTGCCGTGGGCGCGGCTGGGTTCCTTTGCGGGTGGGGGGCGCTATCCAGGAAGCCAGGTGACCTGTGGGCGCCGTGAGCCCAAGGCGATCTCTAGTCTCGGGTGCCTCACAAAGGATGTTTGCTGATAGCAAAACCGAGGCTGCATTCTCCCAAGACGTTGTTCGGAGAAAATGAGTCTTTGGTTGCTACATCACATGCAATGTTGTTGGCAAGTTACAGGGCTCTTTGTGAGACATAGTTCAAGCCTAGCAGCTAGAAAAATACACCAACCAGCTGAGTTGCTTGCCGCATTTTTGTGATGAAAGCCTTGTGAATAACCTTAACAGGCAAGCAGGAGAATGAGAACAAACTCCGCAGTGTGTATATATATATATATATATATATGCTTCCTTCTGTGTGTGCACCACGATTGCAATTATATATCCATATTTTAGGGCCTCCCCGGTGGTTCAGCAGTAAAGACTCCGCCTGCAATGCAGGAAACTCGGGAGACACGGGTTCGATCTCTGGGTCGGGAAGATCCCCTGGAGGAAGGCATGGCAGCCCACTCCAGTATTCTTGCCTGGAGAATCCCACGGACAGAGGAGCCTGGCGGGGCGGGGCCACAGTCCAGGGAGCCGCAGAGAGTCGGAGGCGACTGAGCGACTTTCACTTCGCTGCTGTTTGCCACTCGTGGCTCTAGGAGTTACAGACACATCCGTGCTTTTAACAAATGTATATTCTAGTCGGGGAGGTGGGGAGAAGCCAGGCAATTGTTGAAATTGAAATAGTTGAAAGTCATACTTTGTAAGGTGTTGGAAGTGGATACGGGAGACAGAGAGAGAGAGACCAAAAGTCTGAGCAGAGGAGGTGGGCGAGAAAGTGCCCTTGGCCACAGTAGCAATGGTCTCATCTCTCTTTGGTTTACAGCCAAAGGTGAGAGAGCCAGATGGTGCCCCAGCCCTCCACTCCAGCGGCAAAGTGTTCCGTTTGTCAGTCCAAGCTGCTGTTCAGTCGCTCAGTCGTGTCCGACTCTGCGACCCCATGGACCACAGCACGCCAGGCCTCCCTGCCCATCACCAACTCCCAGAGCTTGCTCAAACTCATGTCCATCGAGTCAGTGATGCCATCCAACCATCTCATCCTCTGTCGTCCCCTTCTCCTCCCGCCTTCAATCTTTCCCAGTGTCAGGGTCTTTTCCAATGAGTCAGCTCTTTGCATCAGGTGGCCAAAGTGTTGGAGTTTCAGCTTCAGCATCAGTCCTTCCAATGACTATTCAGGACTGATTTCCTTTAGGATGGACTGGTTGGATCTCCTTGCAGTCCAAGGGACTCTCAAGAGTCTTCTCCAATACCACAGTTCAAAAGCATCACATCCAAGTACTGCTTTTATTCTGAGTTGAGGGGAGTTTGGGACATCTTTCCATCCATGGGCCATTTATGGAGCCCCAGCTATTTGTGGACAGGCAGTTATCTTTGCCACACACCTGTTCTAGAAGGGGGAGTGGGGTGGGAGGGAGGTGGCCAGGATAAAGGACAGACGGCTGCGAGGCACAGCTGTGCTCATAGCTACGCTGGATTCCGGAGAACACGCCGCGTTTATATTTGGAACTCTGGGGGACAAGCCTCTGTTAGGAGGACGGGACTTGGGCGGACGCCAACCCACACCCACTGAAGCCTGTCAACACCCAGGCCCAGAATAGTGTGTGACGTGAAATCAGACAAGCTGATTCTATTATTCCCTCTAGAGTCTGACCTGCACATAAGTGCTCACGGGATGGGGCTGGCACTTGGACACCTTGATCCTGTTTTCACTTTTCGCTGCATCTTCTCTGTTTGCTAGGAAATCTCATGAGACTTTTCACCCACGAGAATGGGCTTCTTGTGGCTCAGACAGAACTTGCGTTTGAGCACGTTGTGTCTCCAAGGAAAGCAAGAGGGTGGCCCAGTGGTTAGCGGTCTCTAATGGAGAGGACGCAGGTTCCATCCCTGCTCAGGGAAATGAGATGCTACATGCCGTGGAACAGCTAGACATCCCAAGTGCCACAACTAGAGCAAGGCTGAGCAGTGCAACGAAGACTCGTAGCAGCCAAAAGTTGAAAAAAAAAAGTTTTTTAATTTCAAAGAAAGAAAACAGAAAAGGCACTGAATTACCCCCACTGAGACTAACGCTTATTCTAAAACCACATGGCAGATGGTGACTGTTTCCAGATGTATGGGCTTCGCAGATGGCTCAGTGGTAAAGATCTGCCTGCAATGTTGGAGACACAGGAGACACGGGTTCGATCCCTGGGTCGGGAAGATCCCCTGGAGGAGGGCATGGCAGCCCACTCCAGTGTTCTTGCCTGGAGAATCCCACGGACAGAGGAGCCTGGGGCTACAGTCCATGGGGTCACAGAGAGTCAGACAGGACTGAGTGACTAATACTTTCAGTTTCAAAGGAGTTATTCTAAGAAGCCGGATGGTTAATGCCGTTTGCAGAGACATGGCTGGACCTAGAGAGTGTCACACTGAGTGAAGTCAGAGAAGGAAAAATGTGGTGTGGCATCCCTTACGTGTGGAATCTAAAATGAAATGGTACAAATGAACTTAGAAGACAGAAACGGACTCAGAGACTTAGAGAAGGAGCTTATGGTTGAGGGGTAGGAAGGATGAGGGGAAGGGAGAGTCAGGGAGTCTGGGATGGACATGGACACACGGCTGTGTTTCACATGGAGAACCAGCAAGGACCTGCTGGACAGCTCAGGGAACCCTGCTCAATACCCTGTAATAACCTGATGGTCACCAGGGGGAAGGATGGGGGAAGGGATAGTCAGGGAGTCTGGGATGGACATGGACACATGGCTGTGTTTAACATGGAGAACCAGCAAGGACCTGCTGTCCACACAGGGAACTCTGCTCACTGTCACGTGGCAGCCTGGATGGGAGGGGAGTTTGGGGGAGAATGGATATGTGTATGTATGCCTGAGTCCCTTGGCTGTCCGCCTGAAGCCGTCACAGCATTCTTTGTTAATTGGCTATACTCCGAAACAAAATAAAGGTTTTTAAAAATAATGAAGCTAATATTTATGGCGGTGGGGGGGTGAAAGAAGCCAGAGGGTGCAAATAAAGAGAGAATTGAACAACAAAAGGTTAGGAAACATTTGCTGAAAGTAGAGATGGTTCTGCTACACACGGTGGCTCCTTCCATTTGAAATACCGGAGATGCTGGAAATCTTGAACGTGGATCCCAAGGGGTTTCAAAGAAACTGATTTCTGAGCACAGATAAAGGGAGTCCTCCAAACCTACGCCAGAAAAAAGCCACCAAATCTAGACTGAATTACCCGAAGGAGGATAAGAGAACAGAAGCGCGCACATATTCTGTGAAACGGTTCTCAAAATGAACAAGACTCACCGCAGTCAGAAGAAAACACAATTTGAAAGTCAGATTCCGTCACGTCAGCAGAAACATATGGTCCCTAAGAGAGCTGCTCTCCCCCAGATATATACGTGTGTAGACAGTGAGCTGTCGCAGAATGTTAAATGTCTAGTGAATTTGCCGTGGAAAGAAAGAGGAAAGTCCCTCCAGAGCCACTGTGAAGATCAGCTGTGCTCGTGGCATGCCACACGCCTACAGAATCCAAGCAAAAATACTCGTAAAAAAAATTCAGAAAGAACTCTTTTCCCCCAACTTTATTGAGCTATAATCGACACGTAACATTGTAGAAGGTTAAGATGTACATTGGGATGATGATACACTTCAGTGGGATGATGATACATTTCAGTGGGATGACCGTGGCAGCTACTTTTCAGTGGGGTGAGCACCGTGGCCTTGTCTGACATCTCCACCCTGTGACATAATTCTTTCTTTCTGAGGCGAGAATATTTAAAATCTTTCAAAATACAGGATACAGTTCCTTGAGGGCTCCAGGGGTAAAGAATCCGCCTGCCCATGCAGGAGACTGCAGTTCCATCCCTGGGTTGGGAAGGTACCCTGGAGAAGGAGATGGCAACCCACTCCAGGATTCTTGCCTGCAAATTTCCATAGACAGGGGAGTCCCGAGGGCTACAACCCATGGGGCTGCCAAGCGTTGCACACGACTTAGCGGCTGAACACCCACAGCCTCATCACCGTTTGGGAAGCCAGATGCCACTAACACCCGCTTTCCAGATGAGAGGACTGATGCTCAGAGAGGTTACACAACCTTCCTAGGGTCACACAGCTCAACTTGGAGAAGCCAGACTGTGATCTCACGCTTTGGGCGTCAGTTCAGAGTTTAATCATGCCTGGCTTCCTGTGTCACCTGTATAGACAAGCTAGATGCATTCCTCATTCTCGCTTTTAAATTAGGAAAAAAAAAAAACCACCCCACAACTCCGTACCCAAAATGCATTCATTTATGTATGACTTTTAAGGATGTGTTTAACAGAATCCCAAAAAAGCTGGGCAGATATATCAAACAAGAAATATGTATCTTCTCCCAGGTTCAGAGTCTGGAAGTCCAAGACCAAGGGGCAGGCAGGCAGGCACACCCTCTGAAAGTTACACGGGGCTCTGTCCCGGCTTGCGATAGCGCTTCGCCTTGTGGCTTGTCCACTCCGAGCCACTCAGGTTCTTCCCCTGGTGTCTCTCTGTGTGGCTCTGAATTTCCCCTCTTAGAAAGACACAGCTCATATTGCTTTAGAAGCCATCCTCCTGTTCTAACTCATCATCTTAAGTGATCACAACTGTCCCCAATCTATTGACAAATAAGGTTCCACTCTGAGATCCCACGGGTCAGGACACCAGTGCATGAATGTGGTAAAGAATCAACCACCAGTGCAAGAGGCCCAGGTTCGATCCCTGGATCAGGCAGATCCCCTGGAGGAGGTCATGGCAACCCACTCCAGGATTCTTGCCTGGAGAATCCCGGGGACAGAGGAGCCTGGCGGGCTACAGTCCACGGGGTCACAGAGGGTCCAATATGACTGAGCCGCCAACACATAAGGCAGTTTCAGTTATTCATAAAGATATACGTACATTCTTTTCCTGGTTCTTTTCCATCATAGTTTATTACCAGATTCTGAGCAGAGTTCCCTGTGCTATACAGTAAGACCTTGCTGTTTATCTGTTTTACATATAGTTCGTGCATCTCTTCATCCCAGACTCCTCATTTATGCCTCCAAGCTTTCCCCTTTGGTCACCAGAAGTTTGTTTTCTGTGTCTGTGAGTCTATTTCTGTTTTCTAAATCAGTTCATCTGTATCCGTTTTCTTAGATTCCACACATAAATGATATCATATGGTATTTGTGTTCTGCAGACTTACTTCACTTACTATCATACTCTCCAGGTCCACCCATGTTTCTGCAAATGCCACGGTTTCACTCTTTTTCATGGCTGAGTAATATTCCATCTGTATACATGTGCCACATCTTCTTGACTCATTCCTCCGTCGATGGACTCTCAGGAGCCTTCCAGGTCTTGGCTAGTGTGAACAGTGCCGCAGTAAACATTGGGCTGCAGGTATCTAAGGGGGAAGACCCACACATAGAACGTCTAGGATTTCCGTGCATCATCTTCCTGCGTTCCAGACTCCAGTGACCATCTTCCTCTTTGGTTCTGATAGTCAAGCCCTAAAAGTTCTATCAGCATGCATCTCAGTCCAGCAGACTACACTCGTCTGCCCAAACCACCCTTTCTCTCCTCCCCTAAAGAATGACTAAAACCCAAGCAAACAGCTGGGCTACTTTTTAGATGCTGAGGGTAGACAGTTAGTCCGGGAAAAAGAAAAGTATACACCAAGGAAAGCGCTGATGTTGTGTTAAGAACTGGTACCCACAGAGGATCCAAGTCCAAAGATAATACAAACAAGTCTCGACATCTCAAAATCTCTATCCCACGTTCTGGAAAAAAAAAAAAAAAAGTAGAAACCATACAATTTCATGGCAAAAAAACACCCCAAGATCGCTTCCCCAAGGCGGTTTCCACACCATCGGCCTTGCACTTTAGTTTCCAAAAATCCAACCTCATCCTCTGCAGGTGATAATACTTCTGTGAGCTGAGATAAAGTTCAAATGCTGCCGTTAGGGTCGAAACGCATTCATTCCTGATTCGCGGGCGGAGGTGAACGGGTCCGGATTCCTGACGTTCACTCAAGGGGGTTTAGTTTCCCTGGCGGCTCAGACGGTAAAGCAATCTGCCTGCGATGCGGGAGACCCGGGTTGGCTCCTTGGGTCAGGAAAGATCCTCTGGAGGAGGGCAAGGCAACCCGCTCCAGTATTCTTGCCTGGAGAATCCCCAAGGACAGAGGAGCCTGGTGGATTACAGTCCAAGGGGTCTCAAAGAGTCAGTTGCCACTGAGAAACTAACACTTTCACTTTTGCAAGGAATCTATAGCATCAGCTAAGCTTGTCTGCTGAGAAGCAGCTGCTTCCATCCTTTGGAAGTCCTCCACGGCAGCCCCACCCAAGACCCCCCAGCTATTCTCCTGGCCACTGTGTTCTCTGACCAGAGTCAGAACCTCTTAGGCCGCATGGCCAATGGAACCCACAGATCAAGCAATCTCTTTACAACCCAAGATCCAGCTGTCGACCTTGTTTGCATCGATGTATCTGAGGAATCAGGAACCCCCTTCTTTGTGGGGGCAGCGCGTCTATTGCAAACAGAAGGGAAGACCCTCCAGGGCAGCGGGTGAAGGCAAGAATGAAAGGGACGTTCCAGGGGATCGACAGGGTTGTCATCTGAACGGAGGCTTTCTCAGAGCGGTGGGTGGATTCTGAAGACCTCAGACAGCCTGTGGTTCTGCAAGGAAAGATTGAAAGCAAGACATCATAGGGGGGATAAAAAACCACTTCAGTGGGTTGATCTTAAAGCACTGTTAATTGTTTTCACTGTAGAGGCGACAGAGGATGAAATGGTTGGATGGCATCACTGACTCAACGGACATGAGTTTGGGAAAACTCTGGGAGTTGGTGACAGACAGGGAAGCCTGGCGTGCTGCAGTCCATGGGGTCGCAAAGAGTCGGACACGAGTGAGCGACTCAACAACAACATCTCGGATGAGGCATGTGGTCCAGAGTGTAAGGGATTTTTTTGTTTGGTTGGTTTTTTGTTTTCAGGAACTCTGCTTTCCCCCCCAAACTTTGAGGCTGGGGTGTTGTATAGACCAAGGCCCTTCCTGGCCAGGGTGTAAGTCAATACCACCCCACCACCAGCAGAGGGGGGCAGAGGGCAGCTATGGAGATTGTGAAGGCACCCAAATCCAAAAAATAAAAATATAAACACTATTGGAGTAGACTTCTGTTTCATAGCCTCCCTCGCCGGCAAAACCCAGGTAGGTGCCGACATGAGTGGTCTCCGGACCAGAGCTTGAGAGAACCCAGATTACCGTCTGAGCGGTTGCTTCTTCTGCAGGGGAGCGTCTCTCCCCGACCTTCCCTTTAGCGACGTCTCCAGGAATTTCCTGGGTCACCAGCCAGGATCTCTGTCCCCAGGGGCGGCTCCCTGCGCTTGTAATTCTGCAAACCCAGGAGCTTGGACCCAACGTTGAAGCAGAAAGCCCCAGAACCACCCCCCGCCCCCTCCACAAACTCATTTCCCTGGAGGTCGCGTGTGCGTGCTGGGTCGCTCAGTGTGCCCATGGGATTCTTCTCCAGGCAAGAACACTGGAGTGGGTTGCCATCTCCTCCTCCAGGGGGTCTTCCCGACCCAGGGATCGAAGCCGCGTCTCCTGCATTGGCAGATGGACTCTTTACGCCGGAGCCACCAGGGAAATCTCGTGTGCAGCAGGGTGAGTCGATATTTTTTATAGACTGTACGACACTTAAAGTTTGGAGGAGGAAATGGCAACCCACTCCAGGATTCTTGCCTGGAGAATCCCATGGACGGAGGAGCCTGGCGGGCTACAGTCCACGGGGTCGCAAAGAGTCAGACACAAACAGAAGTAACTTAGCACATGTTTAAAATCATTATGAAATATTGGCTCTACTGCAGCCGGGGATGTTCCAAACAATATATCCTTGTAGCTTATTTACTTTGTACATGGTGAGGAAGGAAGTGTTAGTCGCTCAGTCGTGTCCGACTCTTTGCAACCCCGTGGACTGTAGCCTGCCAGGCTCCTCTGTCCATGGGATTTTCCAGGCAAGAATACTGGAGTGGGCTGCCGTTTAGCTGCTTCCTTCTAATCCCCTCCCGTCCATCTAACCCCTGCCCTCTCTCATCTCCCTACTGGAAACCACCAGCTTGTATTCTGTATCTGTGAGTCTGCCTATTTTTCATTCTTATTCACACATATACATATATATATATATTTAAATCAGGCTTTACGAGTAGGTTGTTGTCTATATCTGTGAGTCTGCCTGTTTTTCACTCACTCATATATATATATATATATATATATATATATTTAAAATCAGGCTTCACCACTTAAGGCAGACACAACTGGGGGCGGGGGTGGGGGCAAGACTTGCCGTTTGTCCTGAGACAGTTTCTCCTCCGGTTATAGTAGCTGACTGCCGCCCCAATCAGCGTCACCACCACCACGGAGACGATGGGAGATGCAATCTGCGCTATCCTGTTGCCTGCGGGAATCCAGGGGAACAAGAACGGGTCTCAGGAAAAACAGCGCCAGTGGGGACACCATGAGTCCCCATCGACTCTGTACTCACCCCCGCGCCCGGCCTTCCCCTCCCTCCGATTCATGGGAAAAGGATGGAATTCATCGAAGAAGCCCAAGGGATGCATCCTGCTTTATCTAAGGGGCGCTTACTATCCACGTCTGATGGGTCTGGGGCATCCAACGGTTCTGTACAGACATATATATATATATATATATATTTTTTTTTAATTTAATGGGTGTGTTTGGATGAATTTGTATCTTCGGGGACAGAAAATGTCTACTCATGTTCTTCAGTTGCTCAGTCATGTCCAACCCTTTGCGATCCCATGGACCACAGCACACCAAGCCTCTCTGTCCATCACCAACTCCCGGAGCTTGCTCAGACTCATGTCCATCGAGTCAGTGATGCCATCCAACCATCTCATCCTCTGTCGTCCCCTTCTCCTCCTGCCTTCAGTCCTTCCCAGCATCAGGGTCTTTTCCAGTGCGTCAGCTCTCCGCATCAGGTGGCCAAAGGATTGGAGCTTCAGCGTCACTGCTTTCAGTGAATTTTCAGGGTCAGTTTCTTTCAGAGAATCGATCTCCTTGAAATCTAAGGGACTGTGTGTATAAAGTGCAGACCAGCCCAGTGGTCACCTGGCCAGTTACATACGTAGCCCACACATCCAGCACATTCCATATCCGGCCCCACGAATTACTACAGTTCCTGGGGGTCCATTCAGTCAAAGCTAGCACAACACCTCTGTCTCCTGTCCTGCCTGACTCCGAGACATCTGCAGACCGTGCCTTGGAGATGTCCCCTCCAGGAGCACGCATTCCGTCTTCCACCCCATCCCAATCCTGGGTGAGTCCTCTGTCCTGGTGAAAGTGAAAAAGTCTTAGCCGCTTCAGTTGTGTCTGAGTCTCTCTGACCCCACGGACTGTAGCCCCACCAGGCTCCTCTGTCCATGGGATTCTCCGGGCCAGGATACTGGAGTGGGTTGCCATTTCCTGCTCCAGGGGATCTTCCCAACTCAGGGATCAAACTCACATCTCCTGCATTGCAGCTGGAGTGTTTATCCGTGAACCACCAGGGAAGGCCCCCTGTCCTCCGGAAAGGGAAACTGAAAGTCACTCAGTCGCATCCGACTCTTTGCGACCCCATGGGACTCCATGGGATTCTTCAGGCCAGGATACTGGAGTGGGTTGCCATTTCCTTCTCCAGGGGAATCTTCTCAACCCAGGGATCAAACCAGGTCTCCCACATTGCAGGCAGATTCTTTACCAGCTGAGCCACCAGGGAAGCCCAAGAATACTGGAGTGGGTAGCCTATCCTTTCTCCAGGGGATCTTCCCAACCCAGGAATTGAACCGGGGTCTCCTGCATTGCAGGCGGATTCTTCACCAGCTGAGCTACCGGGGAAGCCACTGTCCTGCCAAAGACTGCATCAAACCGTGCGTTGGACCTGGATTCTTGTCTGGGGAGCACCTCTCCTCCCCTACCTCCAGTCCACGAGAAGGAAAGCACCCGTGGCCTTCGAAACATCCCACAAACACCTGCATCCCGGAAACGGCAATACTTCCAGCAAATGGCAATACGTCCCGCAAATGGCAATATTTCAGTGCTGCCCGAGTCCTGGGCCTCAAGGCTTAGAAAGTGAGCTCTGTCCCCCAAAGCCTTGGGGTCTGCCAGGTGGGATCACCATCGCTCTGCAGCGGTGTCAGCCTCCAGATTCCCAAGAAGCTGGTCTCCATCATCCCAGAGACACACGGCCGACGCCCACTGGCCGCACTCCAGGCCTCCCCTGCGGGCCGTGACGGGGCGGGCAGGGCCCCGCTGGGGGCTTCTAGGGGGTGAAGGCTGTGGTTTCTCTGCTGCTCTCCTTGGAGGCTTGAGTCAACGAAAGGGGTGCCAGTGGTGGGAAGCAGCAGCTCCAGGCACCGCAGACAGCTCTCAAAGCCCAAGCATCTTTCAGCTCCGAATCGGTCCCCAGAGCCTCAGGCATCTTGCAGCTCTGAGTCAGTCCCCAGAGCCCCAGGCATCTTTCAGCTCTGAGGCGGTCCCCACGTCACCTTCTCTGACCCCCGTGGGACAGACCCCGCCCGGAAGGAGCTTCTGCACGCCCACACAGAGAGAGCAGGTGGTCCCTGAACGCCCTCAGCAGAAACAAAACCAGGCCTGCCCCGGGCCCTCCGCAGACACGTGGGGAGCCCACCCCTCAGAAGACCGTGCGCTCCGCCCCGGGTCCTACCTTGCTGGTTGCCGGGCGTGGAGTAGCCGCCTCCACCTGGAAGGGGACAGACACACAGTCACGCGCATATTCGGAAGAGCTGGGCCCGGGCTGCCTGCTGCTGGGAGGCGGGCATTGCATCCCAGTGGGGCGGGGATGGGGGTGGAGACCGAGGGGCTGAGGCTGTCACTTCAGGGCGTGGGGTACACACAAAGGCATGCACAAGAGGCGTGTGCACACATCCATATACACAAGGCACACACACATGAACACACATGCAAACCCCATAGGCATGCATACAACACACACAGCCACACACACACGTGACACCCCACATACACACGGGCATGCACATATAACACACTGACACACCCATATCCATACATGCACACACATGCAACGCAACAGACCCCCACATACACAATGCATCACGCACGAACATACATACATGCACACACTTGCTGCACACTCACACGCCCACGCACAGACATGCAATACGTGCACACCCGTGTACACATGTATGCATGCATGCACAGCGCGAGCACACGCACACACACACATCAGCACAGCCATGCACACACAGGCAGGCGCGCACACAAGTATCGCAGGCACTGTGCCCATGTGGACATGCACAGACATGCAATACGTGCACACCCGTGTACACATGTATGCATGCATGCACAGCGTGAGCACACACACACACACACATCAGCACAGCCATGCACACACAGGCAGGCGCGCACACAAGTATCGCAGGCACTGTGCCCATGTGGACATGCACACATACACATGCATGTCTCCACAGTGTGCACAGGACACTCCCACACATATACACATGAATACACAAGACCTATACCTATATCCACGTGCATGCATCAGCCCTGACCCACACACCCATAGCACACACAGACACGCACATGTGTTTCAGATTCATACGCATGCGTGCACAGATACACAGCGCAAAGGTACATGTGAACATGTGTACACATGTATAGACACACGTGCCCATATGCCCACCCAGCCACATGCACATGGATGCACATGCAGGGACACACACATGCCCACACGCGTGAGCACAGGCAGTAACGCGCGTGAGCAGGCCTTCGTGTCTTGGAAGGGTTGCGACCCGCGTGCCAAGCAAACCCCTCCCCGGCTTCAGCGCACAGTGAGGACAGCGCTCAGAGAGCCAGGCGGTCAGGCAGCGCCCACGCGGGGGTTAGCTCCTCAGCAGGAGAACGTCTCCTGGTTTGCTTTTACGAAAGACCTCCTTTACCATAATTAGTGCCAGGAAAGCCGGGTCTGCCGCGCCCTCCTCGTCCTGCGGGACAGAAAGGCCAGGTGAAGAGGAAGAGAACGCTCGGAAACGCCGGAGACATCCCCAAAGGAAGCTTCGAGAAGGACAGGACCCCAGAAGAGAGGCTGTGACATCCGGGCCAAAGGCCCCAGCCTGATTCTCCCCGAGCCAGAGGAAGAGACAAGCGCGCCCCAGGACATTCCCTGGCTGCACCGAGTCGGGCTGAGCTCACCTTGCAAGTTCAGCAGGTCTGCTAATGCCAGGGGCATGCTCACCCCCAGCCAGAGAGAGAGGGGGCTTGCCTGAGCTCAAAACCCTACTTCTCAGCACATCCAGGGAAAAGCCCAAGGCCAGGCAGCAAACAGTCATCTCAGTGAGTGAGAAATAAAGGAGGTTTCTGCACACCTTCTTATGTCCAGAGGGCAATTTTTTTCTTCTTGGCTGCATGCAGGATATGCAGGATTTTAATCCCCTGACCAGGCATTGATCTCAGGTCCTGCCAGTGAAAGCCCACAGTCCTAACGACTGGACCGCCAGGGAAGTCCCCGGGGAGTAATTTTAAAAAGAGATTCCCTGGGGGCTCAACACAGTATAGAATCCGCCTGCAACGCAGGAGGCCTGGGTTCGATCCCTGGGTCGGGAAGATTCCCCTGGAGGAGGGCATGGCAACCCACTCCGATATTCTTGCCTGGAGAATCCCATGGACAGAGGAGCCTGGTGGGCTGCAGTCCACGGGGTCGCAAAGAGTCAGACACGGCCAAGCAGCTAAAGAGCACCAGCTATATTTACAAAGTGTCACATGACTACATTGTACACCCGAAGCTAACCGAATGTCTCATGAGGATTCTATCTCAGTTGAGAAACATGAATCCAATGCATTTTGCTTTTTTGGCTCAATTTTTCTCCCAAGTTCGCTTTACAGCACCAGAGACTCTCTGGAGATTTCAGGATCTACCCCTCGCTTTAAGGAAAGCTCAGTATAGACAAGAACGGAGTTTATTTCTCCCGGGGTAAATTCCTTTCATTCTTGGCATAATGCACTATCCACATAAAGAATCCACCATTCCTGGGCTGTTCTCTCCCTAATAAGGCTTGCAGCCAGGGTCTCTGTGTCTTGTTACCTGGACAGAGGGGTGTGGGGTCAGCCCCTGGACACCTGGAGGGCTGGACGAAGCCAAGCTGAGGGTCAGCAGTGAAGCGGCCGACACCCGAGACCCAGGAGGATGCTCTAATGGGAGCCCTGGAAAAGCCCACACAGCCCCGCCACCCCCACGGGCCCCAGTGTTGCGTGTAGCGGGCCTGTTACCGTAGCTGTCGTGACCCGGGTGGTAGCCGCCTCCACCGCCGCCTCCTGCAGGAGAGAAGAGGAATGTGATGGCCGTTCGGAGTGTGGACCTTGGGGTCCAGCAGGCATCCGCCTGGCTGGCACCAAAGCCGGCCCAAGAGTCACCCACAAAAGAGCGCTGGTTGTTGTTGATTCGCTCAGTCGTGTCCGACTTTTTGCGATCCCATGGACCACAGCACGCCAGGCCTCCCCGTCCATCACCAACTCCCAGAGCTTGCTCAGACTCATGTCCATCGAGTCGGTGATGCCATCCAACCATCTCATCATGTTGTCCCCTTCTCCTCCCGCCTTCAGTCTTTTCCAATGAGTCGTCTGGAGACCTATGTGGTGGAAAAGCTCGGGACCCTCCAGAAGATGCTCTAGGGAGTCCCTCTCCCAGAATCATGGCTCCTGGATGGAAAAACTCGTGCCACAGAGAGCCCTTCAGAAAGCTGTGTGTCTTCAGAGATTACACATGCCCCCACGCCCCCGCCGACCCAGAGCTTCAGACTAACACAGGCTTACTCCCTACCTCCAGGGACCCACTTGTATCATGTTATATGTCAACTGTAACACACTAAAAAATACATTTTGGGGGGGAAAGATAGAGAGACACATCTGCAAGGGTTTGTATAGACCCAACATCTCTTTAAAGATAGGTGTGTGCCTGTGTGTTCAGGCGCTCAGTCGTGTCCAACTCTCTGACCCCATGGACTGTAGCCTGCCAGGCTCCTCTGTCCACGGGATTCTCCAGGCAAGAACAGTGGAGTGGGTTGCCATGCCCTCCTCCAGGAGATCTTCCTGACTCAGGGATGGAACCCAGGTCTCCTGCATTACAGGTGGATTCTCTACTACTGAGCTGCCTGGGAAGCCCAAAGATAGTAACTTAGGAGTACAGATAGATTTAGATCTAGAAACAGATAAAGATATAGATATAGATGTAGGTATACGTGTAGACAGACATAGATATAGAAATAGGTACAGGTATTGGTATAGATATAGATGAAGATGTGATATAGATATATAGGTGGGTTTCCTTGATAGCTCAGCTGGTAAAGAATCCATCTGCAATGCAGGAGACCCCGGTTCAATTCCTGGGTCGGGAAGATCTGCTAGAGAAGGGATAGGCTACCCACTCCAGTATTCTTGGGCTTCCCTGGTGCCTCAGATGGTAAAGAATCCACCTGCAGTGCAGGAGACCTGGGTTCCATCCCTGGGTTGGGAAGATCCCCTGGAGGAGGGCATGGTAACCCACTCCAGTATTCTTGCCTGGACAAGAATTCTTGCCTGTGACACTCTGTCCAGCGTCAAATGGACAGAGGAGCCTGGTGGGCTAGAGTCCATGGGGTCAGAAAGAGCTGGACGTGACCGCACAGCATAGATATAGCTATAGATATAGCTAGATATAGATATGCACATAGATATACATGTGCATATATAGAGACATAGACATACATATAGCTATAGATATGCATATACATATAAACTATACATACAGATATACCTACAGATAAACACAGATACAGATAGATGGACATATAGATATCACTACAGATATAGATATACATATAACTATAGATATAAATATATATACAGATATAGATATACACATGTATATATAGACATAGATATACATATGTATATACTTACAGATATACATACAGATAAACATAGATACAGATTATAGATATGTATATCACTATAGATATAGATATACATATAACTATGGATATAAATATATATACAGATATAGATATACATATGCATATCTAGAGACAGAGATATACATATAGCTATAGATAAACATATTCATATAAATATATATTCAGATATACATATAGATAAACATATAGATAGCTGTACATATGGATATAGGTATAGATATAGATAGGTATACATTTAGCTACAGATATATATACAGATATAGATATAGATATGCATATAGATAAACATAGATATAGATATATATACATATAGATACAGATATAGACAGATATATATAGATATACATATAGCTGTAGATAGAAATATATATGCAGGTATACACATACATATGCATATAGATAAACATAGATATAGATACATATAGATGTAGGTATAGATGCAGATATAGGTGTACATATAGATATGTGTATACACACATATACACAGACATGTATATAATAAGTACATATGTTTGTGGAGGTACGTATACGGGTGCACACACACATGCATACACACACATATTTACATGGAGATGACCCCCACTTCTAAGCAGCATCGGCCCTGTGGTTGGTTTTGTCCACCTTGCAGATCCCAGGCGTGGACAGCCTCAGGGATGCGCCTCCCTCCCGCCCCCCAGAGGCTGGAGGGGAGAGTCCACAGCCCACCACCTTTCACGCGGGGTCTGAGATGGGGTCCGGGGTGGGCTCACAGAAGCCCGCACGTACCTGCGGGCGGCCTGGGCGGGTAGTGGCCACCGTCGCTGAGGTCCGAGTCGCTCAGGAAGCCTGTGCCACAGAGCAGAGGGTGGTCAGAGCCCGCGGTCCAGGGAGCCCCCTGCACACCCAAGCTCACGCATCAGGGGCGCACAGACACCTTACGGAGAGGGGGTTCCACAATTGGAGAATCCGTGCACCCCAAGAAAGATCCACAGGCTGAAACTAAGACCCGATACAGCCAACATAAATATAGGACTCTTTAAAAGAATTGCTTTAAAAAAAAGAAAATAAGAACTTTTGCATATTTTAAATGCAACGCGTCTTTCGCCATCGAGAACCGAATTCTCCAAACCATCTTCCGGAAGACTCCTTAGTACTTCCGAAGACGCTTCTGGAAGGCGTCTGGAGTCTGGAGGACTCACCTCCACTGTTCCCAGGCTGCGGGCGAGGAGGCGGCGGCTTCGGCCTTGGGTAGATATCTGTTGGAAAACACGTGATTTTCAGGAAAAGAGGGACACCTCCCAGTGACGAACCATTCACACAACGCAAAAGGCAGGAATACAAAATGACGTTCCGGCTGATTTATGTTTGCTGTTTATCGCTTCCACGGAATCGCTGGTGCTCAGAATCCCCAAGCGTAAAGCTCTGTTTAAACATGAGTTTTTATTGGAGTATACTTGCTTCCCTGGTGGTTCAGATGGTAAAGCGTATGCCTGCAATGCAGGAGACCCGGGTTCGATCTCTGGGTCGGGAAGATCCCTTGGAGGAGGGCATGGCCACCCAGTCCAGTACTCTTGCCTGGAGAATCCCACGGACAGAGGAGCCTAGCAGGCTACAGTCCACGGGGTCACAAAGAGTCAGACACGACTGAGCAACTAACACACACACACACACACACACACACACACACACACAGAGGTACTTCACAGCGTTGTGTTAGTTTAGGCTGTCCGGCAAAATGAATCTACTGTGCGTATGTGCTAAGTCGCTTCTGGCATGTCCGACTCTGCAAACCCGTGGACTGTAGCCCACCAGGCTCCTCTGTCCGTGGGAGTCTCCAGGCCAGAGTCTTGGAGTGGGTTGCCATGCCCTCCTCCAGGGGATATTCCCCACCCAGGGATCGAACCCACGTCTCTTAAGTCTCCTGCATTGGCAGGCGGGATCTTTACCCGCCTGGGAAGCCCACATTACTCACAGCAGATAGAAATTCATTAGTCAGGGCCACCACCACCATTTTAAAGGCACTAGATTCGAGCAGAGTTTAAAAACAAAAGCCAGGAAGCAGCCTTCCTCTGTTCTGACATGCGTCGGCCCGTCGGAGCCCTGAGTCACACACGGTTCCCTCCCAAGCCTGAGGCTGGCCCCGTGAGCTGCCGGATGGATGAGTCTCCCAGGACCCTAGTAGTGACTCATCTTATGGGACGGCCAGCATCTAAGATTCTCTGGGGCCCACAGAACGGAAGCCCATGAAAAGATGTTCAAGTTTCCCAGAAAACTATAGCAAGAAACACCTCCCATTAGACAAGCAGAGACATCACTTTGCCAACAAAGGTCTGTATACTCAAAGCTCTGGTTTTTCTAATGGTCATGTAAGGGTGTGAGAGCTGGACCACAAAGAAGGCTGAGCGTCAAAGAATGGATGCTTTTGAACTGTGGTGTTGGAGAAGACTCTTGAGAGTCCCTTGGACTGCAAGGAGATCCAACCAGTCCATCCTAAAGGAAATCAGCCCTGAATAGTCATTGGAAGGACTGATGCTGAAGCTGAAGCTCCAATACTCTGGCCACCTGATGGGAAGAACTGACTCACTGGGAAAGACCCTGATGCTGGGAAAGATTGAGGGCAGGAGGAGAAGGGGATGACAGAGGATGAGATGGTTGGATGGCATCAGTGACTCAATGGACATGAATATGAGCAAACTTTGGCAGATAGTGACGGCAGGGAAGACTAGTGTGCTGCAGTCCACAGGGTCGCAAAGAGTTGGACACGACTGAGCGACTGAACGGCAACAAAGGCTTCTTTCAGCCTCCGAGACCTTCCCTGAGTTCCAGTGGGCAGGTTCAAAGCTGTTTTGAAATGAATGAACATTCTTACTTCCACCGGTGTCGGGATTTCCAGGCTGTGGGTGGTAAGGGGGCCTCGGCCTGGGGTAGATATCTGTGGGGAAAACGACATTGCATGATTAGAAGAGAAAAATGTCCTTCCGTCAGAGGCAGCTTATAAAACGAGAATATACGCATGACTGTAGATCTTATCTTTTATTTACAGTTGGTGCTCATAAAGAATAGGTCACCATCAATAGGGTAAAAATTACTTAGCCACTAGAAATGGAACCTCAAAATTTAGAGCTTGAAAAAACTATATACACACACTCTCAAAACTAACTGTTTAGGGTTTGTATTGTATGTATTTTCTTGGGCCCCAAAATCACTGCACATGGCAACTGAAGCCATGAAATTAAGATGCTTGCACCTTGGAAGAAAAGCTGTGACAAACCTAGATAGTGTGTTAAAAAGCAGAGACATTACTTTGCTGACAAAGGTCCGTCTAGTCAAAGCTATGATTTTTCCAGGAGTCATGTACGGTGTGAGAGTTGGACCATAAAGAAAGCTGAGTGCTGAAGAATTGATGCTTTTGAACTGTGGTGTTGGAGAAGACTCTTGAGAGTCCCTTGGACTGCAAGGAGATCCAACCAGTCCATCCTAAAGGAAATCAGTCCTGAATATTCATTGGAAGGACTGATGCTAAAGCTGAAACTCCAATACTTTGGCCACCTGATGTGAAGACTGACTCATTGGAAAAGACCCTGATGCTGGGAAAGATTGAGGGCAGGAGAAGGGGACGGCAGAGGATGAGATGGCTGGATGGCATCAGTAACTCAGTGGACATGAATATGAGCAAACTTTGGCAGATAGTGACGGCAGGGAAGACTAGTGTGCTGCAGTCCACGGGGTCGCAAAGAGTTGGACACGACTGAGCGACTGAACGGCAACAAAGGTTTCTTTCAGCCTCCGTGACCTTCCCTGAGTTCCAGTGGGCAGATTCAAAGCTGTTTTGAAATGAATGAACATTCTTACTTCCACCGGTGTCGGGATTTCCAGGCTGTGGGTGGTAAGGGGGCCTCGGCCTGGGGTAGATATCTGTGGGGAAAACGACATTGCATGATTAGAAGAGAAAAATGTCCTTCCGTCAGAAGCAGCTTATAAAACGAAAATATACGCATGACTGTAGATCTTATCTTTTATTTACAGTTGGTGCTCATAAAGAATAGGTCACCATCAATAGGGCAAAATTTACTTAGCCACTAGAAATAGAACCTCAAAATTTAGAGCTTGAAAAAACTATATACACACACTCTCAAAACTAACTGTTTAGGGTTTGTATTGTATGTATTTTCTTGGGCCCCAAAATCACTGCACATGGCAACTGAAGCCATGAAATTAAGATGCTTGCACCTTGGAAGAAAAGCTGTGGCAAACCTAGATGGTGTGTTAAAAAGCAGAGACATTACTTTGCTGACAAAGGTCCGTCTAGTCAAAGCTATGATTTTTCCAGGAGTCATGTATGGATGTGAGAGTTGGACCATAAAGAAAGCTGAGTGCTGAAGAATTGATGCTTTTGAACTGTGGTGTTGGAGAAGACTCTTGAGAGTCCCTTGGACTGCAAGGAGATCCAACCAGTCCATCCTAAAGGAGATCAGTCCTGAATATTCATTGGAAGGACTGATGCTAAAGCTGAAACTCCAACATTTTGGCCACCTGATGTGAAGAACTGACTCACTGGAAAAGACCCTGATGCTGGGAAAGATTGAGGGCAGGAGAAGGGGACGGCAGAGGATGAGATGGCTAGATGGCATCAGTAACTCAGTGGACATGAATATGAGCAAACTTTGGCAGATAGTGACGGCAGGGAAGACTAGTGTGCTGCAGTCCACGGGGTCGCAAAGAGCTGGACACGACTGAGTGACTGAACGGCAACAAAGGCTTCTTTCAGCCTCCGTGACCTTCCCTGAGTTCCAGTGGGTAGGTTCAAAGCTGTTTTGAAATGAATGAACATACTTACTTCCACTGTTGTCGGGATTTCCAGGCTGTGGGTGATAGGGGGGCCTTGGGTTGGGGTAGATACCTGTGGGAAAAATGACACTGCACGATTAGAAGACAAAAATGTCCTTCCGTCAGAAGCAGCTTATAAGTATATAAGCTTCACAGTAGATTTTATGTTTTATTCACAGTATGTGCTCATGAAATATAGATTATCGTTGATCAGCTTAAAACAACGTAGACGCTAGAGGCAGAACCTGAAAACTTAGAACTTGAAAAAACTACGTACACACACTTACAAAACTGTTTTGCATTTATAAGGTGTGTAAGAAGCAAACAAAAACTGTTTATCCCTTGAAGGCTTGGGTTTGATCCCTGAGATAGGAAGATCTCCTGGAGGAGGGCATGGCAACCCACTCCAATATTCTTGCCTGAAGAATCCCATGGACAGAGGAGCCTGGTGGGCTACAGTCCCTGGGGTCACAGAGAGTCGGACACAACTGAGCAACAAATACACACACACACAGAGGGAAATTCCAGGTGTCGCTTTCTGAGGGAATGCCAGACTCTTTTCTGTGGAGGCTGCACAATTTTCTACCCCCACTGGGAACACACAGATGTTCCAAAGTCTCCCACACCCCCGCCAACACTTGTTATCATCCCTGTTTCGATCCTAGTGAGAATAACATCTCACCGTGATTTTGCGATCCATTTCGTGAAGCACTTGGGTTTGCTTTAAACATCTATCTGTCAGTCTCAGCCTCCACAGCCCTATCATTGCTGTTCTTTAGCCCGCCAGACTCCTCTGTCCATGGGATTCTCCAGGCCAAAATACTGGAGTGGGTTGCCATGTCCTCATCCAGGGCATCTTCCTGACCCGGGGGTGGAACTCATGTCTCCTGCACTGGCAGGCGGATTTTTCACCACGGAGCATCCTGGGAAGACCCCATAAAACTCCTTCCAAAACCTCAGCTTGTGGTGGGGCAGCCTCATCTCTGTCCACTCACCTGAGTCAGGAAGTCACTCACCTGAGCTTGGCTTCTTGGTGGGCTCTGGGGACAGAGAACATACGTGCGATAAGCCCTGAGGGTTTTTGTGTGGCTCAAAGAAACAATCATTAGAGTCATAATGTAAAAAAAAAAAAATGAAAATCTCGAGGCACTAACAAAGAGACGATCAGTGCGGTTCAGTCGCTCAGTCGTGTCCGACTCTGCGACCGCGTGGACTGCAGCACGCCAGGGACCGACACAAACTCCATTCCGTGTTCGAGGGGGCAGGGGACTCAAAGGACAAAAGGTCCCTTCAAATGCAAGCCCACCAGTGTTCCCTGGAGCAAATGCAAGCCCGCCAGTGTTCCCTGGAGCTGTGCGGAGGTTGAGGGCTGGAATAAAGCTTCTCCGAGTTGTCAGTAGGAAGGAATCCCGACCCCACCCCACCTGGAGCCGAGGAGCAGCTGACGCAGTCTGCCAGAGGCACTTACCGGGGTCGTCGAGAGCGTCGGCCAAATCAAAGTCACCATACTCCCCTATGAGAACACACAGGGTGTCAGTCACAGCGACATGGAAGCGGCCACCCGTTTCCTTTGCCCCAGATGCCCAGATAGCGCCCCCCTCAACCCCACTCCCAGCACCCCGAACTCAGCAGAGAATAAGAGTTCCACCCCTCCCGCCAGCTCCCCTGGGCTGCGTCTGTCCAACCAACATCTTATTCCTAGATGTCCCCCCAGGCTCTGCCCATAGCAAAAGAGATCCGTGAAGGAAGATAACTGCACCCTCATCCTTTTTTTAAAAAAATAAAGTGTAGTTAATTTCTGGGCTTCCCTGGTAGCTCAGCTGGTAAAGAATCTGCCTGCCATGAAGGAGAGACCCTGGTTCAATCCCTGGGTCACAAAGAGTTGGACCCAACTGAGTACTGAACTGAGCCAGACTGAACTGAGTGACTAATACCTTCACAGTGGATTTACAGTGCTGTGTTAGTTTCAGCTACACAGCAAACTGATTCAGTTATACACATCTATAAATTACTTTTCTATACATATACATGTATCTATTCTTTTTTCACACACTGTTCGATTATAGGTTATTGAAGTGAAAGGGTTAGTCCCTCAGTTGTGTCTGACTGTTTACAACCCCATGGACTGTAGCCCGCCAGGCTCCTCTGTCCATGGGGATTCTCCAGGGAAGAATACTGGACTGGGTTGTCATTCCCTTCCCCAGGGGATCTTCCAGACCCAGGGATCAAACCCAGGTCTCCTGCCTTGCAGGCAGACTCTTTACCCTCTGAGCCACCAGGGAAGGCCATGCAATCAGCTCCTGACAGCTTACAAGCATCTCTCACCAGGCTCATCCCTGAAGCTCCAGGCAAACCCCTCAGCAATCCTCTCAAACCGGAGCGTCCAGCCACTCCCTGTTCTGAGCCTCTGCTACTTATCTCATCCGGTCTCTCCCTAATCCATTGCACAACAGACCGGGCAGCAGCTGGGCGTTTTCCAAAAAGGACATCTGGCTGCCTCTGGGGGCTAGAAGCCTCCAGAGCCAGGCTGCTTGCAGCAGGAAGCCAGGGTGTGGCCCCCCTCCCCCTGGCTCTGGAAACAAACCAACTGCCCCCACCCCATTCCGTGTCCACTTGTCATTCCAGCAACCTCCTTCCCTTTGCAGATGCTTCTCATTATAAGCAACGCTGAGCGCCGAAGAATGGATGCTTTTGGACTGTGGTGCTGGAGAAGACTCCTGAGAGTCCCTTGGACTGCAAGAGGTCCAACCAGTCCATCCTAAAAGAAACCAGTCCTGAATATTCATTGGAAGGACTGATGCTGAAGCTCCAATACTTTGGCCACCTGATGCGAAGAACTGACTCATTGGAAAAGACCCTGATGCTGGGAAAGATTGAGGGCAGGAGAAGGGACCGACAGAGGATGAGATGGTTGGATGGCATCACCGACTAGATGGACATGAGTTTGAGCAAGCTCCAGGAGTGAGTGATGGGCAGGGAGGCCTGGCGTGCTGCGGTCCACGGGGTCGCAGAGAGTCGGACACGACTGAGCGACTGAATAACATCTGACGGTGACTCGAGGTCACGGGGGAGGCGGCCCCTGGTTGTCACGGGTGTGGCACTCTTTGCAGAGCCCAGAGCGTGACTCACAGACCAGGCGAATTCCACCCAGGGCCCTTGGCGTGGGGCCGATCGTGTCCTGCAGGCCTGGCTGGAGTCTAACAGCCTCCCTCTGGTCTCTCCCTCTGGTCTCCAGAGGGGCTGCAGCCAACATCCTACCTCCTGTGCCCGCTGCCGCTTGCGTGGAGGTGTAGCCAAGCCCCGTTACAGTCTAGCCCCGCCCCGTCACAGGCTAACCCCGCCCCCACATACTAGCCCCACCCCGTCAGGTTCTAGCCCCGCCCCTGACACGTTGTAGCCCCACCCCTGCCATGGTCTAGTTCTGTCCCCGCAACGTGCTAGTCCAGCTCCAGTACTTTGTAGCCCCGCCCCATCATGGTATAGCCCCGCCCAGTCACGATATAGCCCCGCCCCATCACTGTCTAGTCCTGCCCTCCCCCCGACGTTCACATCACTCCGAAGATATTGATTCAGGGGTTCAATGTCGGGTAAGATGGGGTGTGGGAGACGCCACTCCCTGGAGCAGTTATTTCCACAAGCTTTGTTTTTCCCCTCAGAGCCTAAGGACGGGGCTTGGAACTCGAGATCTGTTTCCCATCTTCTTCCTTTAGCAGGCCCCGCAGTTTCTGATCAATCCCACATGTGTTCTGGGCTCACCACGCGGGTCACCATGGCTGACCTCCTGGGAACCTGGGTTGAAAAGGACTCAGGCTCGTGGGTGGGAGGTCTTAGCGTCAAACCCCAAACCCCCTTACCTTCCGAAAAGAGCTATTTAGGATGGATTTTAAAATATATATATATATATATATATTTTTTTTTTTTTTTTTATGGCTGTGCCATAAATAGCTATGTTAGTTAGGGATCTAGTTCCCTGACCAGGGATGGAACCTGGGCCCCTGCATTGGGAGCGCAGAGTCTTAGCCACTGGACCACCAGGGAAGTCCCAGAGGGATTTTCAAGATAAAACTTGCCTGGGAAAAGGGAATGGCTCCCCACTTCAGTCTTTTTGCCTGGAGAATCACATTGACAGAGGAGTCTGGCGGGCTACGGTCCATAGCCCATAGTCTCAAAGAGTCTCAAAAAGTCTCAAAGAGTCAGACACAACTGAGCGACTTAGCATGCAACAGATGGTCAGACAGTCAATGATAATTAGATACATGGATCACAGGGTATAGATGGTAATTAGAAAGACAGATGAGAGATATAGTTAGATGTTAGAAAAATAGATATAGGACTGATAATTATAGAGAGAAATAGAAGATAGGATACATAAAAATAGATGATAGATACATTAGATGGATAATCAATGATAATTAGATACATGGATCACAAGGAATAGATGATATTTAGAAAGGCAGATGAGAGATTTAGTTAGATGTTAGAAAAATAGGTATAGGATTGATAATAATTATATAGAGCAATAGAAGATAGGATATGTGAGCATAGATGATAGATACACTGATAGATACACTGATAAACTGACAAATGCATTGACAGACACATGGATAGATACGACAGGTACACAGGGAGATGGCGCCTCTAGTGCTCAGGCAGGAGTTCTCAACCTCAGCAGTGTTGACACTTGAACCTGGATGACAGATAGGACAGCCTGCTCTGCGGGGCATCTTGTGGATCAGAAAATATTCAGCCGCATCCCTGGAAAAGTGAAAGTCGCTCAGTCGTGTCCGACTCTTTGTGCCCCGTGGACTATAACAGTCCATAGAATTCTCCAGGCCAGAATACTGGAGTGGGTAGCCTTTCCCTTCTCCAGGGGATCTTCCCAACCCAGGGATCAAACCCAGGTCTCCTGCATTGCAGGTGGATTCTTTACCAGCTGAGCTGCCAGGGAAGCCCAAGAATACTGGAGTGGGTAGCCTATCCCTTCTCCAGCGGATCTTTCCAACCAGGAATCGAACCAGGGTCTCCTGCATTGCAGGCCGATTCTTTACCGACTGAGCTATGAGGGCAGCCCAAGGCCCTGGCCCATCTGATGATAGCAGTGCCCTCCCAGTGTTGACCACCAAAAATGACTCCAGACGGTGCCAAGTGTCCCCAGGGGGCAACATCAGCCGTGGTTGAGCATGGTTGGCTGCGTGAAGTGACACTTGGGGGTGTGATTTCTGCACCTCCTGGGTGAGAGATGCGTCAATATTATGGGAACCACAGAGCAGACATTCCCCTGTAGCAGAGACGCTTGAGGCTCAACCCAGCGGTTAACCAGATGGCTGGGGGCTCAGACGTCACCTGTCAAAGGGAATCCCGACTCCATGAGCATGAGGATGTTTCCCAAAATGCAGCTGCCCCATTAATGGTTTCCCCAGTAGTCACGTACGGACGTGAGGGCTGGACTGTAAAGAAGGCTGAGCACCAGAAGAACTGATGCTTTTGAACTGTGGTGCTGGAGAAGACTCCTGAGAGTCCCTTGGACTGCAAGGAGATCCAACCAGTCCATCCTAAAGGAGATCAGTCCTGAATATTCATTGGAAGGACTGATGCTGAAGCTGAAACTCCAGTCC
Organism: Odocoileus virginianus; assembly: GCF_023699985.2. Lineage (NCBI taxonomy): Eukaryota > Metazoa > Chordata > Mammalia > Artiodactyla > Cervidae > Odocoileus > Odocoileus virginianus. The sequence continues at coordinate 1,966,410 of NW_027224323.1, forward strand.
TTTGGCCACCTGATGGGAAGAGCCGACTCATTGGAAAAGACCCTGATGCTGGGAAAGATGGAAGGCGGGAGGAGAAGGGGATGACAGAGGATGAGATGGTCGGATGGCATCACTGACTTGGTGGACATGAATTTGAGCAAGCTTGGGAGATGGTGATGGACAGGGAAGCCTGGTGTGCTGCAGTCCACAGACTCTGAAGAAGTCAGAGACAACTGAACAATGAGAACCACAGTCACTCCAGCTCCCACACATCTACCTAATGAAGCTCTTGAACCGCTGCAATTGGGGTGGTGCCTTCATTCATCTTTGGCCACGCCGCACAGCTTAAAGATCTCGGTTCCCTGACCAGAGATTGAACCCTGGGCCGTGGCATTGAAAGCCCGGAATTCTAACCACTGAGTCACGAGACGAGCTGAAGGCATCTGCCATCCAGTGACCCCCGAGGGATCGGACCGACTGGGCCTGGCAGGAGGCTGAGTTGCCTGTAGCAGCAGCGGAGCCCAGAGTTCTGTGTCACTGCCGAGGGGATAAATGCTCAGACAGGTTTTGCTGGCTTGGCTGCTGGGCGCGACTGTGTAAAGACAGAGCTTGGCCTCAGTGTGCTGCCTTTAACCCTGGTGTTGGTTCAGAGAACTCACATCTCCCCACAAACAGAAGCTCCTGACCACGTTTTTGCGAGTCCCAGGTGCGGGAAGATGCTCAGACCATGTGGATTCGTGGAAGGGTCTCTGGGAAGATCCTGGACTCTGGGTGCCAGGATGGCTCACAAAACCACACCTGTTCCTAAATACCCATCCTCAAACAGGTCAAACAGGACGTGCCACAAGAGTGACATCCAAACAAAATCTTTTCACTCCTAAGCTAGTTGTGTACGGATGGGAGAGTCGGACCGTAAAGAAGGCTGATAGCCGAAGAATTGATGCTTTTGGAAGGTGATGTTGGAGAAGACTCTTGAGAGTCCCTTGGACAGCAAGGAGATCCAACCAGTCCATCCTAAAGGAAATCAACCCTGAATATTCATTGGAAGAACTGATGCTGAAGCTGAAGCTCCAATACTTTGGCCACCTGATGCGAAGAGCTGACTCATTGGAAAAGACCCTGATGCTGGGAAAGACTGAAGGCAGGAGAAGGGGACGACAGAGGATGAGATGGTTGGATGGCATCACCAACTCGATGGACATGAGTTTGAGCAAGCTCCGGGAGTTGGTGATGGACAGGGAGGCCTGGCGTGCTGCAGTCCGTGGGGTCTCAAAGAGTCAGACACGACTGAGTGACTGAACAGCTACGAGCGACACTGAAAGAAAATCTTTTAATTCCTAACCTACAACATATGTCACTCTTAAGCGCCTCCCAATCCTCAATGCCTTAGAATTTGAATATCCAAAGGACCAAATATGCATCTCCAGTTGCTATTAGATCCTGCCCTTCGTGGGTTAATTATAGTTTCCTGAGCGAGGTCCCTCCCTGCCTCTGTTCCGCAACATGCCAAGATGGGGAATAGCCCATATTGGAGTTTCGGCCGTAAACAACTCACATGTTTTTAATTTGCCAAGCGGAGGGCTGACATCGAGGAAAAAAATATCTGAAACAACGTGAACCGAGGCTGTCCTTCCTGAAAAATCCCGTCTCTGGCGACAGGGGCCCGTCCCGCTGAACCCAGCCTCGTCCCAGCTCCGTGGCCTCCCTACAGAACTACACAAGACTGCTGATAGAAAGCGAGGAAGTACAAAAGTCTCAACCCGCCCCACGGACACAGTCACTTTTTCCATGCGTGCCACACCCAGAGATCAAAACCCGAGAAGCAAAGAAAAAAAAAACCACAGCTCGCTCCTAACGGTGTCCCCAGCCTACAGATCTGGGTCCATTCCCCTGGACACCCCCCAACGTGGTACCCGATCCCCTTGTTCGCTGCTCACCGCCATCAGACCGGGGTCTGATTTTGCTTTCTACACTCTGGCAGTTTACAGCCATTTCCTGAAAGGAAGTGGTTTAGGACGGAGTGTTAATTTTTTTTCAGCAAGCAGATAGAAAGGCACACCCAAGCACCTCTTTCTGGGGGAGCCAGCCCTCCCTTACCTCGGACATGCAGCAGAAAGCAGAGGAAGGTGAGAGAGAAGAGACCCTGCCATGCCTCCATCCTTGGTCTCCGGCTGGCGGGCGGGTGGGCTGGGGCCACCCCACCCTCGACGGGTGATGCTGTGCTGATTCCTGCCGTCCTCCGAGGGAAACAGGAAAGAAAAATAAGAAAAGGAGGAACCAGTCTACAGCCTCCTGCTGTAGTGATGAGCAGGGCGGGGCGGTGCTGAACTCCCCAGCCTGGAGCCCGCCCGTGGGGACCAGCTCCTACACGCCCACTGCAGGGAAGGCACCTCCCTCAGCTGTGCTGGGCCAACCACCCCCAGAAAGGTGGGGAAATAGGCGACCGCCCGCTGCCAATGGGCGTCCTGGGGTGTAGAGAAGCTGGCACACCTGCTCGGCAGCTCTGCGCCCTGCATGCGTGGGAAGAGCCCCAGGATCAAAGGTGCCAAGCTTGGGCGTAAGCAAGAGCTGCCTTGCCCGGGTGGAGGAGGCGGGTGGTGACATTCCCAAGACCCTCGTGCAGGGCGACGCCAGACCCGGAGCCCAGAGCAGCCCAGAGACTGAGACGTGTGTCTCGGTCGCTCAGCCGTGTCCGACGGTAGCCTGCCAGGCTCCTCTGTCCGTGGGGATTCTCCAGGCAAGGATACTGAAGTGGGTGCCATGCCCTCCTCCAGGGGGTCTTCCCAGTCTGGGAATCGAACCCAGGTTTCCCGGACTGCAGGCGGATTCTTTACCATCTGAGACACCAGGGAAGTCCACATTTAATCTCTGGGGTTTTTTTTGGCAGCTTGCTGACCCTGTGCCTTTAGAGAGTCACACTGCACCCCTGAATCTCACTCATCGTTAGGGTCAGTGGAGGGGATGGTGGGGGCCAGACGACCCGATTTCACTTGGTCCTCCTGCTCGGTCACCTGATTAGTGGTAAAGAACGCACCTGCCAAAGCAGGAGACGCGGGTTCCATCCCTGGGTCGGGAAGATCCCCTGGAGGAGAACATGGCGACCCACTCCAGTGCTCTTGCCTGGAGAATCCGCTGGACAGAGGACCCCGGTGGGCTGCAGTTCACGGGGTCGCAGAGAGTCGGACAGGACTGGGCTACTCAGTTCAGTTCAGTTCAGTCGCTCAGTCGTGTCCGACTCTTTGTGACCCCGTGGACCGCAGCATGCCAAGCGTCCCTGTCCATCACCAAGTCCCGGGGTTTACCCAAACTCCTGTCCGTTGAGTCGGTGATGCCATCCAGCCATCTCATCCTCTGTCGGCCCCTTCTCCTCCTGCCCCCAGTCCCTCCCAGCATCAGGGTCTTTTCCAGTGAGTCAGCTCTTCGCATGAGGTGACTGAGCTACTAAAGGACAACAAACCCCGCTGTGAGCCTTGGAGGTGCTTATAGATGGGACCAAATTCCTTCTTTTTTTCAATAGAAGTAAATTTGGTTGACAATGCGATGTTACTTTCAGGCATGCAGCAAAGTGATTCAGCTATACACGTATATGTATATTCTTAACCAGATTCTTTCCCATCCTACATTATTTTACTGAACGTAGTTCCCTGTGTCTACATTAGGACCTTGTCACTGACCTGCAGGAGAAAAAAAAAAGAATGCATTCTCTTTGAGAGCGACTCTAGGAACACAAAGCCGGGCAGTCCGGTGGTCATGGAGAGGCAGAGAATTTTGAGGATTTTCAAGTCAAAGCGCAGGTATCAGGTGAGATGAACACGGCCATCACTGCGTTTTGTTGCCTCGGAAGACCGACTCAGTGGGTCTCAGATGTGATTTGGAAAAGAATGAACTGCCCTGCCCCACCCGGCTTCCCAGGTGGAAGTCGCTCAGTCGTGTCTGACTCTACGACCCTGTGGACTGTAGCCTACCAGGCTCCTCTCTCCATGGGATTTTTCCAAGCAAGCCTACTGGAGTGGGTTGCCATTTCCTTCTCCAGGGGATCTTCCTGACCCAGGGATTGAACCGAGGTCTCCCGCCTTGTAGGCAGACGCTTTCCCCTCTGAGCCACCCGCCTGGGAATGCAGGAAATGTATAAGAGACGTGGGTTCAATCCCTGGGTGGGGAAGTTTTCCCCTGGAGGAGGGCATGGCAACCATATAAGATACGTGGGTTCGATCCCTGGGTGGGGAAGTTTTCCCCTAGAGGAGGGCATGGCCACCCACTCCAGTCTCCTTGCCTGGAGCATCCTCCAGGCATCAGAAGAATTCCCTTCGAATCAGACAGAGGCCCTGCTTGCCTGATGCTGCAAAAGCCTTCAGACCGACCAATTAGCCCGCTCTGGCTTTGAGGATGCAGCTCGCCAGCACACCACGTGGGAGGCAGGATCCCCCCCACGCTACCCACCACCGTCCCACCCCGAGGATGTCTGGGGAGGACCCACATCCACCGAGGGAGGCGCAGAGCAGCGCTGGGCCCCATGAAGTGGGCTGGAAGGAGAGACAGCAGGTGGAATTAAAAAAACACCCAAATGTGTCTGCTGCAAGCCCCCTCCCAGTTGACCCGGAGGACATGCTGGGTCTCAGATGGGAAAGATATTCTGGGTTAAGGGGGAGGGTGCTGGGAATGCCAGGAGGTTGGGGGACTTCTTGACGTGGTAGCATCCCCGAGACCTGTACTCGGAAGCCTGCGGGTGGAGACGGGGTGCGTTAGGGCGCTCCCAGGAGCTGCGAGGGTGTGACGTCGGCAGGGGGAACATCTCCAGATTAACTTGCTGCAACTAGAGCTCGGGGCATGCCTGGGAGGTGGGCCCCAAGGATGGACAAGGGCCTAGGGGGGCATTTGATGAGAGCAGAAGGTTCAGCAGTAGGTGGCCCCTGGCCCCCGAGAAGGCCTGCTCAAGTCCAGAGCTGAGTCGGACCGTGAGCGCACAAGGGCACATCCACCCGTTCCTGGGGACTCTGTAAGCAAGAGAACGTCGGATGCAGGGATCGGTTCTCTGGTGTGGGCGGCGGGAGGGGAAAGCGTTGAGCTGAGACAGGACTTGTCGGAAATCCTCGGGGATGGAAGTGCGAGTCGCTCAGTGTCTGACTCTTTGTGACCCCATGGACTGTAGCCCGCCAGGCTCCTCTGTCCATGGGATTCTCCAGGCAAGAACACTGGAGTGGGTTGCCATTCCCTTCTCCAGGGGATCTTCCTGACCCAAGGATCGAACCCAGGTCTTCTGCATTGCGGGCAGGCTCTTAACCATCAAAGCTGGTGGCTTTCCTGGGTGGGAAATAGGTGCAAAAATAACTACTACTGGTTCCACTATGCCTGACTCCCTGCAAGGTGCAGTTAGAACAATTTTATGTTTTCAAGCGGGTGTTACCAATCTTTTTCTCTAAAGGATTGAAGAGAGGAACAAATTAAAAAAAAAAATCATTCCTCCCCTGGAATGTCCAGGAATTTAGTGGATGCTGTAAATTGCATTTCAGATCCGTGGGACAATAAATGGTTTGCAAATAGTGGGATTTTCCCAAGATGGTTTAAAAAAAAAAAAAAAAACTACATATCAAGAAATCTGTTAAAAAAAAAATCATTCCTCCCCTGGAATGTCCAGGAATTTACTGGATGCTGTAAATTGCATTTCAGATCTGTGGGACAATAAATGGTTTGCAAATAGTGGGATTTTCCCAAGATGGCTTGAAAAAAAAAAAAAACACTACATATCAAGAAATCTGTTCCTCATTATCGTGATGAAAATGCATTCCTAGGGGATAAAATAGTCTACTCAAATTATGTTTTAATTAAAAAAAGACCAAAAAATTTTATAAGACATCACGAGGGGATTTTTTGTTTTGTTTTTTAAATAATATCAGTATGTGTGCATGCTAAGTCACTTCAGTCATGTCCAACTCTTTGTGACCCCTATGGACTGTAGCCCACCAGGCTCCTCTGTCCATGGGATTCTCCAGGCAAGAATCCTGGAGTGGGTTGCCATGCCCTCCTCCAGGGGATCTTCCCGACCCAGGGATCGAACCCATGTCTCTTATGTCTCCTGCATTGGCAAGTGGGTTCTTTACCACTAGCACCACCTGGGAAGCCCTAATATCCATATGGCTGATGCTTTTCTAGGTATGAAAACAAGCCCAGAAACCATTCACTAAGTTCACTACACAAAAAATAATAAACGTGAAGGGCGAAAAATATGACTTCAGAGTTAAAAGGTGGAGCATAAAGTGAAAAAGCACATTTGCTACTTATGTCAAGTCATATCTTTAATATGTGAAGAGTTCCTACAAATCAATAAGAAAAGGACGAGTAACACACACAGGCAAACAGCATCTTCATTTCCTTCAAAAACAGAATGGCAATGGGTCTCCCACACACAGATTCTCAATCTGACTTGTGTTAAGACAGAGGCAACATAAACACAGTTGATGGGATATCATTCTTCAACTCAGAGATTGGCACAGATCAGAACGCTGGCTCAGCCGTGAGGAGACAAACCAGACATCATTGTGGTGTATCGTGAATTTGCACAACCTCGGTAGGGGGGTGTTTGGGCAATGTCCATAAAAATTAAACATACACATGCTTTTATTTTTCCCGCTCACAAAGCCAGCTTCAGGCACTGATGCCACACACACACTGCACTTGCATGGAGCCACAAAACCAAGCTTCCAAAGCTATTCACTGCAGCATCTCACAGCAAAAACTTGACCACAGTTTACAGGGGTTGATCAAATCCATTATGACCAAGACTTGTAACAAACCCTCTGCTGGTATATTCTCACTTAAAATAAAAACTTGACGTTGATTTCAAGACCTGTTGGAGTGTGATTTCTTTAAACAGGAGTTCCAAAATGATTTTTAAAAGCAATCAGCATGTCAAGCATTTACTCATCAAACCACGCAATTTAAACTCAATTTTTCCAAAGGCCCCACCTTTGATCAAGTCCTATTCATTTTAATGCCAACAAGAAATTGAGCTGAGTCTACAACCATGTACATACACTGTCCATAAGAAAAGCCCAGTTGACTTCTTTCTTACATGTATAGATTCAGGAATGAGTCACAATATAACCCCCTCACTATTCTGTTGTTTAAAGAGACATTTATGCTTACGGTATGATTGTGATGCTTATAAAATGTCGACATTATTCACAGAGTTACAAAAAGACTTTACACATTTTTTTTCTTTTTATAAAGCAAGTCACAGCACAGACTCTGAGGACTCATCGGGGGTGAATGTGGACACTCTCTGCTAGCTTTGTAACCGGGTGACCTGAGCTAGTTAGCAAGAGGACACGAGCATATTGATTAATCCCGCGCTCAGCTCTTGACAACTGGTCGACCCCTTCCATTGACTGAAGACATTTGTGTTCAGTCCTGTAGGACCCAGATGTCACATCCATCCCTGCACACACCTGGGTCACAGGCATTCATCATATGAAGCGATGAATGGATATGATAAATACTCAATCTTCATCTTTAAAAATCATTTCACATATGCAAAAACTATCATAGTGTCAAAGACAGAGCAAGTTCAATAGACAGATGGTGGTCTCCAGGAATACCTTGAGAAGGAAACTCCCAATGCTTTTCAACAATGATGGGAGGAGGGGTTGTGGAGAGAGGGGGGTTGAGCCTTCAACAGCAGGGGGATGGCTCCGTTGCAAACCGCCCCACAAAACTGACAAGAGTGTCTGAGCTTCTGGGCAGGAAAGACCCGGAATTCATGACCGATATGGGGTTGGCCAAAAAAAGTCGATTCTGAGCTTTTCATGAGATGTTTCAGAAAAGCCGAAAGGAACTTTTTGATGGAGGAGGAAATGACAACCCACTCCAGGATTCTTGCCTGGAAAATCTCATGGACAGAGGACCCTGGTGGGGCTACAGTCTGTGGGGTCACAAAGAGTCGGGACACAACGGAGTGACCAGGCAATACCTTGATGCCCGCCCCTTCCCAGGTCGGGTGGTTTGTGAGGGCAACCCACATAGGTGTGCTGACAACATCCGTTTGCATCCACAGTGACTGACTGAGGCACACAAGAGTTCTTCACACCATCATCAGTAATGAGATTAAGTCTTCACTCGGGTAACTGCTGATTCTCCGGAAAACTACCCTCAGAGCTTTACGCAAGCAGGCATGTGCTACGAGAAAATTAGGGAAACAACCTCTTATTTCTGAAGAGGGAAGTCTGTGGGTGGGGTCCAGCCCTTCTGCAACACCAAGGCTTCCACGCTTTCCGAGATAAACAGAAAACCAAGCAAGGAGCTTGTACGGGGTTGGCCAAAAGGTTCGTTCAATGAACATGCTGCTCACTACAGCTGAAACGAACAGGCTGAAAACGAACAACGTGTCTTCTTTTTTTACTTAAAACCAAACGAACGTTTTGGCCAATTCAACAAATAAAAGCGTGCATTTTGCAAGTCATGCGGCGTGTGCGTTGTCGTGAGTGGAGGAACTGCTTTCAAAGGTGGAGAAATGATCGCTGATAGCCTAGAGAAGAGCGAGCATTCAGTCCACACTCTAAGATGTTAGAAAATATAGGAGACTGTCTCTCACAAAACAGTGTGGCCCCCGAGTTAAACCAAGCTCTCCCGTGGAAGCTGATAAATGTGTCACAAACATCATAACAAACAAATTCCTGGAATTTACCTATGGAAGATACAGGAAAGAATCTGATTGCAGGGGAGAAGGGCTGCTAACAAATATTTCCCCACAATGTCATCAACTGGAGAAGGAAACAGCAACCCACTCCGGTATCCTTGCCTGTGAAATCCCATGGACAGAGAAGTCTGGCGGGCTACAGCTCCTGGTGTTGCAAAGAGTCTGCCAAGACTTAGGAAGGAAAGCACCACCACCAATGTGAGCAAAGAAGGGAAGGAACAGATAAAAGCAAACGCCAGAAATGAAGAGCTAGTGCTTAGGGTGGTGTCTCTCTCACAGAAAAGGGAATTGGGAACCCACGTCACTAGTTTCACGAAGTTCCCAACATCCTTCTTTAAAAGGCACCTGCCGGCAAGACATTTACGTAAATAGGACTTGATTTCTAAATTTCTTTTTATTAAACTGGTTTGAAAAAAAACTTCATGAGAAATGAAAGAACCTTTCAGGAAACTCCCTTGAGGCTTAACGCCCACTCTGTTAAAGAGTCAACGGTCAGGAGAGGTTTCAGAAGCATTCCATTTACAGGCAGTTTGTAAATGGTCCAGAGTTTCCTTGTGGGGAACCTTGGTGGCGTTCGAACGATGATGGCTGGGAACTTGGCGACTTGGTTGGGACTTGGCGATCGGTCGGTCGGTCGGATGTTCCCTGCACTCATGGGTAAACCCCCTCACAGTCGTGGAGAAGGTGAGTGTGATCCCCGCCCCTGCCCCCATGGATGGAAAACTCACCACAAGTCAGTTTCACCCGCCCAGCATGGCGGAGAGGGATGTGGTGGAGAGGGGGAGTGGGGAGTAAGGCATCCCAGCGTTAAAACGAGGAATCCAATTTGAGCGAAGGCACGGACGAGCCGGGGCGAGGTCCCGGCAGGTCGTCTCTGGAGAAGCTCAGCAGGCAAGCTTGCAATCCCGCTGCGAGTCACTTGGCTGACAAACGTCTTTATTTCTCCAGAAGAGTCTGTTGAACTGCAGAGAACAAACACACAAGAACAGATGGTTCTTTTCTCTTTTCCAAGGCATGTCCGGGCCCTCCCACCACCATGTGAGTGGGAGGGTGGGGCAGCGGTGGGAGGAGGTGAAATAGCCACAGTGGGGATGCAGCTGGGGGTGACAGCTGGTGCTGACGGGAGGGTGACAGGCCCACCCTATCTCACCTGCTGGCTCAGCGTTGGTGCGGTGGTTCTCCATGTTGACCTCGCCTTCTTCGGCTGAAAGCAAGAACAAAACGCGCCAGAGGCGGGGACGGGGGGAGGTGAATACAAAGACAACACACCCCTTCACCATTCTCAGCGTGAATCGGCATCGCCCCACTCAGCTTCCTCCCCAGCCCCTCCCGGAAAGCAGAGGAAGCACCCCGGCCATCAGGGCGTGAAGGGCCCCTCGCTGGGGTCCTGTCTGTTCGCTTCTTGGCATTTCCGACTCCGTCTTTTTATCCCCAAATTTCTATTCCTCGATTTCTCAAACACACATTGACACCAAGAGGATCAACATACCGCCACCCACTCCAACCGTCCCCAGAAAGGATCTGGGATTAGGATCCTTTGCTCAGAATTCAAGTGTGAGGAGACAGATTTCAAAATACAGGAGAGGGAGAGGGTGTGGAGAAGGGATGGCCTGGAGTTTGGGGTCAGCAGATGCCAACTCTTATATACAGGATGCATGAACAGCAAGGTCCTACCATGAGCCCAGGGGGCGTCTATTGGATATCGTGGGATAAGGCAGCACCAAAAAATAAAATATAATAGAGGAACGAACAGACGACCGAGTCACTTTGCCGCAGGGCAGAAACCAGACAACACTGAAAATCAACGACGCTTCAATAAAAGCAAAGCAATCAAAAAAACACATGATGTTCCCCGTCAACACTTTGATAGAACGCAAAGCAAACAAAAAAACACACGAGAGATTCCCAGTCAAAACGCGTTTATTCGCATCTGCGTCGGTTCGAGTGAGGTGGATGAACCTGCTATATAGAGTGAAGTAAGTCAGAAAGAGAAAGGTAACTATCGTATATTAACGCATACAGAGTTACTCGCTCAGTCGAGTCCGACTCCTCGCGACCCTAATAGACTGTAGTCCACCAGGTTGCTCTGGTCCATGACATTCTCCAGGCAAGAATACTGGAGTGGGTTGCCATGTCCTTCTCCAGGGGGATCTTCCCGACCCAGGGATGGAACCCAGGTCTCCCGCATTGCAGGCGGATGCTTTACCAGCTGAGACACCAGGGCAGCCCATTAATGCACATATATGGATTATAGAAAGATGGAACTGGTCAACCTATTTGCAGGGCAGCAGTGTAAACGCAGACATAAAGAAGAGACTCATGGACGTGGTGAGGGAATGAGAATGGACACAGTAACATGGGAACATATTCACCGCCACATGTAAAACAGATAGCAAGTGGGGATTTTCTGTGTGACTCGGGGAGCTCAAACCAGGGCTCTGTGACCACCTACGGGGTGGGGCGGGGTGGGAGATGGGAGGGAGGTTCAGAGGGAGGGGACATGTGTACACCTATGGCTGATTCATGTCAACGTATGTGAAAGTTGCTCAGTCGTCTCCGACTCTTCGCGACCCTGCGGACCATACAGTCCACAGAATTCTGCAGGCCAGAATACTGCAGTGGGCAGCCTTTCCCTTCTCCAGGGGAATCTTTCCAACCCAGAGATGGAACCCCGGTCTCCTGCAATGCAGGCGGATTCTTCACCAGCTGAGGCAATGCAGGAGATGCAGGTTCCATCCCTCGTTTGAGAAGATCCCCTGGAGGAGGGCATGGAAACCCACTCCAGTGTTCTTGCCTGGAGAATCCCATGGACAGAGGAGCCTGGCAGGCTGCAGTCCACAGGGTCACAAAGAGTTGGACACGATGCAATCACAGAGCATGCAGTCATGCTAACTGGGTCGCAGGCTTTATTTCATCAAAACCGGGAACACTCTCTTCAAAGACACAGACGGGCGCAGAAGTGACCGGGGTCAGGGCCATCAGGGTGATCGGTGGAGGGTGACAGGCCCACGAGAAGAGTGTTGAGACAACCCCCGTTGGGGGGTTCTCAACCCACCTCCCGATACTAACCCCAAATCCTGCGACTCAGCCTCCAGACCAGTACTGGCTATACCACCCTGGGAAGGGACACCACCCTGACCCTCATTCAGCACGAGGCTGGAAAAAGAAAACTTGTATTTGCACGCAAGAAGGAGGTGGTCTGATGCAAAAAAAGGGAAAGAAAGATCCGGCGTTGACTTCCGTGTTGATGGAGAGATGTGAGCATGCACGAATTCTAGGCGTTCACAGACCCCGCCTGTCGTTGACTTCTGCACTGACATTTCAGAAATTTGAAGTCGGGGTGGGGAAGGAGGTTAAAGGGAGGGTGTGAGGGAGGCTCAAAACGGAGGTGATATATGTAGACATATGGCTGATTCACGCTGCTGTAAGCAGAACCTAACATCTCAGTGTAAAGCAATTACCTTCCAATTGAAAATAATTTTTTAAAAAAGCAACTGACGACGGTGAGATTTTCAGGTTATTCCTAAACATGTGGGTTCTCCTTTTCCGCAGAGAACTGTGAAATTCATGTAATTGGCAAAAATCAATTAGAGAAAGAGTTAGGAAAAAAAAAAGACTTCATGGAAATGGGCTGTAAAAATCCAGGAGCTATGGAGTCAGAAGGTTACAAATTCCATCATTAAGTGTGAAAGGTCATATCCTATGGCTTAGGGCTGGCTTTGACCCGGGATCGGGAAGGGGTCTCTGCAGACAAGATGGCCCACCCAACGGGCAAGGATGCAGGGTGGTTGACAAAGCTGCTTTGTTCACAGAAGCCCCCAGCCCCATTTGTGCGTGTCGGATTCCACTTTAAAAGAGATGCGTCTGCATTTGTCTTCACTTCTCTCAAGGCAAACTGCGCCTTCGAATATAGCATCCCAAGCTTCTGTGCTTCGACGAGGCAGAAAACATATGAGAATTCACAGTACAGCCTACGGGGTCAGGGAGAAACATCCCTGGGGAAACGTCTTAGTACCAAGGTGAAAAAAAAAAAAAAAAAAACAGACAACAAGGTTTGCTTTTCGAGACAGGCGCAGATCAGAAAGGATCATCTCTGCGCTCCCGCCCAGGGTTCTCCGCGCATCCCCCCTTAGATCTTCGACTCATCTGCAAAGGAAGGGCAGAGAAGGACCATGAAAAGAAAAGAAAAAGAAAACCAAAATCAACCAGAAATAAACGTCTCAGAGCTTTGGCTTCGGATGCGAGAGCCCACGGGTGCAGGCAGCGGCAAGCTGTTATGAGATACGTCCGTCTCTTGGGCTCAGAAGTTAAGGAGACGGGTTGACACGGCAAGAGCATCACTGGAGTGGATGCTGTGGGGGGAAAAGGGGGAGGGGGGTGGTGGGGGGAGGGGGAGGGGAAGCAGGAAAAGAAAGAAAGAAGAAGGAAGACCAAGAGAAGGGAAGAAAGGGAGAGACAGAAAGAAAGGAAGAGAATGAAGAAAGGACGGATCAGGAGGGAGGCAGACAGAGGCAGGCTGGAAGAAGGAGGCCAGGAAACGCGGGGAGCGGGGAGGGCACGTGCTCATGGCTCACTGTCACCCAAGCCTCCAGAATCCACCAGGGGGGCACCAAGGGAGCAGCCAGGAGACGTGCCGTGAGCAAGCAAGCCGTCAGCCACCCACCACGTCCAGCGACGAAACAGCCACACACCAGGGTCCGCCGTGGCCACGTCTTTCTGAAACCAATACTCCACAAACTCACACCTCCACGTGGGTTCTGCACGTCTCACAAGGAACACCCCAGAAAAGAAGACTCTCGTAGAACGGCCCCCGTGTCCAGAGGACGCCAAATAAGGGTTCCCTGGGGTCTTTCCACACCCGATGGACCAGGTTTTGACGTTTCCATACCACCTCCGCTCATCAAAACATGTAACTTGACAACAGACACTAATCCCCACACTGTTGTGAGGCCTGTCTTCAAAGCTGAGCATCTTACGCACTGAGTCAGAAACATGCTCACGGCTCTGCATTCGACTCTCGTGTTTATATGAGAACGTGTGTGCGCTAATCGCTCACACACAGTCCAGTTTTTCAGAAAATCTTTCCTATCGAGCGCCTTCCTCGTCTCCAGGCTTGAGCACCAAGCTCTGAGTTTGAGCATCTTACAGACAGGGGGAAATGTAATTGAAAGAGAAACACTGGGACTTGCCTGGTGGTCCCGTGGCCAAGACCCTGCCCTCCCAATTCAGGGCACCCGGGTTCCATCCCTGACCAGGGAATTAGATCCCATTTGTCAAACTAAGACCTCGTACAGCCAAATAAAACAAAAAACAATAGGAAACACTGATTCACTTCCATCGAAGCCTTACTCTTTGAAGTTCTTTCTGCTAGATCTAGGAGAAGCAAAAGAAAAAAAAAAAAAAGATATA